>NC_045542.1:172250294-172885294 GCF_009769535.1 Thamnophis elegans | reverse complement strand
TCCATTTTAACGAGTACTGCATTGGAAAATAAGAATATCAAATTCAGGGGGAACTTGTATGAAAATTGTATGGAAACTGTATATAAGAGTTGAGACTGCGGCATGGGTTCTTTCCTTCCACCTCTGGTCCTTGAACAAATAATGTAAAATAAATGTGTGTGTATGTGTGTGTGTGAGAGAGGGGGGGATGTGGTGGGTTGCTAACCGGTTTACTAATGGTTTGCTCATGTTTGCGCCTGTGCTCATGTCCGCGTGCAATGCTTCTGCGCATGCACAGTAGATTCTGCACATGCGCAGAAGCGTCCGGGCGGATGGGTGTAGCCTCCCGCCACCCCCACTACCAGTTCGGTCGAACCGGACCGAACCGGGAGCTACCCACCTCTGGGGGGGAGGGAGAGAAAGGGGAGAGAGAGAATTGGTCTATTCTTATACCTCAGTATTTAAGAAAAAGATGAAAGAATTTTAGGTTCCTCTCTTACTTCAAGATACGGTTTAGATAGAAGTGATCTATTTATTTCTTAATAAATCCAGTTTTTACTGCAAAAACAAGAGGTGTCTGTTTGCATTTATTGGTCATTGGAGAATACCTACTAGCTCATGCAAGTGAATTAGATTTAGGTTTATATGGATTTTATTGGATTAATCCTGCTTGCATGATGATCCAGCCAAAAAGAGAAACAAATATATGTATCTGCACTGGATAGGCAAACCATTCGTCAATAAATAAAACATAAAACAGATTCACCGAATTTGTCTGGCCAAGAAGTTTTCTAGGATTGGACTTGTTGGACCTGAAGACCAAGCCACAGACAATCCCTGTGGTTCAGGACAAAATCTGCCTGCCCACTTTCCTCCTCCTGTGTCCTACCTGAGCAGGGGGTCAGACTTGAGGACCTCCAAGGTCCCTTCCAGCTCTATAGTTATTTGATTGAGTTCCTGAAAGGGGCCTCTGAGCTCCCTTTGGGGGAGGGAAAGGTGAGGAGAGTACAGACTGAGGCTACTCGGGAAGGAGGGCCTCTTAGGTGATGGGAGGAAAAGGTCAGCATCC
Organism: Thamnophis elegans; assembly: GCF_009769535.1. NCBI lineage: Eukaryota > Metazoa > Chordata > Lepidosauria > Squamata > Natricidae > Thamnophis > Thamnophis elegans. The sequence continues at coordinate 172,884,246 of NC_045542.1, read as the reverse complement.
CCAGAAGCAGCGGGCAGCAGCCCCACAGTCGGGGAGGGATTGGGAGAGAGCTCTGGGGGGAGCCCTCCATCTCCCCCCACATCCCATTTCCTGTGAAGGCCCCTGAATGGGATTGGAGGGAGAGAGAGAGGACTTGCATTGCAAAATACAAGCAGAACTAGGGGTGGGGGCATCCCTTCATCTCCCCCCTCCCCATTTCCTGAGAAAAACCCTGAATGGGTGGGGGGAGGCTTCCATTACAAAAGATACCACTCCAAGTGGGGGGGAGAGGAGCCGCGCAGGTATTTCTGCTATTTGTGGTGGGCCAGAAAACCCCACAGCGCTGGGGGTGAAACCTGAAGATTTGGGAGGGGCGGGCAGGTCAGTGATCCCACCTGATTGTTGGGGAGGGGCATTCCCATTCCAGGTAGGATCCGGCGGAGGCAAAAAGAAGTCCACTCCGCCCAGAGACCGATGACGCTGCAGAAGGGAGAATTCTAATTGGTCCTTCCGCTTTTCTGGGCCCCTCCCAATTCCCAAGTTCTAAGAAAACTCCCCCCCTCCCAATCCAGACCCACCGATTCTGTCTCTGGGGCTGGAAGCACCCGTGTCTTTCTCCCCTCTCTCTTTGGGGGCGCTTGGGGGGGCAGCATCCACGGACTCTGCTGGGCTCCCCCTGATGCTGCTGGTGGGGGCGCTGGTCCGGATCTCTGGAAGCAAAGGAGATCCCCGGTAAGGAGCGACCTCGTGGGGGCGGGGGAGCGCGGGAGGAGACGGGTTGGGAGGGGGCCATCAGCCCTCTTTGGGGAAGGGCAGAAACGGACTCACGGGAAGTGAGGACTGGCTCCCTAAGGTGCCCTCCCTGCCCTTGGATAAAGCAAAGAGGGCAACTTAAGGAAGCGAGCACCTCCAACTCCCACTAACTGAAAGGAATTTAAAAAGAGGAAAAATAAATTGAAAAGTGTAAGAAGAAAGAGGGGGAGCAGCGCCCGCCCGCCTCCCTTTTCGCCCCCCGCTTCACCTTAAAGGCACCCGGTTTGCCGCGCCCGCCCGCTCTGCCTCTTTCCGCGGCGCCCCTCCCAAGCCTGGGCTCCCTCGCCGGGGCTGTTCATGTGTGCGAGCGGGGGTGAGAGGCTGCCTTTCATTGGAGCGCGTGGAGAGAGACGGGGCTCCCCTTGATTTCTTTCTCCCCCCCCCCCGCATGGATGGGCTTCCTGTGTTTAATTCTGTGTTTATTCATGGGAGAATTTCCCTGTTCAGCTTTGTTTGGAAGGGAGAAGGTTAATCTCTGTTCCTACAAAGGCGCAGCATCAGAAATCTGGCTAGTGCCTGTGTCCCGTTTGTTGTCTGGTAATCGGTGTAGCAAGCAAATAGCTACTGTGTTTGATCTTTTGCTACATTATAGCGCTAATTCCATTTTTTTTTTTTTTGTAGTTAGGCTTATCTCAATTTGAGCTTGCCTGGGGTGTGAGACAGACGGGGCTTTTCTCCCCTTGTGTAAAACGGTTGTGATTTAATTATGGTTGTGATTTAATTACGGTTGTGATTAATTATTCGTATTGTGTTTGGATTATTTGCTGCCTCGTGAAGGAAGTTGGCACCCACTGCTCTCCTAGAATAGTGGTCTCCAACCTTGGCAACTTTAAGACCCGTGGATTTTAACTCCCAGAATTCCTCAGCCAGCTGGCTGAGGAACTCTGGGAATTGAAGTCCACAAGTCTTAAAGTTGCCAAGATTGGAGACCACTGTCCTAGAAGAATGAAATACCCAGGGAAATATAATATTCTGCCTTTTAAATATTTCTTCCAACACTTTTCTTCCTCTCTGGGGAGGGGGCCTCCTTCAATCGTCAGCCGACTCAGAGACCCCCAAGTCCTTTGGGGGGGGGGTTCCACCTCCATCCGGGTTGGGGGCGGGGGTGGCAAAAAGAAGTCCACACTCTTCTTCGGGGGCCGCGGTGAATTTTCCCTTGAGCTGAGGCCCCCTCCCCAAAAGACTGAAGGGACGCCCCCTACACCTCTGCGCGGATTTCCTCCCTCGGAACACAAGGGAGACTCTGCCCAGAAACCGATGACGCTGTAGAAGGGAGAACTCTCATTGGTCCATCCGCTTTTCTGGGCTCCTCCCAAGCCCGAAGTTCTAAGAAAACTCCCCCCACCCTCCAACCAGACCCACCGATTTCGTCTCTGGGGCTGGGGGCATCCACGTCTTTCTCCCTCTCTCTTGGGAGGGGGGGGGCGGGCTCTGCTGGGTCCCCCCTGATACTGCGGGTGAGGATACTGGTCCGGATCCCTAGAAGCGAAGTGGGGAAGGAGACTCCCGGTAAGGAAATGGGCTCTGCCTCTTTCCGCTGCTCCCGTTCCATGCGGGGCTGTGCACGTGTGCGAGCGCGGATGAGGGGCTGCCTTTCATTAGAGCGGGTGGAGCAGATCGGGCTCTCCTTCCCCTCTTGCAGCATACAGAAGTGCAGGAAAGTCTTGCAGGAAATGAGCCGCTGCCGGGTGAGGGCGAGGGACACTTCTGGGGCGCGGGGGCGGGGGGAATGCCTCGTGCTTACAAGGGGGTCTTGCAGAGTCCTCATGCTAGCAAGGGGCGGGGGAAGGCCCTGGCCCCATATTCCCCTGCCGTCCCTTTGCGTGCGTGCGTGTGTTTGTAGGGGGGGGGGCAAGAATTTCAGACCCTGGAAGAAACAGCATCATCCCCCAGGAAGGAGGAGGGGCTCTGGGGGAGCCTTCCTTATTCTCCTCTCCCCATTTCCTGGGGGGAACTCTTGAATGGGAGTGGGGGGAGGGGGAAGGCTTGCGTTGCAATATAAAACAGGATTGGGGGGAGCCCTCCATCTCCCCCCTTCCACGTTGAGTGAGAGCTGGGGGGAGGCTTGCATCGCAAAATACAAGCAGGACTTCTTCCTGCCCCACCCCCCCATTGCCGGATAAGGGCTGGGGGTGAGCCACAAAGGTATTTCTGCTCTTTGCCTAATAGTGGGCGTGGGGTGAAACCTCCCCTCCGGCAGCCCCTTTGCCAAAGCCACGAAAGTTGGGAGGGGCGAGCAGGAGATTGAGCCCACGTGATTGGGGGAGGGACACCCCCCCATTCCAGGTAGGATCTGGCGGGGGCAAAAAGGAAGTCCATACTCTCGGACTTGGACTCCACCGCAGTAGATCCAGCCGAGACACAGGAGGACCACTTGGCAAACCATCTCTGGGTTGAGTTCCAGGATGTTGCCTCTGGGGATGTGGACAAGGCCATTCGAGCTGTAAGTGCCTCCACTTGTATTCTGGACCCGTGTCCCTCCTGGCTGGTTGCCAACAGCAGGGAGGTGACACATGGCTGGATCCAGGAGGTTGTGACCGCCTCCCTTCGGGAGGGGCACTTCCCCGCCGTACTTAAAACGGCGGTGGTGAGACCCCTCCTGAAGAAACCATCCTTGGATCCAGCCATTTTAAACAACTTCCGTCCTGTCTCCAACCTCCCCTTTATCGGGAAGGTTGTTGAGAAGGTGGTGGCCTTCCAGCTTCAACGGGCCTTGTAGGAAGCTAGTTATCTTGACCCCTTCCAGTCCGGCTTCAGACCTGGTTACAGCACAGAAACCGCTTTGGTCGCATTGACCGATGATCTCTGGAGGGCCAGAGATGGAGGCTATGCGTCCATCCTGGTTCTCCTTGACCTCTCAGCGGCTTTCGATACCATCGACCATGGTATCCTTCTGCGACGACTGCGGGAGGTGGGAGTGGGAGGCACTGTTTTACGGTGGTTCTCCTCCTACCTCTCGGACAGGTCGCAGTCGGTGTTGGTCGGGGGGCAGAGATCGTCCCTGAGGCCCCTAACATGTGGGGTGCCGCAGGGCTCGGTCTTATCCCCCCTACTATTTAACATATACATGAAACCGCTGGGCGAGATCATTCGGAGGCACGGGATAAAATACCACCAATACGCGGACGATACGCAGCTGTATCTGTCCGCCCCGTGCCAACTCAATGAAGCGGTGGACGTGATGAACCAGGGTCTAGAGGCCGTTAAGAACTGGATGAGCGCTAACAAACTGGTACTCAACCCGGACAAGACCGAGTGGCTGTTGTGCTTCCCTCCCAATAATTTGGCCAATGTACCAACGCTTAGGCTGGGGGGTCAAATTTTATACCCCTCAGATAGGGTCCGCAACTTAGGAGTCCTCCTGGACCCACAGCTGACTTTTGACCACCAGCTGTCAGCTGTGACCAGGGGGGCATTCGCCCAGGTTCGCCTGGTCCGCCAGTTGCGGCCCTACCTAGACCGGGAGGCTCTCACAACAGTCACTCGAGCCCTTGTGATCTCTAGGCTGGAATACTGCAATGTGTTCTACATGGGGCTGCCCTTGAAGTGCATCCGGCGGCTACAGCTAGTCCAGAATGCAGCCGCGCGAGTGATAGTGGGCGCACCGCGGTTCGCCCACGTTACACCCATCCTCCGCGAGCTGCACTGGCTACCTGTCGGTCTCCGGGTGCGCTTCAGGGTACTGATGACCACCTTTAAAGCACTCCATGGTAGTGGATCTGGGTACTTGAGAGACCGCCTTCTGCCGATTACCTCCCTAAATCGACCAATTAGATCGCACAGACTGGGCCTCCTCCGAATCCCATCTGCCAGTCAATGCCGACTGGCGACCACACGGAGGAGAGCCTTTTCTGTGGCAGCTCCGACCCTGTGGAATGACCTCCCCGTTGAGATCCGTACCCTCACCACCATCCAGACCTTCCGCGCAGCCCTCAAGATCTGGCTCTCCCAGCAGGCCTGGGGATAGGTTCCTAATTTACCCGCCCGAGTGTTTGATTGCTGAACGAAAGTTGTGTTTTTACTATTTTTTCTTTGTTCACATTCTGTTTTGTTTTTTTTTTTTGACGCTGCACCCCCTTCCCTTGTGGTTGTAAGCCGCCCTGAGTCCCCTCAGGGAAAAGGGCGGCCTATAAATCCCAATAAAACTCTAAACTCTAAAACTCTAAACTCTCTCCTCCGGGGCAGCCATGAACAACACCCCCCCTTTTTATCTTTGTTCTCTCCCCCAAAAGACTGAAGGGACGCCCCCTCCCACTTTCTCCGCTTCTCCCTCTGCGCGGAACTCTCCTGCAGTGGGTGAGGACAAGGGGGACTCCTCCCAGAGACCGATGACGCAGCAGAAGGGAGAATTCTCATTGGTCCTTCCGCTTTTCTGGGCCCCTCCCAATCCCAAAGTTCTAAGAAAACTCCCCCCCTCCCAATCCAGACCCACCGATTCCGTCTCTGGGGCTCGGAGCATCGGCGTCTCTCTCCCCTCTCTCTTTGGGGGCGCTTGCGGGGAAGCATCCACCGGCTCTGCGGGTGAGAATACTGGTCCGGATCTCTAGAAGCGAAGTGGGGAAGGAGACCCCGGGTAAGGAAGTGGGCTCTGCCTCTTTCCGCGGCGCCTCTGCCATGCCTGGGCTCCCTCACCGGGGCTGCGCACGTGTGCGAGCGGGGGTGGCGTTGGGTGGGGGGGGGGGGGCTGCCTTTCATTGGAGCGCGTGGAGCAGACCGGGCTCTCCTCGCCATCTCTTCCCCCCCCCCCTCTTGGGCGCTTTCGCTGCAGAGGACAGAAATGGAGGGGAGCCTTGCAGGAAATGGGCCGCTGCCGGGAGGAGCCGAGGGGCACTTCTGGGAGAGGGGAGAGAAAGCTTCGTGCCAGGACTTGCGAGGGGGTCTTGCGGAATCCTCATCCAGTCTTTGGAATCGTAGCAAGGAGCGAGGGAAGGATCCTGGTCCCATGTTCCCCTGCTGTCCCTTTGCACGCACGTGCTAGAAGGTGGGGGGCGGGGGGCTTGGGAGGGAACAGGGTTTCAAACCAGCCGTATTGTTTCTGGAAGAAGCAGATTCATCCCCAGGAAGGAAGAGGGCTCAGGCGGAGTCCTCCATATCCCCTTTCCTGGGGGGAGTGGGAGGGGGGCATCTTGCATTGCAAAATACAAGCAGGACTGTGGGGAGAAGCTCTCCATCTCCCCCTCCCCATTTCTTGAGAAAGCCCCTGAATGGGAGTGGGGGAAGGGGCTGGGTGGGTTGCATTGCAAAAGCAAGCAGGACTCTTCCCTGCCCCCAAAATGCTGGGGGGGGGAGAGCCAGAAAGGTGGGCTGCTCTCAGGAAGGGCTCAAAAGACAGAAGCTTTCTGCCAGAACAGTGACCTCCACGTGGTTGGGGGAGGGGCAGTCCCACTGAGGAAGTGTGTGTAGGAGGGTCCCTAAGTGCTCCTGGGGGAAGTGAGGGGAGAAAGGGGCTCCTCTTGCTTTCTCCCCCCCCCCCCGCAACCATGGGAGAGCTTCCTGCCCCTCACTTAGCCCCCCCCCCTTATCAATGCAATTTGGAAAGTGGTAGGTGGAGAGGGATGGCGGAGGAAGGCGGTTGCACGAAGTCCAGAACAAGTTTAGCTACTGGTTCTCCCGAACCGGTTTGAACTGGCTGAATCTCACCCCTGCTCCTCCTCTCCCATCCTCCTGAGCCCTCCCGCCTCCTTCCTCCCACCCGTTTTGCAAGGAGTTCCTCTCTGCCAGGAGGTGCAGAAAGAAAGAAATGGGGTAGAGGGGGGAGGAAGCCCAAGGTGGCCTAAGAAGTTTTGAGGAAGAAACTTTAAGGAGCATTCGCGGGAACTTCTGACCAGTTGGGTGAGCGGTTTCAAACCTTGGACCTTGGGATTTTTCAGGTGGGTGAAGTCGCTGAAAAGGAGGCCTCTCTAGGACTTTGCCCCTCCTTCCCCCTCTTGGGCTCTTCCGCTACAACCTGCATGCAGGAAAGCCTTGCAGGTAATGTGAGTGGGCGGGGCATTTCTGGGGATAGGGGTGGAAAGCCACATGCTGGGACTCACAAGGGGGTCTTGCAAAGGCTTCACCCAGTCTTTGGAATCCTGGTAAGGGACGGGGAAGGCTCTGGCCCCATGTTCCCCTGACGTGCCACCCCGTGGGGGTGGAAAGCTTAAGAGCTAAGACCAGCTGTGTTGCGTCCCCCCTTGAAAGAAGGATTGATGGGCTCTGAAGGAGCCCTCCATCTCCCCCCTCCCTGAGAAAGACCCTGAATGGGAGTAAGGGGGGAGGGAAGGGTTGCATTACAAAAGGCAAGCAAGACTCCTCCCTGCCCCCTAAATGCTGGGAGCGAGAGGGAGGAGCCCGGAGGAGCCCGCCACACAGGTATTTCTGCTATTTGTGGTGGGTCAGAAAACCCGCAGCCTCTTTGCCAGGAAGGAATCAAAAGGCAGAAGATTTGGGAGGGATGGACAGGACAGTAACCCCATGTGATTGGGGGAGGGGCACTCAGAGAGAGAGAGAAAGAAAGAGAGAAAGAGAGTTAGTGTAGAGGCACCAAAGGCCTCCCCAGTGTTGGGAGAAAATTCTCCCCTGCTGGATTTCTTTCAGGTTTCTCAATGATCCGATACTTGGAAGAATAAATTGAATAATTAAGCAGAGCTGCCAGAAAGAAGCTTTTAATGAGAGGGGACCGAGATGAGTGACATTCAGCAGGACTTCTTGGCTAGCTAGAAAGATTGACATTCAAACATGTGATTTTATACACCCTTTCTGAGTTTTGGTCTAAAACTGTGTTTTTTTTTAAAGGTTTTTATTAGATAAACATTAATAGTGCGACATTTCTGGCATAGTCGTAGAGTTTTTTGATCTTACAGCAATAACAATTTATTACCTACCTATGAATCCCTTTCATTATATAGTTACTATCAGTATGTATTCATATCCAATTCCTACCTATCGTACAATATCAATGCCATATTCTGCAATTCTTAGCTTATCTGTGTTTTTCTGTTCCGACCTTTTTCCCTCGTCTAACCTGTCCCAGATTTTGTGGTATTCCGTCTCACCCTTCTCTTCAAGCTCAACAGTCAGCCTGTTCATTTCTACGCACTGTCAGTATCTTCTTTATTATTTCTTGTTCCGGGAGAATCTCTTTGTCTTTCTAGGGTCTAAAACGATTTTGTTTTTTTTTTGTGACGTTTAATTCGGTGTTTATTGATGGGATCATTTTCCATTTTCAGTTTTGTTTGGAAGGGAGAAGGTTAATCTCTGGCCTCCCTAGGACTTTTGCCCCGCTGCCTGCTGAGTGGGAAAGCTCTTCTCTGGGGGGTGGACCCTCCTGATAGGATCTGCAAGGGGGTCTCATCCAGTCCTTGGATTCCTAGCAAGAGGCAGGGGAAATCCTGGCCCCTTATTTCCCTACTGTCCCTTTGCGTGTATGTGGTGGGGAGAGAACAGTTTCAGAGCAGATGTGTTCCTTTGCCCCCTCCCTGGAAGAAACAGCATCATTCCCAGGAAGGAGGAGGGGCTCCGGGGGAGCCCTCCATCTCCCCCTGCCCATTTCCCGAGAAAGTCCCTGAATGCTGGATTCCACTCCAAGGGGGGAGGGGTGGGGGGGAGCCGCACAGGTATTTCTGGAGACCGACCAGGGAATCCCATTAGCATTGTTGATGTTATCTAGTTATGTAATAGGCGACACGGTGGCTCAGTGGCTAAGATGCTGAGCTTGTCAATCAGAAAGGTCAGCAGTTCGGTGGTTCGAATCCCTAGCGCAGCGTAACGGAGTGAGCTCCTGTTACTTGTCCCAGCTTCTGCCAACTTAGCAATTCAAAAGGATATAAAAATGCAAGTAGAAAAATAGGGACCACCTTTGGTGGGAAAGTAACAGCGTTCTGTGAGCCTTCGGTGTTTAGTCATGCTGGCCACATGACCACGGAGACGTCTTTTGACAGCCCTGGCTCTTCGGCTTTGAAATGGAGAAGAGCACTGCGCCCCCTAGAGTTGGGAACAAGTAGAACAGTGATGGCTAACCTTTTTATTGGTGTGTGTGTGCCAAAAGCAGGGGGGAGCAGGGCACACGTCTGCCCCACAACCATAATGCAATAGTCTCCACCATGCATACACGCACGCACACACACAGATTCGCACAGGCCTCACTGAAGCCTCCGGACATCTGGGAGGTGTGTTGGGCCATTTTTCACCCTCCTCAGGCTTCAGGAAAATATAGGCCAAAGGGCAACCTGGAAGTTTGTTCCCGAACTTCTGGTAGGCCCATTCAGTCATTTTTTACCCTACCCAGGCTTCAGGGAAGCCTCCTGAAGCCTGGGGAGGGTGAAAAACAGCTCAATACAGAAACCAGAAGTTTGCGAATAGACTTCCGGGTTGCCCATTGGGCCATTTTTCTCCCTCCGGAGGCCTCTGGAGGCTTCAGAGGGTGAAGAACGGCCCAATGTGCAAATCTGAAGTCTGTTCCCGAACTTCCGGTTTGCGCATTGGGTGGTTTTTTGCTCTCCAGAGGCTTCAGGGAAGCCTCCGGAGGGTAGAAAAAGCCAAAAATAAGCTTGCCAGCATGCACACAGCATGCTGGAGCTGACAGGGCAACGCCTCGCATGCCTTCAGAAATGGCTCTGCGTGCCACCCGGAAACGAAAAAGAGGTACAAAACAGCTGAAAATACAACATTGATTCTGAAATCTTGTTTTCTTTTCAAACTCGCAGGTAGAAGTTTGTGGATCAAACTATCTCATAAGTGAGGAAGGCCAGATTGCGCACCGAGATTTCTCCAGGGCTCTTCGTGCAATTTAAGTCCATTGGCCCGTTTCATATCCTCAGTCTTGGAGATCCGAAGAGCTGTTGGCATCTTTTTGCACTTGGATTAGATAATAGAGGAAAGAAATGGAGAGACAACACCCATTAGATGCAGAAGCTGGACAAAGCCCTCCTTTTGCTCCGTTTGGGCAGATCAGGATAAAAACTGAGCCAAAGGACCCAGCCAAAGACTTTATCAGCTCGGAGATCCAGCGTAAAAACTTCAGGAAGGTGTCTTACCAGGAGGCTGGGGGTCCCCGAGGTCTCTTCAGCCAACTCCATTGTCTTTGCCATCAGTGGTTGAAGCCAGAAAGACATACAAAGGCAGAGATGCTGGACCTGGTGGTTCTGGAGCAGTTCCTGGCTCTTCTGCCCCCAGAGATGGAGAGCTGGGTGCGGAATGGTGGAGCAGAGACCAGCTCCGAGGCGCTGGCCATGGCTGAAGGCTTCCTCCTGAGCCAGTCGGAGGAGCCGAAGGAGCAGGTCAAGCTTCAGGTGAGAGGACTTCATCTTCAGAGCTCAAAGGGGGTCTTACATGCATCTTAATATATGTCATCTATGGAGAGCCCCATGACCCGACAATTGCGCGATAGACATATGCACGCCGACAAAATAGCGCCGATTAAAACGCGACGTCGAAATCGTGCCCACAAATTCGCGACATCAAAATCACGCCCTCAAAAGCGCGATGACAAGCACAATAAAATTGAAAAAAATTTAGGGTTAGGGTTGATGATGCAATTTGTTGATGACACGATTTTGTTGGTGCGCATTTGTCGGCGCACTTTTGTCGAAAATCAATTAGCGATTTTGATGGCGCTCATTTGTCCGTCGCGGTTTTGTTGGCACACATATGTCTATCGCGCATTTGTCCGCGAACCGGAGAGCCCTTATTTATTTATGCGGTTTTATAATTGTTTTCTGATTTCTTAATCTTTTTTCCCTTTATGCTTTCTTATTCTTCGCATCTTTCCTCTAGCTATTTGTACCATAAATTCCATACTAAGTAATAATCCGTTTCTCCTTTATCTTTTATTTCTTTTGTAAATCTGTCCATCTCGGCCCACTCTTAATATTTTTTTAAATCACATTTTCCTCTGTTGGTATATTTTTGTTCTTCCAATTTTGTCTGTACGTGATTCTTGCTGCAGTGGTTACATATAATAATAAGTATTGAATTTTTTTTCTCATAGTTCCCTGTAATTATCCCTAGTAAAAATAATTCTGGTTTTAGCTCTATTGATTGTGTAGTTATCTCTTCCAGCCAGTTTTTTTTAATTATTCTTGTGCAAATTTTATTTTTGCTGTTTTACATGTCCACCACATATGGTAGAATGTTCCGTGGGCCTGGCTACATTTCCAAAAATCCGGTGAACAGTTTGGAAACATTTTAGCTATTCTCGCCATCTGCAGAACATTTTCAAAGGCAAAAATCCAAGAAAGTGCTTGCGGAAAAAGCATCTTTGGGACATTGATATATGTTGATGTTCTTAACTTTTTGGCATTGTTAACACAAGGGATTTTCTTTTGAAGATGTCCAGTTGTGCCTTCTATAGAGGACATGTTTGGAACAATTGATCCTTTGACATTTTCCACCTCATAAACTAAGAGCAAAGAATAATAATTAATTTATTTGGGTGGCCTATCTTATTTCCCCCTCTGTGTTTCTTATCAGGCCCAGAGGCCTCTCTCGGGGGCCATTCCTCAACATCTGGATGGAAAGAGCAACCCCTCAAATCTTTCCCAGGAACGGCCTATTTGGAAGAACTCCCAGGAAAAGCCAAGTTTGCTCATCTCACCAGGTAAGGGAAGCTGCTCCTAAGCTGCATGAAGTTGTTTGGAACCTTCTGGGCATTGCACAGTGATGGCTAACCATTTTGCGCAAACGTCCATCCCCCCCCTGCACGAATGCGCGCATGGAACCCCGTGCATGTATGTGTGACACCTGCTGTGCGCATATGTGCATGTGACACCCCCATGTGTATATGCACGTGTGACCTCCACCCACCCACCCACTTTTGACACATAATGGCCCGGTAGACCCGTTTTTCATCCCCAGTTTCCAGGGGCTTTCTGGGCCATTCTCTCCCCCCCCCCAGGCCCTCCGGAGGCCAGAAACGGCCCGTTTTCTGACTTCCTGATTGCCCATGGGGCCGTTTTTCTCCTTCCGGACTCTGGAGGCTTCCCTGAAGCCTCTGGAGGGAGAGAATTGGCCCAATGCGCAAACCGGAAGTCCATTCCTGAACTTCCGCTTTGCGCATTGGGATGTTTTTCACCCTCCGGTGGGCGAAAAACAGCCAAAAATGAAGGCCGAAATCATTTAGCTGGAGCTGACAGGGTAATGCCTTGTGTGCCCGTAAGAAATGGCTACGGGTGCCATAGGTTCGCCATCGTGGGTATTGTTCTTTGAATGAGATGTGCTTTTAAAAAAATATCCTTTCATCGCTTTTGTCTCCTACACAGAGAATATCAAGAAGTCATTGGAATCCAGGGAGCACACTCCCTTTTCTGGTGAACCCCAAAAAGCAACTGAGCCTCCAGTTCAGGTAGGAAGAAGAACATCAACAAAAAAAGAGATAGAGGAGGCTGTTTGCCGAGTTTTCATTTTGTTAGGGAAGCTGGGATTTTGCACTCGTTTCCACCAGCAGCATGAAATATAGAAATTTAGGTTGATATGATTGACATGTGGCACACAGCCTAGCCTTATTCTTCTCTTATTTCTCTTGGGAATTATCAACAAGAAATACAACAAGGGGGGTTATCTTTTTAACTATACATATTGTCACAGCAGCAAGAATGGTCTTTGCCCAAAATTGGAAAAACAGGGAAATTCCACATGAAGGAGGAAATAATTAGGAAAGTTTTGATCTGCGCTGAAATGGGTAAACTGACATGGGAATTGAAGAATAAAGATGAATCAGAATATTATAAGATCTGGGATAAATTTTATTGATAGTTGGAACAAAAAAGGAAAGACTTCAAATAACAATGACTAAGATTGATAGAATGGAGACTAGAATTATGTATGAAATGATAAATGCGAGAATGTACAAGATAAGAGCCGAGGTGGCGCGGTGGTTAAATGCAGCACTGCAGGCTACTTCAGCTGACTGCTAGATCAGCAGTTCAGCGGTTCAAATCTCACCGGCTCAGGGTTGACTCAGCCTTCCATCCTTCCGAGGTGGGTAAAATGAGGACCCGGATTGTTGTTGGGGGCAATATGCTGACTCTGTAAACCGCTTAGAGAGGGCTGAAAGCCCTATGAAGCGGTATATAAGTCTACTGCTATTGCTATTGCTATAAAGATAAACACAAACCAACAGGGCTGGAAATAGGTTACTTTTTTCCTTTTTGTAAATATGGTATGGATCAAATGTTTAAAAAAATCAGGGTGGCTATAATGTATAACTGAACATCTTAGCATGTATGCCATAGATTCTGCCAGGACTGTTTACACTGTGTCCAACGTTTTAATTTTCGTTTAATAAAAAACTTTTTAATAATAATAAAAAAGCTTAGCCTTCTTCTCAAAATGATTGAGGTTGATACATAAAATACCGTATTTTATACAGTATAAGATGCAACAGATTATAAGACGCACCAAGAGTTTGAAGAGACAAATTTTTTAAAAAGTTTTTGCACTCTTCAGACCTCCCAAAAACAGCCTGTTTTTTTTGTGAAAATGGGCCTGTGCTTTTTTTTTTTTTTTTTTTTCAAAAAAAGGGCATGCATAGCCCTTTTTAAGGAGGCTTATAGAATGCTCCTGGGAGCTTGGGAGCTCCCAGGAGCTTCTGGAGGGAAATTGAGCACAAAACGGACTGTTTTTCGCTCATTTCTGCCCTCCCCAGCCTCCAGGAGCCCTCTGAAAGCCTCCTGAAGGCTATGCACGGCCATTTTGGTGAAGGGGGAGGCGTTTCTGGAGGCAAAAAAAATGCTATACTCTGTATAAAACATGCCAGATTTTCAGCCTCTTTTTTGAGGGAAAAGGGTGCGTCTTATTCTCTGAAAAATACAGTATGTATACTGAAAGTTTCTTACTACCGGTAGGAAATCAACTTCATTCTTGCCCAATTTTGAATCTGGCAAAAAAAGAGCCCCCTTTTTTCACTGTGAACTTTTGGGAATAGGTCAACCAAGGAAAATAACATCAGAGGCTCGTCTGTTAATAATGAAAGTTGCTTTTCTTCCTTTCTCAGGATCTTGTGACCTTTGAAGAAGTCGCTGTGTATTTCTCCAAAGAGCAATGGTCTCAACTAGATCCAGAACAGAAAGCCCTTCATAAAGAAGTCATGCTGGAAAACTACAGAAATGTGACTTCTGTGGGTAAGATTCCCTGTTAGTAGCTGAGACACCAAGAATAGTAACAGCATATACTTACTATATTTTGGACAATAAGTTGCACCGGTATATAAGATGCACCAAGATTTCCACACTGTTGGAGGGGAAGATGAGTCTTATACTCTGAAAAATACGGTATATACCACTTCATAGTGCTTTACAGCCCTCTCTAAGTGGTTTACAGCTAATCCCACCACTGGCTGGCCCCGCCCCAACCTTCCCAGCCACTCCTTTTCTCGTTTTGGCCATTTGCCTAGTTGCGTTGTCTCAGATGTACAGGGACTACTGGTAAGCACAATCGCGTCCAAATTAAACCATTTTTTTAATTTTTTTGCAGTTGACTTCAACAGGATGAAAAGGCCACAGAATTTTTCAGTAAAAATCAGTAAGAAACCAAGAAGGGAAGAAGTTGTATCAGAATTGGCCTTGGATGATACAAAACAGTCACAAGTGCAACCCTTTCAACTTGCAAAAAGCAGCCCGTCAGTTACAGAAATAAATAACGATACCTCCAAAATTGAAAACAGTCTTCCTGAATGCTGGACAATGCAACAATATAACAGTTTCAAAGGGAAATATGACGGTATGGAAATTTCCAACAAAAAGTTGGGCTGCAAGTATTGTGCAAAACATGACTTCCTAAAAATGCGAAGTATTCATGTGTCAAAAGAATGGAAATATTTTCAGATCGAGGCAGCAGGGAGAACTAAAGAGGTAAAACAAGCTTCTCTAAGGAAAAAAATGAAAGAACATTTTTCATCAAAAGCTCATAATATTTGTAAAGAGAAGATAATAGAAATGGAGCAGGCTTCAGAGGCAAAATGTAAGACGAATGAAAAAAATGTACAAGCTGCTTGTAGAGTATTTAATACAGTTTACAGCTTGGCACAAAGATGTAAACCAATTTCAGACATAGAAGGTGAGATAGAAGTGCAAATTAAAAACGGATTAGATATGGGAATAGGATTACATTCATGTAAAACTGCAGTGAACATAGTTGGTTTCATTGCAAAAGAAATTAAAAAACAATTATTTGCTAAAATTATTGAAAATAATCTGAAAATATGTTTGATTATTGACGAAGCCTCAACAATATCTTGCAAACCAGTTCTTATACTTTTCTTAAAAGTTGAGGATTCAGTTACATCACCAACTATTTTCCTTGAGCTCATTGAATTGGAAAAACAAGACGCAGAGACAATATGTTCTTCAATTATGGAAAGTTTAAATAAAGTTGGGCTTACTGAGAACTATCTTATACAAAATTTAGTAGGATTTTGCTCCGATGGTGCCAGCCTTATGCTTGGGAGGAAATCTGAAGTGAGCACTAGGATAACCAAAAAGTTTCCAAACATAGTAATTTGGCACTGTTTAAACCACCGCCTCCAACTTGTGTTAGATGATTCGATAAAGGAAATAAAGCAAGTCAATCATTTTAAAATATTTATTGATAAGATGTATACTATTTTTCATCAATCCAATAGGAACCAAATTGAACTTACCAAAATATCTGAACAACTTGGAACTGAAATTATAAAAGTTGGTAGTATTTTGGGACCAAGATGGGCTGCCTGTAGTTTAAGGTCAACCCTAGCTGTGTGGCACGCTTATCCAGCGTTACATCGCTGTTTTCATTCAAATGAAAAGTACTTCGGTATGGCTGCCCGTCTTGAAAATATATATTTTATAACCGATTTGGCATTGATGATTGATATTCTGAGTGAAATTTCTCGTCTTTCAAATGAACTGCAAGCAAAAGATGTGGACATAACAAAGGCTGAAAAAATTGTGAGAAGTTCTATTACAGCATTTCAGGTACTCCAAAAGGAAAAGGGTCCCTTCGAAAGAAAAGTTGATGAATTAATTACTTCGGAAACCTTCAAAAATATACAATTTGTAAAAAATCACCGATTTGTTGGGCTTCCTCGGGAAAGACTTCTAGAAAACATCGTAATGAATTTGAAGAAAAGACGAATGGATTGTGAACATTTAAAAACAGATTGCAGCCCGTTTCAAGACAGGACTAAATTGCAGTTTCTCAAATTTTTGGAACCAGAATCCTGGAATATTGAAGAAGTAGCAGTCCTGTGGAAAGCAGGTGAAGAACAGTTGCTTGAATTTAATGACATTTTTAATTACCAAATTGATATTAATGATTATCGAGATTTTGTGGAAAACGTTTTAGAAAATTCCCAGAACTACACAATTCCTAAAAGTGTTCAAAGAGCTAAAAATATTGTCAGGACAGTTGCTGTAAGTTCAATAGAAGCAGAAATGTGTTTTTCAAACATGAACATAATTTGTTCAGAGAAGAGAAGTTCGCTAACTGTTTCTGATATATCAAACGTAATGACTATTAGTCTAATCGGCCTACCTCTAAAGGAATGGGATCCTACTTCTACAGTGAAAAGATGGTTAAGGGAAAATCACATGGCTGATTATGGAGTAAAAATTGCAAATGACACCAATCGAAAAGCAATATGGAAATACCTGACATAACAGTTTTATTAGTTTTTGTCAGGTATTATGTATTAGTTTTTCATGAATATTTAAAATCTAGTTTTCTGTACCTCTTTTATTCTTATTTAAATGTCAACCCTGAAGTGAACATAGCTGAGGCCATTTTGGAGGCTTCAGGGTTGACACAGAACAGGGAAGGAGGTGGAATACAATACAATACAATAGCAGAGTTGGAAGGGACCTTGGAGGTCTTCTAGTCCAACCCCCTGCCTAGGCAGGAAATCCTATACCGTTTCAGACAAATGGCTATCCAACATCTTCTTAAAGACTTCCAGGGCTGGAGCATTCAAAACTTCTGGAGGCAACTTCTGTTCCACTGATTGTTCCCACTGTCAGGAAATTTCTCCTCAGTTCTAAGTTGCTTCTCTCCTTGATTAGTTTCCACCCACTGCTTCTTGTTCTGCCCTCAGGTGCCTTGGAGAATAGTTTGACTCCCTCTTCTTTGTGGCAACCCCTGAGGTATTGGAACACTGCTATCATGTCTCCCCTAGTCCTTCCTTCCATTAAACCAGACATACCCAGTTCCTGCAACCGTTCTTCATATGTTTTAGTCTCCAGTCCCCTAATCCTCTTCCTTGCTCTTCTCTGCACTTTTTCTAGAGTCTCCACATCTTTTCTACATCGTGGCGACCAAAATTGAATGCAGTATTCCAAGTGTGGCCTTACCAAGGCATTATAAAGTGGTATTAACCCTTCATGTGATCTTGATTCTATCCCTCTGTTGATGCAGCCTAGAACTGTGTTGGCTTTTTTGGCAGCTGCTGCACACTGCTGGCTCATATTTAAATGATTGTCCACTAGGACTCCAAGATCCCTTTCACAGTTACTACTGTTGAGCAAGGTACCACCTATACTGTACCTGTGCATTTCATTTTTGTTGCCTAAATGTAGAACCTTACTCTTCACCATTGAATTTCATTTTGTTAGATAGTGCCCAATGTTCAAGTTTGTCAAGATCCTTCTGTATCTTAAGCCTGTCTTCTGGAGTGTTGGCTATTCCTGCCAGCTTGGTGTCATCTGCAAATTTGCTAAGTTCCCCATTTATTCCCTCATCCAAATCATTGATGAAGATGTTGAAGAGTACTGGGCCTAAAACAAAGCCTTGGGGTATTCCACTGCATACTTCCCTCCCTGTAGATGCAGTTCCATTGAGGACTACACCGTGAGTGTGGGTGGTCAGCCAGAATAGATGGGATTTTGTAGCCAAAATAACCGAGCTTTCCTGTGGGAACCAAAGGACATTCTCACAGGTAGCTGGCTAGAGGAGGAAGGAATTTACCAAGCAATCGGCCAGCTCTTGGATTGGACAATGTGACCAGTGACTTGGGTGAAAGGGTGATAAGGTTAATTCGGTGGAAGCCGCGGAAACGGAGTCGGCTTCCACCAGTTGTGCCAATATGATGTATCCAATAAAACTGTTTTTTGAGGAAATTGCCTGCCTCGGAGTTCTAATTTCTATGGATGCACTACTTGGAATGCTGACATTTAAGTATTAAATGCATGAAATATGGCGAGGCAGGAGTGGTTGGGATGGGAGGGGTGAGGAGGGGCCAGGTGAGGCACCCCTCAATGATGTGTGGCATCACACCTGGCCACACCTACTCAGCAGGTTATTAGGGCAGAGAACCTATTGTTAAATTATTTGAATCCCACCACTAGTTGTGGTGGGAGGAGAATGACCATTTAGCTGGGTCCATTTAGTGTGATGAGTGTGGTGAATGGGACCGCAAGAGTTATTTCTCCATCTGAAGCTCTTTCTAAAAAGGTAAAGATTCCTCTCGCACGTATGTGCTAGTCATTCCCGACTCTAGAGGGCAGTGCTCATCTCTATTTCAAAGCCGAAGAGCCAGCGCTGTCTGAAGATGTCTCCGTGGTCATGTAGCTGCATGGCTAAACGCCAAAAGTTTAAAGTTTAATAACATTTATATGCCGCCTGATCCCGTAGGACTCCGGGCGGCTTACAATACAAAAATAATAATAAAAAAGAAAATAAAGTAAGATACAGGGAAGAAAAATAGATATAAAATACAATACATCATGCACTCCATTCTGAATGGGGCTGGACCGTATTTTGGGGTCAACAGCCCCAGCCCTGCCGGAACAGCCAGGTTTTAATGGCTTTCCGGAAGGCCGAGAGAGTGGGAAGGGTCCGGATCTCTGCGGGTAGATCATTCCACAGGGCCGGGGCAGCTACAGAGAAAGACCAAAGCCAACCCAGTATGCCGTTACCTTCCCACCAAAGGTTGTTCCCATTTTTCTACTTGCATTTATACATGCTTACGAACTGCTAGGTTGGCAGAAGCTGGGATGAATAACGGGAGCTCACTCCATTATGCAGCGCTAATTATTTGAACTGTCAACCTTTCTGATCGACAAGCTCAGTGTCTTAGCCCCTGAGTAACTGCATCCCTATTTAAGCTCTTTCTATGCAGCATCAATTTATAAGGATTCTTGCATGGGTGTCTTCATGGAAAGAAACACACATACACACACACATACACACACAGTGTGTCTGCGCTCTCTCTTTGATATAGGCAGGAATTCACAAAACCTTTGCTATTCTATTAATCAAGATGTCAGACCTGCAAATATATTCCTGTTAGGATCTTTGGCCTGCCACACTTTTTCTTAATTCATTATGCTTTTTCATTAGTGTAGTAGTTGGGAGGGGGGAATAGAAAGGAGTAGGATTGTGGAATGTATTGCCGTCATTCTTTTCTAGAAGACCAAGGTCATCTTTTGTCTCCGCACCTTGGCACCTGACCGGAAGCAGCTGGGTGGAGATGCCAGCATGGAAGAAGACGATTGGACCATGTGATGGATTTGTGGGTCTGGGGACAAGATCATGAACTTTTAACTGGGTGGGATTCTGATGTAATTTCCAGAATTGGGATTTCACAGATGTGCTAAGATGTCTGATTTATTAAGTTGGAACTTTAAGGATCATTTTGCCTTGGACTCTGATTTAATTCTACATGATACTTGGAACGCTGACACAAGAAGTTTCGGTGCAAAGGAATGCTAATTCGAGGTTCAAGGTTCATTTTATTTATATGCCGCCCTATTCCCAGCGGGACTCAGGGCAGCGCACAAACCCAAGGAGAGGGGGAGGGAAAAACACAAAAACTACAAAAAGTACAGGGCATTTAAAACAACCAACAGCAACACGATTCGAGAAGGGAAGGGAACTCATTGACCCCAGGCCTGCTGACACAGCCAGGTTTTAATAGCTTTTCAGAAGGCCTGGAGAGAGGTGAGGGTCCGAATCTCTGCAGGGAGCTCGTTCCAAAGGGCCGGAGCCGCCACAGAGAAGGCCCTTCCTCGGGTAGTGGCCAGATGACATTGGCTAGTAGATGGAACCCGGAGGAGGCCTAATCTGTGTGATCTAATGATCTAATGATGAACAGATCATTGTTATTATAAGAGCAATTAGTGAAGGTGGAAGAACGATATGGACAATAGATTGGTAAAAGTAATTTTTAAAAAAGCATGAGAAAAAAAGTTGTCTAAGTATATTATTGGATACCTGATACTGGTATTCATTTCCCGCCAGAATTTTTAGGCACTGAGAATAGCCTCGTGCTGTCCCGTCACTCTATTGGGTGGGAGGTGCCTTACACATACAACATAATCTTTTTTTTTGAAAAGGTCAGTGTTGAGGTTCAGGGCTTTGGAAGGCAATATCAAAGAAATAGGGACACAGTGACTAAACACTGAGCTTGTCGATCAGAAAAGTCAGCTGTTCGCTGGTTTGAATCCCTAGCGCTGCATAAGTGAGCTCCTGTTACTTGTTCCAGCTTCTGCCAACTTAGCAGTTCGAAAGCACATAAAAATGAAAGAAGAAAAATAGGGACCACCTATTCACAGCGATCCGTGCATCTTCAGCATTTAGTCATGCTGGCCACATGACCACGGAGACGTCTTGAGAGACCGCCTACTGCCAATTACCTCCACTAGGCCAATAAGATCCCATAGATTAGGCCTCCTCCGAATTCCATCAGCCGGCCAATGTCGACTGGCAACTACCCGGAGGAGAGCCTTCTCGGTGGCTGCTCCAACCCTCTGGAACGAACTCCCTGTGGAGATTCGTACCCTCACCACCCTCCAGACCTTCCGCGTAGCCCTTAAATCCTGGCTGTCCCGACAGGCCTGGGGCTAAAGACTCCAACCCCACTCGAATAGTATGACTGTTGTGCTTTTTTAATGATGTATTGTCTTCATGTTTGTAACTTGTTTGTCCTTCCCTCCCCCTGAATTGTGAGCCGCCCTGAGTCCCCTCAGGGAAAAGGGCGGCATACAAATAAAGTAAATGAAAAATGAAAAATGAAACGTCTTCGGACAGCGCTGGCTCTTTCGCTTTGAAACGGAGATAAGCACCACCCCCTAGAGTCAGGAACGACTAGCACATATGTGCGAAGGGAACCTTTACCTTATCAAAGAACTCTTTGAATGCGAAAAAGATAAACTGACCAAGCCTGCCCATTTTGAGTTCTGTACACATCATAGGACTTTCTTTATCCTTTCTTTATCCTTTTTAAAAACATGAATTCTTATGTTTGTTAGTTTCATATCTCCTCTCTTCCTCAGGTGATCCAAAACAGCATCTGTATTTTTCCCTCTTCCAATGAATCTAATAGGACCCACATAAATTCAAACAAAGTATAGGGATCACATTTATTAAACACTTGAACGGTAATAACACTTAGGTCCATCTAGGACAGAGGTCTTCAAACTTTGCAACTTTAAGACTGGTGGACTTCAACTCCCAGAATTCTCCAGCCATCTGGCTGGAGAATTCTGGGAGTTGGAAGTCCACCAGTCTTAAAGTTGTCAAGTTTGATACTTACAAATACTCTGCTACAAATAATTACAAAACAAACCCCATATATATAATGTGCATTTGAACTCTTTGAATAAGAATATTGGACCAAGGGTGATGAGCCTCAATTCAAAGGAGACTTCCCCAACACAGAAGTTACAAGTTAGTAAAAAGGATTAATAACAAATGAAAATATATATTCTTATCTATATGCCCCCTGGAGTTGCTGTAAGGTTGGATGGTGTTAGAAATCCAAATTGTAAATAAAATGCAACTGTTAAATGTTATTCTTTGCCACTAGTGAACCAAATGTTACATACGTTACCTATACCGGAATATGACTTCAAACTTGATCATAATTTTAAACCACAAATGATGTTAGGAATAGAATCAATTCCAAAAATATTTAGCATTGTCCTCTAAAGTCTCTTTCCTTGAGCTTTTGCTCAGGAAACAGACACGAATTGAAATGTAGGCAGGTAACAAGCAACTGCTACAAGTTAGCTATGGATTTCTCCTTCTAGTTTGGGTATGAAGATTCTTTTAACCTGTCCCAATGTCTGAAAATTTTTAGCTTTTGGTTTCTTGGCAGATACTCTTGGCCTAATACTGGGGAGTACAGACAAGAACACCAGTGGTTGATCTGAAATTATTTTAAACATCTTATAGCTGAATTGGCTTAAAATGATATTGGAGAAAGCTAATACACCAAGACTATTTTTAACTGCAGTTATTTGAACTTTCCCTTTTCAGAAAGAAATGACTCAACATTATATTTGCAAGTTAGTATTTCCCATAGGTCTACCAGCATTAAGGGAAGGAGGTCCCCACACCAATAGGGTTCTCTATTTGTGCCAGTGCAATATTTATGCAAGGGATACAGTGGCTCAGGGGCTAAGACGCTGAGCTTGTTGATCAGAAAGGTCGGAAGTTCAGCGGATCAAATCCCTAGCGCTGGGTAACAGAGTGAGCTCGTTATTTGTCCCAGCTTCTGCCAGCCTGGCAGTTCGAAAGCATGTAATCGTGCAAGTAGAAAAATAGGGACCACTTTGGTGGAAAGGTAACAGCGTTCCGTGTGCCTTCGGTGTTTAGTCATGCCGGCCCCATGACTACAGAGACGTCTTCGGACACTGCTGGCTCTTTGGCTTTGAAGGGAGATGAGCACCACCACCTAGAGTCGGATACGACTATCACATGTGCGAGGGGAACCGTTACATTATTTGTGCCAGTATAATGGACTCGGATAGTAACTCTTAAGACAATTACACAAAGGAGCTGAATTAAATCCACCTTCCCTAGAATCACGTTTTGTGTTACAAAGTTTCACAGGGTGGCTTGCAAAAGACAACATTCAATGTCCCAGAAATTCATTTAAATGAATGCGATTAAAGAAATGAGGGAACGTCTTCCCCAAATCTAAATAAATATTAGGTTTAAACATGTGATTATGTTCATTTTACCTCAAATTCCCAAAGGAATTTTCAACAAGCTATTTATATATTTTCAAGGGATTATATGCAATTTTATTGTGAAAAGGGCTCTTGAGGTTCTTAAAATCTCCTCTAAAGGGGAAAAAAAATAGAACGTCTGTTGTCTTATATTCCAGTTTCACCTTCTATGAGTTTATAATGTTTCTCCACCGCATGAATCCTTTTGTGGCAAATGAAAGCCGTGGTCTTCCTAAAGCTTCTCCCGCAGTCCGTGCACTTATATGGTTTCTCTCCGGTATGGATCCTTCTACGTTTAGAAATGCTTGTGCTTTTGTTAACATGTACCTTCATCCATTTGTAGATTTTCTCCCTTGTGTGGGTCCTTTTATGCGAAGCACGGTTACTGCTGGTATTGAAGCTTTTCCCACACTCCATGCATTTGTAGGGTTTCTCCCCGGTGTGGATCCTTTTATGGGATATAAGGTCACTGCTCTGACTAAAGCTCTTCCCACATTCCCTGCATTTATAAGGTTTCTCCCCTGTGTGGATCCTTTTGTGCGAGGAGAAATTACTGCTCTTCCGGAAGCTTTTCCCACAGACCAGGCATTTGTAGGGTTTCTCCCCTGTGTGGCTCCTTCTGTGGGAAGTGAGACTACTGCTGTTGCTGAAGCTTTTCCCGCACTCCGTGCATATATAGGGTTTCTCTCCCGTGTGGATCCTTTTGTGAGAAGTCAGGTAGCTGCTTGTACTGAAGCTCTTTCCGCACTCCGGGCATTTGTAGGGTTTTTCTCCCGAGTGGCTCCTCTTATGGGACGTTAGGCTGCTGCTTGTGCTGAAGCTCTTTTCACACTCCGGGCATTTGTACGGTTTTTCTCCCGAGTGGCTCCTTTTATGGGACGTCAGGCTGCTGCTCGTGCTGAAGCTTTTCCCACACTCCAGACAGTGATACGGTTTCTCTCCCGAGTGGCTCCTTTTATGAGCCGTGAGGTTGCTGCTGCTACTGAAGCTCTTTCCACACTCCGAGCATTTATAGGGTTTCTCTCCGGTGTGGATCCTTCTGTGGCACGTCAGGGAACTGCTATTGCTGAAGTGTTTTCCACATTCCGTGCATTTATAGGGTTTTTCCCCCATGCTGACTCTTTCGCGCAGGGACAGGGCAAAAGTACGGTGGCAACCTTTCGTGTTCCCCTTGAACTGACTCTTCTGTTCTTTGACTGGGGTTCTGCAAGCTTTATTTACGTCGGATGTATCCTGCAATATTTCTCCCCCTTTCCCGAAACATTTCCCCTTGCTTTTAAGATGGCGGTTTGGTTGGACAAACGAATCTTGAATTTGAGGCCACGGAAAAGAAGAGCCCCGCCTCCTTCCGTGTTTGAAGCAACTGTCCACGGACGTTTTTGGTTCCATTTGATTTGCAAACAGTTCCTTTCCCTCTTCCAGCATCCAAGTTTGGAGGGTTTCCTTGCAATTTTTATTCCCTTGCCCTTTACGCCCTGGAGGAAAAAAAGAGAGAAAGACAATTGTAATAAAGCCAGAGAAAGGAAATAAAGAGCAACTATAGAAATTGACTGTGAATTTCCTGCTGGAAATTTAGCTTTGTTTCTCAACCCAGGTCGAAATATAATAGTTTGATTTATTCTTGGTTATTACTAAGTTAACCTGTAATATTGAAATGGACAGTGTCTATTATATCAGTGGATAGAAACTTCAAAAAAAATCTGCTTATCTTCATGATTTCTTCGTAAAGAAAATTCCACTGTTGTTGTACCTGTATTTGAAGAGCAGAAAAAGGAAAGCCACAGCTTAAACAGAATCAGTTTATCCTGACAGTTAGAACAATTACTGTATTTTATGTATAAGTATAAGATGTCCGTTTTCCTCCTAAGAGGGTGAAAATTTGGGTGCGTTTTATACACCAAATGTAGCCCCGCCATCAGCCTCTGCCTCCCAGCAATTTGCCTCCTTGCAGCAAACAACGTTTCAGTTTCAGCATAGCCTGATTAGCACAAGCAGCTGATTGTCGGTTGGATTGACCTTCCAACCATCAGCTGTTTCAGGCTGCAGGGATTGCCATTGCCTATTGCTGCCTCTGCACGCCCCATTTTGGGCCTCTGCATTCCATTTTTGGCTCTGCGTGCCATGTTTTTGGCCTCCGCGCACCCCATTTTCCACCCATTCTGATACCCGCCACCTGGAATGGGTGGACAATGGGGTGCACGGAAGCCGAAAAAGGGGTGCACAGAGGCGGCAATAGGCTAGGGCAAACCTTGCAGCCTGAAACAGCTGATTGTTGGGAGGCGAACAATCAGCTGCTTGTGCTAATCAGGCTGTGCTGAAATTGAAACTGGCTGTTTGCTGCAAGGAGGCAAATTGCTGGGAGGCAGATTTTTTTTCTTGTTTTTCTCCCCAAAAGCTAGGTGTGTCTTATACTTCCAAGCATCTTATACTCCGAAAAATACGGTAATCAGTAAAACAACTTGCCTTCAGAAGTTGTAAATGCTCCAACTCTGGAAGCATTTAAGGAGGAAGGATTAGACAGCCGCTGGTCTGAAGTGGTGTAGGATATCATGCCTAAGCAGGAGCTTGGACTAGAAGACCTCCAAGGTCCCTTCCAACTTCTGTTGTAATCTATTGTATTCTATGGCCTGGACAATTTGAGAATTTCCATACACATACAAGGCAATATTTAAGGACCAAGCAAGGTCCTTACCCAGGGAGGCCACATTCCGAGAATTCTCCAGCATGACTTCCTCATGGAGGGCTTTTTGGTGAGCATCCAGCCGAGACCACTCATCTTTTGAGAAGTACACAGCCACCTCCTTGAAGGACACAGCGCCCTGCTGAAGGAAAGAGGTTGCCATGATCTTGCAGTCCCAAGAAGACAAACGATGAAATAAGAAATCTTCATTGGGCTCATTTTTTAAAATATTTTCTAGTGGGTATTAAAAAAAATGTGCAAGGTAATGGAGCAAGCTTATAGCTTCTCACAGTTGGGGCAAGTTTCATACAGTTGACTGAATTCTGTAGAACTTTCAGTGCTGTTTTTTTTCTCGTGGAGTAGATTAGCGTGCATCCTGCTTAAGATCTGAACCTTCCTGAATCAGTGTTGCCCCACCACATCACCCCTGATGTTTACCCCCCACCCATACCTGTGCTGAAATTCCAGCTGCTCTTTTGGATACCCCAGAAAAAGGAGATGATCCTAAAAATGCTGGTGGCGTTGATCTGTTCCCTGTAACAGAAACAAAAATTGGAAGCAGGCTTTTAAATTACGGTAGTAGTTAAATAAAAGATAGGGAGAAATTATAAGCAAGAGGAGTAGAAGAATAAGAGGGAGCTGGATTTTTCCGACAACACCATACGCCTTAAAGCAGGGGTGTCAAACTCAAGGCCGCCCTCCCGAGCTCCATTTTCACTGACAGAGGGTTGCAGGAGACTGTCGCAGCCAAAAACGGAGCTCGCGACACCTGCATGCAGCTCTCTCAATCTTTGTTTTCGCTGGAAGAGGGTTGCAGGAGGCCGTCGCAGCCGAAAACAGAGCTTGCGAGAGCAGGCCGTCGCAGCCAAAAACGGAGCTTGCGAGAGCTGAGTGCAGCTCTCTCAATCTTTGTTTTCGCTGGAAGAGGGTTGCAGGAGGCCGTCGCAGCCAAAAACGGAGCTTGCGAGAGCTGCGTGCAGCTCTCTCAATCTTTGTTTTAGCTGGAAGAGCGTTGCAGGAGGCAGTCGCAGCCGAAAATGGAGCTTGGGAACCCATTTTCACTGGCAAAGCGCTCGGGCCACCACCGGCGCCCTTGACCCGTGTGGCATCGAGCTGGCCACGCCCCCCGGCCATTCCCCCCACCCCACTCCTTCGGTCAAACACAACCCTAATGCGGCCCTCAATGAAATCGAGTTTGACAGCCCTGTCTTAAAGGACCTTCCTTTTACCTTTTGAAGTGTCCTGACATCGATTTTTAGAGACGCCTCCCAAAAGCAGCTCCTGAGGAGGATTTGACAAATCCCTGCATTCCCTGTGCTGTTCAATGACCTCTACAGATGGTGCCTGGACCTGAAACAAAAGGAAATTAAGGGTTTCTTGCTTTCAGATCACAACGTTGAAGCTTCCATGGGGATGGAACGAGTAACGGAACGTGTCATGCCTGCAAGCCACCTTTTCTGCCACACTTTCTACTGTCTACTTTCTACTGTGGGAAAATGGGAGAGGGGAATTATATGGAGTTGGGTGATATGTAGCCATAATAACATCCCTTTAGAAACTCAAGGTCGTCTTTGTCTCTGCACCTGACAGGAACTGGATGGGAGGAATCTGTCTTCATGGCAGTGGGAACCAGGTGCTGAACTTGTGGGTGTTGGGGCAGAACTTTCAACTGGGTGGGGAAAACCTGGAAGCTTTCAGATTCAGGTTTTCCCAGCTATGCCAACATGGCTCTCTTCATAAATTGGAACTCTGGTTTAATTTCGGGTGCTTTTTGGAACCCTGAGAGAACGTTTGCTCCAAATGAGGTTCTCACCTTCAACTCTATGTGGCCCTTCTGCTCCTCCACCTGACTGAGGAGGAAGCCTTCTGCCAGGGCCACTGCCTGGGAGCTGGTCTCTGCTCCACACTCCCGGATCCAACTCTGCATCTCTGCGGGCAGGATGGCCAGGAATTGTTCCAGAACCACCAGGTCCATCATCTGCCCTTTGGTGTTCCTCAATGGTTGCAGCCATTGATGGCAAAGGTGGTGAAGGTGGCTGCAAATCTCACGTGGTCCCTTGGCCTCTTGGTAATGGATGCTCCTGAAGAGCCTGCACTGGACCTCTGAACCAATGGCTTTCACCTCCAGGCTGTTCTGCCCAGCTCCTGCCCGGAAGTCCTTGCCCACTGAGTAATGTCCCTCCATTTCTTCTCCATACTCCAGCATTGTTCCCAATGGGGCCAATGGAGGTTGAGGAACTCCAACGATCTTTTCATTCATACGATCTGGACCGTCGACAAAGCCCTGGAGAAATTCTTCAAGCCCATTCACCCTTTTTGGTTAGGAGGTCTTTTGGTCTCCAGACAAGGAAGTCCAAGTGGCTTTCAGCTTCTAGATCTAGGGGAGGAAGAAAAGGTTCCAAAATTACTAAAATCTGCCAAGGTTGACATCAAACCACTATTCTATTCTATTCTATTCTATTCTACTTCTATGCTATTTCTATTCTAATTTTATTCTATTCTCTATTCTAGTCTATTCTCTATTCCCTATTCTATTCTATTTCTATTCTACATCTATGCTATTTCTATTCTAATTCTATTCTCTACTATAGTCTATTCTCTAATCTATACTATTTCTATTGTACTATGCTATTTCTATTCTAATTCTTTCTATTCTTTTTCTATTCTAATTCTATTCTATTCTCTATTCTACTCTATTCTCCATTCTATTCTATTCTCTATTCTATTCTCTACTCTAGTCTCTATTCCCTATGCTATTTCTATTCTAATTCTTTCTATTCTTTTTTCTATTCTACTTCTATGCTATTTTTATTCTAATTTTACTTCTATGCTATTTTTATTCTATTCTACTTCTATGCTATTTCTATTCCAATACTTTCTATTCTTTTTCTATTCTAATTCTATTCTAATTCTATTCTCTATTCTACTCTATTCTCCATTCTATTCTCTACTCTACTCTACTCTCTATTCCCTATGCTATTTCTATTCTACTTCTATGCTATTTCTATTCTAATTCTATTCTATTCTACCTCTATGCTATTTCTATTCTAATTCTTTCTATTCTTTTTTCTATTCTACTTCTATGCTATTTCTATTCTAATTCTATTCTACTTCTATGCTATTTCTATTCTAATTCTTTCTATTCTTTTTCTATTCTAATTCTATTCTATTCTCTATTCTACTCTATTCTCCATTCTATTCTCTATTCTATTATCTTACTCTACTGTAGTCTCTATTCCCTATTCTAATTCTATTCTACTTCTATGCTATTTCTATTCTAATTCTTTCTATTCTTTTCTATTCTAATTCTATTCTATTCTCTATTCTACTCTATTCTCCATTCTATTCTCTATTCTATTATCTTACTCTACTGTAGTCTCTATTCCCTATTCTAATTCTATTCTACTTCTATGCTATTTCTATTCTAATTCTTTCTATTCTTTTTCTATTCTAATTCTATTCTATTCTCTATTCTACTCTATTCTCCATTCTATCTCTATTCTATTATCTTACTCTACTGTAGTCTCTATTCCCTATTCTAATTCTATTCTACTTCTATGCTATTTCTATTCTAATTCTTTCTATTCTTTTTCTATTCTAATTCTATTCTATTCTCTATTCTACTCTATTCTCCATTCTATTCTCTATTTTATTATCTTACTCTACTGTAGTCTCTATTCCCTATTCTATTTCTATTCTATTCTACCTCTATGCTATTTCTATTCTAATTCTTTCTATTCTTTTTCTATTCTAATTCTATTCTCTATTCTATTGTCTATTCCATTCTTTATTCTAGTCTATTCTCTATTCCCTATTCTGTTTCTATTTCTATACTTCTATGCTGTTTCTATTCTAATTCTAGTCTCTATTCTCTATTCTATACTATTTCTATTGTACTATGCTATTTCTATTTTAATTCTTTCTATTCCAATTCTATTCTATTCTCTATTCTAACTCTATTCTATTCTACTTCTATGCTATTTCTATTCTAATTCTTTCTATTCTTTTTTCTATTCTATTCTCCATTCTATCCTCCATTCTATTCGTGCATGGAAAGGGGGGAGGCAGGGGAACTTCCCTCTTGCCTGGACTTGCAAAGGCTGCCCTTGGAGGAGGAGGAGGGGCCGCCAGGGTCTCCTTCCCTTGTGCAGCGCGAGGCCCCTGGGGGGCTTCCAAGTTTGGGGGGGAGGGAAAGCCCCCACCCCGCACTCACCCTGGGAGTCACGTCTGAATCTCTTCTCCCCCCGCAAGACTTTCGTGCAGCCTTTTCGCCTGCTGGCCAGGGAGAGGGAGTGCAGAGTGCAGAGTCCTAGAGAGGCTAGGCTCCTCCTGATGTCACTCAACTCCCTCCCAGCGCATGCTCAGTTCCTTTTCTGAAGTAGGAGAGGGTCCACCCTCATGCTGGCAGGGAGGGAGCCCCCTGGTGGGCTCTCTAGGCAACGCAAAGGACCTCTTGCAACCCGGGGCGCAGGGTGGTGGGATGGGTGGGAAACACACGGCGAGATGGAGGATAAAGAGGGATTCGCTGCCGTCATACAAAGATGCCAACTCAAAATAATTGCATTGGGCTGTTTAAAGAGGGAGGGGGAGCATTCAGGCACGCAAAGAGGAGAACGGGAGGAGAGAACGGGAGGGAAGGGAAGGCAGGGGAGGGGAGAGGAGACGGAGGGGAGGGGAAGGTTGAGGAGAAGAGATGAAGAGGAGGGAAGGGAGAGGAAAGGAGAAGAAAGGAAGAGGGGAGGAAAAAGGGAAGAGAGAGAAGAGAAGAGGGAAGGAAGGAGAGAGGGATTGGAGATGAAGGGGAGGGGAAGGTTGAGGAGGAGATATGAAGAGATGAGAAGAGATGAAGGGGTGGGAGGGGAGGGGAGAAGAGAGGAAGAGGAGAGGAAAGGAGGGGAAGGGAGAGGAGATAAGATGAAGAGGAAGGAGAGGAAGGGAGGGGAGGAGAGAGGAGAAGAGATGAAGAAGAGGGGAAGGAAGGGAAGAGGGAATAGAAGAGATGAGGAAGAGGGGAGGGGAGGGAAGGGAGAATAGAAGAGATGAAGAAGAGGAGAGGCAAGGGAGAGGAGATGAAGGGGAGGGAAGGGAGATGAGAAGAGATGAAGAAGCGAGGAGCGAGGAGCTCTGAGCTAAAGAGCTTCTGGGGATGAAAAGCTAAACGAAAAACCAGAAAGTCCAGTTGCTTCTTGAAAAAAAAGCACTTTAGGGATTTTTGAAAGTTGCTTTCTATTCTCACTTTCTTTCTACTCAACTCCGTCATCCTGCCCCAGCCCCCGAAATGCACTTCCCTATGGCAAGAGGTCCTCTGCGTTGCCAAGAGAGCCCACCAGGGGGCTCCTTCTGCAAGCACTGGCAGGGATTGGCTGTCTCCAGCTTCAGAGAAGAAACTGAGCCTGTGCAGATCCTTTGCGCCAGGTGAGAGGATCTTTCTTTTGCATCCTGAGATGTGTCAGAGCAAGACAGGAAGTGAGTGATATCAGGGAGAGTCTGGCTTCTCTAGGACTCTGCGCTCTCTCTCACCTCATCCACAGAGGCCGGGGGCAAGCAGGGGTGGACCAGCAGAAACGACTCTGGGTGAGTGTGGTTGGAACTCTGCCTGGGAAGGAGATGGAGAGGTGCCAACCCTTCATTCTTCTGCTGAACCTCGGGAGGGGAAGAGCCTAGGTTCCAGGTTCCCCTACCACCCCTTTTCAGGCAGGAGCCGGGCAGGGGAACATGAGAAGGGAGAAGAGAAAAGAATCCCACCAGGAAGGATATTCAGATCTCCGGTGATGGGGATGCAGAAAGAGGCGAACCCGTTCACACTACCCCTTCCCCATTTCCCGAGAAAAGGCCATGAGGAGGGAGGGATTCGCATGGCAACACCCAACCAAGAAAAACTCAGAATGGTCTTTGGACTGTAGTAGACACACACACCGTTGGTGTCGTGGGAAGCTTCCCAAACATCAACTTTGTCAAGTTGTCAAGCAACAAAGACGATCAGGGGACTGGAGGCTAAAACCTATGAAGAACAATTGCAGGAACTGGGTATGTCTAGTTTAATGAACAGAAGCACTAGAGGAGACATGATATCAGTCTTCCAATATCTCAGGAGTTGCCACAAAGAAGAGGGAGTCAAACTATTCTCCAAGGCACCTGAGGGCAGGACAAGAAGCAATGGGTCAGTTTCTTCTGCACCTGACCGGAACTGGATGGGTGGGAAGCTACCAGCGTGGCAGTGGAAGATTGGACCATGGGATGGACTTGTGGGGGGGGGGGCAAGATCTTGAACTTTCAACTAGGTGGGAAAAACCAGGAAGCTTTCAGATTCGGGTTTTCCCAGATGTGCCAACATGGCTCTTTTAATAAATTGGAACTTTGAGCAATACTTCGCCTTGGACTCTGATTTACTTTTGGATGCTATTTGCAACCCTGACATTTTAGTTTAGTTTAGTTTAGTTTAGCTGTTTAGTTGTTTAGTTTAGTTGTTTTGTTTAGTTTAGTTTAGTTGTTTAGTTTAGTTGTTTAGTTTAGTTGTTTAGTTTAGTTTAGTTTTGTTGTTTAGTTTAATTTAGTTGTTTAGTTTAGTTGTTTTGTTTAGTTTAGTTTAGTTTAGTTTAGTTTAGTTTACTTTAGTTTAGTTTACTTTAGTTTACTTTAGTTTAGTTTAGTTTAGTTGGGAGGAATATTGTAGGTCTTCTAGTCCAGTGTTTTTCAACCTTTTTTGTGCAAAGGCACACTTTTTTCATGAAAAAAATCACGAGGCACACCACCATTAGAAAATGTTAAAAAATTTTAACTCTGTGCCTATATTGACTATATATAAAGTGTTTTTCCACGGCACACCTTACACTATGTCACGGCACACTAGTGTGCCGCGGCACAGTGGTTGAAAAACACTGTTCTAGTCCAACCCCCTGGTCAGGCAGGAAACCCTATGTTGGAGCATTCACAACATCTGGAGGCAAGTTGTTCCATTGATTAATTGTTCTCACTGTCAGGAAATTTCTCCTTACTTCTAGGTTGCTTCTCTCCTTGATTAATTTCCATCCATTATTTCAAGGACTCCCTGTCATCTTTCCTGATTGACTCCAAATTATCTATTCTTTCCTCGTAATATTTCTGACATTACCTCCCGGGGTTTTTACAGAGTCAAAGCCCCAACCAGTGTGGAAACGTCTAGAAATGACTTTTGGGTTCCACTCAGGTGTAGCATCTGAAGCACCCTGTCTTCCTTCTCTTCATATAATCCAGGTGGCATGAAGGAAAAGGCCTTTGGAGAACCAAGAGATCTGTTGGCTGCATTTGGATCTGGGAAAGAGGGGGGAAAATGGAGGGACAACACCCAGAAGATCAAGAAGCTGGAAAGGGTGAGGAGACCTGGGCAAGAACCGGACAGAAGATCCTGGAGAAGGAAAGCATCAGCTCAGAGGTCCAGTGCTGGCACTTCAGGAGCATCCAGTACCAAGAGTCCAAAGGTCCACGAGAGATTTGCAGCCACCTCCACCACCTTTGCCGTCAGTGGCTGCAGCCCGAAAGACGCACAAAGGCTCAGGTGTTGGACCTAGTGATCCTGGAGCAGCTCCTGGCCCTTCTGCCCCTGCAGATGGAGGGCTGGGTCCGGGAGTGTGGAGCAGAGACGAGTTCCCAGGCGGTGGCCCTGGCAGAAGGTTTCCTCTTAAGCCAGGCAGAGGAGGAGAAGCAGGAAGAACCACAGGTGAGAGAACTTCATCTTTTGAGCTTTTAGAGATGTTCAGTTCATGAAGTAGAATAGAGTAGAGTAGTGAAGCGCAGCGTAGCATAGGATAGAGTAGAATACAATAGAATAGTAGAATAAATAGAATACAGTAGAATAGAGAATAAATAGAGTAGATAATAGAATAGAGTAGATCAGCATAGAGTAGAGAATAGAATAGAATAGAGAATAGAATAGAGAATAGAATAAAATAGAGAATAGAATAGAGAATAGAATAGAGAATAGAATAAAATAGAGAATAGAATAGAGAATAGAATAGAATAGAATAGAATAGAATAACAGAGTTGGAAGGTCTTCTAGTCCGACCCGCTCTCAGGCAGAAAACCCTATACCATTTTCGACAATTGGTTGTCCAATTCTTCTTAAAAACTTCCAGTGCTGGATAATTTACAACTTCTGGAGGCAAGTTGTTCCGCTGGTTAATTGTTCTGTCAGAAAATTTCTCCTTATTTCTAGGTTGCTTCTCCTAAGTGTATGACTAGACCAGTGATGGGATTCAAATAATTTAACAACCGGTTCTCTGCCCTAATGACCAGCAGGGTAGGTGGGGCTTGGTGGTCATGTGACTGGGTGGGCATGGCCAACTCAACATCACTCACGTTGATGGGCGCTTCACCTTAGCTGTTACAATGTAATAAGGGTTAACCAGAGAGGCAGTTTCTGTAAGCAGGGCAATAAAGATTAGTCTAGAAACAATACCAGAATGCTTCCTTCCTGCCTTCCTTACAGGATTAGCCCTGTAAAGTGGGGAAAAACAAAATGAGATTTCTTCCAACAACCGGTTCTCCGAACTGCTTAGAAAGTTACCAACCGGTTCTCCCGAATAGGTGCGAACTGGCTGAATCCTACCATTGGACTATACCTCATGATTCTGAGCATAAGTAATGTGAGGTGTTTAACTCTTTAGGCAACGTGTATCATTCCAGAAATATTTAGGATCATTATTTCCATCTTCATTGATGAATATCGAGAGATCAAGTTACAAAGTTAAGGACAGAGCATGGAAAAATCTGGTTCATTTTGTGTGCTGGTTCATTATTTGTGTCATGGGATACAACAGGTCCAGGGAAGCTTCCTGGAGACCGTCATGGAAAATCCAGAGGAAGGAAGAAGACTCCTTCTCAGAGGCCTCCCCAGGGAAGATCAGCATTGTGACGACCCTTTAGCAGGTGAGGAAAGTCCTTCAAAACTCCGTCTTCCATTCTTCGTGGACTCTTTGGTGCAATATCTCTGTCAACCCTGAAGCTGGTCTGACTGTGGCCATTTTGAGACTTCAGTGCTGACAAACTGGAGAAGAGGGATAGAGAGGCAGGAATAGAGATAGTTAGGGAGTTTTAGTCAAAACACAACACTTTCTCTTGGGAATCAAGGACATTCCTGCAGGTGCTCGGAAAGAAGGGACTGGAATCATTTAGCAACTGGACAGCATCCTGATTGGACCATGTGAACGATTGTTTTGAGAAAGTGACAATTTTTACTTTTAATTGGGTGAAAACTGTGGGAATAATCGGAGTCGGTTTTCACCAGCCTGTGCCAATATGACATATCCAATAAATCTATTCTTTGAGGAAATCGCCTGCCTCGGAGTTTTGTTTGCTGTGGGGATGCTACTTGGAACCCTGACAATCTCCCCATATTTTCTGAAGTCTCCATTGCTTTTGTCTCCCTTACAGACAGTGGAATGACATCCACGATGTTTGTAGGATCTGCTCCTTTTTCCACCATCTTTGAAAGAGCAGGTGAATCTTCAAGGCAGGTAGGAGAGAGATTGTAGGGGGCCCTTTGAAGACCTCCCACTCTTAGCGTTGAACCTCTTTCCTTGGCCTGTCCTTTAATGGGGACATTTCATTTCTATGTTCAGGGTCTCGTAACCTTTGAGGAGGTGGCTGTGTATTTCTCTGAGGAGGAATGGTCCTACCTGGATGCTGACCAGAAAGCCCTCCATGGGGAGGTCATGCTGGAGAATTCAAAGAACATCGCCTCTCTAGGTAAGGACTTTTTGCTCCATATCCTTATCCCCACAACTTATTATTGCTGGATACCATCTATTGAGCCAACCTGCCTCTTATGGGCTCGCTGATGTTCTGGAACACATCTGGAGTGGTATTAGTACCTCACTTGATCTTGATTGAATCCCTCTGTTAATGCAACTTAGGATTGTGTCTGCTTTTTTGGCAGTTTTTTGAAACTGTGCTGGTTTTCTCTATGGAAGCCCAGAATTGGGGCTTAAAATAACCCACTACTCAATTTTTCATCTCTGCAACCAAGAGATTGTAGCATGAATAGGGACCGGCTGGCCAAGAGAGTCTCTTTTCTTGTCAGATCAAAGAATCTGAAATAATACAGCAGACCTTGTTAATATAACTGGTTTATAAAGATTATTAGGTGTGAATAGAAATACATCATTATTATTATTATTATTATTATTATTATTATTATTATTATTATTATTATTAAATTGTATCACAGAGGCCAGTTGTTTCGCCGGATTTGGCATTGATTACTAGTCGGGCCCCACCCAGGGGCCTAGGACGTCGTAACGTATTTTCGTAATATCCAAGCAGTGCGGCTTTTTGCATTTTACTGATGGTGATTTTGTCAATTTTTAACTGTTTTAAATGTAATTGCAGTGCTTTTGGAATAGCACCCAGTGTGCCAATTACCACTGGAATCACCTGGTATTGCGATGTCTATGATTGTAACCTTGTTTTTCTCAACCAGTGTGATGTCTGGTGTATTATGCGCCAGTATTTTGTCCGTTTGTATATGGAAATCCCATAAGATCTTGACCATCTGATTTTCGGTGACTTTTTCAGGCTTATGTTCCCACCAGTTTGTTGCTGTTTTAATATTATAATTTTTGCACAAATTCCAATGGATTATTATTATTATTGTTATATTATTATTTCCACAGTAAGGAAGATAACGCAGAAATTGTTAAATTGATTATTTTATTCAAAGAGGAGAATATATTTACCGTATTTTTCAGAGTATAAGACGCTCTGAAGTATAAGATGCACCTAGCTTTTGCGGAGGAAAATAAGGAGAAAAAATCTGCCTCTGCTTCCCAGCAATTTGCCCTTGGTTCCCAGGAGAAAGTTCTATGTTGTGTCTAGTAAGGCATTCCACCTTTCTCCACCCCCTTCTGTACTGGGTGGCAACCATGAACTAGGCAAATGGCTTCTGACAGATTCAGTTTAACGTTGACATAAGTCCACAGTACTAAGCAAATTCAGCAGTCATTTAGTGAAGCCATTGTTTATTATGGAGCATTTTTTTGCCAAAACACTGAAATTTGTTTTTCAGCAAAAATGTAAATTGCAGTCATGTGACTGTGCGACACCACAAATGGCCGTAAATCTGGACAAGTTACCAAGCACCCAAAATGTGTTCACATGGCCTTGAGGGGAAGGCCTGGCTATTGGAACTTTGAAACTAGGCTATAAGTATCTTTTTGGGATACAAGTATCTTTTGAACAGTTGCTAAATGGTCTTAAGTTGAGGAGTACCTGCACTTAGTATTTGTACTTGCTGAGATTCATATATATTGTTATGCAGAGGTGGGTTCCTACCAGTTTGGACCAGTTTGGCCGAACAGGTAGTAACTTGGTGGCCTGGGTTGCTGGAACCGGCAGCGACCCAGGCCTGCCACGCCCCTGAGCCGGTTCTCCTACAACGGCACCATCTTGTTTTTCGTTTTCATTGCAAAAAATTATTTATTTTTCATTTTTAAGGTTTTGCACATGCACAGACCTTTTTATTGGCAATGCACAAAATTTTTGCACACACCGAACTGGCAGTACTGCCGGCAGCAACCCAACCCTGGTGTTACTTATCATTAATTTACAATACAATACAATACAATACAATACAATACAATACAATACAATACAATACAATAGCAGAGTTGGAAGGGACCTTGGAGGTCTTCTAGTCCAACCCCCTGCCTAGGCAGGAACCTTATACCGTTTCAGACAAATGGCTATCCAACATCTTCTTAAAGACTTCCAGTGTTGGGGCATTCACAACTTCTGGAGGCAATTTCTGTTCCACTGATTAATCGTTCTAACTGTCAGGAAATTTCTCCTCAGTTCTAAGTTGCTTCTCTCCTTGATTAGTTTCCACCCATTGCTTCTTGTTCTACCCTCAGGTGCCTTGGAGAATAGTTTGACTCCCTCTTCTTTGTGGCAACCCCTAAGATATTGGAACACTGCTATCGTGTCTCCCCTAGTCCTTCTTTCTATTAAACTAGACATACCCAGTTCCTACAACCGTTCTTCGTATGTTTTACCCTCCAGTCCCCATTTATTGAGATTAGAACTGGCCAAACAGACATAGCTGTGTTGGTTTATATGAGATTGCAATTTTAAAAAATGTTTTCTGCTACCATACTCAAAAATAGATATTACTCATGTCCCTGCTGTGCAATTTTATACCCGAGAACTTGTGCGCATTTGGTTTTCCTTAGTGGTTACCTCATGTTGGTCCATGAAATAACCTTGAAAAATGCTAAACCATAGTTTGCGTTTTAATCTTTCTAACCTTTTCTTAGTATATTTTCATTCTATTTTCTCTTCAGAAAGAGCTCATAGAGGAGAAAGGAGAAAGTACAACCAACAATCCCATGCATATCATCCAGAAGAAGATAAAAAGAAGTTGGCCAATGAAACGGGTTCAAAATGTTTGGAGAGGAAGCAGCTCATCAAGGGAATAAACAAAAAATCCATTTTCCAGTGTACTTCCACTCAAAACTTTCTCGATGAGCAAACACATCGAGAAAAAAAGAAGAGAAAATGTGCAGGAAACAGCTTGAAAACCTACAAAGATAGATTTGATGTAAGCAAACCTTACAGGAGCCACGCGATGGGAGAAAAATATCCCCGCAAGGAGATGAAAAAATATTCAAATCAGACCTTCTCTACTCGCGGAAGCATTAATGTGGAAGAAAAGCTATTATATAGGTGCAGGGAAGGTGGAGAAAGCTTCGGCAGCCACAGTTCCCTCACTTCCCACCAAATAACCCACGCAGAAGTGAAACCCTATAAATGCACAGAGTGTGGAAAGAACTTCAGAAAAAGCAGTTACCTTACTTGTCACCGAAGAATCCACACAGGGGAGAAACCCTTCCAATGTACAGAGTGTGGGAAGAGCTTCAGCAAGAACATTTCCCTTACTTACCATAGGAGGATCCACACGGGAGAGAAGCCCTTTAAATGTGTCGAGTGTGGAAAGACCTTCAGCAGGAACAGTTCCCTGACTTCCCATACCAGGAGCCATTCAGGGGAGAAGCCTTATCGATGTCTGGAGTGTGGAAAGAGCTTCCAGTGGCACAGTCAGCTGACTTACCATAAAAGGATCCACATAGGGGAGAAACCCTACGAATGCATGGAGTACGGGAAGGGCTTCAGCACAAGCAGCAGCCTCACTTCCCATAAAATGTGCCACTCCGACGAGAAACCCTACGAATGCCTGGAATGTGGAAAGAGCTTCTGGGGTAGCAGCGCCTTCGTGTCTCACAAAAGGATCCACACTGGGGAGAAGCCGTACAAGTGCATGGAGTGTGGGAAAATATTCCGAAAGAGCGGTTCCCTTGCTTCCCACCGAAGCATCCACACAGGAGAGAAACCGTACAAATGCTTGGAGTGTGGTAAGAACTTCCGGGAAAATGGATCACTGACTTCTCACAAAAGGATTCACCGAGGGGAGAAACCCTATAAATGCGCGGAGTGTGGGAAGAGCTTTAGGCAAAGTGGTAACCTGATTTCCCACAAAAGGAGCCACTCGGGTGAGAAACCGTATAAGTGTATGGAATGCGGGGAGAGCTTTATGTGGAATGGTCAGCTTACATCGCACAGAAGTCTCCACACGGGGGAGAAACCATATAAATGCGCGGACTGCGGGAAGAGCTTCAGCGACATCAGTCATCTGACTTCTCACAAGAGGACCCATACGGGGGAGAAACCATATAAATGTGCGGCATGCGGAAAGAGCTTCAGCCAAAACAGTTCCCTGACTCTCCATGAGAGGATTCACACTGGGGAGAAACCCTATAAATGCACAGAGTGTGGAAAGAGCTTCCGTGACAAGAGATATCTTCATTCCCACAAACTGATCCACACTGGGGAGAAACCACATAAATGTACAGAGTGTGGAAAGCACTTCCGTGAAAAGAGATCTCTTCGTTCTCATAAACTGATCCACGCAGGAGAAAAACCATATGATTGCTTGGACCATAGGAACAGCTTTAGAAAGAGCAATTCCCTTGTTTATCATCAAAGTATCCACTCAGATGAGAACTCCTAGAAATATTACTTTTACTTGGTTCCATCCAGAGGTGGTATTCAGCCAGTTCTGACTGGTTCTAGAGAACTGGTAGGTGAAATTTTGAGTAGTTTGTAGAACTGGCAAATAGGCTGCTTCCTCCCAGCTGATCTTCTTTTGTTGCCCTGATCATAAGAACAGAGCTGGAAAGCAGGTTAGTGGGGTGGGGTGGGGAGGGAATGGGGATTTTGCAGTATCCTTCCTCTGCCATGCCTATAAAGCCATGCCCACAGAACCGGTAGTAAAAAAAATTTGAATCCCACCACTGGTTCCATCCTTATGTCTGTTCTTGGCCTGAACTATGCAAAGCTCTTCCTCTGACTCTTGAATTC
Organism: Thamnophis elegans; assembly: GCF_009769535.1. NCBI lineage: Eukaryota > Metazoa > Chordata > Lepidosauria > Squamata > Natricidae > Thamnophis > Thamnophis elegans. The sequence goes on along the minus strand of NC_045542.1, from coordinate 172,844,487 downwards.
AATTTATACACTGCCCAACTCGGCAAGATTCTCAGGAAATCAAAATAATAAAACAATAAAGACAATGCAACTGTAACATGCATTCGTCCAAACGCTTGTAAACTTGATACTAGCCCATACAGAAAGATTTGATTTCTTGAAGAAAACCTTAGAACAGAATCCTGCTCATTTATTCAAATTTTGAGTATTTCATCCTCTCCGGGACCAGTCCAGTTGCAGAATAAGGAAAGGTGGTGTCGTAACTCTCACCCCACTAGTGCTGCTAAAAGCCCTAAGATCTGGCTATTTGTTCAGCTGTGGGTGTGTTTTTGTTGCCATCTTTTGCTTTATTGTTGCCTTGTTTTTATTGTTCTATAATTTTATGTTTTCTTGCAATCCCAGCAGAATCTTTGGGTGGCGTACAAACTGAATGAAATAAAGAGAAATGATTTTGACTTCACTAAGATGAGATGCTCACAATTTCCTCTGGTGGTTTAAAAGAACAAGATAATTGCCTTTTTAAGCATCTCAAATTCTGGACTATTTCGTTTTGGGTGTTCGGACTTGCTGTATTATGGTTTTATAAGAGTGCTGTAAGATATCCTGAATTTGTTTTATCTGACCTGAGTTTGAAAGCACAGGGTCCAGACAGACATTTAACAGGTTCAGCTTCTCCAATCATTTCAAGCAGCAATATCGGATGAATGTAGCTCTGATTCATCCCTATAACATTGAGTTACGTCAAGATTTCTACTAACGCACAAACCACTCCATAGATCCAGAGTCACTTTCAACAATTTGATCTTAGAACAGAACAGAATGAATGAGCTAGAAGGGACCTTGGAGGTCTTGTAGTCCAGTCCCCTCCTCAATCAAGAGAACCTATACCCGTGATGGCAAACCTATGGCACGTGTGCCACATGTGTCCTTCGGGATTGGGCGGCCTATAAATTTTATTAATAAATAAATAATAATAAATGTGGAACGCAGAGCCCTCTCTGCAGGCATGGGAGCCATCGCCCCAGCTCATCTCCAGCGCACATGCATGTGTGCCTCCCGCTGGCCAGCTTGTTTTGGGGTCTCTGCCGTGTATGGGGGGGCGGGACGCATATGGGAGACACGTGTGCATGCGTGGGAAGTGGGGGGCCCATTTTTGGTCCTATGAGATTGCAGGGAGGACTACTAGACCAAAAAGGGGGCCGCGTACACATATTCAGGAGCAGGGGGCACGGCAGGGGTGTCACGCATGCATTGCATTATGGGTGTGGGCATGCACAAGCACTGGTGCGCATGCACGGCCATGCTTTTGGCACATGACAACAAAAAGGTTAGCCATCACTGACCTATACCATTTTAGATAAGTGACTGTCTAGACCAGGGGTGTCAAACTGGGTTTCTTCAAGGGCCGGATCAGCATTGTAATTCCCCTGTGTAGACTGCCGGAGGGGGAGCAGTGGGGAGATGGGACGGATGTCTCCTGTAGCACCCTGCCAGCCAAATGTGCACAGGCCCCCTCTGACATGTTTTTGGCCTCCTGCAGCACTTTGCTGGCCAAAATGGGACATGGTGCAACGCGTGCAGCTCCCCATGCCTTGTTTTCACCCTCCATTGCCTCTTGCAGCACTCTACCGGCCAAAAATGAGCTGTGCAGAGGCCTCATGAGGCACCGCAAGCCTTCTGGGCTTCTAGCAGCACTCTGCATCGCAACGCTGTCATACCTGTGAGATAAGATACAAGGGCAGTGGTGGGTTCTGGCCAGTACGCCCTAGTACGGAACGGTGCTTTGGAGGGCTCACCCAACCGCTCGCGTACCTGTATTGAGCCAACCAGGTCATTTGCGCACACACAGGCAGCGTACGGCACCTGCACCACACTCTGTCGAGCAGCTGGAGAGTTGCAGGGTGGTGGGTGCACATGCATGGACAATGCACATGCACGTGATGGATGCCTGGTCCCATGCAGAATACTGGTTGCAACGAGATCCAGAACCCACCACTGGACATGGAGGCCAGAATGTGGCTACTAACTGTAAATAACCTTGGAAAGGAATGGTGGCAATAGGAGAATCCTGCTGTGTGAATAAAGGATCTACAAAAACTCGTGAATTGCGTCTAATATCAAATCCTTTGGATTGCAAAGGCAGGCCTGAAAGTAAAAAATAAAGTGAATATTGGAAAATATCTTGGAGATTGTGTGGAGGAAATCCTTTGGGTTTTTTTTCCCATGGGCTGCAAACCGCATCAGATATGAATGAAAATCAGAATTGCTCACGATGTCCTGGTATTGTTACTGTGTAGCTCCTATACACACTTTATGTTGATTTGCAGGTTTGGGTTTCTCTATATCAGAGGTGGGTTCCTACCAGTTCGGCCGAGTAGGGAGTAACTTGGCTGGCCACGCCCCTGAACTGGTTCTATCGGCGGCTTCATTTTGTTAGATAGTGCCTAATGTTCAAGTTTGTCAAGATCCTTCTGGATATGCTGATATGGGCAGCATGTTCTTAAAGGGACTGAGAATTGTAATACAATACTTCACAGTCATCACGTAGAATGGGATACCATACATGGTCAGCGTCTTGGTTATTATGGTGTGTTTTTCCCTTGGCAACTGTCTCATATTTATGACCCTTGCTGTGTCCTAGTTTCCTAGTTACCCATCACACTTGGTTTAAGAAAACCAATTTGCAGGAAACTAATTAAAAGGGACATGGTGGCTCAGTGGCTAAAACGCTGAGCTTGTCAATCAGAAAGGTTGGCAGTTCGGCGGTTTAAATCCCTAGTGCCGTGTAACAGAATGAGCTCCCGTTACTTGTCCCAACTTCTGCCAACCTAGCAGTTCTAAAGCACGTTAAAAATGCAAGTAGAAAAATAGGAACCACCTTTGGTGGGAAGGTAACAGCGTTCTGTGCGCCTTCAGCGTTTAGTCATGCCGGCCACATGACCACGGAGATGTCTTCGGACAGCGCTGGCTCTTCGGCTTTGAAACGGAGATGAGCACCGCCCCCTAGAGTCAGGAACAACTAGCACATATGTGCAAGGGGAACCTTTACCTTTAATTATAATTAAAAAGAAGGAATTGGAATTAAGAACATTTGATTTCTTTGGGGAAAAAATTTAATTATTTGTCACATGTTATAATCCACTTTTAAGAGCTCAAGGATTGGACACAAAGACATTCTACTGATCACTTTTATTAAATGCTTTAATAATATAACTTATAGTCAACCTGTGATGATAGAATCTGCCATTTATGCAACAAAATAATTATAGACAAAAGACATTAAGGCAAATCACTGATTTGTGTCTCCTGCACAAGAAACCTGGAGAAGATGGAAACAGAAGCTTTTACATATCTCAACATAATTCATCAGTGGTGCACAATTTTAGAACATGTCCGGATAAGGGTGCAGTCCTGTTCACATATGTGTTGTACATACATTACTGTTCTGACCCCCCCCCCCCTCGTTCCACACCAAAGCACACTCCGAGCCAAAGATAAATTACGGCATTTAATTAACAGACAGACAGGTGCTTGGCAGCAAACCGGCACAGATAAGCCGAGGCAGCAATCCAGCACAGATAAGGCTTGGCAGCAATCCAGCCTGCCAAGCTCATAACAATGTCTTCCGACATTCATTCCTGCATTGACTTCTGCAAAGAGGGGCGTGTGCACAAGTAGTCTTTTTATAGTCTGGAGAGGAGCCTAATGACCACCAGCTGAGTGCAATTACCTCCTGTAACTGCGCAACTGTTCCTTATGCCTAATAGCTCTTCGATGCCGGGCACCCAAGAACAACTCACTGCTGGACTCAGGCTCACTCTCCCTTATCTCCTCTGCATTGGTCCAAGGCTCAGGCACCTCCTGGTGGCCAACCAGCCTCTCTGCACCCTGCTCAGAGTCGGAACCCTGTCCAGGGTCCTCCACATCCTCCAGAGCCAACTCAGGGCCCCTCGCTGTCGGAGTCTGGTGGCAGCTCCAACGGCTCCTGCTGGGCCACCACACATTACTGCAAAAAACTACATTTCCCCTTAGGGCAAAGGATATGATTACAAAGCACAGAAAAGGAATGGTATCCCAAGTTTCTCAAAGGAAATTAAGTAACAAGGTAAGAAAAGAATCTAGTTAAATCTAAATTATTTAAATCTAGTTCACACTAATTCACTATCTCTCTCCTTGCTTCCTATTGCTCTATCTTTGCAAACTTTCCTTCCATTATTCCACGTCCAACTTTTCTTCTCTAGGGTTCTTAATTATTATTATTTTTTATTCTCACTGGTTTCCAATCAGTGTCCTGTGAATTAATTTGAAATGATAATTTGGAACATGGGAAGATGGACATCAACTTTGGAATCGAGTCTTTCCAAATCTCAAACATTAAGAAAAGTCAACATTAAGAAAACTAAGATCATGGCATCCGTCCCTCTCAATTCCTGGCAAATAGACGGGGAAGGAATGAAGGTAGTGACATATTTTCCTGGGCTCCAAGATCACCTCAGATGGGAACTGCAGCCAAGAAATTAAAAGACACTCCTGGGGAGGAAAGCTATGGCAAATCTAGAAAGAATACTAAAAAGCAGAGACATCACCCTGCCAACAAAAGTGCGTATAGTCAAGGCTATGGTTTTCCCAGTTGCAATGGATGGCTGTGAAAGCTGGTCCATAAGGAAGGCTGAGCGCCAAAGAATGGAGGCCTTTGAACTCTGGTGCTGGAGAAGACTCCTGCATTGAGTCCCTTGGACTGCAAGGTGATCCAACCGGTCAATCCTAGAGGAGATCAACCCTGACTGCTCTTTAGAAGGCCAGATCCTGAAGAAGAAACTCAAATACTTTGGCCACCTAATGTGAAGGAAGGACTCACTGGAGAAGAGTCTCATGCTGGGAACCATGTTGGGCAAAAGAAGAAGTAGATGGCAGAGAAGGAGGTGGCTGGCTGGAGTCACCGAAGCAGTCAGCCTGAGCTTCAATGGACTCCAGAGGATGGTAGAGGACAGGAAGGCCTGGAAGAATGTTGCCCATGCGTTTGTGATGGGTTGGACACGACAACTATCCGAATCCCGTTTATTTTATTCCAAACACTCCAAAGAATTTTATGTTTCTGTTTAGATTTTATTTATTTATTTATTACAAAACGTATTTACCGCTCATCTTGCCTTGAGGCTACTTTGGGTGGCTTACAATAGTAGAATGTAAAATTATTGTTAAAATGTAAATATAGCAACAGTAAAACAATAAAAGTAAATAAGGAAAGTACAGCAATACTAATTAAAAGATGGATGGAGAGATAGCCAGGTTGCATGGGAGACAGGTGGGATCAACTATTAGTCCAAAATCCACCTCCAGTGTGGTTACTCTGCCATTAGGTCCCCAAGCCAACCAGTAGTGCCATGTCTTCAGTTTCTTAAGAGAAGACAGGATAGGGGAAGATCTCACCCCGGGGTGCAGGATGTTCTACCTTTTTTCTGTCAGATGCCAAAAGCATGCACACTTGTGATAGCGCTCGTACCTGTGTCAACACACATAATCCAATGCCCCACTTGCAGGCCCCACCTCCTGCACATGCGGAAGCAGATCCCATTTGTGTGGTAACGGGCCTCCCTGAAAACTTCTGGGACCAAAAATGGAGGGCAAAGAAGAAGGGGACGGCAGAGAATGAGGTGGTTGGATAGAGTCACCGAAGCAGTAGATGTGACCTTAAATGGACTCCGGGGAATGGTAGAGGACAGGAAGGCTTGGAGGAACATTGTCCACAGCTTCACAACTAACAACATATGATAACTATATAACTCTATGATCATGTGAAGGGTCCTTGACGCTCACTGAGCTTGCTTGTTTTCTTTGCGGACCCTCACCACCCTTCAGGCTTTCCGTATAGCCGTCAAGACCTGGCTGTTCCAGCAGGCTTGGGGACGCTGAGTTCCATCCCCACTCGAACTGGTGTGCTTGTTGATACGGTTTAAATTGGTTCTGTATTGTTGTTTGTTTTTGTTTTCTTTCCTTTTGTATTGTTTCCCTTCCCTTCCGGTTTTGTTAGCTGCCCAGAGTCCCTCGGGAATAGGGCGGCATACAAGTTGAATAAAACCACCAAACCAGATATTTCATTACCCAAACTAGGTAACATCATCAATGCTATTACATTTACAGTACAACTATTCTCCTTCATTGGTGCTCTGATGATGTACTGAGCAATTGTGATTCTCCATTCTTAATTCTGTCTGCCATTCAGGATTCCAGGACTGTAGCATGTTAGAAAAAGACCTCAAAGGATTTCTTCTACACTTTCTTGACGTTCTCCTAATTTACTTCAGGGTCCTCACTGATTTTCCCAGTGTCTCTTTTCTCAGTTCATTCTTGAGCGTTTGTGATGTCGGCACGACAGCCTCCTGATCAGGTTCATTTTCCTCGGGATCCCCTGATTGGGACAAAAAAAAGAGGAAATTATTGGACGTTACAGGCCCAAACCCACCAAACTAAACCTCTATTTTAATTATTATCAATGGAAGGCGATTTCCTCCTTTTCCCAGTACAGAGGAACGTGGCTCGATTAAGAACGAGTAGTAACAAAAGAGATGGCAAAAAAGCAAAAACACAATAGTCCAGGGGTGTCAAAGTTGATTTCATTGAGGGCTGCATCAGAGTTGTGTTTGATCTTGGGGGGGGGGGGGGGGGGGGGGGGGCCGTAGCCAGGAGAGTATGGTCAGTTCAACATCACTCATGTCGGGGCGCCTGTGGTGGCCTCAGCACTCTGCCAGCAAAAATGGGTTCCCGAGCTGTTTTCGCCTGTGACAGCCTCCCGCAACCCTCTGCCAGCGGAAATGGAGCTTGGGAGGGCCACCCGCAGCCCTCACAAGCTCCGTTTTGCTGGCAGAGGCCAGTCCTTCAATGTTTCTAGGGCAGTCCCATGGGCCGGATCCGGCCCCTGGGCCTTGAGTTTCACACGCCTGCAATAAACAAAGGAAAAATTGATCAAATGTTAGGAAGGGATTAAGGTAGAAAAAATGTGGCACTCGGGATCAATCCCCAAGTTGCTTTTTTTCAAAAGACAATTGGAGTTTGTTTTTCTTGAAGACATTTTGCTTCTCGTCCAAGAAACTTTATCGGTTCTGAACTGGTAAAGATTCTTGGATGAGAAGCAAAAGAAGTTTTCAAGGAAATACAAAGAAAGTTCAGTTGCCTTTTCTCCATAGATACTCAGGGAAAATGTAATTCCATAGTTCAAATGCACATGGAAGAAATATTGTGAATTTAGTATTTTTATGGATTCTCACCTGAGTGGATCCTTACGTGGGATGTAAGGTTACTGCTCTTTCGGAAGCTTTTCCCACACTTGGAGCATTTATATGGTTATCCCCTGTGTGGATCCTTTTATGAACAGTGAGGGACCCGTTTTCTCGGAAGCTCTTTCCACAATCCCTGCATTTATATGGTTTCTCCCCAGTATGGAGCCGTTGTGGGAAGTTAGGGAACTGCTTATCCGGAATCTTTTCCCACATTCCCGGCACTTATATGCTTCTCCCCTGTGTGGATCCTTTTATGGGCCATAAGGTGACTGCTCACTCTGAAACTTTTTCCACACTCCACACATTTATACGGTTTTTCTCCCCTGGGATTCTTTGTGAGAAATAAGGCAAGCACTCTGACTAAAGCTCTTTCCACACTCCACACATTTATATTGTTTCTCCTCGGAATGTATCCTTCTATGGGAGGAAAGATTACTGCTTGTATTGAATCTCTTTCCACACTCTGGGCACTTGTAAGGTTTCTCCCCTGTGTGAATCCTTTTATGGGACGTAAGCGATCCATTTTCACAGAAGCTTTTTCCACAGTCCGTGCATTTGTAAGGCTTTTCTCCTGTGTGGATTCTTCTGTGCGAACAAAGGGAACTGCTCCTCCAGAAGCATTTCCCACACTCCGTGCATTTATAGGGCTTCTTGCCCGAGTGGATCCTTTTATGGGAAGTCAGAGATCCATTTTCACGGAAGCTCTTTCCACACTCCAGACATTTATATGATTTCTCTTTGGTACGGGTACATTTATGAGAAATAAAGGAACTTTTCTTTTGAAATATTTTCCCACATTCCACACATTGACATGGTTTTTCTTCTATGTGGATCTTTTTGTGGGAAGTCAGATACCCATTTTCACGGAAGCTCTTTCCACACTCCAGACATTTATATGGTTTCTCCCCTGAGTGGATTCTTTTATGGGAAGTCAGGTGACTGCTGTTGTTGAAGCTTTTCCCGCAATCTACACATTTATAGGGTTTTTCCCCTGTATGGATGCTTTTATGTGATGTAAGCTGACTGTTCCACATGAAACTCTTCTCACATTCCATACATTTATAGGGTTTTTCCCCTGAATGGCTCCTTTTATGTGAAATAAGGTTACTGTTTTGACTAAAGCTCTTTCCGCAGTCTGTACATTTGTAGGGTTTTTTCCCCTGTGTGGATCCTTTGGTGGGAAGTAAGTGAACTGCTTTTCCGAAATATTTTCCCACATTCTGTGCATTTATACGGCTTCTCCCCTGTGTGGATTCTTTTATGGGAAATAAGGAAGCTGCTTTTTCGGAATATTTCCCCGCAGTCCAGACATTTATAGGGTTTCTCTTCGGTACGGGTACATTTATGAGAAATAAAGGAACCTTTCCTTTGAAATATTTTCCCACATTCCACACATTGATATGGTTTTTCTTCTATGTGGATCCTTTTGTGTGAAGTCAGAGACCCATTTTCACGGAAGCTCTTTCCACACTCCAGACATTTATATGGTTTCTCCCCTAAGTGGATTCTTTTATGGGAAGTCAGGTGACTGCTGTTGTTGAAGCTTTCCCGCAATCTACACATTTATAGGGTTTTTCCCCTGTATGGACGCTTTTATGTGATGTAAGCTGACCGTTCCACATGAAACTCTTCCCACATTCCATACATTTATAGGGTTTTTCCCCTGAATGGCTCCTTTTATGTGAAATAAGGTTACTGTTTTGACTGAAGCTCTTTCCGCAGTCTGTACATTTGTAGGGTTTTTCCCCTGTGTGGATCCTTTGGTGGGGAGTAAGTGAACTCCTTTTCCGAAATATTTTCCCACATTCTGTGCATTTATACGGCTTCTCCCCTGTGTGGATTCTCTTGTGTGAAGTAAGGGATCCGTTTTCCTGGAAGCTTTTTCCGCACTCGGTGTATTTATAGGGTATCACACCCAAATGGATCATTTTATGGGAAGTCAGTTGATTGCTCCACCTGAAGCTCTTTCCACACTCAGTACATTTATAGGGTTTCTCCCCTGTGTGGATCCTTTTGTGACATGTGAGGGAACTGCTACTGCTGAAGTTTTTCCACACTCCATGCATTTATATGGCTTCTCTCCCATTTTGACTCTCCAGCTCAAACTGTTTTCATTCTCCCTGCACCCATTTTGGTTTCTTCTAACGTTGGTTCTGTTGCGCATATCCAAATTTAAATGGTCTTTTGGTACTTTCACACTTTTCCCTAAACCTTTTGTCCTTATTTTTCCTTTGGGATTTTGATGGGCAAGAATATTTTCATTCTGCACACACTTGGATGTTGGTTTCTTATTCCTAGGTATTGACTTGTTCTTCTCAGGAATTCTGGACTGTGTCCAATTTCTAAACTCCTGTTTCCCTTCTCCGTCCTGAATCACTTCACACTGGCCATCACTTCCTAGAGAGGAAATTAAAGAAGTAGAATTAGGCAAGAATGTGGAAAGGAAATAAAACCAAAGTAAGGTTGTGGTTATGACCTGCTTGCTGGAATTTGATGGATTATCTGGGTTTTTGAAAAGTTACAGTGTTGATTAATGTAAGATAACCTGAGCAAAGACTGAGCAAATATGGATTTCTGATGGAGGCTATAACCAAACCTGTATGAATAAAAACCACATCATATGGTTTCTATTTTAGGTGTCAGCCTGCAGCCATCTTTTCTTTTGGATTGTCAGGCCTGCAGTGGTTCCTTTAAGAATCTGTGGCGTGCCACACTCTTATTAAGGGGGGGGGATTTAGCAAGGGGTAGAATGTGTTGTTTTCAAAATAAAAATTCCTTCCTAGAAGATCAAGGTCATCTTTTGTCTCCCAAACCTTTGCACCTGATCGGAAGCAGTTGGGCGTAATTGCTAGCGTGGAAGAAGAAGATTAGATCATGTGATGGACTACGGGTGTGGGGACAAGATCATGAACTTTTAACTGGGTGGGATTCTGATGTAACTTCCAGAGCTGAAATCCCACAGCACGATGCCAACATGCCTGCCTTATTAAACTGGAACTTTAAGCATAGATTTGCCTTTGACTCTGATTTAATTCTGCATGATATTTGGAACGCTGACATGGATCTTTGGCCTGCCACACTTTCTATTACTCTACTATGCATTTTCTATTGTGGGAAAATGGGAGGGGGGATTGTAAGGAGTTACATACTATATAGCCATAGCAAAATTATTTCTAGAAGCCAAGATCATCCTTTGTCTCTGCACCTCTGCAACTGACCGGAATTGGATGGGTGGAAACTGCCATCATGGCAGTGAGAGATTGGACTATTGATGGATTTGTGGGTGTGGGGGCAAGATCTTGAACTTTCAACTATGTGGGGGAAACTGGGAAGCTTTCAGGTTGGGTTTTCTCAGATGTGCCAACATGGCTCTCTTAATAAATTGGAACTTTGAGCAATACTTTGCCTTGGATTCTGATTATTTTTTGGATGCTATTTGGAATGCTGACATTAGGAGAAGAAGGAAACTTGAAATAATTCTGAAATAAAGGAACATATTTGTGGCCAATACTTCAATTTACTAATTTTTCTTATCAAACTGAGCAAGGGTCAGGAGGATTTTAAAAAATGAAGGGAAACAAGCTTTTACTATTAGCAAACTAACTCAGCTCAAGAGTTCGATCCTCACCGGCTCAAGGTTGACTCAGCCTTCTATCTTTCTGAGGACAGTAAAATGTGGACCCAATTGAAGATGAACTTCTCATAAAATCATACTGAACATTGATTAGACCTTCCGTGCTGGACCCGGGGCGGGAGGGATTTGGGAAAACTTTCTATCTGTAACTTCAGGCGTTTTGAATCAGATCCTGCCTTGCTTTCGCTACTATCACTTCAAACTCGGTAAAAGTACCTCTTCTCAATCTCAATGGAGTTGGGGTTTTCTTTCTTGGGTTTTGAATAGAGGACAAGTGTGACATAGAAGTGTTTAACTCTACTTAGAACAGGTTCCCTTTCACCCACAGAAGAGATGAAGTATGGTTGGGTATCAATAAGTTATATCCACCACAAAATGTCTCCTCGAAACATTTGATGGTCCAGAAGAAAGTTCTTACCCAGAGAAGCTACATTCCTGGAATTCTCCAGCATCACTTCCCCATGTAGGGCTTTCTGGTGAGAATCCAGTTGAGACCACTCCTCCTTGGAGAAATAGACCGCCACTTCCTCAAAGGACACACGACCCTGAAGGAACAACGTTAACCGAGAACCTTAGGAAAGACTTGCATGCTCTCCTTAATTAGTAAGTTGCCAAAACAGGAAGTTGCAATGACCTAAACTTTAGGTGAGGCCCATTGGCAGATGAAATATTTGGGGTGATTCTGTACTGATCATTTGTATTGATTCTGCAGAATTTTGAAAACCTATTCAGAGGAAGCAAAACAGTACTTTATAAGGCCGTGATGGCAAACCTATGACACACGTACCACCAGTGGCACACTGAGCCATATTTTGGGTGGTGGTGGTGGAATTGTCAAAGATCTCTCAGTGTAGACCAATGTTTTTCAACTTTAGTAACTTTAAGACATTGGGATTTCGATTCCCAGAATTCTCCAGCCAGCTAGCAAAGCTGCAAAGCTGGCTGGGGAATTTTGGGAGTTGAAGTCCACATGTCTTAAAGTTGCTAAGGTTGAGAAATATTGGTGTAGACCTGGGTTGTCAAACTGGCAAGCCATGGGCCCGGATATATCACGTGCAGGCCATTTCCCATCTGAGCTCCGTGAATGGGAAAAACGAAGTCGACGCAGCAAGTTTTGACACCCATGGTGTAGACCAGTGGTAGTCAACCTGGTCCCTACCGCCCACTAGTGGGTGTCCAGCTTTCGTGGTGGGCGGTAGGGGTTTGCTGTAACTCTGTTTTATACTTTTTATAAAGTAAAGTTACTTCCCTATTTTATAAAGCACCATGACTGTGGAACCGGTGGGCGGATAGAAAATTTACTACTAGAGATACAAAAGTGGGCGGTAGGTATAAAAAGGTGACTACCCCTGGTGTAGACCCACGATAGCAAACCTAGGCACGCGTGCCAGAGGTGCCAAGCAGAGCCCTCTCTGTGGGCATGCATGCCATCACCAACTGCTCTTCGGGTTCCGGCACACACATGTGCGTTGCCCAGCTGGTCTCTCTGGGCACCAGAACGCCAGAAGATGGCTTGAAAACAGCCTGGAAAAACAGCCCAAAAATGTCCAAAAACCAGCCTATTTTTGTGCTGTTTTTAGGCTGGTTTTCGCCCCAAAAATGGCCTGGAAAATGGCCAAAAATAGGCATGTGCGTGCTGGCCAGCTGGCCTTCGGGTTTCCGGCGCGCACACCTGCACGCACATTCTGGTTTGGGCACTTGGTGCCGAAAAGGTTCTCCATCACTGGTGTAGACTTTAAAAATCCAAGTCCATCTCCAAAGTAGTCTTGAAAGTGTGTTAATTTGGTCACTGGTTTTTAACCCAAATGTTTTATTTCCTTGGAAAAGAAATATGCTTAATTCTCAGAAGGACACTGGAGGTCTTCAAGGGGCCCCCTCCGACTTCTTTGATGCTTCTCTTCCTACCGGAGTTGGAGCTTCTGTCAGCGTCTTGATTCCACCAAGCAAGGGAGATAATCCCAAAGCTGCCCATGATAATTCCATTCCCTATCAGAAATGCAAAAATGAAGGAAGAATTTGTCAAAATAATTAATTAACACCGAAGACAAAGCGGCAAAGGATAAGCGATAGTGGAATCTGTTTGGAAAACCACTCCCTTACCTAGAAAGATGTCAGAATTTTGATCATCTACAGAGGCTCCAAGCTCTGGAAAGAGACTTGAAGGATTACTCCTCCCCGTGGGAAATTTGGGGACCATCTGAAGGAAGGATTCTTGCCCCTAAAAGGTCCAAGGAAGAAAAATGAGAGAAGTACACACAAGAAATGGATTCTCATTCTCTGCTCACAAGTTTGTATACCCAGTCCATAAAGTGGAAAGGAAGAGGACAATAAAAGTCCAAAAAGCTCGGATGACAAAGGTTGGTTCCCCCACTCAAACATATGTGCTAGTCGTTCCCGATTCTAGGGGGCGGTGCTCATCTCCGTTTCAAAGCTGAAGAGCCAGCGCTGTCCGAAGACGTTTCCATGGTCATGTGGCCAGCATGATTAAATGACGAAGGTGCACAGAACACTGTTACTTTCCCACCAGAGGTGGTTCCTATTTTTCTATTTGCATTATTACATGTTTCGAACTGCTAAGTTGGCAGAAGCTGGCTCACTCCATTACGTGGCGCTAGGGATTTGAACCGCCGAACTGCAGACCTTTCTGATCGACAAGCTCAACGTCTTAGCCACTGAGCCACCACATCCCTTCATGGAGACAAACCTCTAGACCCAGAATGGATCCTGCAATAAAATAATTCCCCTAAATTGCCCTAAAAGGCTCTAGTCTAGAAAGAGCATTGGACAAATCTGTATAAAACATTAAGCAACTCTTGAATGCTGTTATAAGCCAGAAAGTTCTGATAGGAAAGGGTTTCAAGATCCAAATTCAACAAAAGGTTGAAATTGTTTATTACGTTGTGTCCTCTTAGAATGCCAGAGTTAAGATTCTCTCACCTGCAACTCGACCTGCCCCTTCTGCTCCTCTGCTTGGCTCAGGAGGAAACCTTCTGCCAGGGCCACCGCCTGGGAGCTGGTCTCTGCTCCACACTCTCGCACCCAGCCCTCCATCTCCGGGGGAAGGATAGCCAGGAGCTGCTCCAGAACACCAGGTCCAGCATCTGGGCCTTTGTGTATCTTTCTGGCTTCAGCCACCCACGGCAAAAGTGATGGAGATAACTGCAAATCTCTCGGGGGCCCTTAGCCTCCGCGTAGTGGATATCCTGAAGTGCCAATGCTGGACCTCCGAACCCATGGTCTTCTCTTCCATCATCATATGTCCCCTTCCTGCTCAAATCTCCTCACAGCTTCCTTTTCCAGCTCCTCGCTTGCTGGATATTGGGCCTCCGTTTTCTAACTGTTGTCTAAATGGGCCCAGTGTATCTGAAGTAGAACACAAACAAATCATATTTAAAAAAAACATAATCCAAGGTCCCCCCCCCCCTTAAGCAGGGAGATGTTTGGGATGGGTGGGAATACTGGGACTATGCAAATGGCAATACTTATGATACGAGAAAAGCAAAATGGGTTTTCCATAGAAAACTCAAAATATCAAGCCTTTAGATCTTTTAGGGTTTATATATGTTGCGATATACGTGCAGGCATATAGAACAGAAGTAATGATTAACCATATGATTGGATCAGTAAGACCAACTGTTTAACCCTTAACACTAAATAGATCAGCAATCACAGACTCTTAATTATAAACGTTGATTAAATCAGGGGTACAACTAATTAACTCTCAAACATTAATTAAGGATTGGAAGTTTACATGGCGATAAAAGGTTTTGACTATGAGTATTCTTTAGGTCTACATGGAAGTAAATGAGTTACCATATACTGTAAACTTGCACAATCATGATTGGTCCCCATTGGCTATGTGAATCCACCCCTCCCTTGTGTATGCTCAATAAAAAGGACCCCCGGACTCCGTTCTGGTCGGTTCGTCCCGAAGGAAATTCGTGTCCGAGTCTTTCTTCCACATTGGCTTCATGAACGACCCGCGGAGAAATCGCATATAATTTATGGATTTTTTTTTCCTAACAGCCAACAAAATATTCTGGAAAACATTTTGAATCATAAATGTGCATTCGTGCATTTTGACAGAGGCAATGTTAACCCTAATGTACCTAAAATGAGGGGAGCAAACTGTAACACCCAGTTTTGCTTAACACGGAAAGCCAAAGAAATCAAGGTTGCAGATTAATGCAGTGTTCCTTAACCGCAGCCTCTTTAGAGTGTGTAAACTTCAATTCCCAGAATCCTGGGAATTCATGCATGTTGACGGAGGAATTCTGGGAGTTAAAGTCCACCCATGCTCATTGGAGAATTTTGGCAGTTGAGATCCACGGAACATAGAATCATAGGGCTGGGAGGGACCTCAGAGGTCTTCTAGTCCAACCCTCTGCTCAAGGCAGAGATCCTATACCAGTGATGGCTAACCTTTTTCTCCTTGTGTGACGAAACAGCGCCCATGCCCACACCCATAATGCAATGCACCCCACCTTCCCGCATTCCCCTGTGCTTGCATGTGATTCCCTTCCCCGCCCTGTTTTGGGCCTAGCGGGGCTCCTTGAAGCCTCTTGGGATCAAAAATGGGGCGTGGGGAGGGAATCACATGGGGAGCATACACGCATGTCCTGGGGGGGTGCATTGCATTATGGGCCCTGCACTGCACCCCCCTCCCCCATGTACTCATGCCCCCCACCTCCCCACATGCACACATGACCCTCTCGCGCATGCACGCACAACCCCCCCCCTGAATGTACGTGTTTCCCGCATATGCAAGAGACTCAAAAATAAGCTGGTCAGTGGGAGGTGCGCGCACATGCGCAGTGGAGTTGAGCTGGGCGACAGCTCACGTGCCCGCAGAGAGGGATTTGTGTGCAACCCGTGGCATGTATGCCATAGGTTGGCCACCACAGTCCTATACCATCCCAATCAAATGGGGTTTCAGTCTATTCTTGAAAACTTCCAGTGATGGTGCACCTACACTTCCAGGAGGCAAGCTATTCCACAGATTAATTGCTGCCGCTGTCAGGAAACATCTCCTCCCTTCTAAACTGGCTTTCTCTTTTAACAAGCTCTCATCCATTCAGGTTGACCAACATTGTCTGAATGTGATGTGCTGGGCCAATCAACCTCCTAAGACCATGGATGGATTCTGAAGCACAATTGATTCACGCTCACCGAGCGGACTGCGCAAATACACCTAAGCAACCACAACTGGCATCTCCCTTCATGGAGAACCTCATTTCCCAGCTTGGGTGTTGCAATGCAAGCAACTCCTTCGCCCCCCCACTCAGGGGGTTTGCAGGGCTCCCCCAGATCCTCCTTGCTGGAGATCCTGGGGGGGGAGGGGGCAACACAGTTGGCTTAGTGCTCTGCTTCCACCACTGCTTGGCATGTGCATGCAAAGGGCGGCAGGGGAACATGGGCCAGGACTCCCCCCACCCCCCGCCGGATTCTAAGATTGAAGCTGGGCGGCGTGGCTTTTGCAAAGATCTTTGCAATCCCAGCAGGATTTCCCCTAAAAAGAGTCCCGTCCCTCTCACTCACCAGGCAGCGCCCCCTCCCCGCAAAACTCCCCCCTTGGCGGCTCGGTTGGAGACCGCGAAGCCCTGGAGAAGCCAGCCCCGCCCCCCCTTCCATCCCTTCCCAGCATGCAACGCGTCCTGGCCGAGCAAAGGATCCGCGCATGCTCCGTTCGCGGCTGAAGCTTGAAGCCTCCCGCCACAGGCTTGCCCGCGCCGGCTTCACTGGGAAAGGCGGGCTGGGAGGGCTCAGGGATGGGAGGAGGAGAGATGGGTTATGGAGTCCCTTTCCCTCACAGAACGTGGCGCGGGAATAAAAATATGTCTGCCAACGTCGAAGTTTTAAGGAAAGGAAACACCCGAAAGGCTCTGAAAATCCAACAAGCTAAGATCTGAAGGACATGAGGAAAATGATTGCCTTAAAATGGGCGCTGTGGAGAATCTGTAACTGCCAGAAGAAATAACAGGAATGACACAGTTGGAAGGGACCTTGTAGGTCATTTAGTCCAACACCAACACCTTCCTTCCCCCACCGAAGTGGGTCGTCGAGGACAGTCAAAATCTCCGCCAAAACAGCTGAATGTCCATTCCTGCCACATTTTTAATTCCAATAAATTCATCCCAAAGAGCAGCAGGAGGGCCTGGCAAAAGGAAAAAGAATGAAATGAAGCTGTGGAAATATATATATATTTTTAAAACAACCTATTTGGGCCACTGTAGGAAGTTAAAACCCACCCTTCTGCTAGAAAACTGAAATATCCTGGGAAATATTAAGAAGGCAGAATGTTATGTTTCCCTGGATGTGAAAAGGGAGAAACATGTTTTTAAAGACAAAGTAGCTCCCTGCAGCTTCCTGCCCCCCTTTTGGTCAAGGAGCCATTAAAGCCTGAGCTAGGCTACTTTATATAGCAAAGGTAGGATTGGCCTTCTACAGAAACTCACCACAAGGCACCTTGGAAAATTGTATCAGCCAGCAAGACAACCAAACTTGGACTCAAAGCACAGTCTACAGAGTTGCCCCTGCATGGCCTTATGGGAGTCTGACAACCAATCAGAATACAAGATCAAGATCAAAGATCAGAGAAGGCATAAAACCAGGAACTTTCAGCATCTCGCTCTCTTTCCTTCTTCACCCAACATCTTCAACTATGTGGTCACCTTTTCTGTTCAGGATCTCAAACCATGTGGTCCTATCGACCCATTAAACCATCTTTCCAAGCAGCCTCCATGTTTCTAGTGTCTTTTTCCCCACTTGGAACTGAACCCAGAAGGACATTTTTTCCAACAAAGGACATTTCTTCCAACACCACCATGATGGCTGTGCCTCAGAGGGGGTGAAACTATGGGGTGAGAATGAAAGCCCGAAGAAATGAAATAAGAGATGGAAGGAAAATGGGAATTAAATTGATAAACTGCTGAAAAGCACAAGAAATCCACACATTTTCACCTTAGGCTAGAAAAATCACCTCAGAAAATTCATAATCTTGGGAAATGAAGGTTGACAAGGCTCTTCTTTGGGAGTGAACTGAGAGAAAAAGTGGGATTATTTTTTTTGGGGGGGGGGAAGCATGAATAGAAAATGAGATGGTAGCCAAGAACCAAGAGATGGACCAGAGGATGCCTGTCGATAGAGTTTACTTGGACTTCAGTAAGGCATTTAATAAAGTAGACCATAATCTACTACTAGATAAAGTAGAAGAATGTGGTTAGACAGCATCACCACCAGATGGATTTGTAACTGGATGACCACCGCACTCAACATGTAGTCTTCAATGGAACTGCATTTACATGGAGGGAAGTATGCAGTGGAGTACCCAAGGCTCTGTTTTGGGCCCAGTACTCTTCACATCTTCATCAATGATCTGGATGAGGGAAATGGGGAACTCATCAAATTTGCAGATGACACCAAACTGCAGGAATAGCCAACACTCAAGAAGATAGGCTTGTTACAGAAGGATCTTGACAAACTTGAACATTGGGCACTATCTAATAAAATGAAATTCAATGGTGAAAAGAGTAAGGTATCAAAGATACCTCTTTGATCCAAAAGTAAGGTTCTACATTTAGGCAAGAAAAACGAAATGCACAGGTACAGGATAGGTGGTACCTTACTCAATAGTAGTAACTATGAGAGAGATCTTGGAGTCCTAGTGGACAACCATTTAAATATGAACCAGCAGTGTGCAGCAGCTGCCAAAAAAGCCAACACAGTTCTAGACTACAAAGAGAGGGATAAAATCAAGATCACATGAAGTGTTAATACCACTTTATAATGCCTTGATAAGGCCACACTTGGAATACTGCATTCAGTTTTGGTCGCCACGATTAGAAAAGTGTGGAGACTCTAGAAAGAGTGCAGAGAAGAACAACAAAGATGATCGGGACTGGAGACTAAAACATGAAAACGATTGCAGGAACTGATTATCTCCTTGATTAGTTTCCACCCATTGCTTCTTGTTCTTGCTTTGGTGCTTTGGAGAATAGCTTGACTCCTTGTTCTTTGTTGCAACCCCTGAGATATTGGAACACTACTATCATGTCACTCCTAGTCCTTTTTTCATTAAACTAGACATACCCGTTCCTGCACCTTTCTTCATATGTTTTAGCCTCCAGTCCTCTAATCATCTTGCTCTTCTCTGCACTCTTTCTAGGTCCAAGTGTGACCCCCCCCCTCTCAGGCTCCCTCACTCACAGCCCATTCACCCGGCAGGATCCCATCTGAATCTCCTTCCCCACAGACTCCGGCAGCTCATTGCCTTCTGCGGAGCTCAAAGGGTTACAACAAGTGAGGCGGAGTCTTAGAGAGGCCAGAGAAACCTCTCCCCCTCCAGAAGAGGGAACAAGAGACACTATCAGCACCTGCTCAGTTGCCTCCTGAAGCAGCTTCCACGCGTGGAGGGAGCCCCCTGGCGATTCTTTGCTTCAGTGCTTCTCAACCTCAGCCATTAGCTGGAGAATTCTGGAGCTGAAGTCCACACACTTCTTAAAGTGTCGAACACTGAACTTCTTGTTAGTTGGTTTGTTTTTTTGTTGAACACGGACAACACAGAACTGAATATGCAGCATCTCTGGCGTTGCACTCAAAATCCAAAATCCATATTGGCAGGATGGGGAGCCTTCCACTTCAAAAAGGGAATTGAGCATGCGCCTTCAATTTTGCTGGGGGCGGGGCGGGTGGGGTTGGAATTTTTCCAAAGAAAATCATTTAAGTGTGGTATCTTATGAATCTTGACGAAGGTATCTTGTCTTTTTATGTACACTGCAGACCACCTGCACCAAACTCCTTGTGTGTCCGATCACACTTGGCCAATAAAGAATGCTATTGTATAAGAATTCTATTCTATTCCTACTCTACTCCAGTGTTTCCCAACCTTGGCCACTTGAAGATGTCCGGACTTCAACTCCCAGAATTCCCCAGCCAGCATTCGCTGGCTGGGAATTCTGGGAGTTGAGTCCGGACATCTTCAAGTGGCCAAGGTTGGGAAACACTGCTCTACTCTATTCTAATCATATTGTAGTTCTACTCTATTCTACTCCATCCCATCCTATTCACTCGCAGTCCATCCCACCTATTTCTTTGTATTCGGGGGGAGGTACATTATTTCCTTTACTCTTGCATTATTTTATTATTGCATTACTTTACCTTGCCTTATTTCCTTCACTCTTGCGTTCCCTCCTCACCCATCCAAAATCCCATGCGAGGCGCCCCGTCGCCGACAGGGAGCGGCGAGCGCCGCTCCGAGGAGCCCCCTGCGCCTGCGCGGGAGGACTTCCCTAGTCGGGGGCTTCCTCCGTTGGCCGTTACAGGAATCCGCTGGGGAAAACGGCGGTGGGGTGGCGCGCGGCTGTCCGCCAAAAAAAGGGCCGAGAGGTGTGGATGGCGGCGGGTTCTTCGCGGGGGAGGGGAGGGCAGAAGGACTCCCCTCGACTCCCCCTCCCTCTCTTTCAATGGGGGCGGGAGAGATCCTCCGCATGGGGAGGCCACCCCCTCCCTTGCTTGAGGGTGGGTTGCTCCTTGGGGGGAGGGACGCTGTAGCTGCAAGGGGGGGACATGGGAACGGGGGGGGGGAGAAGCAAGGAAGTTTGGGGGAGGGCTTTTTCCTCCACTACCCTAAGAGCCCCCCCTTTTCCCTCCCCATCTTGAGCCCCCATTCTTTTTTGACCTCCCCACACCCGGAGCCCCCCTTTTCCTCCCCCATCCTTAGCCCCCTTTTTCCCCCACCTAGAGCCCCCTTTTTCCTCCCCCATCCTTAGAGCCCCCCTTTTTCCTCCCCATCCTTGAAGCCCCCCTTTTCCTCCCCATCCAGTAGAGCCCCCCTTTTCCTCCCCATCTTAGAGCCCTTTTTCCCTCACTGGGAGCCCCCCTTTTTTCCTCCCCATCCTTAGAGCCCCCCTTTTTCCTCCCCCATCCTTAGAGCCACCCTTTTTCCTCCCCATACTGAGAGCTCCCCCACCTTGGGAGCCCCCCTTTTTCCCCCACCTTAGAGCCCCGTTTTCACCTCTGGGAGCCCCCCTTTTCCTCCCCATCCTTAGAGCCCCCCCTTTTTCCTCCCCCATCCTTAGAGCCCCCTTTTTCCTCCCCCATCCTTAGAGCCCCCCTTTTTCCTCCCCATCCTTAGAGCCCCCCCTTTTTCCTCCCCCATCCTTAGAGCCCCCCCCTTTTTCCTCCCCCATCCTTAGAGCCCCCCCTTTTTCCTCCCTCACCCTGGGAGCCCCCCTTTTTCCTCCCCATCCTTAGAGCCCCCCTTTTTCCTCCCCATCCTGAGAGCCTCCCCCACCTTGGGAGCCCCCCTTTTTCCTCCCCCATCCTTAGAGCTCCCCTTTTTCCTCCCTCAGCCTGGGAGCCCCCCTTTTTCCTCCCCCATCCTTAGAGCCCCCTTTTCCTCCCTCACCCTGGAGCCCCCCTTTTTCCTCCCCATCCTTAGAGCCCCCTTTTTCCTCCCTCACCCTGGGAGCCCCCCTTTTTCCTCCCCCCCATCCTTAGAGCCCCCTTTTTCCTCCCTCACCCTGGGAGCCCCCCTTTTTCCTCCCCATCCTTAGAGCCCCCCCTTTTTTCCTCCCCCCTGAGCCTCCCCCACCTTGGAGCCCCTTTTTCCTCCCCATCCTTAGAGCCCCCCCTTTTCCTCCCCTCCTGAGAGCCTCGCCCACCTTAGGAGCCCCCTTTTTCCTCCCCCATCCTTAGAGCTCCCCTTTTTCCTCCCTCAGCCTGGAGCCCCCCTTTTTCCTCCCCCATCCTTAGAGCCCCCTTTTTCCTCCCTCACCCTGGGAGCCCCCCTTTTTCCTCCCCCATCCTTAGAGCCCCCCCTTTTTCCTCCCCCCATCCTTAGAGCCCCCCCTTTTTCCTCCCCACCCTGGGAGCCCCCCTTTTTCCTCCCATCCTTAGAGCCCCCCCTTTTCCTTCCCCATCCTGAGAGCCTCCCCCCCTTAGGAGCCCCCCTTTTTCCTCCGCCATCCTTAGAGCTCCCCTTTTTCCTCCCTCAGCCTGGGAGCCCCCCTTTTTCCTCCCCCTCCTAGAGCCCCCTTTTTCCTCCCTCACCCTGGGAGCCCCCCTTTTTCCTCCCCATCTTAGAGCCCCCCCTTTTTCCTCCCCATCCTGAGAGCCTCCCCCACCTTGGGAGCCCCCCTTTTTCCCTCCCCATCCTTAGAGCCCCCCCCTTTTTCCCCCCATCCTTAGAGCCCCTTTTTTCCTCCCTCAGCCGGGGAACCCTTTTTTCCTCCCCCATCCTTAGAGCCCCCTTTTCCTCCCTCACCCTGGACCCCCCTTTTTCCTCCCCAGCTTAGAGCCCCCGGTTTTTCCTCCCCATCCTGGAGCCTCCCCCACTGGGAGCCCCCCTTTTTCCTCCCCCATCCTTAGAGCCCCCCTTTTCCTCCTCACCATGGGAGCCCCCCTTTTTCCTCCCATCCTTAGCCCCCCTTTTTCCTCCCCCCACTTAAGCCCCCCCTTTTCCTCCCCATCCTTAGAGCCCCTTTTCATCCCCATCCTGAGAGCCTCCCCCACCTTGGGAGCCCCTTTTCCTCCCCCATCCTTAGAGCCCCCCTTTTTCCTCCCCCATCCTTAGAGCCCCCCTTTTTCCTCCATCCTTAGAGCCCCCCCCTTTTTTCTCCCCATCCTTTAGCCCCCTTTTCCTCCCTCACCCTGGGAGCCCCCCTTTGTTCCTCCCCCATCCTTAGAGCCCCCCCCTTTTTCTCCTCACCCCTGGGAGCCCCCCTTTTCCTCCCCATCCTTAGAGCGTTTTTCTCCCCATCCTGAGGCCTCCCCCACCTTGGGAGCCCCCCTTTTTCCTCCCCCATCCTTAGAGCCCCCCTTTTTCCTCCCTCACCATGGGAGCCCCCCGTTTTCCTCCCCCATCCTTAGAGCCCCCCTTTTTCCTCCCCCATCCTTAGAGCCCCCCCTTTTTCCTCCCCATCCTTAGAGCCCCCCCTTTTTCCTCCCCATCCTGAGAGCCCCCCTTTTTCCTCCCCCATCCTTAGAGCCCCCTTTTTCCTCCCCATCCTTAGAGCCCCCCTTTTTCCTCCCCATCCTTAGAGCCCCCCTTTTTCCTCCATCCTTAGAGCCCCCTTTTTCCTCCCCCCCTGGAGCCCCCCTTTTTCCCCCATCCTTAGAGCCCCCTTTTTCCTCCCTCACCCTGGGAGCCCCCTTTTTCCTCCCCATCCTTAGAGCCCCCCCTTTTTCCTCCCCACCTGAGAGCCTCCCCCACCTTGGGAGCCCCCTTTTCCTCCCCATCCTTAGACCCCCCTTTTCCTCCCCATCCTGAGAGCCTCCCCCACCTTGGAGCCCCCCTTTTTCCTCCCCCATCCTTAGAGCTCCCCTTTTTCCTCCCTAGCCTGGGAGCCCCCTTTTCCTCCCCCATCCTTAGAGCCCCCTTTTCCTCCCTCATCCTGGGAGCCCCCTTTTTCCTCCCCATCCTTAGAGCCCCCCCTTTTTCTCCCCATATGAGAGCCTCCCCCACCTTGGGAGCCCCCCTTTTTTCCTCCCCATCCTTAGAGCCCCCCTTTTTCCTCCCCCATCCTAGAGCTCCCCTTTTTTCCTCCCTCAGCCTGGGAGCCCCCCTTTTCCTCCCCATCCTTAGAGCCCCCCTTTTTCCTCCCCATCCTGAGCCTCCCCCACCTTGGGAGCCCCCCTTTTCCTCCCCATCCTTAGAGCCCCCCTTTTTCCTCCCCATCCTGAGAGCCTCCCCCACCTTGGGAGCCCCCCTTTTTCCTCCCCCATCCTTAGAGCCCCCTTTTTTCCTCCCTCACCCTGGGAGCCCCCCTTTTTCCTCCCCCATCCATAGAGCCCCCCTTTTTCCTCCCTCACCCTGGGAGCCCCCCTTTTCCCTCCCCATCCTTAGAGCCCCCCCTTTTTCCTCCCCCATCCTTAAGCTCCCCTTTTTCCTCCCTCAGCCTGGGAGCCCCCCTTTTTCCTCCCCATCCTTAGAGCCCCCCCTTTTTCCTCCCCATCCTGAGAGCCCCCCTTTTTCCTCCATCCTTAGAGCCCCCCTTTTTCCTCCCCATCCTTAGAGCCCCCCCTTTTTCCTCCCCCATCCTTAGAGCCCCCCCTTTTTCCTCCATCCTTAGAGCCCCCTTTTTTCTCCCCATCCTTAGAGCCACCCTTTTTCCTCCCCATCCTTAGAGCCCCCCTTTTTCCTCCATCCTTAGAGCCCCCCTTTTTTCTCCCCCATCCTTAGAGCCCCCCTTTTTCCTCCCCATCCTGAGAGCCTCCCTTTTCCTCCACTCACCCTGGAGCCCCCCTTTTTACTCCCCCATCCTTAGAAGCCTCCCTTTTTCCTCCCTCACCATGAGGAGCCCCCCTTTTTCCTCCCCCAATCCTTAGCCCCCCTTTTTCCGCCCCCTCCTTAGAGCACCCCCGTTTTTCCCTCCCCATCCTGAGAGGCCTCCCCCAACCTTGGGAAGCCCCCCTTTTTCCTCCCCCCATCCTTAGAGCTCCCCTCTTTTCCTCCCCCATCCTTAGAGCCCCCCTTTTTCACTCATCCTGAGAGGCCGCCCCCTTTTACTCCCCACTCCTGGGAACGGGCCCTCCTTTTTCCCTCCCCTCCCCACAGGAAGTTGTACCTTGAGCTGAAACCTTCCAAATGAACCCCCCCTGCACCCTACTTTTAGGCTTGCGGAGAGGGGGAGTGAGGAGGAGGAGGACGGCTGAGGAAGGCTTTGGGGAACCAAAGATCAAGACCGGAAGCTGCCCCTGGTGCAGGTCATCCTCGACGTCTGGCCGCAGTTGAGCCCGGCATTTCTGTTGCTAAGTGAGACATTTGTTGAGTGAATTTTGCTCCGTTGTCCAGCCTTGCTTTGCCATCGTTGTTAAGCGAATCACTGCCATTGTTCAGTTAGTGACAGGGTTGTTCACTGAATCTGATTTTTCCCCCTTAGACTTGGCCTATTGGAGGGTGCAAAATGAAATCACGTGACCCCGGGGGCACCCCAACTGTCATAAAGGTGAGTCACTTCGCAAGCAGATGAATTTGGATCACGTGATTGATCCTGGGGATGCTGCGACGGTCGTACGTGTGAAAACCGGTCCTCCGTCCTTTTTGTCACTGCCGTCGCAACTTTGAATGGTCACTAAACGAACAGTTGTATGTCGAGAACTGTTCTTCCTGTGGTTCTTCTGTTGCTGTTGGCCTCCGAACAGAACCTGGCTGAAGCAATGATCTGCAATAACAACACAAGACCGTTGCAGCATCCCAGCGGTCAAGTAACTCAAAATTCGGACACTTGGCAACTGGTTCATACTTATGACAGTCACAGAGTCCTGGGGCCAGGCGTTCCTCTTTAGCGACCTTCTGCCAAGCGAAGTCAACGGGGAAGCCTTAACTATTGCAGTGATTCACTTAACAACTGTGGCAAGCAACATGGGGCCAGTCTCACTTAACAAATGTCTCAATTAGCAGCATAAATGTTGGGTTCAATTGTGGTCGTAAATAGACACCCAGCTGTACCTGCAATAAACAGAGGTCGTCCTCAGCTTACAACCATTCATTTAGTAACCGGTTATAGCAGCACCGAAAAATGTGATTTGTGAGCATTTTTTTGCAGCATTCCCACGGCCGCATGATCAAAAGTCAGATATCTGGCCACTGGCTTGTACTCATGACAGTTGCAGTGACCCAGGGTTAGGCGACTCCAGGCCAAGTCCAGTAAGGAATCCAAGCTCATTTAACAACCGTGTTACTAACTGAACAACCGAAGCCATTCACTTAAGAACTATTGCAAGAAAAGGTGAAAAAATGTAGCAAAAGAAGCAAATGTCCTGCTTAGCCACGGACATTTGGGGCTCAATTGTGGCCGTAAGTTGGGGACTACCTGTCTAGATAGATGCTGTGAGGATCTGACCTTGTTCTCTGCCTGCCTGTTAGAGACGCACCAAGATTTTGAAGAAGCAAATTTTTTAAAAAAGTTTTTGCACTCTGCAGACCTCCCAAAAATGACCCGTTTTTTGTCAAAAAAAGGGCATGCGTAGCCTTTAGGAGGCTTGTACAGTGCTCTTCGGGGCTGGGGGCCCCAAAATGAGCAAAAAAACAGCCCGTTTTTCACTCATTTTTGCCCTCCCCAGCCTCCAGGAGCACTCTGGAAGCCTCTTAAAGGCTATGCACGGCCATTTTGCAAAGGGGGCGGGGTTTTGGGAGGCCAAAAATGCTGCATTCAGTCTATAAGACGCACCCAGATTTTCATCCTTTTTTTGTGGGAAAAAGGTGCAACTTATACTCCGAAAAATACGGTAAGCCTTGATCGAGATCCTCGATTCTTCCCACAGGTTCCAGTCCTCCAATGCCAGCCCCTTTAGAAAGCCAAGAGACCCCAATCCAAGTCTCTGTATCTTCAGCGGAGTCCAGGGAGAAGATGGAGTCAAGAGGCCCGACAGGAACCAGCCCTTGTCATCCGACGGAGCATCGGGAAGAGTTTGACCAAAGGACCAGACAGAAGTTCCTAGAAGAAGACAACCTCTCTTGGGAGGTTCACCAGCAGAAGTTCAGAGGGTTTTGCTACCAGGAGTCGGAGGGACCCCGAAGAGTTTGCAGCCGCCTCCATCGCCTTTGCCACCAGTGGTTAAAGCCGGAGAGGAACACCAAGGCTCAGATGCTGGAGCTGGTGCTCCTGGAGCAGTTCCTGGCCATCCTTCCCCTGGAGATTGCCAGCTGGGTGAGGGAATGTGGAGTGGAAACCAGCTCCCAGGCGGTGGCCTTGGCCGAAGGCCTTCTGCTGAGCCAGAGAGGCGGCAAAGAAAGGGAGGTGAGGAATCTGATTCTTGATTTCTCCAAGTGGAGCCCTACCAGGATTTTTTTTGAACTTTTAACAGATTAACAGAGTTGCAAGGGACTTTGTAGGTCATCTACTCCAACTTCCCAACCAATCAGGAGACTCCACATCATTTCTGACAGATGGCAGTCCAATCTCTTCTTGAAAGCCTCCAGTGATGAAGCTCCCACAACTTCTGAAGGCAACTTCTGTTCCGTTGGTTGATCTCACTGTCAGAAAATGTCTCCCTATTTCCAGGTTGAATCTCTCCTTGGTCAGTTTCCATTCATTGTTCCTTGTCTGGCCTTCAGGTGCCCTGGAAAATAGCTTGACCCCCTCCTCTATGAGACAGCCCCTCAAATATTGGAACACCTGCTATTGTGTCTCCCCTGGACTTCCCTGCCTTGGTAAGGCCACACTTGGAATACGGCATTCAGTTTTGGTTGCCACAATGTAGAAAAGATGTGGAGACTCTAGAAAGAGTGCAGAGAAGAGCAACAAAGATAATGAGGGGACTGGAGATTAAAGCATAGGAAGAAAGGTTGCAGGAACTGGGTATGTCTAGTTTAATGAAAAGGACTCAGAGAGACATGGTAGCAATGCTCCAATATCTCAGGGGTTGCCACAAAGAAGAGGGAGTCAAGCTATTCTCCAAGGCACCTGAGGGTAGAACAAGAAGCAATGGGTGGAAACTAATCAAGGAGAGAAGCAACTTAGAACTGGGGAGAAATTTCCCGACAGTTAGAACAATTAATCAGTGGAACAGCTTGCCTCCAGAAGTTGTGAATGCCCCAACACTGGAAGTCTTTAAGAAGATGTTGGATAGCCATTTGTCTGAAACGGTATAGGGTTTCCTGCCTAGGCAGGGGGTTGGACTAGAAGACCCCCAAGGTCCCTTCCAACTCTGCTATTGTATCCATAAGAAAGATAAAATTTGCTCTATTTCCATATTGAATAAGGCCGTAGTCAAAAGCAATGATTCCTTGCTTAGGTTCCAGGATTCTGATTCTATCTTTTTTCCCCTTGCTGTGGTTTATTTATAGGAAAGCTCCAAGGTGGAGCCACAAGTTGCCTACAGGACGATGGATTCCTCAGATTCCTCTCAGGGGATGCTTTTCAAGGGAATCTCCCAGGAAAACGACATACTTGAGATCTCAGCAGGTAAGGATGGATTCTGTCTTCGTGGCCAATGATGGCCAGCTTCTCCCATCTTCAGAACCTGAATTCACAGGGTTACCTTGAAGGTGAAAAGGTTTTTACATAGAGTGTCATCCCGCAAATTGTTAACAATAGTCTTCTGAAATTCCCTTCTTCCCATTTATTTGTCTCCTTTGCAGGATATGGCCCATCGCCACGGGACCTTGTTGAAATGCCTTCTTTTTCTGATGAAGCAGAAACACTCTCTCCAGCTCAGGTAGGGAAATGACCCATAATCACAGAGGTTCTCTTTAAGGACTCCAGAACATTGAAGAGTCAAGATAAAATTATAATCCTCTAATCTTCAACCTGGCTATTCATGCGATGTGTGAGCCTCTTGAAATGACAGGCCTAAAAACTATTCTTATTTATTCCTTTATTTATTTATTCTTTATTAAACTTGTTGGCCGCCCCTCTCGCCACAGGGTGACTTTATATCATTTTAATGATTATTAGTTTTTTAAATTTGTAAGTGGCCCAGAGACGCTTGTAGATGTTCTGACCGAGGCTTCCCAAAAAAAGCACGAGGCAGAGTTTTTTTCCTTTAGGGAAGGAAGAAGTCCAAAATCCAAACTAGAGCTTTGAGAAGGTCCATCAGTGGATCATCCACTTTGGGTTTTTCCTTCATATGGTGTCAGAAGAGGTCCCCCTCTTTTCTGGAAAAGGAATCCTCACTGAAGGTGCAGTTGAATCCATAGAAACTGTAATGCTTCATTGTTTTCTTCTTACAATTTGGAATCCTGCCCACATTTGACCATTGGATGTCCTCCAAGTGGTTGAACATCCTCAATGTCCACCAGGTTACTGGATGGACCTCCAGTTTGGTGGAAAGCGGGCTGTCGCGAAATGCACGTGGATGTGGAGAAATGCCTAATGAAGATTAAAGCAGAGATCTTTCAAAACCTTGAGGGTATCTGTTAACATTTTCTCCCCTCACACAGGGTACTGTGTCCTTGCAGGAGGTGGTGGTGTGTTTCTCCAAGGAGGAGTGGGCCCTGCTGGATCCCACCCAAAAGTCTCTCCACTGGGAAGTCATGAAGGAGAATTCTAGACACGTGGCGTCTCTGGGTAATAGACCTCTCTTTGCTCTGAGTTCAGATAGTGGAAATGAGCAGTCTATTTATAACAATAATAACAGAGTTGGAAAGGACTTTGGGAGATCTTCTAGTCAGAGGTGGTATTCAGCAGGTTCTGAGCGGAGAACCAGTAGTAGTTCAGAGAACTGGTAAATACTGCCTCTGGCTGGCCCCACCTCCATTTATTTTCTGCCTCCTGAGTCCCAGCTGATCAGGAGGAAATGAGCATTTTGCAGTAATCTTCCTCTGGAGTGGGGAGGGAATGGAGATTTTACAGTATCTTTTCCAAGAAGTGGGTGGGAATGGAGATTTTGCAGAATCCTTCCCCTGCCACACCCACCAAGCCATGCCCACAGAACCGGTAGTGAAAAATTTTTGAATTCCACCACTGCTTCTAGTCCAAACCCATGCTATACTATAGCAGACAAATGACTCTGCAGTCTCTTCTTGAAAACCTCCAGTGTTGGAGCACCCACAACTTCTGGAGACAAGTCATTCCATTCATTAATTGGTCTCACTGTCAGGAAATTTCTCCTTAGTTCTAGGTTGCTTCTCTCTTTGATTCGTTTCCATCTTTTGCTTCTTGTCCTGTCTTCAGGTGCTTTGGAGAGCAGGTTGACCCCCCCCCCCTCTTCTTTGTGGAAGTCCTTTAGATATGGGAACATTGCTATCATGTCACCACTAGCGGGTTGGACTAGAAGATCTCCAAGGCCCTTTCCAACTCTTGTTATTTTGCTTTTCTGTTCTGTTCCTCATTCTAGATATCTGTAAAATATAGGTAGGTCTTGCTTAATTACCATTTCTAGTGACTCTTCAAAGTGATAACAGGGCTGAAAAAAATGGCTTGTGGATACTTCCCATAAAGATTGCAACGTCTCTACGGTCTTATCACAATTGGGCACTTGCTAACCAATACACATATATGACAGTTGCCTTGTTCCACGGTCATGTGATAGTCATTTGCAATATTCCCACAAAACAGTTGAAGGGAAAGCTGGCAGGAGGTTACAAGTTGCAGTCACGTAATGTTTCACTTAACAAGCACTTTGTCTTGTCAATAAGGATCGCTAAGTGAAGACTGCCTATATTGCTATACTGAATTTTCAGTCATCTTCTCAAGATAATTAAATATGCACTTCCTTCTGTCTCTTCCTGTAAAACATAGTTGCTCATTTTAGTATGACTCCCTTGGAGGATATGCTTCTCCAAAAGAAGGGGGTTGGACTAGAAGATCTTCAAGATCTCTTCCAACTCTGTTATTCTGTTCTAAAAGTGAAAAGAGCTCCAGTTTGCCCAGTTCCAGGTACTTTATTTTTCCGAGTATTAGATGGACCTTCCCACCCCCCTAAAAGAGGGTGAAGATTTGGGTGCGTCTTATACACCAAATGTAGCCCTGCCCACCCCTCAACCCCAACCTTTTGGCCTCTGCCTCCCAGCAATTTACTTCCTTGCAGCAAACAGGGAAATGGGGCTTGCGAAGGCTGCAATAGGCTATAGCAATCCCTGCAACCGAAACAGCTGATGATAGGGAGAAATTGAAACTTTCTGTTTGCTCCATGAGGCAAATTGCTGGGAGGCAGAGGCAGATATTTTTTTCTTGTGCTAATCAGGCTGTTTGCTGCAAGAAGGTAAGTCAACAACTATAAATGCCTATATAATGTTCAAATTATTAGTCTTATTTTTTAAAGACTGCTTTATTATTGTTCTAGACAGCTTAACAAAATGAAGAAGCTTTTTAAAGTAAATGCTTGATCTGAAGAGGCCCAGTGATATTGTTTCTTCTTTTAAATAGCAGAGAATAAGTATACTTCCAGAAAGTACATCAATTTTAACAGCATCTGTACAAGTATAATTGAAATGTAACACTACAAACAGTGTATGTTGTCTGTACTGTTTGCTGTTTGTTGCAAGGAGGCAAATTGCTGGGAGGCAGATATTTTTCCCTTGTTTTCCTCTCCAAAAGCTAGGTGCGTCTTATTCTTCGGAGCATCTTATGCTCCAAAAAATACAGTAGTTAAAATAAAACTTTGCAGAATTGTAAGCAACATTTGTGGCTTATCTGCATTGCCATTTCATTACAGTCTTTGTCTTCTCTATTGTTCCTTTGTTTTAAGCTTCATTTTTTGTTTTTGCAAAGAAAAAAATAGTCACAATAGCCTCAGTGGGGAACACTTCAGCCCAGAGATGACTTCTGAGATAGTTGTGTAATCAAAATGTAATTTAAAAAAATAATTATACAAGAAATGAAAAATCTTGCAAGACCCTGTGATCAATTCCCATCAGAATTAATTCATTAGCTAATCAGCATTAATCTTTGGAGTTCCAGTCTTAAAAGATAGTTCACGCTTTGTTTCTCTCTCCAGAAACAGGTGAGGACAACAGTGAGAATTGTCAGGCGCCGGACACAGAGTCTTCGCAACCAAAGAGGGCTAAAGTGGAAAATGAGATTTTTGAGAACCACTGGAGATTAGGAACATTTGGGGAAAGGAAGAAAAGAACATCTAGGAAGAAGAAATCACCAGCTTCCCACCGTGCTGAAGTCCACAAATTCCTGACTCAAGGGGATCACACCGGAAGCCAAAACGAGAATTCCCTACCCTATGGGGGGATACCCAGGGATCAGTCCGAGAGATGTAATCATTGTGAAACTAAAATTAGAGACAACAAGTGCGAGTGCAGACAGCAGGGAAACTATTCCAGCCAAAGCTTTGCTTTGACATCATGTCAACAAACCCATCCAGGGTCTGCAGAGAAACCTGAGACATTCAAAGAGTGTAGAAAGAGCTTCAGTAGGAGCAGGAGTTCCTGTAAAGAGCTCCACCCAAGAGAGAAACCCTGGAAATATGCCGAGTGTGGAAAGAGTTTCAGGTGGACGAGTGAACTCTCTTCCCATATTGGAATCCATATGGAGGAGAAACCATTTCCATGTGCGACATGCGGAGAGAGTTTTATATTGAACAGTGACCTTACCCAACACAAAAGAGTCCATACCGAGGAGAAACCGTACAAATGTCTGCAGTATGGGAAGAGCTTCAGCACGAGCCAAGAACTGACTTTTCACGCAAGTAGGCACATGGAAGAGAAGCCCTACCAGTGTAAGGAGTGTGGGAAGAGCTTCAGATTGAGCAGATACCTGACTTTGCACAACCGGATCCACACGGGAGAAAAACCGTATGCATGTACAGAGTGCAGCAAGAGTTTTAGCACCCATAGTGCTCTTTGCAGTCATAAAAAGGTCCATTCAGAGGAGAAACCCTATCAGTGCGCGGAATGCGAAAAGAGCTTCCGGTGGAAAAATCAGCTAAGATCTCATCAAAGTATCCACATGTGGGAGAATTTGTATAAATCCACGGAGAGTGGAAAGAGCTTCGGTTTTGGCAGTGACGTTTCTCCCCTTTCAGGCAAAACTCCATATATATGTACCGTGTGTGGACAGTGTTTTATTGACCAGGGTGTCTTTCGTACCCATAAAAAAACACACGTAGAAAAGTCCTATATATGCCCAGAGTGCGGAAAGAGCTTCTGTAAAAATTACACGCTTACTATTCACAAGAGGCTCCACACGGGAGAGAGACCTTATCAGTGCATGGAATGTGGGAAGAGCTTCAATCAGAAGTACAAGCTTACGACTCATAAGAGGATTCATTCAGGGGAAAAACCCTATAAATGTGGTGAATGTGGAAACAGCTTCAGAACTTCTGATAGCCTCGCTGCCCACACGAGGCTCCACACAGGGCAGAAACCTTACAAGTGCAAAGAGTGTGACAAGAGCTATAGCCGATGCAGCAGCCTCTCTGCCCATAAAAGTACCCATAACAAGGAGAAGCCCTACAAATGTCTGGAGTGTGGAAAGCACTTCACTAGTAACGTGAGCCTGGTCTGTCATATGAGATGCCACACTGGCCAGAAGCCCTATAAATACACAATGCCTGAAAGGAGCTTCAGTCAATGCAATAACCTCGCTTCCCATCAAAGGACCAATTCAAGGGAGAAACACGAATCCATGTATGACATGTGGGAAAAGGTTCAGGCAGAGCAGCCACCTTGTTTCCCATTCTGAAGGAATAGTGTAAGACGGAGATCCCCAATTTTTCTGGTGTTGCGGATAAGGGATGAGGAGATTCTGCATGAAGTGTGCAGTTCCATTTGCATGACCAGTGGGCATATGCACCTGCCGCTTGGGCGAATGGACCACATGTGTACGCACGCTCATCAACTACTTGCACAAGTAGGGATATGGACACACGCTCGCCTGCCACATCCATGGCCCAGTTCCAAATGGCTTAAGGCTGTGGGTTGCTGCTCGGGTTGGGGACTCCTGGTGTAAGAGGAAATGAGTTCCACTTTTATTTCATAATTAGCTTTATGTTTTGTATTTCTAAATTGCTCACCTCCCTCAAAGATGAACTTATATGAACTTATATAAGACAACCTATAAACCCAACAAGAATGCTGTCTTCTTCTCTTCCTCCATCTTCCCTAAGTCTTTACACCGCCCAGGTTCAAGTCGGCACTGGGGCTCAGGACCCCGAACAACCTCCTGAAATTTGGGGTAGCTGGTGAAGTATTTTAATGGAGATTGGGGTTAACGTCAGGGTTCCAAATAGCATCCAAAAGTAAATCAGAGTCCAAGGCAAAGTATTGCTCAAAGTTCCAATTTATTAAGAGAGCCATGTTGGCACATCTGGGAAAACCCAAATCTGAAAGCTTCCCGGTTTTCCCCACATAGTTGAAAGTTCAAGATCTTGCCCCCACACCCACAAGTCCATCCCTTGGTCCAATCTCCCACTGCCATGCTGGCAGTTTCACCCATCCAGGTGCAGAGGTGCAGAGACAAAGGATGACCTTGGCTTTCTAGAAATAATTTTGTTATGGCTACAACGCATCTCACTCCTACAATCCCCCCTCCAATTTTCCTACAATAGAAAGTGCATAGTAGAATGGTGTGGCAGGCCAAAGATCCAAAAGAAAAGATGGCTGCAGGCCTGACAAATGCACTTTCCAATAAAAAGATCAGCATGGGAGAAACAATACTCACGATCACAGTTGGGATCAGATTTTCCATTGCTAAACAAGGGGGTGTTAAGTGAAGTCACTTCTGATTTTACAACTGTTTTTTGCCACAGTTAAGCAAATTACTTCAGTTGTTAAGTGGGGTTACAATTGCCACAGAACAGTGAGGTTGCCATTGCAATAGCAATAGCAGTTAGACTTGTATACCGCTTCATAGGGCTTTCAGCC
The DNA here is from genome assembly GCF_009769535.1 of Thamnophis elegans. Classification (NCBI taxonomy): domain Eukaryota; kingdom Metazoa; phylum Chordata; class Lepidosauria; order Squamata; family Natricidae; genus Thamnophis; species Thamnophis elegans. The sequence goes on along the minus strand of NC_045542.1, from coordinate 172,810,337 downwards.
CTCTCTAAGCGGTTTACAGAGTCAGCCTCTTGCCCCCAACAATCAGGGTCCTCATTTTACCCACCTCGGAAGGATGGAAGGCTGAGTCAACCCTGAGCCATTGAGATTTGAACAGCCGAACTGCAGTCAGATGAAGTAGCTTGCAGTGCTGCATTTAACCACTGCACCACTTCGGCTTCATTGCTAAATGATGCAGTCATAAAGTCTGACATTACATGACCAGATAACTTAGCAATAGCGATCCAGGCTCTGCTGGTTGTAACCTCAAGACGTGGGTTGTTAAGCAGGAAGCAGGATGGGTCCAGGTAAAGAATTGGGGAGTGGGCACCATATTGGATGGGAGAGACCAACACAGGTTTTGCACAAGTTGAGGAAGAGTGCTGCAGTACATTGTGAGCTCAGATAAGCTGCGGAAGGTGGGTGCATGGATTGCGGGGGGGGGGGGGGGCAGAGGCTTACCAAGTCTACCCAAGAGAAGCAACCCAGAACTAAGGAGAGATTTTCTGATAGTTAAAACAATTAACCAGTGGAACAATTTGCCTCCAGACGTTATAAATGCTCCAACATTGGAAGATTTTAAGAAGAGATTGGAAAACCGTTTATCTGAAATGATACAAGATTTCCTGCCTGACCTAGAGTACTACATCCAGTTTTGGTCACCCCACTATAAAAAAGATATTGAACTCTAGAAAGAGTGCAGAGAAGAGCAAGCAAGATGATTAAAGCAAATAGAAACTCCTCAAGGAGAGATTCAACCTGAGAATAAGGATAAACTTTCTGGCAGATCAATCAACCAACGGAACAGAAGTTGCCTTCAGAAGTTATGGGAGCTTCATCACTGGGAGCTTTCAAGAAGACACTACTGCCATCTGTCAGAAGGGGTCTAGGGTCTCCTGCGGGATTGAGGGGTGGACTAGATTACCTACGAGATCCCTTCTACTTCCGTTAATCTGACAACCTCAAGGTTGAGAAACCCAGATCTAGATAGAAGGGGGAAGGGTTAGGAAATCAGCCTTTTAGCCATCTGCTCTTAGCGTGGAGCCCCTCCCTTTCTTCTCCCCCCTCCTCACCCCACTTGTAAGCCTAGAATGGGGGGGGGGGCATCCATCTCTGTCTTAATTCAGGGTACAACTTTCAAGGAATGGAGGAAGGGGGGGCTCCCTTCCCAACACCGCTTCCAAATACTTTCTTACTTGCTCCGACCCTATGGAACGATCTCCCCGTGGAGATTCGTACCCTCACCACCCTCCAGACCTTCCGCACAGCCCTCAAAACCTGGCTATCCCGTCAGGCCTGGGACTAAGATTGTACCCGCCCGAATAGCAATAGCAATAGCAGTAGACTTATATACCGCTTCATAGGCCTTTCAGGCCTCTCTAAGCGGTTTACAGAGAGTCAGCATATTGCCCCAACAATCTGGGTCCTCATTTTACCCACCTCGGAAGGATGGAAGGCTGAGTCAACCCTGAGCCGGTGAGATTTGAACCGCTGACCTGCTGATCTAGCAGTAGCCTGCAGTGCTGCATTTAACCACTGCGCCACCTTGGTATGGTATGAATGTTGTGTTTTTAAATTTGTATTGTTCTACATGTCTAAAGTTTGTCTTTCCCCTCCCCTCTTGAGTTGTGAGCCGCCCTGAGTCCCCCCAGGGAAAAGGGCGGCATATAAATTTAATAAAATACCAAAATACCAAAGTGCCCAAGCCAAAAATGACTCCCTTGCAGCTCCAGCACCCTCCCCCAAGAGTCTCCAGACCCCCCAAACAAGAGAGGGGAAGTTTCCCCCCGCAGTCCCTCGCCACCCTATGGAGTTCTCCCCTGGAAACAAGGGGGGGATCCTTTGCAGCAAGGCAGAGGGGGCGCCTAGCTTTCTGAACAGCCCCCCCCAAATGCGCACATCTCACCACCTTGTTCTTTCTTAAGGTTATGGGTCTGTGGGTCTCGCCTTGTCCTCCCGCCTCCTCCCCTCCACTCTCTCACGCCAGTTTTGGTTTAAGAGTCCGAGAGGGGGAGAAGCTCCACTTCCCCAGCCAGCCTGGCACCTCCAGAAATGCTGTAAGAAAAAGAACCATAGGTGCCACCGCTCCCCCACCCCCAAACTGAGCTTGTGTGGGGTGGGGGGTGAGCTTTGATGTGGGAGCGGCGGGGTCTGATTGTTTGAGGAGTGGGTCCTTGCCAAGAGTTAAAACCTTAAACCTGGAGGAGGAGGAAAACATTGAAGGCATGGGGGAGGGGGCTGTCTGTAGATCCTTCTAGAACTTAGCCCCCATATGGGGCAAAGCAGCGGTGAAATTCAGCAGGTTCTGACAAGTTCTGGAGAACTGGTAGAAATTTTGAGTAGTTCGGAGAACCGGCAAATACTACCTCTGGCTGGCCCCAGAGTGGGGTGGGAATAGAGATTTTGCAGTATCCTCACCCCTGGAGTGGGGTGAGATTGGAGATTTTGCAGTATCCTTCCCCTGGAGTGGGGTGCGAATGGAGAGTTTGCAGTATTGTTCCCTTGGAGTGGGGTGGGAATAGAGATTTTGTAATATCCTTCCCTTGGAGTGGGATGAGCTTGGAGATTTTGCAGTATCCTTTCCCTGCCACACCCACCAAACCACACCCACAGAACCAGTAGCAAAAAAAATTGAATTTCACTACTGGGGCAAAGCTCTTATCTTTCCATGGGGGAGGGATCTTCCATTTGCCTGCAGACCCAGGAATGGAGACGACTGCACTGGAGGGGGGGGGCTTCCCTCCCTTGTGTGGGGGTTCTGGAGGCTCCTGGAAGGCGGGAGCTGCTGTTTGGACACAAGTACCCTGGAAACTGCAAGTGACCCTTGAAGGATGCCTAGGAAGCTGTAAGAGTCTTGTACTGCCTCCCCTTACCCAGCTCAAGCCGAGCCCCCTTTTCCTGAGCTGGGAGGTTAAGAAATGCGGAGGGGGGAGGAGACAGGCAGACCCAAGGGGTACCTTTCTTTGGCGGAGAGGGGAAGACGGGACCCAGATGATGGGGATTCTTCCCACATCACTGGTGCTCTTGCTGATCCCTGAGGCTGTTAGGATCTTCAGAAAAGATGGGAGATCCAGCCCTCCCCCCACATCCCAGAGGTCCTGATGCTTATGGTAAAATCCGGGTGGAATTTGGCTGAAGATGAGGTTAAAAAAAACAACACCAAGTGTGGCTTGGGAAGTCTGCAAAGGCATTTCAGCGGATTGTGCAACTAGGAAACGGCGGTGACTGGAACGCTGTTTCTTTCAGCTCTCCTTCCTTTTGCGGGACTTGTGCACAAAAAGTTAAAGGAGTCGCTGAGGGGAAAAATTGTTTATTTCGGTGGGTTCCTTGGGGGGGGGGGTTTCCAGAGCTAGGTTGTTTTCCTGCAGATGTTTTCTTATACCAAAGTAGGGAACATCGTGAAGACACTTCATTACCAAACAAGGCAGCAGCATCAGGGCACGGATCGTGTTACCTAGTTTGGTAATGAAACGCCTGCAGGAAGTCAGCCCAGCTCAAGGAGCACGAAGGACCCACACCACACACAGAGCTCAACTCTTAAGTTACAAATATTTTCTTCGAGGAGTTATTTCCATATTGTCCATGGTCGGCCTCACCGCCTCCTGTGTTTGTTTTACTTGACAGCGCACTCTGCCTCCAACGGCTGACGTGCTTGAAGGCAAGGTCTATATTTGGAGATCTGGAGTCAGTACTTGACCCCAAAGAAACCCTTTTGCCTTGATTATTTTCAGAGAGGAAATTAACCCCATCTCCAAGGCTGCTGCTCCTCTGCCTCAGTTCGGCTGGCCCAACTCTTTGTTCAAAGCCTTTGACGTAAATCCCTTCATATCCTCACAAAGCAATGTATTTTAAGAGGCTTCCCAAGAGCCTGAAGTAAACTCCTGGTGCCAACAAAAACCCCTTTTATTAATTTACTGTGAATTCTGCTCATTCACATCCAGCAAAGTCTTTCAAGGGAGGATTTACAGTCACAGACCTTATCTGACTTGGAGAGCTGCCAGGTCGATCTCTGCAGACCTTGGCAAGGAATCTCGGAGAGTCACGAACCAATTAAGCAAACTAATTTGTCTCCTGCAAACTCCACTCCCCTTTTGCTCCTCTTTTATTTCCTCTGAGAGGGCCCCTCATCGTCCACCTGTGGCCTTACTCCCAAGTCGACCCCTGTTTTTTAGCTGTTCCCTTCGTCTGGCAGCTCTGCTCATGCGCACACTGGGAACAGGCTCCAGACGTTCTTCTGCCCCACTGATATCCAACTCTGAAGGCAGCTGATAACTGGCATATGGCCCTGGCCCCCTCTCTGCCTCCAACACAGAGCCCTCATCAGAGCCTTCCCCATGTTTGCAGAATTTAAAAGAATTCTGGAGACGAGGTTCGGAGTAGAGTAATAAAATTCTCTTTATTATCAAAAATCAAAGCTAATTTGAAAACGGTTTGCAAAGCGTTGGTGGGTCTCACCCTGACTTCACCTGAGTCACAAAGGAGAGCCACACCCACAATGAAAGTGAGACAGCAGTTATACCCTCCCTAACTCCTCCTACTCCCATATCAGCTAGCCTGATCGGGGCGGTCACAAACCAGTCAGCAATAGTAACGCCCTAACTATTACCTTATATAGAATTATGACATTTAACCAATCAACTTCATTGTTTTTCTTTAACCAATTAAATGATTACAAAGTTCTCTTCTAAAACTCTCTCTTGGCTCCCTCTAGTGTTCATACAAAATATTAACTCTTTTTCAATTTTATTCCATCACCCAGACTCCAGGACTGGCCCGTGTTCTTCCCCAACCTCCTCACTGTCCAAATATGCTGCCAGCTCTGCTGGCCACTAGCGGGCTGCAGGAGTCACTGGGACTCTCGCCCAAAGACTGACTTACACCACAGGAGAAACTGAATGCTGCCTTACACAAAATATTGGAGCTGCAGTCTTTCTAGCCTGGTGCCTTAACCTTGTGAAGTATTGGTACCGCTGTATAAATCCTTAGTAAGGCCACACTTGGAATCTTGCATCCAGTTTTGGTCACCACATTATAAAAAAGCTGTTGAGACTTTTGGAAAAGTGCAGACAGCAACTAATACGATTAAAGGCCTGGAGACTAAAACATATAAGGAATGGTTGCAGGATTCGGGTTTGGCTTCTCTAGAGCAGGGGTGAGCAACCAGCAGCTCTGGAGCTGCATGCGGCTCTTTCATCCCTCTGCTGTGGCTCCCTATTGCTCAAAATATGCGTCACAACCACTAATGTGCGACACCCACTGGCATGTGATTTATTGAGGTTTTCTTGGATAAATCCGAGAAAAGGAAAGTTTCAGAAGAAAACAGATTGTTTAATTCAACTACATATGCTAGTTTTGTGGCCGCTCAGGAAATAGTCAGGCACCGGAAGGATTTTGTGGCTCCCAGTGCTTTATTTTTTTGTGGGAAACGGGTCCAAAAGGCTCTTTGAGTGCTTACGGTTGCCGACCCCTGGTCTAGTGAAATGAAGGACTTGGGTGACATGATAGCAGTATTCCAATATTTGAGGGGCTGCCATAAAAAAGAGGGGGGTCAACTTATTTTTCAAAGCAACTGAAGGCAGGACAAGAAACAATGGATGGAAACTAATGGAGAGAAGCAATGTGGAATTAAGGAGAAACTTCCTAACAGAACAATAAACCACTGGAACAGCTTGCCACCAGAAGTTATGGTTGCTTCATCACTGGAGGTTTTTAACAAGAGACTGGACAGCCATTTGTCTGAAATGGTGTAGGGTCTCCTATATGAGCAGGGGGTTGGACTAGAAGACCTCCAAGGTCCCTTCCAGCTCTATTCTGACACAGATCTCAATAGTCCTCATAACAGCCCTGCAGACAATCCCATCAGTGAAGTTTCTATCAAATGTTCGGAAGCCATTTTGAAAAAGGGTGCCGGGCAGCTCTGTACGGATGTGAGGGGGGAAATCCTTGTTTTGCTGCACAGGTCACCACTAGGTAATCCCAAGGCTGGTGTAGCACTTGGTTTGATGGGCTTCCTCCGACAGCCTTCAGGGGGGGTCTCTTCTGGAGTTTTGACTTCTCCTGGTGTCCCTTGGAGACCCAAGCCCCTGTCCCCTTGCCCCAGAGGGAAGGGCAAGGAGAGGAGCGGGTTCAAGATCCCCTCGCATGTGACTTCCAGGCAGGGACAGAGAGTTCAGGCAACCTGTCCCCAAAAAGGACCCTGAGCGCCCGCTGGAGCCCAACTGCTTGACCACCTCACAAATCCCTCCTGGACTTCTGCCACTCCTTCTGTCTTAGCCTGTCTCCATTGTCAGGATGACGCAGCTGCCAGTCACTCAGCAGCAGTGGCCAATCAGATACCACCACTGGATAGGGAAGGAAGGTTGAGGGAGGGTAAGATGGCTGCTGGGGGCAGTTTCTGTCACCTCAGCCTTGACAACTAGGCTGAATAAACAAAGCCAAAGAAAGAGTGAAATTTAAATAACTAGGCTGAATAAACAAAGCCAAAAAAGAGTGTGTTACATTTAAATTAAATTAACTTCAGGAGAGGCAGCTAGGAAGGAGGCAGCAGCTGAGGAAACTGAGGAGAGGCAGGCTTTTTGGCTTCCCTCAGAATCAACCTGAGGGGAAAATTTCCCTCAGAGGCAGCCAAGTGGGGAGAAGTTGGGATTTTAAAAAAAGGATGGGAAATTAAAACTGAACAAAAATAGAAATCAGAAATTTAAAAAGATAAAAAAATACCCTGAACTCTGTGGGAAAAGGGACTTGACTTCATAGAGCAGGAGCTGTATAGGGATGAATACGACAGAAGTAGAGAAATCGGCCATACACAAATAAATAATTGGGCCTTTGCTAAGCAATGCGGTAATAACATGTCACGACTCTCATTTATCACCATTTTAATAGTACAGGTTATCATTTTGCTTATTTATATTTCATTTTTCTTAACTGCCCATCACCCTCAGAGAGGGGCCCTTATGGTTAACGGTATACAATGAAATTTCATTTTAAAGTATGCGATTAGTGCACATTCAAAGCGACGATAAAATTATTCTTAGTCTTGAAGTCTAAACTGAATCCCACCCGGTTTAGGTAAGATTCCACCCAGATCTCAGCTATTCCCAGCTTGGTCCTTCCTAATCTCACAGGTAGTCCTCAACTCAACAACCACAACCGAGTCCAAGCAAGACAACCGAGTTTTGCTCCATTTTATGACTTTTTCTGCCACTAGTGTTAAGTGAATCATGGCACTTAAGTTAGTAACACAACTATTAAGTGAGTCTGGCTTCCCAGTGACACTGTGAGGAGGTCACAAAAGGTAATTACACGACCCTGGGACACGGTAACTTACATGAAGTCCTCAATTTACTTGTTTGTTTAGTGGCTGTTCAAATATAACAGCACTGAAAAAAGTGACTTATGACCATTTTTCACACTTACAACTATTGCAGCATCCCCATGGTCATGCCAAATTCAGATGCTTGGCAACTGGTTCATATTAATGACGGTTCCAATGTTCTGGAATGATATAATTGCCTTTTATGAGCACCTCACAAGCAAGGTCAATGGAGAAACCCGATTCATTTCACAACCATGTTACTAACTTAACAACTGCAGTGATTCACTTAACTGTGGCAGGTCTGTGAAGTTCACTTAACAACCGTCTCACCAACAGAAATTTGGGCTCAATTATGGTTGTAAGTCAAGGACTACCTATTATGAAGAACTGGGCATTAAGTACTATTTGTTTAGTACAGTATAAAGTTGCTGCACCACTGTAACCATCATTAACTGCGGACTTCCTCTATATTGGAGACACAGAATAAAACATTATGAAAATCAGCTCTTCCTGAGCCTCTCTGGCTCTCACCTTGTTCTCTGGTGATCGCTTCCAGTGCAGGCACTCCGGGACATTTTAAACAGCCGCAGCTCGCCCCTTGTGGGGAGCGGTGGAACACTCCAGCGCTGCTGGAACCTCCGCGGCAGGCCTTTGGAAGGCTTGTGCCCTTTGTCTTCTGCTTGCCCGGCAGATTTCTTTTCTGAGTGATGCTTGTCTCACTCAGAGGCCTGGCCAGTGTGCTGCCCCCCCCCCGGGGTGGGGGTGGGGCTTTTGGCAATCCCTTGCAGCTCAGGGAGCTTCCAGCTTGCACGCGGCTGCTGCGGTAGGGAGACAATTGAATTTTTTCCTTTCTTCAAATATCTTCAAATTTATCGGAGATCCAGGATGGCAAACCGTCCAGTTGAGGGACTGAGTTGATAACTGGGCGGTGTCTGGTGGACCAGGGGCGTATACCAAGAGCTTATCTGACTCAGTCCAATCAACGAGAGGATAAGGTCAACCCATCCTGGATACTCCTCCCCTCACTATGGAGAATTGACTTTACAGAATCTAGTGTAGATACAGAAACTTTAGAAAAAGAGATAAAGGGTAGATAAAGGGCTTGTCGATAGTAAGTAGTTAAAACAGGAAATAGTTTTATTACCGGTATTAAAATTATATTTCTGCACGTATCATCGACTTTTTTATTTGAAAGCTTTTGTTTTGTGAAATAACACCCCCCCTCCACCATCCTTGCAGTCATTGAAGTGAAGGCACATTTTCTGTCCAAATTCTGCTCAGGTTTCCATTGCTTTGTGTCTATAGACCCACAAAAATTTGGTAAGAACTCTTGTGGCAGACAATCAATCAAAAACTCCTAGGATTGAAAAGCTTCTCCCAGCAATGGTTTCAAAAATTATTTCACTTCCTTTCTTCATTGTTCCTTCCTGTAGTTATACTATCCATAATGCTGTATAAATAATCTACCCATTTAAATTTACTTCACAGTGCGGACAGTTTCATGCAAATTATAAATATGGTGATGTCTCCCTTGAGTTAGGTTGTTAATGAATTCTCAAATCAATATAGCTTTGCCCAGGGGTGAAATTCAGAAGGTTCTGACAGGTTCTGGAGAACCGGTAGCGGAAATTTAAAACTGGCAAATACCACCTCTGGCTGGCCACAGAATGGAGATTTTGCAGTAATCTTCCCCTGGAGTGGGGAGGTAATGAAGATTTTGCAGCATCCTTCCCCTGCCATGCCTACCAAGCTATGCCCTCAGAACTGGTAGTAAAAAAAAATGAATTTCACCACTGGCTTTGCCAGAAAGAAGCACTGAGTTGTTTATTAATGGCACGCTGGTGGGTTACCCTTGAAATGGTCAGATCATTGTGGTCCAATGAAAATAAAGTTCCAGATTCCTCCAGAAAGTTACAAATCAAGCCGCCCGGAGTCCTTCAGGAGTGGGCGGCATATAAGACCAATAAATTCAATTCAATTGTTTCCTAATGGATTCATTGAGGAACAATAACTGTCCTTATACTATACTATTAACTGTTGCTATACCCAGCACTGATTTTGTTACATAGTTTGTTAATGAAATGTCTGCAAGAAAACAACCAAGCTTAAAGAGCATCAGGGACCCATCATTTCGACCCTGAGCTACAAATATTCTCCAATACTTTGTTCCTATACTTTCAATACCCACGTTACAATAAGCAGGAAACATAACTGAATCTTTTCCCTCTAAGATTAGATTCTCTCACAAACTATCCCAAGATTTTATTCAAAAGGGAAACTAGAACATTGTCCACCAAAGAATATATTTATTATAGTACTAGAGACAGCAGAAGCAAAGTCTAAACAGGAAGGAAATCTCTCCTTACACACTTACACAAACTAGAATATACATACGATTGTCAAAAATAATTGAATTAAGCATGTATGTGATGGGTGGCTTTGTTAGCAAAGTCAGATATGGAATCGGTGGGGCAATGGAACAGAGTTACAAAAATAATAATGTATTTGAGTGAACAATGTATTATATGAACATAGTAAGTTTTTAAGGATAGTTTTATGGCTTGTCATATATGGGCCTTGCTTCCCAAAGCCTTTGCTCACCTCTCAGTATCTCTGTACTCCTGGGCCTTCTATGGGTGAGTGGAGAGGGTTAATTTTGCCCCTGGGAAGGGAGTAGTTTTGCCTGTTCTAATCAATGCCATTTTTTCTCCTACAATCCAGGCTCTACAGATAAACTCCTGTGCATACTCTTGTGAGACGCAAGCTGACTACGTAACCTGAAACTCATTCCACACTCCATACATTGATACGGTTTCTCTCCAGTGTGGATCCTCTTATGAATCGTGAGAGATCCATTTTCACGGAAACTCTTTCCGCACTCTGTGCACTGATACGGTTTCTCCCCTGTGTGGATCCTTTTGTGAGAAGTTAGGGACGATCGCATTGTGAAGGTCTTTCCACACTCCATACACTGGTAAGGTCTTTCTCCAGTGTGGATCCTTTTATGGGAAGTAAGGTCACTGCTTCGCTTGAAACTCTTTCCGCAGCCCATGCATTCATATGGTTTCTCTCCTGTGTGGATCCTTTTATGGGAAGTGAGATCACTGCTTAATCGGAACGTCTTTCCACACTCCGTACAGTGATATGGTTTTTCTCCCGTGTGGATCCTTTGATGAGAAGTAAGCTGACTGTTCAATCGGAAGGTCTTTCCACACTCCATACATTGGTACGGTTTCTCTCCTGTGTGGATCCTTTTATGGGAAATAAAGCAACCTTCTTTGCTGAAGCTCTTTCCACACTCTGTACATTTAAATGGTTTCTCCCCCGTGTGGACGCTACTATGGAAAATAAGAGAATTACTCTGGTTGAAGCTCTTTCCACACTCCAGACACTGATAGGGTTTCTCTCCCGTGTGGATCCTTTTATGGAAAGTAAGGGAGCTGCCTCTGCTGAAGCTCTTGCCGCATTCAATACATTTATACGGTTTTTCTCCCGTGTGGATGGTTTTATGGCAAATAAGGGCAGAGCTGCCTCTGAAACACTTTCCACACTCCGTGCATTTATACGGTTTTTCTCCTGTGTGGATCCTTTTATGGCTGGTGAGGTTACTCCTGTTTTTGAAGCTCTTTCCACACTGCACACATTTATACGGTTTTTCTCCTGTGTGGATCCTTTGATGGGCCGTAAGGTGACTATTCCATTTGAAGCTCTTTCCACACTGCATACATTTGTATGGCCTCTCCCCTGAATGGATCATCTGATGGGTCGTAAGGGAATATCCCTGGCTGAAACTCTTTCCACACTCCATACACTTGTATGGTTTCTCTCCTGTGTGGATGGTTCTGTGGGACACCAGGGCAGAGCTGTCTCTGAAGCACTTCCCGCACTCGGCACATTTATATGGTTTCTCCCCTGTGTGGATCCTTTTATGGGAAGTAAGATGACTGCTGTTCCGGAACCTTTTCCCACACTCTGTGCATTTATATCGTTTCTCTCCTGTATGGATAGTTTTATGGCATGTGAGCGAACTGACATTGCTGAAACTTTTCCCGCATTCTGCACAACTATATGGCTTCTCCCCTGTGTGGTTCCACATGTGATAGGTCAACTGACTGCTCAACCTGAAGCTCTCTCCACACTCTATGCACGTATATGGTTTTTCACCTGAGTGGATCCTTCTGTGAGAAATAAGATGGCTACGTTGTCTAAAGCTCTTTCCGCACTCTATACATTTGTAAGGTTTTTCTCCTGTGTGGATCCTATGATGGGAAGTCAGGTGACTGCTGCTCCTGAAGCTCTTTCCACACTCCTTGCACTGATAGGGTTTCTCATTGTGAAGCTTCGTCTGGGCATTAAGCAGATTACTCTGCTTGAAGTTCTTTTTTCCATGCTCTAGATATTTATGTGCTCTTTTGCCTTTTGGTATTGTTTTAGGGGGAGCAAGGTTACTGGGCTCACTGAGCTCCTCTCCGGACTCTGTGCATTTATAGGAATTCTCCCCAATGTGGATTTCTGGATACGAAGGAGGAGGGAAGGTTTCCCTGCAAGACAATTCAGAGTTTGTGCCTTCATCGTGGTTGTAGTCAGCCTCGGTTGCACACTGATTATCTAAGTCCAAGTTATTTTTTAATATTGTCCTATGTAGTAGCCAAGAGTCCGTTCTGTTTTCCATGTGTTCTTGTTGGATTGAGGGCTCAAGGACGTCCGCACACTGGGAAGGGGATGAAGTATCTCCCATATACTGAAGGTGGTATTCCTCGTGTATCTTTGAGCTCCACTGATATTCAGAAGTCTCCTGCCCCACTTCTTCCTCCAATGTTTCTGACATCGCTATATCTAGTTTCTGATCGTTCACAGTTTCCTGCTCATCTCCTTCTATGGGGGGAATAAGTGAGAAAAAGAAAAAGAGAGAGATATAAAAAAGAAGTGTAAATCTTTTAAGACCTTTCACACAGGAACTGGGTGGGGCCCCGAAGATCAACTTCCGTTAGTTAATCAGCTACTTCTAATGGGAGTTGATTAGCATCTGCAAGTTTCTCTTTCTTCATTGTTATACTTTATACAATGATATCTTGGTACTCAACTGCTTTGAAACTCATTAAAATTTGGTACTCAATGCATTTTGACACCTCCCGGAACCAATTAACGATGAGTACCAAGGTACCACTGTATTAGATTGTGCTTACACAACTATTTCAGATGCTATTTCTTTGATTTCATGAGCTGGTCTCCCCCTCCCCCCCTTGCTAATAAATATATATAAAAATAAATAAATAAACAAGGTACTAAATAGAAGAGGAAAGAAAAAGGTAGTAATGAAAATATGTTGTTGTTAAAAGGATTGAGATGTTGCCTGCAACCATTAGGATTTTGGATTTTAATCAGCTGGAGTTAATCAATAGAACATGAAACCGTTCAAACTTGAAGCCTGGACTGGGAAATATTGTCCCATCATTATTGTCAAAAGAATCACAAAAGGTTTGTTTCATAATCAAAAACTCAGGACATTAGAACCAAAATGTATGTTAGTTGGATAGGTACCGTACTTTTCAGAGTATAAGATGCACTTTTACCACCCTAAAAGAGGATGGAAATATACACCGAATATGGCCATTTTTGGCCTCCTGAAACCCTGCCCCGTGTGTCCTGTTTTTGCGAAAAACGGGGCATGCAGAGGGTTTGTGAGGCCTGCAAAATGCTCCTGGGGGCTGGATGTGGGGGGGATGGGAGGCCAAAGACTATTTTTTTTCTTGTTTTCCTCTTCGAAATCTTGTTTCATCTTATACTCCAGTGCGTCTTATACTCTGAAAAATACGGTATGCACATCTTCCACAAAGTTATATGTCCTGCAAGATCTCCAGGGGAACATAGGACAGACGATTATAGTGCAAATATTAAAGTAACTTCTGATGGAAAGGGGATCTTTGATGTTCACCGGTAATAGTGAATTTTACGTAATTTGATGGCGAGGAGTGAAAAAGTCTTTTCTGTGAATGTTGGGTCTGTATTCTCATCCGTGAATCTTCTACAATAATCATCTGTTTGACAACTTTGCACTGATTATATGGCTCACCTGGGGTGGGATTCTACTGGTTCAGGCGAACCGGTAGCTCCGACGATCAGCTGTGCTCACCCACCCGCTTTTGCGTTTTACTGAATTTTATGCTCTCAGCTGAGTCACACGGCAGAGCAGATTGCTGCCCCTCAGCTGTTTTCCTTCCCAGCAGCAATGCGGAAAGTAAATTTTCTCACAACTGCGTGCAGGCATGAAGCACACAATCACCAAACTAGTTGTTAAACCAGTAGGATCCCACCACTGTGTTCACCATATCATTAATGAGAATATAGACTACCAGGATTTTCAAAGAATATGGACTAAGTTCAAAAGGGAGAGAAGGAACACGGATCCAAATGCAAAATATATGAAAAGACAAAGGACTAACTGACAGGAAAAGGAAGACATGCTTTGATGGGAACGATGAGATCCAGAAAAAGAAAGAGGAGGGAAATTTCAGGGACAAATGACTATGTAAGGGCTTTCGCCTAATTAGTTCTTACTTGCTTTCAATTCCACTGTGAACTCAGAGAAATAAGGGTCCTTACCCAGAGAAGTCACATTTCTAGAATTTTCCATCATGACTTCCCCATGGAGGGATTTCTGCATAGAATCCAGCAGAGCCCACTCCTCCTTTGTGAAACACGCTGCTACCTCCCGGAAGGACCCGGCAATCTGAAAAGAGAACAAGAACATTCTTGCTTAACTGAAAAACTCAAGAAAGCTTTGACACATATATGGTGGACTTGTAAAAAGGTTAAAGTATTTTGGATAAAAATATGGTGGATTTTGCAAAATATTCTTAAAAAGAGGATAAAGTTTACTCCTCAGTTATTCCTGTTAGGTATAATTACAGACTGTACAGTTATAGAGACTAATTTGATTTTGAATCTTACAACGGCAGCAAGACTGTTGGTGGCGCAGTACTGGAAGAAGGAAGAATTGCCTACTATTCAAGAATGGACATTAAAAGTAACAAATTTAGCAGAGATGGCTGAAATAGCAGCATATCTTAAGGACCATTCAGGTGAGAAATATAAGCTGGAATGGAGAAGATGGATTGATTATATTCAGAATAAATATGGGACTAAGAAATTCCAGATAGCTTATGAGTGAATGAGCAAGGAATGATACAACTTGCTTAAAGTTAGCTTTACAAAAGTGGAGTTAAAGTACAAGTGAGGGATGATGCTAAAGTCTGTTAAGTTTATTTTAGAATATAGTTGTTAATGTTTATACCCTATATTTGCTCTGGGAGGTTGGGGCGGGGGAGTTTGGGAGGGAGCTGGGTTCGGGGGGAGGTATATATTTGTAAACAAAAAAATTTAAATTTTTAATTAAAAAAAAAGAAAGCTTTGACACACACAAGTCTAGCAGAGGTATTACTATTACTCTGGAGCATCATGCTATTTTTTGGGGGGGATAAGCAACATTTTGCAAAAATACAGAAAGGAAATGAGATGATCCCACAGATGCTGACTTCTGTGACCCTTCAGGTAATGGCTTAGAACTATCAAGGTTATCACAAAATGAACTATAGTCAGAAGATGGTTTCATAGACGTTTGCCATCGGTTCGCTGAGTACATGCACGCTTGCTTCATGAGCATGCACGCCTTCCGCGCATGTGGTTTGCTTGCACACACAGCTTGCACTCATGTGTGTGGCTTCGAAAACGTGGCTAAATAGGACGGCATAGAGCCGTGGCAAGTGGGCGGGCCAACCCACCCGCAGGTCACCGCTACCAGTTCACTCAAACCGGTCTGAACCGGCTGAATACCACCTTTGACTATAGCGTTGGAATTGCCACCTCATGCTTGCACTTTGCTAAGTGCCAGTCTGCCATGAACTCTGGGGAAGAGAATTCAGGTGTGGGGGGTAACAGTTCATTGTATCTGCCAGAGACATGGATTCAAGGTCAGACACCTGGGAATGGAATGCGGATGCATACCAGCCCACATTTTAAGTGACCATTCCAAAAACATCTACTTCGAATTTGATTGGACAAGGGGTAAGAATTGGAAGCACTTAAGGGAGAGAGAATTACACTTGGGGATTTTGGCGCGCGGTTTTCAGTTCTGGCTTTGCTCTATTGTATTTCATTTGACCTTTAGTAAACAATACCTTCCTCAACCAATAGAGTCAAGGATCGTTTTTACTTAAGGTTCAAGTTGAGGCAGTCCTGACATGTAGTAAGACATAGAATGTGAGGATTAAGTTACTTTTTAAGAAAAGTCGTTGGGAAGGTGGTCAGCCTGAAGCTGCTGAGAACCCTGGAGAAAGCAGATTATTTTGGTCTGTTTCAGGTAGGATTCAGTGTGGAGACAACATTGCAGAGGTGGGTTCCTATGAGTTCGCACCAGTTCGGTAGAACCGGTCCGTCAAATCTAGCGAACCGGTTAGAAGAGGTTCCACCAGTGGACCTGGAAAGCAGGCCACACTTACAGAAGAGGTTCCAAAAATTTTTGAAACCCACACACAGAGAGAAAGAGAAAGAAAGAACAAAGAAAAAAAGAAAAAAGAAAGAAAAAGTGAGAGGAAAGAAAAAAAGGAAAAAGGGACAGAGACAAAAGGAAGGAGAGAGAGAGAGAGAGAGAGAGAGAGAGAAAACACATGGTCGGCAAGCCACTCCCACCAGGTCACATGGCTGGCAAGCCACTCCCACAAAGGAGGCCACACCCACAGAGTAGGTTCAAAAAAAATTTGAAACCCACCATTGCACCGTTGGTTGTGCTTTGATGGTGACCTGTGGCAAAACCCAGCTGAAGGTGGTGTGTTTTCCTTTGTTCTTCTTAATCTCTCAGCATTTTTTGATGCTATCAACTATGGTGGACTTCTTGGACATGGGAGCTGTGGGAACTATTTTGTGGTAGTTCTCTTCTAGGGCTAGTTTCAGTCAATATCAATTGCGGGGAGGGAGATGTCATCCTTTATGGGATGCCACAAGACTCGGTGCTCTCGCCCCTCCTATTCAGCATCCACATGAAACCACTGGGCTTTGATCCCAGGCTGGGCAAATGACGTTGTCCAAGTCTTGCCCTTCTGCCTTGAGCCTGCAACGGCCTGGGTGGAGAGGAGCTCGGTCCTACCAAGACTGAGTGGCTGTGGCTGTCGGGGCAACTCGGATCCAGGGAGGTTGTAACTTCGACCTTGGGTGAAGTTGTACTTCCCCATTCAAGGATAGTGCGTAATCTGGAGGGCATATTTGATTTACGGCTCCTGCTCAACCAACAGATGGCGCTGTAGCCAATGTTGTCTTTGTGCAGCTTCAATCAGTGCATCAATTCAAGAGCCGTGGTTACAGTGTGGCTGTAGAACGTAGGATGTCATGATGTGTTGGCGTAGTATATGTGCTGGTCTAAGGCAATGTGGCCTTTTTAATTGGTGGATAGGAATTTTGCCAGGATGCACATTTTCTAAGTGCTGCCCAAGAAATTTTGGTCCCGAAGGTGCTTTTTTGGCCTCCTCCGGGTTCCATGTACTAGCCAATGCCATCTGGTTACTACCCGGGGGAGGGCCTTCTCTGTGGCAGCTCCGGCCCTTTGGAACGAACTCCCCGCAGAGATTCGGACCCTCACCTCTCTCCAGGCCTTCCGGAAAGCCGTTAAAACCTGGCTGTGTCGGCAGGCCTGGGGTTGATGAGTTCCCTTCCCCTCTCGACCTGTGTGGCTGTTGGCTATTTTAAACGCTTGTATTGTACTTTTGTGTTCCCTTTCCCACTTGAGTTGTTCGCCGCCCTGAGTCCCGCTGGGAATAGGGCGGCATATAAATAAAACAAATCTCAATCTCAATCTTTTCAAGAGGCAACCAGAGGCAACTTCGAGAAGCAAAAAGTCTTCATAGAAAGACCAGAAAGTTCAGTTGCCTCTTGAAAAAGCACCTTTGATGACCTGGATCAGTGGTCTCCAACCTTGGCAACTTTAAGACCTGTGGACTTCAACTCCCAGAGTTCCTCAGCCAGCTTTAAAAGATGACATCTCCCTCCCCACAATTGATATTGATTGAAACTATCCCTAGCTTTGCTGGCTGAGGAACTCTGGGAGTTGAAGTCCACAGGTCTTAAAGTTGCCAAGGTTGGAGACCACTGACCTGGATGGCTGAGAATCTCCATAGTCACTTAAGATATTTCAGCGTTACACACAATGCACTGATCATCATTGGGGCTACCCCAGCTAGTTTGTGCCATAATCTTTCAACTTTAATTTACAGATAGGCAGCATTCCCAGTAAAAACCAGTTGCGGACAGATGAGGAGGGGAAGGGAAGAATGGGAAGTAAGGGTGGGGGATTAAGAGTAGGAGAGAGGGTAAGGAGGAGGGAGGAGGAGTGGGGGAAAGAGAGGGGAAGAAGGAAGGAGAGGAGGAAAAAAGGCAGAGAAGGGAGGTTGAGAAGATAGGAGGAGTAAGGTTGTTGCAAAATAAGATGAAGGGTTGCAAGAAAGTGACCCAAAATGTATTATATATATATTTGCAAAAATAATTATAGAGATTAATGATGAATAGACAAAGTATTTATGAATGAATAAATAAATATTTATGAATGAATTTGAAAGGGAAAAATAAAAAAAATCTTTATTTAAAAAAACCAGTTGTGGTCATTAGTCACAAACTTAGACCATTATGGCATCAGTGAAACCAAAGAAAATGTTTTGAATTAAGCCAGAAAACATCAACTCAACATTCTACAAATCTCTAATTGCTGTAGTTCACACAGTACATTGGGGAAAAACGGACAATTCTTATTAAAAATAACCCCCCAAACCTGCCAAAACCCTTGTCCATTGCAAGGATTAAAATTGAGAAAACTATCCAAAACTGTGGTACCCTGTGGTACCAGGATTTGTGCATGGATCAAGACTTTGATTGATAGGGGATACAGTGCCCACATTCTACTTTTTAAATAAACCCACTCATACTTTGAAACTTGCTTGGATAAGAACCAATACTGTCATGGGGAAATCATTCCAGGAGTTCTGATACTGAACAGAGATCCAGCCTAAATTGATGGGGTTCTCTCAGAAGATCACCGGACCTGACTTCTCTCTCTGGGATTGGGCCTCTTGGATCTTTTGATGTGGGATGACCAGGAGATGCCAGAGATATAGGCCAGATTAGGAAATTAAGAAACATCCTTTTAGGATCTTTGGCCTGCCACACTCTCTCTTATTTCATTATGCTGTTTCATTAGTGTAGTAGTTGGGAGGGGGGAATAGAAAGGAGTAGGATTGTGGAATGTGTTGTCATTCTTTTCTAGAAGCCAAGGTCATCTTTTGTCTTGGCACCTCTGCACCTGAGTGGAGCTGGGTGGAGATGCCAGCGTGGAAGAAGAAGATTGGACCATGTGATGGATTTGTGGGTGTGGGGACAAGATCATGAACTTTCATCTGGGTGGGAATCCGATGTAACTTCCAGAATTGGGATTCCACAGTACGATGCCAACATGTCTGTCTTATTAAATTGGAACTTTAAGGATAGTTCTGCCTTGGACTCTGATTTAATTCTGCATGTTATTTGGAACACTGACATATACTCAAAGAAGGGTGTTATGCTATTATCAAAAATTGCATGGATCTTCCCATGAACTCAACAGAAGTTGTCAAGTTAATAATTAGATTTGCAGGTGTCGGTTGATAAAGCTTCTTGGGCCAATCTTTCACTAAGATACCGTAAAGCAGTGATGGGGTGGTGTGGAAATGTTGCGCGCGCAGGTGTGAAAGGGATCTTGGAGTCCTAGTGGACAACCATTTAAATATGAGCCAGCCGTGTGCAGCAGTTGCCAAAAAAGCCAACATTTAGGCTGCATAAACAGAGGGACACAGTCAAGATCATGTGAAGGGTTAATACCACTTTATAATTCCTTGGTAAGGCTACACTTGGAATACTGCATTCAGTTTTGGTCACCACGATGTAGAAAAGATGCAGAGACTCTGGAAAGAGTGCAGAGAAGAACAACAAAGAGGATTAGGGGCCTGGAGACTAAAACATATGAAGAACGGTTGCAGGAACTGGGTATGTCTAGTTTAATAGAAAGAAGGTCTAGGGGGAGACATGATAGCAGTCTTCCAATATCTCAGGGGTTGCCACAAAGAAGAGGGAGTCATGCTATTCTCCAAGGCACCTGAGGGCAGGACAAGAAGCAATGGGTGGAAACAAATCAAGGAGAGAAGCAACTTAAAACTGAGGAGAAACTTCCAGATAGTTTAATTAACCAGTGGAACAACTTAGAAGTTGTGCTCCAACACTGGAAGTTTTTTGGAAGAGATTGGACAGCCATTTCTCTGAAATGGTGTAGGGTTTTCTGCCTAAGCAGGGGATTGGACTAGAAGACCTCCAAAGTCCCTTCCAACTCTGTTGTTGTTGTTGTTGTTACTATTACATACTGTAGATGCAGTTTTGATTTCTGCAGTGGGAATTATTACAGTGCCCTCAGCTGTTTCAGGAATTGGGGGTTTCCTTACAGCGGATCTTAGTTGCTGAAGTTTCTCCTACCTGAGCTGGAAGCTGAATTGTTCCTGCTGCCGCACTAGAAAAAGGAGAAGTTTCAAAAAAGTCCACCAATGTTAAACAGCCGCCTACAAAGGGAATGCAAGAAGAATTGTTAACAATTTCTGGAGTAGCACAATAGAAAGCACCGTCCAGACTGAAGTGACCCCCTTACAAAACCAGTTCCTGAAGAAGGAAGAGAGTCATGTACCTGGTGATCTATCTTGAGCGTCTTCCTCCCAAGAGGTCTTCCTAAAAAAACTTCACCCGAGAAGGGAGCGATTGTTCTCCCTTTGGTGGGGTGGGTCCACCTGACTGGAGCCTCCCTGGACACGAAGACCGAAAAGGAAAATTAGGGGGCTGGATGACATCAAACGGAAGATTCCTCATCTTCCGTCACGGACAATCCATCCCCACCGTCTCTAAGTGGGGAGGGAGAAGGGTGTTTTTTTTTTTACTTCCCATCCATCCCCAAAAAATTTCTAAAGACACGGTGAAATTCGATGGAAGACAATACTATGTGTTGACCCCATTGAACTGTGGGAGTTGGTGCTCTCTCAGCTGGGTTTTTTTATTGCAACTGTTTCATTACCAAACTACCGTATTTTTCAGAGTATAAGCTGCACCTTCCCCCCCCCAAAAAAAGAGCGTGGAAATGTTGGTGTGTCTTATACACCAAATACAGCCATTTTCCGCAGGAGCCCCTCAATGGCCGTTCCTGACGGAAACCCTTCAGGAGAGTTCCTCCTTCCAGGATCTCCCGCCGGGCCTCCTGGCCAAGCTTTTCCTGGCTCGCCACCCTTTCTGCTTCGCCTGCTACATTGTTGGGTTCCATCTACTTGGGAAAACTGAAATCTTGGAAGTCCTCGGAAGCTGTGACGGGGAGAGGAAGGACCAACTTGCTGGGAGACTTGGGGATGGACCCTCTAACAAAGGGGTGGACTTCCCTCTTCCCTTCCCCTCCCCAAAAAAGCCTCCGGGTCCACCACACTCCTTCTTGCCTCCCCCCAATCCTCCTAGACCCCCACTATCCTTCTCCCGCTCCAAATCCTCCTCGACCCCCAATCTCTCTCCCCCAAATCCTCCTAGACCCCCACTCTCCTTCTTCCCCCCAAATCCTCCTAGACCCCCACTCTCCTTCTTCCCCTCCAAATCCTCCTAGACCCCCACTCTCCTTCTTCCCCTCCAAATCCTCCTAGACCTCCACTCTCCTTCTTCCCCCCAAATCCTCCTTGACCCCCACTCTCCTTCTTCCCCCCCAAATCCTCCTAGACCTCCACTCTCCTTCTTCCCCCCAAATCCTCCTTGACCCCCACTCTCCTTCTTCCCCCCCAAAGGCCTCCTTGACCCCCACTCTCCTTCTTCCCCCCCAAATCCTCCTAGACCCCCACTCTCCTTCTTCCCCCCCAAATCCTCCTTGACCCCCACTCTCCTTCTTCCCCCCCAAATCCTCCTAGACCTCCACTCTCCTTCTTCCCCCCAAATCCTCCTAGACCCCCACTCTCCTTCCCCCCAAATCCTCCTAGACCCCCACTCTCCTTCTTCCCCCCCAAATCCTCCTAGACCCCCACTCTCCTTCTTCCCCCCAAATCCTCCTAGACCCCCACTCTCCTTCTTCCCCCCAAATCCTCCTAGACCCCCACTCTCCTTCTTCCCCCCAAATCCTCCTAGACCCCCACTCTCCTTCTTCCCCCCAAATCCTCCTAGACCCCCACTCTCCTTCTTCCCCCCCAAATCCTCCTAGACCCCCACTCTCCTTCTTCCCCCCCAAATCCTCCTAGACCCCCACTCTCCTTCTTCCCCCCCAAATCCTCCTAGACCCCCACTCTCCTTCTTCCCCCCCCAAAGGCCTCCTTGACCCCCACTCTCCTTCTTCCCCCCCAAATCCTCCTAGACCTCCACTCTCCTTCTTCCCCCCAAATCCTCCTAGACCCCCACTCTCCTTCTTCCCCCCCAAATCCTCCTAGACCCCCACTCTCCTTCTTCCCCCCCAAATCCTCCTAGACCCCCACTCTCCTTCTTCCCCCCCAAATCCTCCTAGACCCCCACTCTCCTTCTTCCCCCCCCAAAGGCCTCCTTGACCCCCACTCTCCTTCTTCCCCCCCAAATCCTCCTACACCCCCACTCTCCTCCCCCCCCAAAGGCCTCCTGGACCACCACTCTCCTTCTCCCCCCCAAAAAAAGGCCTCCTAGACCCCTCTCTCCTTCTCCCCCCAAATCCTCCTAGACCCCCACTCTCCCCCCAAAACAAAGGCCTCCTGGACCACCACTCTCCTCCTTGCCTCCCCCTCCCCACCCCAGGCCCCCAGCCAGGCCGGGCAGAGGGGCTTCTGCAGGAGGGATCCAGGCCCAAAGGGGGCTCCGCATAGTCTTGCAAGCAAGCAGACACGGGCCCTTCCGGCTTCCCCCCTCCTCTTTCTCCCGCAGACCCCTCCAGGGAGGGCGGCCCCCGAGCAGCACCTTCTCCCACCCTCGCCCCGTAGCTGACCATGCAAAAGCCTCGCCGACCCACCTCCGGAGGGATCCGGACCG
Organism: Thamnophis elegans; assembly: GCF_009769535.1. Classification (NCBI taxonomy): domain Eukaryota; kingdom Metazoa; phylum Chordata; class Lepidosauria; order Squamata; family Natricidae; genus Thamnophis; species Thamnophis elegans. The sequence goes on along the minus strand of NC_045542.1, from coordinate 172,787,959 downwards.
CAGCTCCGCTTTCCCGCGGTCCCCCCCGCCCCGGCTCCGCTCTTTCGGGGAGGCGCCCCCCGGGATCCTCCCTTGGCCAAGGGGTTAAAGGCAGGAAGCGGGGCGCCCTAGAGAGGCGGAGCCGCCCTTCCCAGCGCCTCCTCTTCCTCCCGCCGCTGCAGCCACATCTGGCCAGCGGCCAAGGGCGCCCCCTGGCGGGCCCTTCTGCGCCCCCCTCCCTCTTCTTTCCCAGGCTGGGCGAGCGGGGGGCGCCGCCTTGCCGATCCGGGGATTCCGCTGCCCTTTCAATGGGCCTTTGGGGAAGCCGCTCCTCCCGCGTCACTTAGGGGAAGGGAGGGGAGGGAGCCGTGGGGATTCAAAGAGCCCCCTCCCCTCCAGCCCCTTCCCCTCCCCGCAGGCGGAGGGAGCGCCTGCTTTCTTCTGCTTTTCTCGCCCCACACACTGTGCGTTTGTCAAAGGTGAAAGAGAAGGGAAGGGGGGGGGGGAGAGATAAAGGATGGAAAGAAAGGAAAGGAAGAGGAAGGAAGAAGAGAATGAAAAAAGGAATGAAAGAAAGAAAAGGAAGGAAGGAAGGAAGAGAGAAAAAGAAAGAGACGGAGGGAGGGTTGAGGAACACGGGGAGGGAAGAAGGAAGGAGGGAGTGGGGGAAGAAAGAAAGATAAAGGAAGGAAAAAAAGAGGAAGGAAGAAGAATGAAAAAAGGAATGAAAGAAGAAAGAGAAAGAAAGAAAGGGAGGGAGAGCAGGTTGAGGAACATGGGGAGAGGGAGGATGAGAGGGGAAGAAAGAAAGATAAATGAAGGAAAGAAAGAAAAAAAGAGGAACGAAGGAAAGAAAGAAAGAGAAAGAAGGAAGGAAGAAAAAGGGAGGGTTGAGGAACGGGGGGAGGGAAGAAAAAGGAGGAAGGGAAGGGAGAGATGGGGAGAAAATAGAAAGATGAAGGAAAGGAAGGAAGGAAGAAAATAGGAACAAAAGAAAGAAGAGAAAGAAAGAGAGGGAGGGAGGGTTGAGGCCTGGAGGCAATAACATAAAATGAACAGACATTGGGCCTGGCTAGTCTAGTGAGAAGAAGGGCCAGGGGAGACATGAGAGCACTCTTCCAATATTTGAGGGGCTCCTACAGAGATTGGGGAGGGTGTCAAACTATTTTCCAAAGCACTGGAAGGCAAGACAAGAAACAATGGATGGAAACTAGCCAAGGAGAGAAGCTACCTAGACTAAGGCAAACTTTCCTTAACCGTGAGAACAATTAACCAGCGGAATAGCTTGTCTCCGGAAGTTGTGGGTTCTCTAATCACTGGAGTCTTCCAGTCCAACCCGCTACCCAAGTAAAAGACTCAATACCAGTGATGGCGAACTTTTTTCGCCTCGGGTGCCAAAAGCATGCGTGTGCGCACTATTGCTAGGGTTCCTGTCCCCACTCTCATAATTTAATCCCCCACCGAGATGTGCCTCCTGCGCATGCACGCATGCCCCCCCCGCTTCCCCATGCATGCGCGCATGGCTTTCTTGGAGCCTGGAGAGGGAGAAAATGCGGAGGCCCTCCATTGGCCAGAAACAGTCCATTTTGCAACTTCCGGTGGGCCCAGTAGGTCTGTTTTTTACCCCCTACCCCGGGCTGCAGAGGCTTTCGAGGAGCCTGGGGAAGGCAAAAATGGTCCGTCCCCCCCGCGGAGGTGCTCCGGAGGCCAGAAACAGCCCCTTTTCTGACTTCCTGTTTGCCCGTTGGGCAAACTAAAGCTTCCAGAGGGCGAAGAACAGCTTAAACTGGAAGTCGGAAAACGGTCCGTCTCTGGCTTCCGGAGGGTGAAAAACGGCCGAAAATCAAGGCCGAAAATCAGCTGGCCAGCACACTCATGCGCACTGGAGCTGACAAGGCAACGGCTCGGCCTGCCCTCAGAAATGACTCCGCGTGCCACCTGTGGCACGCGGGCATAGGTTCGCCATCACGGCTCTATACCATTTCAGACAATTGGCTGTCTAATCGATCCCGATCTTTATTTTCTCGGCCTTCTCTTGCACGGTATGAATGGATGCTTTTGCTAGTATCACTTCTGCCTAGTAGAGGATCCTGTTCCTGGGCAGATGAGGTGGCTTTCACCCAGTGGTGGGTTCCGGATCCCGTTCCAACCGATACGGTTGGAACAAGCCCAGCGGCGTCCAATGGATGTGCACAGTGTGAGCGCACACGTGTGCAAGCGCGCACATGCTTCTTACCGCTTCTGCGAGCTTCCACGATGCTCCAGCTGCTCTGAAGAGCGTCGCCTCAGGCGCTGTACAGGCCATGTGCATGCGTGGAAGCGCTAAAGACTTAAAAGATAGCTAAGGAGCGCGGGTGGGTGGGCAGGCCTGCCCGGGAGCACCGGTATCCAATGATCCAGGCAGGCTCCGGTACGCCCGTACCGGTGCGTACCTCCTGCAACCCTCTACTGTTTTCACCCCTTGGATGACCCAGCTGGGTATATAAAGCATACAGTTTTGGCATATTTTCTCTTTCCATAATTCTATCCCTGCATTTGCTCTCTTGCATTTGCTGCAAGACAGTGCCACCAGGGGGCGCACTCTGCAAAAGCAATCTCACCTCCTGAAGTCAAGTGAGCATGCCCAGAAGAGAGGGGTGGGAGGGAGGAATGAGTATCCTGGCTAGAGTTTTACTTCTCTAGGCAGGGACACTCTCTCTCTTTAACCCTTTAAGTGATGACGTAAAAAGAGGAAACAGTAAATGTGGGTTTTTGTCTTCCAAGGTGAAAAAGAAAAAGGCCCATTTTGTGCATTGAATAAGAATCAGGGAACGGCAGGGACAACACAATGCAACACCACAAAGGGGATGAGACCCCCCCCTTAATGGATTAGACCCCCTGGTGTGTGGAGATACTATGGAGACTCCTGAAGAGTGAAGACCAGGAAACTGACCGGAAATTCCACGCCTGCAGTCCCAGAGTGAAGGGTCTCCTTTGGTGAACCCTTCCCTCATCTTTTGCTTGAGCTCAGGACATAATAAGCTTTTTTTTAAAAAAAAAAACTGTTTTTATTAAACATGTTCAAGTTTAAAAAAGAAGAAAAATATATACAAACAAATACGAAACAGATAAAAGCAGAAACAGCATAACAATATAATATACTTTTACAGCTTCTTGAATCAGCACGTATATTCTGCTTTTGTAGTGTACTATTCCATTATTGCCTTCTAGTCGTTTTTAACAATTCTAATACTAATGTAATAATTATAATAGTATAATGCATATAGTCAAATTTTACATATATACATTTTTTTTCCATAGTATAATCAATAGTTTTCAAAACTTTTATTTCTTGTTTTGGCTTCTATTCTCTAGCCACTTATACAGTCTACTCCAAATTTTATAACAGTCCGATTCTTCTCTTTCTTTCAACTCCATAATCATCCTGTCCATTTCAGCACTTTCGAGTATCTTCCTAATTACCATATCATGGGGGGGGGGGTTTATATGTGTGTAGTTTTTCATTTCCAAATTTGCGCAAAGGCGATCCTAGCAGCGGTTACTATGCATAATGTTATTTATTGATATATCTTATTGCAGTAATGAAACTTGGATGTTTATTTGGTGTGTGACTGGATCAGCCTTCCACATTAATTCAAAAACAGATAATGGAACAGAAATAACCAAGACATGATATCCTATTGAAAAATGATGTTTAAAGACAGATCAGCCAATGGCCTTCAAATGAAGCTCATACAAGTATGGAAGATCTTTTGCAAATCAAACTCAACTCTTGTTGACTTCGTAGGAGCATCCATGCCGTTTTCTTCGTCCCAGAGTGAAACTGTTTTCCTTCCTTCCTTCCTTCCTTCCTTCCTTCCTTCCTTCCTTCCTTCCTTCCTTCCTTCCTTCCTTCCTTCCTTCGTCATGGTTGTCCCAAATGTGCTTTTCCAACAGGCAACTGGACTTTCTGCTTCTTCTCAATCAAAGAATAAGATTAATTTCACAATTTTACCAGAAAGTCAGGTTGCCTCTTGAAAAAGCATCTTTGGCACCTTTATCCCTGTAGACCAGAGTCACCTGTGAAAGGACAGGCAGACGGACGCAGCAGGTTCTAAGCCACCTGTCAGCTTCTGCCTTGCTGTTGCTTCAGCTGCCATGAAACGGGAAGGGGGGGGCTGGTATTTGGGAGGGGTTAATTGATGTGCTGGAGGAATGTTCTAGGATGTGCCAGACGTTGGGATTGCGCATGCGTCTGTGGTTCCCGCCTGCATCAACGGCCTCGACATTCCATCTTTCGGCCTGTCTTTTTGAAGTTATCTCACACCTGACACTTGAAGGACTTATGATTGGACTGGAGCTTTGATCCTAAGGGGGGGGGGGAACGGGCTATTCTATATATCAATTGCTTTCGCGCCATATTAATCAGACTTTGCTTTGCTACTGCTCACTTACCATTTATAATTAGTAAAAGTACTTTTGATTTCCAACCCATGGAGTCTCTTAGTCTTCTTTCCTAATTATGTAATGGAGTGGGGCTTGACAAGAAGCAAAGTCTGATTAATAAAACCCCTTTCCAGGAGATTTACGTCTACCGAGAAGGGAAATAATGTCTTCTCCGAGCAGAGAGGAGGAGGGGGCCGTTGGAGGGGCGGATTCCAGTGAACTAGGACCTCCCGACCTTTCTTTACACGAGCCCAGCCCGCCTGACCGATCCTTGCACGAAGATTTACTGCAACTGCAAATTTCCAGCCAGCCTGAACCTTCCCCCCCACCCCGATGGTCAACTTCGGTGGGACAAAGAGAGACAGAGACAAGCTGGAATGCTGGACTCACCCAAAGACCACCCCGACAAACTTCGCTGGAGCCGGGTGCCGTGAGAAAACCCCAGACGAGTGAGTTCCCTGACTATTGGAGCCAAAGGTACTTTGAGGAAAGAAGGGGGGGCGATGAAGGAGAATGGAGAAGCTACCAGCACCAGGGGCCCATGAGAAAACCCCAGCGGAGTGAATTACCTGATTATTGGGGTCAAACATATTTGGGGGAGAGAAGGGGGGAGGAGGAAAGAGACTGGAGAAATTGGCAACGTTACCCACGCCCGACATCTCCCCCTCCCCCTCGGCCTGCTTCGCCCCCTGCGGCTAGAGGTGTTGCTGATCAAGGAGGCCCTCCCCCCCGAAGACATCGGATGGCTAAAATCCCTCCCTTGCCTGTACGTTATAATGGTGGTTCTGCTAGCCTGCCCTCGTTTCTTATGCAAGTGTTTAACTACATGGAGATTTATGGCCGGGACTTTGAAACTGACACCATGAGAGTCAGGATGATTCTTTTGTCCTTAGATGGTGAGGCGGCGACATGGTCAACTGCTTTGCATATGTCTGGTTCTCCCCTCTTGGGGAATTTCAACCGCTTTATGGAGGCTTTCCGCCAACGTTTTGATGACCCGTTAACTGAGAAGCGGAACAAATTGAAGTTTTTAACCTTTGAACAAGACGATAAACCTGTCGCCCAATACATCCAGGAATTTCAGTGTCTTTCCCAATACATGAGAGGTTGGGGGGAGGACGCCCTTCTGGACAGATTTGCTGAAGGACTGAATGAAGACATTTATCAGCAATGTGTCAATCGTAACCTGCCGAGACGTTTAATCACTTGGTTTGAGCATGCAGCGGACGCTGAACTCGACTTAACCCGTCTTCGTTATGCTAAAGAGGAAAGAAGGAAGCGGAAAGAGAGGGCTGCCAAATCCCTCCCCCCTCCAACCACTCAATCGCTCTTCAAACGACGAGGTGAAGCAAGGGGGCCCCCTTCTGGCTTCTCCAGGCCTGTAACATGCTTTCGCTGTGGCAAATTAGGGCACACCGCCCCCGAATGCCGTGCTAAATTACCCCTCTCTGCGCAACTCCCTCCCAAACGTGAGGAAAAGTCTGGCAGAGGCCCTGAAAAGAAGAAGAAGGAATCCGCTTTCGCTGGGGAATCCAACCCCCCTCCTTTTGCCCAGCCGTTAAAGGGAGACGCGGACGCTACCTCCTCTTCTTCGGAGGACTCCGATGACGACACATCGCCTCACTGGGTGAGTTCAAACAAGGGGCCCCTGCTAATCCCTATTGAATTAAAAGTTCCTCCTGAGGGGGAACCTGCCACCCTCCTGGCCTTACTTGATTCTGGCTGTTCCCGCTCCATGATCAACCCAGCCATGGTGGAAAAATTAGGCCTCAAATTGCGCACTTTGAAAACCCCAATTGTATTTTGCCAAATAGATGGATCCATTGCGGGGGGGGGGCGCCCATTTTTTTACGGAGCCTTTGGAAATGAGGATGGGTACCCATACTGAATTAATCTCTTTTGTGGTCGCACCTGGCATGGACAGGCCACTCATTTTGGGCATCCCATGGCTCCGGAAGTGGAACCCTCACATAAATTGGCGAACAGGCCGCTTACGCGTTCGCTCGAAGGTGCCTCCAGTGGGAGAGGGCTCTCTGGACCAACCTATCACTGACGTTCCTGAAATGGCCGCTAGAGGGCAGGAGAGGATTGCAGGGGAGGAGAAAATTCCGAAGGAATATCTGGATCTTAAGGACGTCTTCAGCGAACAATCTTCGGACATTCTGCCCCCCCCACAGGCCTACTGATTGCTCCATAGACATTTTACCCGGGGTTAAGCTCCCTAAACCCCGGATTTATTCCATGTCGCCCAGGGAAATGGAGGAGATGCGTTCTTTCATTGACAAAAATTTGAAACGTGGTTTCATTGAACCGGCTCAACCCAAAGTGGCTGCCCCTGTACTGTTTCGTGAAAAGAAAGATGGCTCTCTTCGCTTATGCTGTGATTTTAGAAATCTTAACGCTGTATCAACTCAGAACCTCTACCCACTCCCATTGATGAAGGACTTGTTGGCACAGCTAGGGAAGGGCCGCATTTTCACTAAATTGGACTTGCGAGAAGTTTACTATAGAGTACGCATTAAGGAAGGCGACGAATGGAAGACTGCTTTCAACTGCCCTCTTGGTTGCTTCCAGTTCCGGGTTATGCCTTTTGGCCTACAAGGGGCTCCTGCTGTGTTCATGCAACTTATTAATGAAATCTTGCACGATCATCTCTACAAGGGCGTTATCGTATACCTGGACGATATCCTCATTTATACTCGCAGTTACGACCACCACGTCAATCTGGTGCGCACTGTTCTGAAAAAACTCCGTGCCGCTGACCTTTATGCTAAATTGTCTAAGTGTGAGTTTCACCAATCTAAAATTGACTATTTGGGCTACCGCATCTCCCCTGATGGCATTGAAATGGACCCTGAAAAAGTGAAGGCGGTCACTGAATGGGACGCGCCCAAAACTCGTAAGCAATTGCAAAAATTTTTGGGTTTCGCTAATTTCTACCGTCAATTCATTCCCTCTTTTGCTCAGATTGCCCTCCCTATTACTAATTTGCTCAAGACAAAAGGCGATCCGAAACCTAAACCTAATAAGCCTTTAGACTGGAACATGGAATGCCAAGCGGCATTCGAGAAACTTAAACGCCTTTTTGCCGCTGAACCAGTTCTTAAGCATCCTGATCTCGACCGGCCTTTCGTCGTCCAGGCTGATGCCAGTGATGTCGCCGTAGGGGCCATTCTGCTGCAAGCCAACGACCAAGGTAACTTGCAGCCTTGCGCATACACCTCCCGTAAACTCACTGACACGGAGCGGCGTTGGGCGGTTTGGGAGAAGGAGGCTTTCGCCGTCCGTTGGGCCCTCGCTACTTGGCGCCATTTCCTAGAAGGTGCTAAACACCCATTTGAGGTTTGGACTGACCACAAGAACTTGGAAGCGTTACGAACGCCTCGTCGTCTCTCCCCCAAACAGATGCGATGGGCCCAATATTTCAACCGTTTCAATTTCACTCTAAAGTATATCCCAGGCGGAAAGAACTTCATGGCGGATGCGTTGTCCCGATTACCTCAATATAATTGCTCTACACTGAGTATCGTTCAACCGCTCCTGGCAGCTCCGGTACTCACACGTCAGCAGACCCAAGCTCAGAGGGAAGTGCCTCAAGATCTACTTTCTGACCTTAAAAAAGCTCTTCCTCACGACGACTGGTTTCTGAACCATCGGGACGAGTGCACCATGCGGGACGATCTACCGTGGATTGGTGCTAAATTATACATCCCCGCGTCCCTACGTCTGGTCGTCCTTCGTCGCGCTCATGACTCCAGATTGGCGGGTCATTTTGGGTTCGTAAAAACTTTGCACCTCGTGAAGAGACAATTCTGGTGGCCCTCTTTAAAAAAGGACATTGAACTTTATGTGGCCAGTTGCCCAGTTTGCGCTACCGCCAAAAAACCGCCGGGGAAACCGCAGGGACTACTCCAGTCCGTCGCTCGCCCGGTTGCCCCTTGGAAGGAGATTTCTATGGACTTTATTGTTGAGCTTCCCGAAAGCCAGGGGCATACCATCATCTGGGTGGTCACTGATTTGTTTTCCAAGCAAGTTCATTTCGTGCCTTGTCACAAAATTCCTTCCGCCAAGGCATTGGCTAAACTGTTCCTTTCACACATCTACCGTTTGCATGGGGTTCCCGACCGTATTATCTCCGATCGTGGGGTCCAATTTACATCTACTTTTTGGAAGGAATTTCTCAAACGCATTGGGTCCGCCCAGGGCCTTAGCTCCGCCTACCATCCTCAGACTAATGGCGGCTGTGAACGTACAAATTCCGTCCTTGAGCAATATTTACGTTGTTTCATCAATTATCAACAAGACGATTGGGTCGACTTGTTGCCACATGCTGAGGTGGCCTACAACAACTCGGTTCACTCCAGCACGGGGTTCACCCCTTTTCGGGTCGTTTATGGCCAAGATTTTGTTCCTATTCCCGAATTGCCTACTGCCCAACCACAGGTTCCTTCAGTTGCGGACTGGAGTGAGCGTCTCAGTCGCCTTTGGCCTCTGACTCTTTCCACTTTGGACGCTGCACATAAGGCCCATAAGAAGCAAGCCGATAAGAAACGCTCTCAGCCCTATGAATACCGCATTGGGGATTTGGTGTATTTGTCCACGAAATTCTTGCACACTACACAGAAATCAAAGAAATTGGGACCCAAGTATGTTGGCCCTTTCCCTATTGTGAAAGTCATCAATCCTGTTTCTGTTCGTTTGCAATTGCCCAAACATCTCAACCGAATCCACCCGGTGTTCCACGTCAACCTCATCAAGCCTGTTCGGGTCTCCCACTTACACCCCCCAGATGAACCTCCGCCTGCTCCGTTGCTGATTGATGGGGAACGTCATTTTGAAGTTCGTGAAATTCTTGATTCCCGCAGGCACCGTAATCGCATCCAATACCTGGTAGCTTGGAAGCACTTTCCCCCCTCCCACACGGAATGGGTTGATAAATCCCACGTTCGTGCTCCCCGCCTGCTACAGAAATTTTATGCTTCTTATCCCGACAAGCCTTGACTTTTCTCCCCTCCCTCTTCTTTTTGTGTTTTGTCGTTTGTCTGTTTTGTTTCTTTTTTTTTTTCCCCAGGCCTGACAGCCTTTTTTCCGGGGGACGGCCGGATGTCAGCTTCTGCCTTGCTGTTGCTTCAGCTGCCATGAAACGGGAATGGGGGGGCTGGTATTTGGGAGGGGTTAATTGATGTGCTGGAGGAATGTTCTAGGATGTGCCAGACGTTGGGATTGCGCATGCGTCTGTGGTTCCCGCCTGCATCAACGGCCTCGACATTCCATCTTTCGGCCTGTCTTTTTGAAGTTATCTCACACCTGACACTTGAAGGACTTATGATTGGACTGGAGCTTTGATCCTAAGGGGGGGGGAACGGGCTATTCTATATATCAATTGCTTTCGCGCCAAATTAAGCAGACTTTGCTTTGCTACTGCTCGCTTACCATTTATAATTAGTAAAAGTACTTTTGATTTCCAATCATGGAGTCTCTTAGTCTTCTTTCCTAATTATGGAATGGAGTGGTGCCTGACACCACCTCTCCCTCCTCCTCCCTTCTTGGCCCGCCTCTGTCGTCAGGACGACCCAGCTGCCAATCAAACAGAACCGTTGGGCAGGAGGCAAGAAGGCGGGAAGAATCTGCGATGGCTGTTTGTGAGCTCTGCCGGCTCGAGGCTCCTAAGAGAAAGGCTAAAGGAAGCGACCCAAAGTTCAGATTCAAGAAAAGAGTGAAATTTAAATTAATTAATTCAGGAGAGGCAGCCAGGAAAGAGGCAGCAGCTGAGAAAACCGGGGAGGGGGAGGCACTTTTTGGCTTCCCTCAGAACCGGTCTGAGGGGAAAGTTTCCCTCAGAAGCGGTTGAGGGTCGGGAAGAACCCGTCAGAAAAGGCGAAGAAAGCTAAGATTAAACCAAACAAAACTAGAACACAAAAACTGAAAAAAGATTTTTAAAAATTGAGCTCGGTGGGGAAAAGCGTGACCGGAATCATTAAGATGACAGCATTGGAGAAGTCTGCCATAAGCAAATATGGAGCTATCAAATGGAAAGGTATGAGAATATAGTGGAATTGGATTTTAAGGAATTTAGTAGGTAGGGCCTACAGAAAATGGAGAGTTAAACTAGAAAAATGGTTTTATTAAATTCTGAACGAGTTGAAGGCATTTGGTAATTTATAGTTTTATTGGGAAACTTTCCTTTATTAAAATAAACGGCTCCCTTCTGGTACGAAAACCGAACTAAAGACCATGTGAAGTGTTAATACCACTGCCTAGGCAGGGGGTTGGACTAAAAGACCTCCAAGGCCCCTTCCAACTCTGCTATTGTATTATTGTACTTTATAATGCCTTGGTAAGGCCACAATTGGAATACTGCATGATTAGGGGTCTGGAGGCTAAAACATATAAAGAACAGTTGCTGGAAGTGGGCATGTCTAGTTTAATGAAAAGAAGGACTAGGGGTGATCCAATAACAGTGTTCTGATATCTGACGGGGTTGCCACAAAGAAGAGGGAGTCCAGTCAAGCTATTCTCCAAGTTTAAAGGCACCTGAGGGCAGGACAAGAAACAATGGATGGAAGCTAATCAAAGAGAGAAGCAACCTAGAACTAAGGATACATTTCCTGACAGAACAATTAATCAGTGGAACAACTTGCCTCCAAAAGTTGTGAATGCTCCAACACTGGAAATTTTTAAGAGATTAGATAACCATTTGTCTGAAATGGTACAAGGCAGGGGTCCCCAAACTTGGCAACTTTAAGACTTGTGGACTTCAAGTCCCAGAATTCTCCAGCTGGCTGGAGAATTCTGGGAGTTGAAATCCACAAGTCTTAAAATTGCCAAGTTTGAAGTCTTCTGGTATAGAGTTTCCTGCCTAAGCAGAAGGTTGGACTTGAAGACCTCCAAGGACCCTTGCAACTCAGTTATTCTATATTTAGATTCTAACTAAATGACCAAGGTTTGAGTCTATTAAATCCAGGTCACTTATAGTCACTGTATTGGAGAGCCAAAAAAACCATCCATACCATCTTTGATAATGTGACAAAATTAGTGGACCAGAGGAATGCCGTCGATATAGTTTACTTGGACTTCAGTAAGGCATTTGATAAGGTAGACCATAACCTACTACTAGATAAAGTAGAAGGATGTGGGTTAGACAGCATCACCACCAGATGGATTTGTAACTGGCTGACCAACCGCACTCAACATGTAGTCCTCAAAGGAACTGCATCTGCATAGAGGGAAGTATGCAGTGGAGTACCCCAAGCTCTGTTTTGGACCCAGTACTCTTCAACATCTTCATCAATGATTTGGATGAGGGAATAAATGGGGAACTCATCAAATTTGCAGATGACGCCAAGCTGGCAGGAATAGCCAACATTCCAGAAGAACTTGAACATTGGGCGCTATCTAACAAAATGAAATTCAATGGTGAAAAGAGTAAGGTTCTACATTTAGGCAAGAAAAATGAAATGCACAGGTACAGTATAGGTGGTACCTTGCTCAACAGGAGTAACTGAAGGATCTTGGAGTCCTAGTGGACAACCATTTAAATATGAGCCAGCAGTGTGCAGCAGCTGCCAAAAAAGCCAACACAGTTCTAGGCTGCATGAACAGAGGGATAGAATCAAGATCAAGTGAAGTGTTAATACCACTTTATAATGCCTTGGTAAGGCCACACTTGGAATACTGCATTCAGTTTTGGTCACCACGATGTAGAAAAGATGTGGCGATTCTAGAAAGAGTGCAGAGAAGAGCAACAACAAGAATTAGGGGACTGGAGACTAAAACATATGAAGAACAGTTGCAGGAACTTGGTATGTCTAGTTTAATAGAAAGAAGGACTAAGGGAGACACGATAGTAGTCTTCCAATATCTCAGGGGTTGCCACAAAGAAGAGGGAGTCAAACTAGTCTCCAAGGCACCTGAGTGTAGAACAAGAAGCAATGGGTGGAAACTAATCAAGGAGAGAAGCAACTTGGAACTGAAGAGAAATTTCCTGACTGAGAACAATTAATCAGTGGAACAGAAGTTGCCTCCAGAAGTTGTGAATGCCCCAACATTGGAAGTCTTTAAGAAGATGTTGGATAGCCATTTGTCTGAAACTGTATAGGGTTTCCTGCCTAGGCAGGGGGTTGGACTAGAAGACCTCCAAGGTCCCTTCCAACTCTGCTATTGTATTGCTATTATCTGATTCCTTCCCATCTAATTGTTTTTTCCTCTTCTCTGTATGGTAAGAGCACACATTACTGGGTAGGTCTTTGTAGATATGCATCCTAAATCATTTTGCTGTGCTGTCCTATAGATCTTGCAGGACATAGGATATTACAGGTGGGCATTTCCAAATTAAATTCCCATCTATAAAGATTCTTCTGACTCCCTTGCCAACAATTTTGTATAATCTACAATACAAGTCATGTTGGGGTAATGGAGGCTTTACAAACTCAAAAATGTCCTTCTTTGCTCAAAAACAGTAGTTGGGAAATCAGAAGAGATGAGGTGGCACAGTGGTTAAATGCAGCACTGCAGGCTACTTCAGCTGACTGCAGTTCTGCAGTTCGGCTGTTCAAATCTCACCGGCTCAGGGTTGACTCAGCCTTCCATCCTTCCAAGGTGGGTGAAATGAGGACCCGGATTGTTGGGGCAATATGCTGACTCTGTAAACCGCTTAGAGAGGGCTGAGAGCCCTATGAAGCGGTATATAAGTCTAACTACTATTGCTATTGCTATAGATTACTAACATTTACAGACTTCATATCTTATGAAGCGGTATATAAGTGTTCTTGCTATCTTCTAATCATATTTTATTTCTGTAAAAAGTTTTTTTTTTTAACATTACATACACTTTTCATCTTTGGTGAGGGAAGAACAAAATAATCTACAGCTCATGAATTCGGCGAAATGGTCTAGAAAAGTTTTCACATTTGAGACTGAATTCCTTGTGTGTCCAATCACATTTGGCCAATAAAGAATTCTATTCTATTCTATCATCAAAGTAAGAGAGCAAACAAATATGGATAAATTCCCATTAAAATTAAGTAGGTCATTTTCTGTTTGCAAGTTCAAAGAAAAATTGTTTCTTCCCACATTTCATATTTGCTTTGACTGCCTCCTGTGCCATAATAATACACAATTTGTGCTTCAGTGGAATTTTGAGTTAATCCCTGATTTAAATGAACTTTTAGGAGAATTTATAAAATGTATCACACATATTAACAGTAATACAGATAAAGAGAAAAACACCATACTAAAAATAATAACAAGCACAGTTCACTTTACTGAAGAAACACATTCACACACATTAAATCTGGAAGGATTTTCTTGTTTACAAAGCTAAAAAAGAGTTTTGGTGACTTAGATGTAGTGTTTAGGGATACTGCAATTTAGAAAATCATCTAAAATTGGAATTGAATCTAATTATATGGGCAACATTCAAATATAAATGTTGAAACCAAATATCTACTTGCCTGAAACACTCAGGGCAAGTTAATATATTCTGAGTTGATTTACCAATCAAATGCTAATTACATGCCACCAAATCTATGTTGAATCTTGAGTTGACCACATGGATTTTCTTCGGAAGATCTCTCTTCAACTTGGCCTTTTAACCAGATCGAAGGTGCATTCACTGTTGTAACCATCTTGCTGCTGGTTGTTTTCTTTCTTTCTTTCTTTCTTTCTCTTTCTTTCTTTCTCTTTCTTTTCCAATTAAAGACTGGGTCATCAAACAGCAACTCTACTTCAATGGGTAAATCTTGATCAACAGATCAAATAGGACTTTCCAACTAAAATAGCATCATCTCCTGTCTTTTTTCCAAGAAATATGTCCTTGCCTTGACATTTAGTAAAATTTATTTCCCATTGGAAAAATGGGGAAAAGGGCTGTGCCAGTTGACCCTTCCCCTTTTTCAACTTACCATAGCTAACATCTGTAAATATTTAGAAGGCAGCTATAATCCTTTCATGAATATATTTAGTTAAAAGATGTTTTCCAGTTGGCATTCAAAATAATGAAACCTATTTTGTTTATCTAGACTAAAACATTTTATTTGGCACATCCCGAGGTTGAACTAACTCTATCCAACCAAACAGGATAGAATCTTTCACGCTGGAAGTTACTTAAATTTCTAAAATCAAAGCAAAGTCTTAAGAGATGCAGCAAAACTGGGCCTTCTCGAAGAATGCTGTCTCTGTGTCCTTTTCCATTTCCATACGCTTCTTCAGCAGCACAGATAGGTGATATAAATTAATCCAAGTTAATGTGGGCAGGAGGCAGAGAATCTCCCTGAAATTGTCCATGGCAATTCCATCACGAATCAAGCAGTATGCATATATATATTTTCTTTCAAAAAAGTATTTTGTTTGGATTAAAAAAAGAAAGTGAGGCAGGAAGCAGAAGCCTCCCTCCCTTCTTTGTGGCAGCTGGGGGAATGGCTGAAATGGCCATGATTATGCAGACCCAGTCATCTGTGATTACAAACTACTAACATACATTTGAGACCTACAGACAGCAATATGTTTAGGTTACCCATTTGCATTTTTGAGATCCCTGAGGCTTCTCTGGACATACATCATCCTTCTTGTTTTCTAAATGTTAGTCTCCTAAAACTGCTGGAGTCACCAACCTCTAAATTTAAAAATACTGGAGGGCTGTAGGTATTGTGAGAGGATGAAAAAAGTTTTAAAAATCCTTATTTTTGTGACATTAACAACATTCTTTCCACTTCTTTATCTACAGTCTCCTACTAAGCACAGAAAGATGGCAAAATTATTTCACCGCTGCAATAAAATACTTGTTTAAAAAGAAACCACCATAAAGAGGAAAACATTTAAATTATACATCTGCAATTCCAGGAAACGCCGTAAAAAAGATTTACATCACTACAGAACTAACAAGACTACAATAAACCTGAAACAAGTCTTAAGTAACTTTTGAGGACTTTCAGAGACAAGTTGGCTGAATGAGAGGTCCACTTAAGAGATCAGAAAAAACTGTGTTGACATTTTATGAACTGGTGTCAGATTAAGACCGGCTCATGAGTAAGCCTCTCCCGAAGAGGTTTCAACCCTAGTAGATAATAAAACCTTTCCCATCTGGAAGAAAATCTCAAGATTGTTGGATGGTGAAAGTTGCAGGAACAAGAATATAATTCAGATTTTTCTCCTTCTACCCAAAGGATGTCATTTGAACAAGTCTGCCAATTACCAGCCACAGGTTTGGTTTCATCCTAAGAGATTTTGGATGGGATCCTGTTTAAGCTTTTCTGTTATCTTGAGCAGGCTCCAGAAGATCTTTGAAAATGAACATAAGGAAGTTATTATACTTCATCAAAGCACATTAAATGCAATGGGGAGGAGAAAAGGCAACAGTAGAAGCCACATAGATATCACAGACATCATTTGCATGATAATGCCAATGGGTGTGGCATTTCTTGCTCCACCCATAAATATCTGTGGAAAGATGAATCCTTTCAAATTCTTATTCATGTCTGAGTTGATATTTCATATCACACATCTGTCACACAGAACCTTCTAGAAGCCTTTCTGGGTGAGATAACAGAATGTAATTACTCTCTGCAGTTCTGTTATGGGTGGCTTCCAGTTGACTGTCTCATTCTCCACTGCATTGTTTAAGATACAAATATTATCGATATCAACCAATCATCAGGGTTAAAAATGATTGAAGCTGTAATTATTTTTCAGTTATAACCTCAGTTTCCTTCCAGATGTTGCCAGGAGAAGAGAGGATTACAATGATTCTCTGTTCTTCCATTATGTCTCTTGGTTCAGCCCCAGATACCAAAAGAGACAATATTTATCACCGGTTTCCGGACCAAATAAAGGAGATTAAACAATTGTCAGGATACAAATAGGAGCTCTCAAAGGGAGCTGAAGCTTCTCTAACCACATCTCCATTTTGGCTGGATGCCGTGTGGGTGGTGGTTTCATGCTGAGTAAGTTGCTCACTATACTTAAAGTCCTTGCCACACACTAAGCATTGGAATGGGTTCTCATCAGCATGGGTTCTTTGATGTGAAGTCAATTGGTGCCTAAGGGCAAAGCGCTTCCTACACTCCAGACATTCATAGGGTTTCTCTCCTGTATGGATTCTCTGGTGCTTATAAAAGTTCCCACTCATCCGGAAACTCTTCCCGCATTCCATGCAGGTGTAAGGTTTTTCTCCTGTGTGGATCGTCTGATGTTTATAAAGGTTGCTTCTCTTGCTGAAGTTCTTCCCGCACTCCAAGCATTGATATGGCTTCTCCCCTGTATGGATCCGCTTATGGGCCGTGAGGTTACTGCTCTTGCTGAAGCTCTTCCCACACTCGAGGCATTTATAGGGTTTCTCCCCTGTATGAGTTCTCTGGTGGGTATTTAGACTTCCGCTATTGCTGAAGCGCCTTCCACACTCTGTGCATTTGTACGGTTTCTCTCCGGTGTGGATACTTCGGTGTTGGGCAAGATGCTGGCTGCGGCTGAAGCACTTCCCACAGTCGGCACATTGAAAGGGTTTCTCCCCTGTGTGGACGCTTCTGTGTTGAATGAGATGCTGGCTGCGGCTGAAGCACTTCCCGCAGTCCATGCATTCGTAAGGTTTTTCCCCAGTATGAGTTCTTTGATGGACTGTCAGGCTGAAGTTCTGCGTGAAACTCTTTCCACACTCCAAGCACTTATACGACTTTTTCCCCGCATGAGTCCTCTGGTGAGAAAGCAGGTGGCTGCTCATACTAAAGCTCTTTCCACATTCAAAGCATTTGTAGGGTTTCTCCCCTGTGCATGGACTTGAAAGCAAATTATGATTGAGGTATTTCAGAGAGGGCTCCATGCACTTCCTGTTTTTCTGGCCACCGCCTGCTGGAGAGAGAGAAAAAAATAGAAATTTAAAGCAAACATGGAGACGATCATTAGAGAATCTTCTTAGCTGCATCTATATTTCTGCATTTTCATGCTTCTTGCAGCTTTTCTAGGTTTGTTATTTTACAGTGCTCGTATCCTACACACATATAGCTTTCGGGCAGCGGACAAGAATAAAAAATGCATAATATGGAGAATAGCCAGGGATTAGAATCAGAGTAGAGATGGAAACAACTTTGGAGGTCTTCTAGTCCAGCCCCCTGCTCAAGCAGGAGATCCTATACCATTTCAGGCAAGTGACTGTCTAGTTTCTTCTTAAAAACCTCAACCACCCATAACTTCTGGTGGCAAGCTGCTCCACTGGTTAATTGCCATCACTAATAGGAAATCTGTCCCTAATTCCAGATTGCTTCTCTCTTTGATTAGTTCCCATTCTTTGTTTCTTGCCCGGACCTCTGGTGCTTTGGAAAATAAATCAATCCCTCCTTTGTGGCAGCCCCTCAAATAATGGAACATTGCTATTATGACCCCCCCCCCCAAAAAAAGTCCTCCTTTTCTTTAACTGGCCAAACCCAAGTCCCACAACAGTTCTTCATATGTTTTAGTCTCCACACCTTTAAATGTCTTGGTTGCGATTTGCACTTTTTCCAAAGCCTCAACGTCTTTTTTGTAATGTCACCAAAACTGGATGCAGTATTTCAAGTGTGGTCTTACTAAGACTTTACAAAGCTGTACTAATGCTTCATGTGATTGTGAGTCTATGCCTCTGTTTATACTACCAAAGATTGTATTAGCTTTTTTTGCTACTGTCGCACGCCACTGACTTCCCAAGGTCCCTCTCACAGTTACTGTTTCTGAGCCAGGCTTCTCCTAATCTGTACATATACCTTTGTTTTTTCCTGACCAGATGTAAAACCTTGCTTTTCTCCACATTAAATTTCATTTTGTTGGATAGGGCCCATTGTTCAAGTCTGTCAAGATCTTTTTAGATCTTCAATTATTATTGATTATAGATTATTGCATTCATAATCACATCAGGAGCCAAGGTGGCGCAGTGGTTAGGGTGCAGTACTGCAGGCCACTTCAGCTGACTGTTATCCGATTTGATTTGATTGCATTTATATGCCGCCCTATTCCCGGAGGGACTCAGGGCAGCTAACAAATCAAAGGGAGGGAATACAGACAAGGGGAAAAACAACAAACAAGCAACTACAAAAAGAATTTAAAAACAATCAACAACCACACAGTTCGAGCGGGGACGGGAACTCGTCAACCCCAGGCCTGTCGGAACAGCCAGGTTTTAAGGGTTTTGCGGAAGGCCTGAAGGGTGGTGAGGGTCCAAATCTCCACAGGGAGCTCGTTCCAGAGGGCCGGAGCAGCCACAGAGAAGGCCCTCCTCCGGGTGGTAGCCAATCGGCATTGGTCGGTAGATGGAATTCAGAGGAGGCCTACTCTGTGGAATCTAATAGGTCTATTGGAGGTAATTGGCAGCAGGTGGTCTCTCAAGTACCCAGGTCCAATACCATGAAGATCTGCAGTTCAGCGGTTCTAATCTCACTGGCTCAAGGTTGACTCAGCCTTCCATCCTTCCGAGGTGGGTGAAATGACCCAGACTGTGGGGGCGATATGCTGACTCTGTAAACCGCTTAGAGAGGGCTGAAAGCCCTATGAAGCGGTATATAAGTCTAACTGCTATTGCTATCATGAACCAAAAGCCCATTGAACTTGAATATCATCAGAACTAAAGGAGTTGTGAGACCCTCCCCATTTCCAAGGGCAAACCCAATGTGTGGGGCCTATGTACTTTTATCTCCTGTGCCCTGAAACATAGGGTAGTTTTTGAATATGCTGCCAGTTCAGACAATATTTTTAGGTCCAATTTTCACTTGATTTTAGTACAGATTTAGTACACATGGTATCATTTTTCAAAATATGGCTTAATGAGGAAATGTGGGGGGGAGGGGACCTGTAATAAAAGGAAGGACCAATTGGAAAAAGGTTACCTTCCAGCCATGGGTCTAAATTTGTCCAGTTAGAAGAATGGCAAAAAAAATCAGGCCAAGATTATTGCAAATCCATATTAGCATTAGCACTTAGACTTACATAGTGCTTCACAGTGCTTTACATTCCTGGTTACAGAGTCAGCACATTGGCCCACAAAAATCTGGGTCCCCGTTTTATCAACTTCGGAAGGATGGAAGGCTGAATCCATACTGAGCCTGTTGAGATTCGAACTGCCAAATTGCAGGTAGCCAGCAGTGTCAGCAGAAGTAGCCTGCCGTACTACACTCTAACCACTGTGACACCGCGGCTCTTCTGTTACATAAGAATAAGCTGCTGTAACAATATAAAGTAGATTCCTCATCTTCCAAACCAAATAAACCCACCAACAGCCCATGAAGAGCCGAGGTGGCGCAATGGTTAAATGCAGCACTGCAGGTTACTTCAGCTAACTGCAGTTCGGCTGTTCAAATCTCACCGGCTCAGGGTTGACTCAGCCTTCCATCCTTCCGAGGTGGGTAAAATGAGGACCCGGATTGTTGTTGGGGGCAATATGCTGACTCTGTAAACTGCTTAGAGAGGGCTGAAAGCCCTATGAAGTGGTATATAAGTCTGCTATTGCTACTGCTATGAAATAACTGATAAGGATTTATTGTGAATTTAGTTTTGTATGATTGAAATGGCCCAATAAAGTAACATCTCCATTTTACCAGCTTCTATTCAGCAGACTTCTATTCAGATGCAACTGACCACATCTGAATTCAGAGTTCCAGGTCAAGCAATAAATGCATGTTGTAACACCGATCTACATTAATTTGGAGCTAAGGAGTCCCGTTCTCCTCAGGTTGCCTGTAAAACTGAGTTGGCCTTTTTCTCTAGGAGGATCTCGCTTTAGAGCTGCTGCTTTTCAAGCACTTTCCCACCAGTGGGATACTAATGAATCTTGTGAGCTTCTATTCTTGGGCAGACATCACAAATCTCTAAACCACATGAAACTGGAACTAGCATGTGGCAGAACTGCCAGTCCACAGCAATGGCACTGCGGGATCTCCTCCTCGTGGTTTGCATAACAGAAAGGGGAAGGAACAGGAGGATAGATATTGGGAATCTGTTGTGGCCCAGCAGGATCCGCTGGAGCTGCTGAGGGACTCAGATAGCGACGAGCCTTATGAGTTGGCTATGGAGGAGATGGAGGATCCTGGGCAGACTTCAGACTCAGAGCAGGGACCAGAGAGGCTGGTTGGGCACCAGGAGGTGCCTGAGGCATGGAGCCGTGGAGAAGAATTAAGGGAGTTTGTCCCTGACACAAGATTACAACGGGCACAGAAGCGACGGTGGCAACAGCTGCGTCAGAGACAAGCTCCTCGGAGATAATTAAGCCAGGTGGTTGTGGCTTGGCTCCTCTCAAGAGCTTATTTAAGAAGAGCTTTTGGGGAGGATACTTCTTACGGGACACAACCGTTTAAAGTAATCTGGTCTGAACTATTTGTGAAACAACGCCTGAGAAGCAGTTATCTGCATCCGTAGGAGTCTGGGTTGCTGCCAAGGTTCTTTATCTGTTCATGTTTGGGCTTTCAGCCACCAAGATTTATAGTCCTGCCAATAAAGTGTTGTGGCATTCCAGCTAAGCTTGTCTCGGCATTCGTTACTGGACGGAGGGAGGGGGGTCAGAACAGGGATCCATGTATCTCCAGAAAAGGGGGGGTGCCCTTTAGAGCATGGACCCCCCAGTCAAGCAGCATGCCAGAAACTAGGCCGTGCAAACAAGTGAAGCCCCATCCGCAGGATGCAGACAGCACACAAAACCACACCAGCTACTGTCCATGGAAAAAAACTGATCTCCACGGAACCGGTGCCCAAAAGGTTGTGGAGCTGCTGCTTTGGAAATCTATCAAGGTTAAGGGACCTTTAAAAGAAACAAAAAAAAAAACATTCCCACAACCAGCAGGGAAACCGCTCCACCAGAAGGGCAGCTCTTGTGCCATCGATGTGCCAAGAAATTAATGCATTTGAGAACAACAGGCAGACTCATCAGGCAAAAATTTAGTTCTTCCAAAAGTCCATTTCTCTTGGCAATATTAAACACCTGAAAGATACTCCAGGGCATTTCCTCCTCAAAACTGTGGGATCGTCCAGTGCGATCCCACAGAGTTGGCCTCCACAGGGTGCCGTCGGCCAGACAGTGTCGACTGGTGACCCCTAGGGGGAGAGCCTTCTCTGTGGGAGCGCCTTCCCTCTGGAATGGGCTGCCCCCGGAGCTTCGTATAATCCCCAACCTCCGGTCCTTCCGACGCACCCTAAAAAGTTGGCTTTTCCAGCAAGCCAGCCTGGCCTGAACAAAGCAATTATTGTTATTTTTAATTTGAATTCTTTTTTAAAAATGTGTCATTGTTAATTTTAATTGGGTTTGGGGATATCCTATTTAATTTCTTTTTAACTTTTGTAGTATGTGTTTCTTTTAATGTTATATGCCGCCCTGAGTCCTTGGGAGAAGGGCGGCATATAAATCGAATAAACCTCAAACCTCAACCTCAAAACATTGAGTAGATTCCTGCTGATCTCTCACCTTCAGAATTCCAGAAGAATGGATCTTCTCCTTCCGGCCAGGAGACAAACTCTGGTTTGGGTGGTTCTTGGAGAAAGCAAGAGGGAATAATTACTTCTAACTAGTAAATATTCCCCCCCCCCCTTTACCTGAACGCAGAACCCAGATGCTCCCTTACCCAGAGAGGCCACACTCCGAGCATTCTCCAGCATGACTTCCCCATGGAGGGCCCTCTGGTTGGAATCTAGAAGATCCCACTCTTCTTTGGTGAAATACACAGCCACCTCCTCAAAAGAGATAGGACCCTGAAAGAAGAGAAACACCCCCCCCCACACACACACACACTATTTATAGACAAATCAGGAAGGATTTCCAGGAAATAACCAGTGGGCATTTTCTGCATGGTGTAACAGGAGAGAATGGAGAGAATCCACTACTTATCAGCAACCGATTGTATAACAATTTCAATGCCACTTAATGAAAGCAACCGTACTATTCTTCTCGATCAATGGGTAAGGGGCTTTGCAAGCGCCACAATTCAGGGCCTCCAGTCCTCGCTCAGAGAAGTAAAAATGTTGAGGAGCTCCTGTCTGCTTTTTAGTCAATAGTCTGGGGCATTGGTGGATTGCCAATTTTTTTACTACTGGTTCGCTTGTGGACACGCATGCACGATGCATGCACAGAAGCGTCCAGTCAGGTGGGAGCCTCCCGCCACCGCTACTATCGGTTCGCCTAATCCAGGCCAAACCGGGAGCAACCCACCTCTGGTCTGAGGAATTCCCTGAGAGCTACACGGTACCCAATATCAAACAATGTCATTGAACAGCTGGGAAATCGCATCCAGGATTTAACAAGCTGCCGTCAATACTGTAATATTACATTTATACTTTGCCTTTCCTTCAGGAGCTCAAGGCAACATCTGTTCCATTCCTTTCCTACCCTATCAGGTAGAGCAGTCCATGAAACAAACGACTGACACAAAGGAATTTATTTCTTTTTTTTTTCAGCAAAACCTGCCCCGGAGAAAACGATTGGTTCAGTTAATTGATTTGCTCAACAACTGGAACATTTGCTTAACAGCCATTGCAATAAAAAGGCAAGCAGTATTTTGGTTGTAAGTCGAGGATTATCTGTATGATTCTCCCCAGGAACCACTTCGGAGTGCACCTGTTAGTATTTTCTATCTTATTTTAGCAACATTTCAAGGTACTAATTATGACCTTTAAAGCGCTCCATGGATTAGGCCCAGGGTACCTGCGAGACCACCTACTGCCACCGGTAGCCTCCCATCGTCCAGGGCGATCCCACAGAGTTGGCCTCCTCAGGGTGTCGTTGGCCAGACAGTGTCGGCTAGTGACCCCCAGGGGGAGAGCCTTCTCTGTGGGAGCACCTTCCCTCTGGAATGAGCTGCCCCCGGAGCTTCGTATAATCCCCGACCTCTGGTCCTTCCGACGCGCCCTAAAAAGTTGGCTTTTCCAGCAAGCCAGCCTGGCCTGAACAAAACAAAATAAATTATTGATTACTGTTAATTTTAATTTGAATTCTTTAAAAAAATGTCATTGTCAATTTTAATTGGGTTTGGGATATTCTATTTAATTTTTTTTTTAACTTTTGTATATTATGTGTTTCTTTTAATGTTGTACGCCGCCCTGAGTCCTTGGGAGAAGGGCGGCATATAAATAGAATAAACCAAACCAAAACCAAACCAATCAACATTTCAAGGCACATCGCCAGAAGGACTTGACAGAAAAAAGCAGGTTCAAGGGAGGGCAACACAGGTGATTCAAGAATTACAGGATACACTTTAAGACAGAGGTATTAAACTCGATCAAGTCACGGGCCAGATCGCGACATGATGTTTTTTGCCTTTGTGGAGGTGGCCTGCGTGGGCCGTATGCGGCTGATGGGCTGCCAGTTTGACAGGCCTGGAGAAATGGCTGAAGGTACTTGGGATGACAGAAAGAAGAACGAGGGGAAACAGAGTATCAGGATGGATGACTGCCTCTTAAGGATGGTTTTGCTGGTTATCTTGCATGATACAATAGGACAGATTGATGATCTTGGGAGGGGTTCCCAGCTCCATATTTCTAAGATAATTTGAATCCTATGAGGTAGGCTCAATTGAGTCTGATCCTTTCAGTACCTGAGCCAGAGTTTCGGTTGTTTTTTCTGCTCCACCGCAAAAACAAGACGTTTCATTGAACATCAGGGAACCGGTTCTTCCCCCTGTGAGGGAGAAAATGTGGGGGGAAATAGACCTTTAAAGCAAGAATACATTATAGGAAAAGGTGGAGCATCACCTTACTCATGTAGAGTTATTACATAAGGTGGAAGAAGTATCTCCCCGGCATTGCCATGAAACGAAAAATAAAAGCTGGGATTTTTTTTCAGAGGAAGTGTTCCTTTTTACCTGGTAAGATCTCTCCACTTAGAGTCTCCTGAAAGTTCCCACCCAAAACCAGCTCTCCTGGGGGACTGGAGAATTCATTGCTTGTTGTCACCTCCACAAAGGATTCCTCTCCCTGCAACTGTCGACGAAAGTAAAAAGCCAATGTGAGGGGGGACGGAGAACTCACTCGCCATCTGCAATTCTGAAGCCCACCAAGACCAGAAGGGAAAAAGGAGAAGACATATTTCCTCCTAAGGCCCAGGAAGATGTTGTCCATTTGATATTGTTTTCCCTCAAATGTGGTTGAATATTAGTAGAATATTAATGAATATTCTGTAGTGAATATTAGTAGAATATTAGCAAATATTTGGATTGCTAGTTAGGCTGTTGGTTTGAGCTCCAAGCTTGGCAAATTGGTTGCAAACTTTTTGTCACCATTTGAGGAGACATCGTCAGTGTGGTTTGAAGTGTGCTCGTCGAACACAATTCAAAACTCCGACGATGTCTGCTCTAATGGTGACAAAACTTATTGCGACCAAATTGCCAAGCTCAGAACTCAAACCAACAGCCTAATTGTTTTCCCTTGTGGCTACCCTTCAATCCAACATGTAGATCTCACCTGAGGCACTTCCTGCTGCTTCTCTTCTGCCTGGCTCAGGAGGAAGCCTTCTGCCAGGGCCACCGCCTGGGAACTGGTCTCGGCTCCACACTCCCGCACCCAGCTCTCTATCTCTGCAGGCAGGACAGCCAGGAACTGCTCCAGGAGCACCAGGTCCAGCATCTGAGCCTTCGTGTTCCTTTCGGGCTTCAGCCATTGGTGGCAAAGCCGGTGGAGTCTGCTGCAAAGCTCTCGTGGACCCTGGGCCTCCCGGTACACAAAGTCCCTGAAGCGCTGGACATCCCAAGTAAGGGCACCTTCTTCTTCTTCCAGGATCTTCGCCCTGGTCCCTCCCCAGAATCCCCTGGGGTTTCCTGCGAGGATGCCGCGGAAGCTGTCTGCAACTTCAGTTGTGCTCATTTTCCGATGCCGACACTCCTCGGATGCACCTGCGAAAGGGAGCCAAAAATTCCCTGGGTCCCTAAAGCTATTTGGATTCATTGCAGCAGAGCAGCATGGATGAGCCCAGGCAACAGGGAGGAGAGCCTGACAAAACGCAGGTGCTTCCTAATTCTAAGGTGGAACACAAGTCCGACTCCAAGGCAGAGAGGGAGGACGCTTCCCTATGTCTTGGGTGGGCAGCAACTTTCCTCCCTCACTTGGAGAGCATCTCCCTCACTCCAAGGGCAGTCGTTGAGCCAAGCCCATTTTTCAGAACGGGCTGGGGTTGTGGGGGAGAATCCCCAGCTGGGTCAGCCAGCCTAGCAGAAGAAACTTCTTGGCTTCAAAAGAAAAAAACAAGAAAATCCAGTTGCCTCCTGAAAAAAAAACACCACCTTTCGGACAACCACAACCTGGGTGACTGAGAATCTCTGCAGACTTTCAGCTATACAATTTGGGATGAAGACCCTTGGTGGGAGGAGGAATGGATTTCCAGAGGAGGGGGGAATTGAAGACTACAGAAACCATTTGCACTGCTCAGGTGACCCAAGTGCTTCAAGGACACCCCCCCCCCCCACAAAAGGATGCCGATGACCAGCTGTCTGCAAGGAATATCAATCCTTCCATTCCCCACTATATCCTGTCAGAGCCGAAGAAGCTTCTTGGATGAGAAGCGAAGGGTCTTCAAAGAAAAACCAGGAAGTCCAGTTTCCACTGGGAGGGGGGGCGGGGAGTGGAGCACCTTTGGACCAGTCTGGGTCTTGTGCACAGGCACCGCGCTGCAATACCACGGATGACCGCTGGAGCTAAAGAAACCGCCGGGAATCCAAACGACCGCCTGTAAATCCCAACTTAACCGGATCCGCAGCGCCCCCTGGTGGGCGGGCAGAGCAGCGCAGCCCCGATCCGTGCCCTTCTGCAACGCAGCGCCCCCGGGCCTTCCTACCGCGGGGGCCTGCGCGCTTCTTGCGGAGCCGGTGCAGCACTTTTGCGGGCGGCTTCTTCTCGCCCGGTTTCCCTCCCCGGGCGATGTCAAAGCGCTCTGCCCAGCTGTTAGGGGCGAGGGTTTGCGCGCTCTGCAACCCACCCTGCCAGAGGGTGCAAACGCCGATGCCGCCCCTGCCCAGACTTCCCCAGACAGGAGTGGGAGGGGATCCTTCGTGGGCCACGTGACCCTTTCCTAGGATTGCAGGCGGGGATTGCAGCCCATCGCTTTTAACTCTTTCCCCCCCACAAATACGGGACTGGGGGTGGGGAATGCCCGCTTCGGTAATCGTACCTGTGCCCGGCTCTGCAATTGTCCTGGAGCCCGCATGCTGGGAGATGCAGCTGGGATCGTGCCCTTTAGGAGCATCTGGGCTGGGGGCGTCTTTTCGAGCTCTCCCCGACCACCACCACGCCCTTCCCATCAATGCCACTTCCTTCCAAATGCTGGGCGAATCAAGGGGGGGTTTCTTTTTGCTAGAGGGGCTGAGGTGCCAAGGGAACGGGAGGCTGCCTGGGAAAATATCGAAAAATGAAGGGGAGGGGGCGGACTTTTTAAAGGCTCCGGAGTAAGCAGCTCTCGCTTACGCTTTGTAAAACCTTAGTAGTTACACCACACCTGGAATACTGCAACCAGTTTGGGTCATCACGTTTATTCTATTTATTGATTGATTTAGTTTGTCAAACATGTACGAGATAAGTACACAATGTACTTATAATTGTACAGGTGGAAGTATAAACATGGACATGAGCACAGGAAACGGGTACAAATGAATGGGGACAGTAGGATAGGGTCAGTAGGCTTGCTGGTGTGCTTATGCACGTCCCCCTTTACGGACCTCTTAGGAACGGGGTGAGGTCCACGCTAGACAGTTTAAGGTTAAAGTTTGAGGATGTAACAAGAGAGTCCGGTAGAGCATTCCAGGCGTTGACCCCTCTGTTGCTGAAGTCGTATTTTCTGCAATCGCATTTGGAGCGGTTGACCTTGAGTTTGTATCGATTGTTTGCCCATATATTATTGCAGTTGAAGCTGAAGAAGTTGTTGACAGGTAGGACAATTTTGTGTACTACGCTTAGGTCAGATCTCAATCGGCGTAGTTCTAGGTTGTCCAAGCCCAAAATTTCAAGCCTGGTGGCGTAAGGGATTCTATTGTGAGCAAAAAAAGAAGTTGAGGGAAAAGTGCAAAGAAGAGCAGCTAAGACGATCGGAGGCCTGGAGGCTAAAACATACAATGGACAGTTGCAGGAACTGGGCCTGGCCAGTCTAGGGAAAAGAAGGACCAAGAGGGGACATGAGAGCAAGCAGTCCACTATTTAAGGAGCTGCAACAAAGAAGAGAGGGGTCAACTCATTTTCTAAAGCACCAAAGGACAAGAAACAATGGACTGAAAGTCTATAGAGATTCTCAGTCATACAGGTCGTGGTTATCCAAAGGTGCTTTTTCAGGAGGCAACTGGACTTTCTTGTTCTTTTGAAGAGGTTTCACTTCTCATCCAAGAAGCTTCTTCAGCTCTGATGGGATAGGGGGGAATGGAAGGACGAAATTCCTTGCAGACAGCTGGCCATTTGCATCCTTTTAGAGGGTCGTTGAAGCACTTGGAGGTTTATCTCTGTCCTTAGGGTCACTTGAATGGTGCTCCTGGTAGTGTAGTGCTCTAGTAGAGTAGTTCTCCAGACTACAAGACCCAGAAGCACGACTCAAGTGGCCCTGAGGACACAGATAAACCTCCAAGTGCTTCAAAGACCCTCTAAAAGGTTGCAAATGACCAGCTGTCGGCAAGGAATATAAATCCTTTCATACCCCACTGTCTTGTCAAGAGCTGAAGAAGCTTCTTGGATGAGAAGTGGAAGGTCTTCAAAAGAAGAAACAAGAAAGTCCAGTTGCCTCCTGAAAAAAGCACCTTGGGGACAATGGATGGAAACTAATCCATTGTCCCAATTATCTCAGGCGCTGGCACAAAGAAAAGGGAGTCAAGCTATTCTCCAAAGAACCTGAGGGTAGGACAAGAAGAAATGGGTGGAAACTAATCAAGGAGAGAAGCAAACTAGAACTAAGGAGGAATTTCCTGACAGTTAGAACAATCAGTGGAGAAACTTGAAGTTGTGAATTCTCCAACACTGGAAGTTTTATAGAAGAGATTAGATAACCATTTATCTGAAGTGGTGTAGGGTTTCCTACCTAAGCAGGGGGTTGGACTAGAAGACCTCCAAGGTCCCTTCCAACCCTGTTATTCTATTCTATTTTATTCTATTCTAATCAAGGAGAGAAGCAACCTGGAATTAAGGAGAAACTTCCCAGCAAGTGAGGACAATGAACCGGTTGAACAGCTTGCCACCAGAAGTTGTGGGAGCTCCATCACTGGAGGATTTTAAGAAGAGACTGATGGACAGTCGTGTGTCTGAAATGGTGTAAGATCTCCTTCTTGAGCAGGGGGATGGACTAGAAGACCTCCAATTCCCCTTCCAGATCTATTTTGATTCCAATTCCCCTGTATTGTGCCTCTATTTCTGCAGCTGTTGGCAAGTTACCCAGTGCATGCATGCACCGGCTGCCCATTTGCCTGGTTTTTTTCCCTTTTCTTGGCATGGGTAGCCCCCTAGCGGTTATTGTCTGCAAACCCTGCTGGCTCTGCCAGGGCTCTCCAGCGCCTCCTCTGCTGTCTGTTGGAAGTGCCAGTGGGAGAGGGAAGACGCGGAGAAACCGTTATCCGGGCTGCAAAAAACACCAGGCGAGATCTAAGCGGTGGCAAACGATGCCCAACCATTGATGCTTTCCTCTCCCTCTGGATATTTGCCACCCGGAAATAGTGTGAGGGGAAGAGCAGCAGAAATAGGCTGCCGTCATCCCTGATGCTGGATGAAAGTGGCAAAAAAACATCCTGCTTTATTAAAAGTCAAGCTTGGTTGCCAGGGAACCAACAGCCACGTCTTAGCGGCCACAGAAGTGGCGTTCGGGATCTTCCCCATTTAGTTGAGATTTGGGCTTTCCTGTTGGTCTCCCATCCACAGGACTTCGTTCCCGCCCCCCCCAGGTCTGGTGACCTCTGAAGTACAAAAGACAAGGGTTGGTATTTGGGGGCAACAAACTTAACAATTTAAAACAGTGTTTCTCATTAACCTCATTAATCCTGGGTTGCGTGGATTCCCAGTTCCTGGAATTCCCTAGCCAGCATGCCATAGTAGTGCCTGTCTGCAGGACTACCTCCCTTTGGTGCCTCCCCGCCCCTCCCCCCCCTCCCCCACAAATGACGCATGCCATCCTGGAGTTCCAAGAGCAGCCAGGCATTTCCACCGCTAAGACGTGCACTTGTGTGACATCATGCTTCAACAACTCCTGCATTGCTTAGCAATGGAAATTCCAATTTTGGGAACCAATTTATTCCCTTGTGTATTTAGGAGGAGACTTATTCACCTGCAGAGAGCAATCAAGATGATTAGAGGCTAAAACAATAAACGGTTTCAGGAACTGGGTATGTCTACTTTAATGAAAAGAAGGACCAGGGGAGACATGAGAGCAGTCCTCCAATATTTGAGGGGCTGCCAGAGAGAGGAAGGGGTCAAGCTATTTTCCAAAGCCCCTGAAGGCCACACAAGGAATAATGGATGGAAATTGAGCAAGGAGAGATTCAGCCTAGAAATAAGGAGACATTTTCTGACTGAGAGCAATCAACCAAGGGAACAGAAGTTGCCGTCAGAAGTTGTATGAGCTTCATCACTGGGAGCTTTCAAGAAGAGATTGGATGGACTTGTAAGCATTTTGGATAAAAAATATGGTGGATTATTCAAAACATTCTTAAAAAGAGGATAAAGTTCACCCCTCAGTTGTTCTTGTTAGGTATAATCACAGACTGTACAGTTATAGAGACTAATTTGATTCTGAACTTAATAACGGCAGCAAGATTGTTGGTGGCGCAGTACTGGAAGAAGGAAGAATTGCCTACTATTCAAGAATGGACGTTAAAAGTAACGAACTTTGCAGAGATGGCCAAAATCTCAGCATACTTGAAGGACCATTCAGATGAGAAATACAAGTTGGAATGGAGAAGATGGATTGACTACATTCAAAACAAATATCGGACTAAGAAATTTCAGTTAGCTTATGAATGAATGAACAAGGAATGTTATAATTTACTGAAAGTTAGCTTTACAAAAGGTGAGTTAAAGTACAACAGAAGGTAGGATGCTAAAGTTAGTTAGCCTAGTTAGTGTATGATTGTTAAATGTTTATACCCTGTATTTTGCTCTGGGATGTTGGGGGGGGGGGGAGGGTTGGAGGGGGGGAGGGTTGGGTTGGAGGGAGGGAAGGGGAAATATTTGTAAAATTTATTAAAACTCTTTAATAAAAAAAGAAGAGATTGGACTGCCATTTGTCAGAAGTGGTATAACAGGAAACACTTGGGTTGGGGGGGGGTTGGACTGGATGACCTACAAGGTCCCTTCTAATCTGTTAATTCTAACAGAGAGCATGGATAATGGGGAAGCTTCTGATGGTCCCAAAGATGCTTTTTTTTAGAAAAAGGCAACTTTTCAAGGTAGATACCTTTTTCATTTCTGAACAGAAGAAGCTTCTGGGAGGAGAAGTGAAACGTCTTCAAAGAAAAATCAGAAAGTCCCGTTGCCTCTTGAAAAAGCACCTTTTGGGACATTTATACTAGAGGTTTTCAAACTTTTTCAAATGGCATTTTATTATTTAATTCCAGGATTTCTTAATCAAGAGGCAGAGCGATGAGTCTCCCAGATCATAAACAGGCTGTAAGGAGAGTGTCTTATAAGCCCATATGCTTCCCCATCCTTTCTACTCTGCCTTAGAAAATGTCCTAGGGCTGCCTTAAGTGTCCTTTTTTGGGTTGTTTTGTCTCTCATGGAATCCCATCAAGTGTCAGGCCTGCAATTATATTCCTTTTAGAATTTTGGCCTGCCACACTTTCTCTTATTTCATTTTGCTGTTTCATTAGTATAGTTGATGGGAGGGGGGAATAGACAGGGGTAGGATTATGGAATGTATTGTTATCATTCTTTACTAGAAGACCAAGGTCATCTTTTGTCTCCGCACTTTTACACCTGACCGGAAGCAGCTGGGTGGAGACGCCAGCATGGAAGAAGAAGATTGGACCATGTGATGGATTGTGGGTGTGGGACAAGATCATGAACTTTTAACTGGATGGGATTCTGATGTAATTTCCAGAATTGGGATTAAAAAAGATGTGCTAAGATGTCTGCTTTATCAAATTGGAACTTTAAGGATCGTTTTGCCTTGGACTCTGATTTAATTCTACATGATACTTGGTACGCTGACAATAAGTTTGTGGCAGAGAGTTTGAAGTTACTATTAAAGTCATACTAATTTCTATGGTTACTTTTAGGATAAAAATGACCTTGTCTGATTTTGCATTAACTGAAAATTTGTTCAACAATCCCTCTGAATATTTGGTTGAATTAACACTGAAATTATTAAACAAAAGCCCAGTTCCACATTGTAACATCCCATTTATTATCTTCCTCCAGTTTGATGAAGAGTAACCTTTGAGCATGTTCCAAGTAAAAGTTTTGAGTCATTACGCGTCCACTTAATTGTCATGCCATTCCAACCACACTAAATTAAATTACTACTCAGAATGTCACCGGTTACTCTGTCAAGTGCTTTGCAGAAACCAAGTTATATTACATCTAAAGCAGTCTCTCAGTCTATTAAAGAAATTCCCCAATCCAAAAACGAGGGAAACATTTGTTTCAAACAAGTCTCTGCTAGAAAACCTCTAATAACCTCATTTTTCAGAGTGCTCACAGATCAATCTTTTACCATCGTTTTACAATCTTCAAAGCACCAATGGGAAGATCTGTAGTTTTTAATCCCTCGGATATGCTGTTAGTTTTGTTCTCATACCAATTTTTTTTTCCTCCTCACACTTAAATCACTATGGGCATTTTCTATATCGTCCAACTCTGGATGTGGGTGGACAATTTCAATTCAGCCAAGTTGCAGTTTCTCCCTGCACAGCTTTAATTGCACAGTTGTTGGGTTGTTGTTTTTTTAAACAACTCTGCCAGAAATCACTTCATGGTTCTCGATTTTTGCTCTTTACTTTTCCCAGACATATTAAGACGGGTTTGATTTCAGCTCCTGGAATCCTCTCCTTCCCTCTTTGGAACGGAGGAAAAATATTCTGGTCCCCTTAGTGGGGGATGGGGAAATGGGTGTGGAGCCTTCTTGGAACTGTTGAAAGGACTGTGTTGTAGACTGGAGATAGATTGTGTCAACTTTTCATCCCTCTCCATTCTATAACACAGTCCTTTCAAC
This sequence comes from Thamnophis elegans, assembly GCF_009769535.1. Classification (NCBI taxonomy): domain Eukaryota; kingdom Metazoa; phylum Chordata; class Lepidosauria; order Squamata; family Natricidae; genus Thamnophis; species Thamnophis elegans. The sequence continues at coordinate 172,755,459 of NC_045542.1, read as the reverse complement.
AGTTCCAAGAAGGCTCCACACCCATTTGCACTACTCAGGTCACCCTGAGGACAGAGATAAACCTCCAGGTGGCCTCAAGGACTCTAAGAATGAAAATGACCAACTGTCTGCAAGGAGTATAAATCCTTCCATTCTCCACCATCCAGTCAGAGCTGAAGAAGCTTCTTAGATGAGAAGTGAAACATCTTCCAAAAAAAAAAAAAAAAAAACTCCAGCCCTCTTGAAAAAGTACCTTGGAGACAATTGTGATCTAGATGGTTGAGAATTTCTGTAGACACACAGGAAGAGGATGGTGTCAACATTGTCGTCACGTGACATATTGCAACTTTCCCCCCCTTCGCTAAAATGGGGGTGGGCATGGCCACTGCATGACGCATCCAGCCTGCGGGTTGTGAGTTTGACATCCCTGCCCTACACAGAATGTCAAATTTAGTTGATCCCGGCCATTTTTTTGTAATTCGGCTTTACCGCACCCCAATTATCGGTCTCCACCAGAAAAAAAGTTACTGGGGTTATCTGCGAGGTTGATAGATGTATTGTAAAAAGATTAATTTGACTGATGGGTTTTCCAAACTCCATGCATTCAAGCCACTTCTCTTTTATAGACCCTTTTATGGGAAAGAAAGGAACGGCAGACTGGAATTTTTTTTATCACCACTTGATGCATATATACGGCGTCTCTCTTTTATGCCTCTTTTTATGAAGTGTAAAGGAGCTGCTCTGACTGAAGCACTTTCCGCACTCCGTGCATTTGTACGGTTTCTCCCCTGTGTGGATCCTCTTGTGTGATGTCAGAGCCCCATTTTCGCTGAAGCTCTTCCCGCATTCCGTGCATTTGTACGGTTTTTCTCCTGTGTGGATCCTTTTGTGAGATGTCAGGTGCGTACTGGTATTGAAACTCTTCCCGCATTCCACACATTTGTAGGGTTTCTCCCCCGTGTGGATCCTCCTGTGTGCAGCGAAGCTACTGCTCTGACTGAAGCTCTTCCCGCATTCTATGCACTCGTAAGGTTTTTCCCCCGTGTGGATCCTTTTGTGTGCGATGAGATGACTGCTTTCACTGAATCGCTTGCTGCACTCCGGGCACTCATACGGTTTCTCTCCAGTGTGGATCCTTTTATGCGCCGAGAAGCTACTACTCCGACTGAAGCTCTTCCCACAGTCCAGGCATGTATACGGCTTCTCCCCTGTATGGATTCTTTTGTGGGAAGTGAGATTGCTACTCTTACTGAAGATCTTCCCACATTCCAAGCATTTATATGGCTTGCCTCCTGTGGTTGTTTGTTTCCGTGGAGTATGGGGAAAAGTCGTCCGAGTTCCTTCGGGAAAAAAAGAACAAGCATACCAGTGAAATAAAGGAGTGAGAATTTGCTGATGAGAAAAGAACAGAACTTAAAGGCAAAGGGAGAACATATAAAAGTCGATACAGGCATGCTTCCTTTTATTGCACTTTGCAGATATTGTGGGTTTTTTTAACAAATTGGAGGCTTGCCGCAACCCTGTGTTGAGCGAGTCATTTTTCTATCAGCACTTGCTCTCTTTGTGTCCCTGTGTCACGTCTCTGTACTTCATGCAATATTTCAAACTTTTTCATTATTATTCGTCTGGTTCTCCTTTTTAGCAATAAGATATTTTTAATGAAGGCATGTACTGAGTGGTGCGGTAGCCTAGAGGTGGAGCTCTGGCCTCACAATCGGGAAGCTGTGAGTTCAATCCTAGATAGAGGCTGATATTTCTTTCTCTGGGCACAGTGAGAATATATCTTCTGCAAAACTCCACATGGGCGACAAGAAAGGCATCTGGCCAGGAAACAGCTCCATTCAGTTGCCCCAACTCCACCCCACAAGGGATTACGAGGTCATTAAACAACTGGGGGGGGAAATAGGGCATGTACTGTACATCGTTTGTTTAGACATATTGTACACATAATGCAGGAAGTCCTCAAGTTACCACCATTCATTTAACAGCAATTCTAAGTTACAATGGTGCTGAGAAAAGTGACTTATGACTGGGCCTGGCACTTACAATCACCACAGCACCCCTGCAGTCACATTATTACAGTCAAGTTGCTCGGCAATCGCCGTATGTTTACAATGGTTACAGCATCCGACGGTTACGTTATTGCCATATATGAACGTCCCAGGAACTTCTGAAAAGCAGTCAACGAGGGAAGGCAGATTCACCTAACGTCTACAAGTGATTTGTTTAACGACTGCAGCAAAAAAGGTCATAAATTCAAGCACAATTCATTTAACTGCACCACTTAGCAACAGAAGTTCCATTCCCAATTGCCACCATAAATTGAGGGCTACCTGTAGTGTTCATAACATAAAAGCGTAAGTTTTATGAGCACTGGGAAACAAAAACAAATTCCTGTGACTTGTTTAATTGTGATACTCGCTTTACTGTGGTAGTTGGAGCTGAACCAACCAATATCTCTGAGGTATGCTTGCATTTTCTATTCCAATCTCTAATATCTGTTCTGTAATAGGTATCACAGATCAGAGAAAACTTTATGTACCACATTAGACACATTCCTTGTCTTAATTCTCTTTAACAGGTGTTTAAAAGACTAGAGTTTTTAATACACTTACAATTTATGAAGAGCAAATTTAGAAGGAAAATTTAGGAAAGTGAGATAACGGATAGAATAAAACTCTTTAGAGGTTTGTTATTTTGAAAGAAAATAGACAACACGTGAAACTTTTCATTCTTCCTTCTCCTTATATAGATGGGAGACTAACCATAATTTGGGCTCCTGCTTTCTGTTTGTATCATCCAAGCCCTTAAATTCATAGCATCAACTCTGAAGTTGGCCTGGCTGAGGCCATCTTTGGGGCTTCAGCGTTGCCACAATGGAGCTGAGGGATGGGGAAGGGGGAATAGAGATGGCTGGGGTTTTGTAGCCAAAACAAAATACTTTCTCCTGGGAACCAAGGACATTCCCACAGGTGGCTGAAGAAAGGAGGAATGAAGTTACCAAGCAACTGGACGACATCTTAATTGGACCACATGACTGATTGTTTGAGGAAGGGCTGAAACTTTTAATTAGGTAAAAACCACAGGAACTTTTAAAGTCGGTTTTGAACAGTCGGTGCCAATAAAACTGTTCTTTAAGGAATCTACCTGCCTCAGAGTTCTGTTTGCTATAGTATATTACTTGTAACCCTGACACATAGTGCACATGGGCTCTTACCCAGTGAGGCCACATTCCTGGAGTTTTCCAGCATGACTTCTCCATGAAGAGCCTTTTGGTGAGGATCCAGATGAGCCCATTCCTCCTCAGAGAAATCCACAGCCACCTCCTCGAAAGATACGAGACCCTGAAACAGGAAACCTATACTCCCAATTAACAGAAAAAGGTCTGTTTGTTCACAAACCCTGAAAAATGGGCCTTTGAAATTAATTAAACAAGGCAACATTTTTGTAAGAAAAATTAACAGCAGACTTATTATCAACTTGATTGTTTCTGTGGGAATTTCAAGACCATATGATGACAGTAACCTCCATTTTCTTCTAGATCCACTGACAGATGGGTTCTGGACACTCCACCCGTCACTGGTTCATGTCCTTCCTGGTGTTTGCAGGCAGGGGGCGGGGAGGTCCTTCCTGTCAGCGCTATGCACCAGTCCCCAAGGTCAATACAACACCCTCATGATCTCTCTGGCTGCCGTCGACAGGCGCACAAAACACAACCCACTTTCCACTTCTCCCTGGTTTCCTGGGGAATGTGTTCTTGGTTGGAGCCACTGGTGGGCTGGAAGAAAAGAATTAAGCTACTACCTGAGCTGGCGATCCAGCTATTCTCTCAGCGCCAGCAGAAAAAGGAGATGCCCCTACAAAGACCAGCGACATCATTCTGTTCCCTACAAGGGAGACAAAAATGGCAGAAGCAAAACTAGTAAAATGTGGGGAGATACCGACCCAAGAGGACCCACCAAAGAAGAGAGAACTAGAGACTCTCTGGGAAACTTTAGGTGGCTTGGAAGGAATCCCTCTTGTCAACCGTGAAGCTGGCGTGACTGAAGCCATTTTGAAGCTTCAGTGTTGCCACAGTGGTGCTGAGGTATAGGGAGGGGGGAACAGAAACAGCTGGGGTTTTGTAGCCAAAACAAAATACTTTCTCCTGGGAACCAAGGACACTCCCACAGGTGGCTAGAGAGGGGACGAGTGAAGTTACCAGGCAATTGGATGGCACCTTGATTGGACCACGTGACTGATTGTTTGGGAAAGGGGGGGAAAAACATGTTTAATTAGGTGGAAACCATGGGAACATCCAGAATTGATTTTTACCAGACTGTACCAATATGATATATCCAATAAAACTATTCTTTGAGGAATCTACTTGCCTCAGAGTTCTGTTTGCTATGGGTGTATTACTTGGATCCCGACACTCTCCCTTACCTCGAGAGGTATCCCAATTTTCATCTTTCTGGGAGGTGACTGTGGGAAGCAGCTCCTGAATGGGATTGGACAGATCTTTCCTTCTCATGGGATGTTCTGCGATCATCTCCAGAATCTGTAACTCCAGGCAGAAAAATGGGGGGGAATGAAGGGAACAACACACAAAGAAAGAACATTTCCCTCTCTGCCCACAACCTTCCAACCTTTAAGCCCAAGAAACTATAGTTGGTAAACGTTTAAGAATTCAAACATTGTTTATCTTTCCTAATATCCCTTCAGAAGTCTTAGAATACGATTCTCTCACCTGCAGTTCTCCCTGCTCCTTCTGCTCCTCTGCCTGGCTCAGGAGGAAGCCTTCGGCCAGGGCCACCGCCTGGGAGCTGGTCTCTGCCCCACACTCCCGCACCCAGCTCTCCATCTCTGGGGGCAGGATAGCCAGGAACTGCTCCAGAAGTACCAGATCCAACATCTGGGCCTTGGTGCGTCTTTCTGGCTGCAGCCACCGATGACAAAGACGATGGAGATGGCTGCAAAGTTCTCGTGGTCCTTTGGCTTCCTGGTAGTGGACATTCCTGAAGCTCCAGCGCTGGATCTCTGAAGTGATGGCTTCCTCCTTTGGGGTCTTCTGCCCGGTTCGTGCCCAGGTTCCCCAACGGCTCCTTTTTCCAGCTTTCTCAGCTGCTCGGTGTTTTGACTCCATTTCTTTTTTGTTCTTCAACACAAGTCCAAGTGGGGGCCAGGAGATATCGTGGATCCATATAATTCTTTTCAATCATAAAGGAGGATTCATGAGAAGGTCCTGGATAAGTCTCACCAAGCTTTTGAGCCCTCTCTGTTTCTTGAGGGTCCTTTTGATCGTCAGGCGGGATGACTCCAGCTTAGATATCCAAGGAGGAAGAGAAAAAAACACAGGCCAAAATATTTATGTTCCTTGGATCGCTGAGAAAATATCATACAGTCCTCCTTATCACGCTGCCCTGTATTTGGCAGATTGTTATCTTATTGTCTCACCCCTTGTATCATTTCAACCTGAATAATTCTAATCTCCTCCCCAGGCACATTTAACTAACCAATCTCTCTGCAGATTTTGCACTCACACCTGCTAACTTTCCCTTTGTAGAGAGGAATAGTGGTAGATACAGAGGTGGTATTCAGCCGGTTTGGACTGGTTTGCCCGAACCGGTAAGGGAAATCAGAGGTGGGCACACGTCCCCCCAAACCAGTTCTATGCCGTCCTATTTAGGCATGTTTTTGAGGCCAGGTACTTGCGTGGAAAATGCGCGTGTGAGCAAAGCGCATGCACAGAAGGCCGGCTGGATGCACGGAACGGGTGCGTGTTCCCACGAAATAAGAAAGCGTGTGTGCAGCAAACTGGTGGTAAAAAAAATGTGAAACCCACCGCTGAGCAGATACATCCGGGTATCACACACCTTGGGCACAAATTAAATTAAATTGCAATTACACTTTCACATAAAATACATGGTTTCAACTTCACCTTCAAAACAAGTTATATAGAGAATTGCACATCAGAACAACTAGACAACTGGACACAAGGTCAGTTTTTCCCCCTCATGCCATCACTCTGCTAAACAACTAATTCCCACAACACTGTCAAACTATTTGCTAACACTGTATTACTATTCTTCTTCTCATCCTTCCTATTACCTATGTCCTTTCTACTTAATGGCTATAACTTTGTTGCTTATATCTTTACGATTGTATTGTTTTTTGTGGAACGATCTACCTGCAGAGATCCGGACCCTTACCACTCTCCCGACCTTCCGTAAAGCCATCAAGACCTGGCTGTTCCGGCAGGCCTGGGGCTGTTGATTGATATCCAGCCCCGCTTAGATGGTATGGATGATCTTGAATTTTAATATTGTATTTTCTATTTTTAAATTTTAAATGTTTTTTTGTCTTGTTGTGAGCCGCCCAGAGTCCCAATGGGAGTGGGCGGCATACAAATTTTATTAAACTTGGAAACTTGGAAACTTTAGTTTCTTAGTATGATTTTGCTTATTTAGTATCCTATGACTATCTTTAAGTGTTGTATCTTATGATTCATGATGAATGTATTTATGATGACTATGATCATGATTTATCACATATATTTTTATGTACACTGAGAGCTTATGCACCAAAGACAAATTCCTTGTGTGTCCAATCACACTTGGCCAATGAAGAATTCTATTCTATAAAAGTCTGTAGAGATTCTCCATCATCCAGGTCATGGTTGTCCCAAAGGTGTGTTGTTGTTTTTTTCCTGGAGGCAACCGGACTTTCTTGTTTCTTGTTTTGAAGACCTTTCGCTTCTCATCCAAGAAGCTTCTTCAACTCCGACGGGATAGTGGGGAATAGAAGGATTTATTTATCTATTTATCAGAGCTGAAGAAGCTTCTTGGCTGAGAAGCTAAATGTCTTCAAAAGAAAAAAAAAACAAGAAAGTCCTGAAAAAGCACCTTTGGGACATACATTTTCACATTTCTCCAATAACACCCTCTACCCAGTGGTGAAATTCATTTTTTTTTTACTACCAGTTCTGTGGGCGTGGCCTGGTGGACATGGCAGGAGAAGGATACTGCAAGATCTCCATTCCCTCCCCACTCCTGGGGGAAGGATATTGTCAACTCTCCATTCCCACCCTACTCAGGGGCCAGGCAGAGGTGGCATTTGCCGGTTCTCTGAACTACACAAAATTTCCTCTACCGGTTCTCCAAAAACTTGTCAGAATCTGCTGAATTTCACCCTTGTCTCTACCCATTTTGCACCAGCGTCCCACCATCTCTTCCTTTCTCTTCTTTTTCCTCTTCCTTTTTTTCTTGGATACTGATCGCTAGAGCAAGCTGTAACATTTTCTTCTGGGTGTTCCTGGTTCTTCTTTCTGCTTTTATTTGATTTAACTATATAAATAGAAATCTGCCTGGAGTCATTTGAAGACAAGAGGCAGCCACATAAAATAACATTTCATAAACATATGTCCACCCTTCGACACTGCAGTTATGCTTCATACCAATTTGGAATTTTTTTCCTTTTCTAATACTTTTCCATTCAACATTTTCATTTTCACTTCTCTTTCGCATTCTATCCATTTCCCCCTCAGGATTTGCTCTTGGTGCTTCCATCAAAATAACATTCCTTTCCATTTATCTCTGGTCCTTCCATTTTCACCATTTTGTGGAACAAAACACACAACTTTGCTGCTACCACCTGGCTTTCCAAAAGAAAGACCATCTCAGATGGCTGGCAACATGGAAAGTGAAGCTACAGGCTAGGTTTCCAGTTCGTGCCACAAGCAGTGATGTCTTCTGAGCAACCTCATGGTCACCCTGGACACACATGAGCCATGATGACAACTCACAATAGAATTCTAATAGAACTCACAATAGAATTCCAGTAGAACTCACAATAGAATTCCAGTAGAACTCACAATAGAATTCCAGTAGAACTCACAATAGAATTCCAATAGAACTCAATAGAATTCCAATAGAACTCACAATAGAATTCCAGTAGAACTCAATAGAATTCCAGTAGAACTCACAATAGAATTCCAATAGAACTCACAATAGAATTCCAATAGAACTCACAATGGAATTCCAGTAGAACTCACAATAGAATTCCAATAGAACTCACAATAGAATTCCAATAGAACTCAATAGAATTCCAGTAGAACTCACAATAGAATTCCAATAGAACTCACAATAGAATTCCAGTAGAACTCACAATAGAATTCCAATAGAACTCACAATAGAATTCCAATAGAACTCAATAGAATTCCAGTAGAACTCACAATAGAATTCCAGTAGAACTCACAATAGAATTCCAATAGAACTCACAATAGAATTCCAGTAGAACTCACAATAGAATTCCAATAGAACTCACAATAGAATTCCAATAGAACTCAATAGAATTCCAGTAGAACTCACAATAGAATTCCAATAGAACTCAATAGAATTCCAGTAGAACTCACAATAGAATTCCAGTAGAACACAATAGAATTCCAATAGAACTCACAATAGAATTCCAGTAGAACTCACAATAGAATTCCAATAGAACTCACAATAGAATTCCAGTAGAACTCACAATAGAATTCCAATAGAACTCACAATAGAATTCCAATAGAACTCAATAGAATTCCAGTAGAACTCACAATAGAATTCCAGTAGAACTCACAATAGAATTCCAATAGAACTCACAATAGAATTCCAGTAGAACTCACAATAGAATTCCAATAGAACTCACAATAGAATTCCAGTAGAACTCACAATAGAATTCCAATAGAACTCACAATAGAATTCCAGTAGAACTCAATAGAATTCCAGTAGAACTCACAATAGAATTCCAATAGAACTCACAATAGAATTCCAATAGAACTCAATAGAATTCCCTATGCCACCAGGCTCAAAATTTTGGGCTTGGACAATCTGGAGTAGCGCCGCCTGAGGTATGATCTAAGCACAGTACACAAAAATTGTCTGTTACAAAGTCTTACCTGTCAACAACTTCTTCAGCTTCAACCGCAATAATACACAGGCAAACAATTGATACAAACTCAAAGGAAACCGCTCCAAACTCGATTGCAGAAAATACGACTTCAGCAACAGAGTGGTCCACGCCTGTTACATCCTCAAACCTCCGCAGCTTCAACCTTCAACTGCCTACCGTGGACCTCACCCCATTCCTAAGAGGTCCGTAAAAGGGGTCTTGCATACGCGCACCAGCGTGCTTACAGTCCCTTTCCCGCTGTCCCCATTTATTCGTACGCATTTCTTTCATTCATGTCCATGTTTATATTTATACCTGCTATCTTGTCCATATTTGGCAAACGAAATGCAAATATAAAACCCCAATCTTTGCTATACCTGACAATGATGCCATTTATGAAGATCATAAATGCGAGGGCTAGTACTGATGATGTTACTTAGTTTGAGTAATGAAACATCTGGAGAGCACCAAGGGCCTTTCACCCACAGATCTTCTCCTTTATTGACGTGTCAACGGAGATTCTCAGTCATCCAGGTCAGGGGTCTCCAATCTTGGCAACTTTAAGACTTGTGGACTTCAACACCCAGAGTTCCTCAGCCAGCAAAGCTGGCTGAGGAACTCTGGGAGTTGTAGTCCACAAGTCTTAAAGTTGCCAAGGTTGGAGACCCCTGATCCAGGTCATGGTTGTCCTGTGGGAAGTTATCATCCAGCCCTCTCCCAGAAAAATGAAATATCCTAGGAAATATTGAAAAGGCCGAATATTTATCTGGATGTGAAAAGAAACATGTTTTAAAAGACAGAATAGTTGCCTATAGCTTTCTGCCCATTCCCAGCTAATGGGCCATTAAGATGGCCAGGCTAGCCCACTTTACATAATAAAGACTTCTCCTCACTGCAGCTGAAGGGGGAAGGGATATTACTCAACTGACCATAAGGCATCTGAGAACTCATCACAGCCTAGAGAGTAGCCCCCTGCATGGCACCATGGGAGTCTGACAACCAGTCAGAATACATTTCTTACACAGGAACAGGAAACAGAGAGGTGGGACTAAACAGGGTATAAAAAGCCTAGCAAGCCCCTCCCTCAGCCCTTCTCTCCTTCTCCACCAACATTGAAGCATCTGATCCCCTTTTCTGTTCAGGGCTCAAGCCATGTGGCCCTGTCCAACAATAAACTATCTTTCCAAGCAGCCTCCATGTCTCCAGTGTCTTTTTCCCCACTTGGAGCTGAACCCAGAAGGACATTTCTTTCAACAGTCCCAAAGGTGCTTCTTCCCCCCCCCCCGCCCCAAAAAAGGCAACTGGACTGTGTTTTCTTTGAAGAGGTGTCACTTCTCATCCAAGACTCTTCTTCAGCTCCCCCACCATCCTAGTCAGAGCTGAAGAAGCGTCTTGGATGAGAAGCGAAACGCCTTCAAAGAAAAAACAAGAATGTCCAGTTGACTCTTGGGGGGGGGGATAGCGCCCTTGGGACATCCACTTCCTCAATTCCTAATAGCTAGGGAAGGGGGGAAGCACCACGAGGTGATCCTCCCCATGGGAACAAAGGCAGGGAGCAACCGGCCCATCTTCCTCTCCCTCCCCCCCCCGAAAGCTTGCACAGCCAAGAGCGGGATTGGGGAGACGGGGGGGGGGTCGTCTCCCCCTCCCTCCCAGCCTCCGGGATTTGGAGTTCGGCAATGCCTTTTGGGGGACCCCAGGTCTTTCCCTCTTGCTACCGGAGCGTTTGGGAGGGGAAGACCGCACTTTCCCCCTTTCCTTGCAAGGACTGGCCGGGGAGGGTCTGCCTAGGGCTGGAAGGGGGGGTTGTCCTCTCCCCCGGGGGGAGGGTCTGTGTCGCGGGATCCCCTCCTGCCAACCTCCCCCTCCCCATCTCGATTCCCAGGGCTCAACTCACAGCTGGTCCAAACCTTCCAGCTGGACTCGGTGCGGAGCATGCGCAGTGGCGTTCGACGGCGAGCGAGCGCCCCCTGGTGGGTCCTAACGACAACCGCACATCTCTTGGCGCGATCGCGGCGGGGAACCTTAGAGGCCATCCAGACCGGCCTCCATTTAGGGCACGATGTCAGTTTAATGTCATTTTGGGAGCCCACCGGTTGCACCCCTGGGACAAACTTCCCTGCCTCCCATCCGTTGGCTCTTCAAGTCTTGGTGAATCTCTTCTACTTCCTGTTCTCATGTATGTATCCGAACTAGTCTGTGTTGTTCCTCTGCATCATGTATGTGGGTATATACATAATTTTGTATTTATTTATTTATGTAGTCATGTTTACGTAGTGCAAAATTGGAGGTGGTGACTCTTTTAAGAGGCGTATGCAACAAAATTTCATTTTTAATGTATGCCAATTAGTGTATATTCAAAGTAACAAAGTTATTCTATTCCATTAATTTTATTCTATTCTAATAAGATTTTTATATATTGCGGCAATGTTTTCTTCTGCATTTGGTTCAATGTCTGTAAAGCCACTTAAGAGTAGCGCTCGACAAAATGGGTAGCATTTAAATTTGATAAATATCCAGGAATTGAGGCTGGGGCTCCTGCCATGTACATCCCCAGATGTTCCCCTCAAATGTTCACCCAGATGTGGCCACCAGATTTTAATTTGGGATAAGTCAAAAGAGGAAAATGTCTATGGAGAATCTCCGTTATCCAAGTCATGGTTGTCCCAAAAGTGCTTTTCCCCCCCAAAGAGGCAACTGGACTTTCTGGTTTCTTTCTTTGAAGACATTTCACTTCTCACCCAAGAAGTTTCCTCTGCTCTGACCTTCCCCACCATCCAGTCAGAGTGGAAGAAGCTTCTGGGATGAGAAGCGAAACTTCTTCAAAGAAAGAAACCAGAAAATCCAGTTGCCTCTTGAAAAAAAAAAAAAGACCCTTTGGGTCGAAAGAGAAAATTGATAAATGCATGCTGGCCAATCTTCATTAAACTTGATCCAAACTGAGTGTAAAGATAAAGAGTGTTTAGAGTGTTTATTATAATTTATAGGCCGCCCTTTTCCCTGAGGGGACTCAGGGCGGCTTACAAAACACGGGGAGGGGGATACAAAGACAAAAAAACATAAGACAATACATAATATTAAAAATAGAGCACAACATTCATTCATCATTCGGGGGGGGGGGCAAACTAAGATTTTTATCCCCAGGCCTGACGGGATAGCCAGATCTTAAGGGCCGTGCGGAAGGCCTGGGCGGTGGTGAGGGTGCGGATCTCCACGGGGAGATTGTTCCATAGCGTCGGAGCTGCGACTGAGAAGGCTCTCCTCCGCGTAAGTGGAGATATTCATCCTGAAACCAGTTTGGTTGTCTTATTTTTTTTTTTTTTAATACTGGTTTATTTCTGCACTGGAAGAAGCTGCGCTTGGAGCTGTCTTAAGGGCGCTGCTGGTTCCCATTAAAGAAACCAACTTTGATTAAAGAATTGCAACTTTCCCCCAATTCTCCGCATTCAGATTGTTGCACAAGGTTTATACATGAAGCTGCTTTCAGTCTCGGCATCTTCCCGCAATCTTCCCAGCTCTCTTTCTTTTCCACTTTCGGGATTTCAGCATATAGAATGAGTAGAGTAGAATACAGAATAAAATAGAATAGAATTCAATTCTTTATTGGCGAAGTGTGATTAGAAACACAAGGAATTCATCTTCGGTGAATAAGCTCTCAGTGTACATACAATAGTGAGGGGTCATTTTGATAGGCATTGTAAAACGGCATTCATCATAAAACATAAATGGAGAAGAGCCTTATGGAGAAGATTTAAGGAGTTTCTTCTTCATTCTCTCGTTTGACAGGTTGACATCCTGGCTTTTTTTTTAAATCCCCACCAATTCCAGGGTGTCCTCTGCCACTCCTTGGTTGGGTCTCCTCTTCTTCAGCTGTAGAAAAGCCTCCATCCTTTTTGGAAGGAGATTAAACTCCTTCCCTCCTCACTTGGGAGCCCAAGTGATGCACCTCGATTTCTGCACACCGTTTAATGTTCCTGCTTGAGTTTGCAAAAGTTTGGGATCTTCGTTCCCCCCCTGTATGCAAAAGGAATCCGGAGTCTCCCCCGCCTCCCAGAAGTGGGAAGAACTGACGCGGATTTCACGTCCTCCATCCCTCTCTTTGTCTCCGTTCCCACAAGGCGGCTCTGCACGTGTCTGGGGGGGGGCGGCTCCCGAAGTACCCGACTTCTCGTGCGAAAACGAAACGGTTACAGCGAGCGAGCGCGAAGTCCTAGAGAGGCCAGGGCGTTCGGCGAGGTCCGTTGTGAGGCGCGCATGCTCAGTCTGCCCTCCGTGCGAGGGGGTCGCCTCCTCCCGTTGTAGTTACTGTAGGGAGAAACCAGCAGGAGAGAGAGAGAGAGAGAGAGAGAGAGAGAGAGAGAGAGAGAGAGAGAGAGTCACGTGGGCTTGGCGACCCAATGGCGGGAGAGAAGCTCCTGTTAGGTTTGGGCGGGAAAGGAATCGTTGGTTCTCGAATCTTTCTCCTGCCTCTGAGGGAATCTCCTGGTGGCCTTTATTCGTGTCCCGTCGGAGAAGAGACTTGGGAGTCCTTGGTCGTCACAAATATTTGTCCTTTTAAGTGATCTCTTAAACATTTCATTGGGTTCATCTCTCACACACAAAAATGCATGTGTGCATGCACCCACACAGCCTGGGCTTGAGGCCAAAAGCCAAGAGAAAAGTGTAAAAACCCCTGGCAACCTCCTGGGTCCTGACAAGATTGTCTCCTGGAAAGAGATTTATGGGGGTTGCACTTCCTCTCTGACCCCAAAAATCCTTTGGTGGCATCTAAGTGTCCTAAGATTTGGAACCTTGGAAAAAGTTCAGAGAAGAGCAACTAAGATGATCAAAGGCCTGGAGACTAAAACATGAAGAACTGCTGCAGGATTTGGATTTGGCTAGTGGGTGTCAAACTCGCTGCGTCATGTGTGACGTTTCATGACATTTTGCCCATTCACGGAGCTTGGGAAAACTTGAAATTGTAAAAAGAGAAACGATTAGAGTCAACATAGACATCCTTGGCATCAATGAGTTACACTGGAGAGGCAGTATCCCAATAAAGATCAGACAAGTTTATGGTTTATTTTTCTGGAAACGATATCACCAGGCAAAAAAGAGTTGCTTTCTGCATAAGGAAACAAGTGACTAAATGTGTTGAGAATCAGAGCATACAGCAATCACGTAGTCTCGATCCAAATTCTCAGCAAGACATTCAGCACCATCTTATGACAAATCTACACTCCAACTGTAGACTCAAATGATGATGAAATTGAACTTTTCCCCCCAATAAGCTTCAATGTACTCTCAAGCAGATATATGAAAAAAAACATATTTTATAAGTTATGGGTGATTTCAATGCAAAATAGGTCAAGGAGAATAGTAGGCGTTTGAGCTAGGTGAATGGAATGAAGCTGGTTATTGTCTAGCCCTAGTCTCTGCAATTTGCCGAATGTTTTTGCCCATCAAAATTTGGATGTTTGACAACTGACTCATATAGAAGATGGTTGCAGAGTCCCAGGATCATGTAATCACTATTTACGACCTGATAAAGTCAACGGGGAAGCCAAATTCACTTAACAATTATGCTACTAACTTAACAACTGCAGTGAAGCACTTAACAACTGTGGCAAGAAAAGTGGTAAAATAGGGCAAAACTCACTTATCTTGCTTAGTAATAGAAATTTTGGGCTCAAATGTGGTCGAACATTGAGGTTGTAAATTACAACAGTTCACTTAGCCACAGTTCAAAGTTACGACATCCTTCCAAAAGTACTTATGACACAGTCCTGAATTTACGCATGTTGCAGCACCACAGTTGTTCACTTTTATAATGACTGAAGAGACACTGCAACATTCCCCCTGCCTATTCCCACCACCCACAGGGATCTAACAGGCACTGGCCCTGCTATAATAGCCCACTGGCTCCTCCCCACACCAAAGGCTCAGTTACCTTTCAAAGATCCAGGGTTCCGGAACAGGCTGACCATTCCTCTCTCCTCAAGCAAGCTGTTTCCTCTCCAGCCTCTCTGCTGTGGGGTTTGCATGGCAGTGTGATTTCTTTGCCTGCTTCTGGTACTCCGAAAACAGAGTGGTGAGAGCAGAGGCTGGGTAGGATGAGTGTGCCCTGCTCAGCCTGGCTGACTCACCAAGACTGCTGTGCAAGAGCCGAGGTGGCGCAGTGGTTAGGGTGCAGTACTGCAGGCCACTTCAGCTGACTGCTATCTGCAATTCAGTGGTTCTAATCTCACTGGCTCAAGGTTGACTCAGCCTTCCATCTTTCCGAGGTGGGTGAAATGAGGACCCAGACTATGGGGGCGATATGCGGAGTCTGTAAACCGCTTAGAGAGGGCTGAAAGCCCTATGAAGTGGTATATAAGTCTAACTGCTATTGCTATTTTCAAAGGGATAGAAGGCTTCAAATGAGCAATCTCGTAGACAAAGAAACCATGGCAGAGAGGCTGGAGAGGAGACAGCTTACTTGATCATCCAGATCAGTGGTGGGTTCCGGATCCTGGTCCAACTGGTATGGTTGGAACGGGCTTGGCGACGTCCACATGGATGCCCACGGCCGGTCATGTGTTGTACTGTCCAGCGATGCTCCAGCTGCTCAGCAGAGTGTTGTGCAGGCACTGTATGTGCCATGCGCGGAAGCGCCGAAGAAGTTAAAGGACAGGTAAGG
This sequence comes from Thamnophis elegans, assembly GCF_009769535.1. Classification (NCBI taxonomy): domain Eukaryota; kingdom Metazoa; phylum Chordata; class Lepidosauria; order Squamata; family Natricidae; genus Thamnophis; species Thamnophis elegans. Next base: position 172,739,915 of record NC_045542.1, on the reverse strand, counting down.
AGATTGAGCAGGAGGGCGTACTGCCTGCAACCCACCTCTGATCCAGATCTTCAAAAGGTCTCCCAGTGCCCGTAGAGATCCAGTGGGGCAGGATGAGGGAGGGGAAGCATGAGATACATATCTCAGTGGGTCAGGAGAGGCCTTGGGTGGTTGGAAGCACTCGGTCCCGCAACTAGGTTTCTGAACTAGGTTTCCTGAGACAGTAAAAAGCACAGGCTTAGCTCCCCAAACCCTCTTTGTTTCAAAGGCTGTGAATTATGTTTGTGCACAGCCCATAATGAGTCACAAATAGTTTGTAAAGAGTCCGCTAGAAGCCTGCCACAACCCTTCAGGATAAGGCTGATAAGCACCCCTCTTTATCTCCCTTGAAAGACTGCCAAAGACCTAACTGGCAATTAGCTTGGCAAGGCCACACAGAGCAGAGTCAAAACTGAGTTTTAAACGACCAGAACAAAAAAAGTTGCTTCCTGCAAAGGCTCACGTGCCTTTGTTCCTCCTTTCTGTCTTATGGGAAGGGTCACTCATCTCTAAGCTTTACTCCCGAGTCATCCCTTTTGTCTTAACTGTTCTCGCCTTCTGGCAGCTCTGCACATGTGCGCACTGGGAACAGGTTTAGGTTTATTGGACTTATATGCCAACCTTCTCCCAAAGGACTCAGGGCAGCATACAACATAAAAACACATATTACAAAAGTTAAAAGAAAGATTAAATAGAATATCCAAAAAAACCAATAGACATTTACAATGAGATTTAGAAATTAAATTAAAATTAACAATTAAAATTAATAATTTATTTTATTCAGGCCAGGCCGGCTTGCTGGAAAAGCCAACTTTTTAGGGCGCGCCGGAAGGATCGGAGATCGGGAATTATGCGAAGCTCCAGGGGCAGCTCATTCCAAAGGGAAAGCGGTCCCACAGAGAAGGCTCTATCCCTGGGGTTCGCCAGCTGACACTGCCTGGCCGACGGCATCTCTGTGGGATCGCACTGGATGGCTCCAGAGCACCTTGACTCCAGAACAGGCTCCTCCTGTTCCTCTGACTCACTGATGTCCGACTCTGGAGGCTCCAAAGGCAGCACATGTCCCAGATGGCCCTGGCCCCCTCTCTGCCTCCAATGCAGAGCCCTCATCCAAGCCTTCCCCAGACTCTAGGACTGGCCCATGTTCCTCCCCAGTCCAATTCTGCTGCCAGCTCCGCGGACTACAACACTCAGTGGCATACTTCATATGCACTTAATGACATGAACATTCGATTAGCAGATGCATTGAGTAAATGTTCACTTAACACGATCCAATTAACTAATCCTCGGGTTACAAATGTAATTGGCAGGCTCTATTACATTCATAACTTGAGGATTATCTGCACTTGGTTACACAGGCAGGAAATACAGCTGTTTGCATGGAAATAGATAAAAGCAGAAGTTGCTACAATGTTGTTGCTCACCAAGTATATTTAGAAAGAAGTACCGGCATATTTAGCAATCCTATTGCACCGTTTCTGGTTTGCTGTCATGCCTGCCCTAAAATAACAAGTAACATGCTATTACAATTCATTTATTTCCTTTAATTTTAAATGCAAGAATCTTGATCATCACAATCCTGTTCTACAGACAAGACAAAAAAACAAGACTAGAACAGTTAATTCTACTTTATTATAAGGCTTTATTAACATAATTTTGCAAGTCTGAAGGTGGAAACTTCCTGCTGCCAATATTTATTGCTTGATCAAGTAGGGCAGATCCTTTTAAAAGTTTCTTTCTCTGACTTCCAAGCCACAGGGGGCGCCTTTCTTTGTTGTCTGATTGATACCTTTAATGATTTCATATCACAGTGGATTCTTTTACGGGAATTAAGGACACTTCAATCCCAAAAGGCAACTCCCCGACTTCCCTTTATTTATTTTTATTTAGTTATTTATTTGTATCCCAACTTCATTATTTTTAGATAGCAGAGAAGGCATTACTCGCACCTAATACTCCTCCCTCGTCTTATTTTCCCACAAGAGCCTCTGAGGTGATTTGGGCTGAGTGTGAATGGCCCAAGACCACTCAGCTGGCTTTCATGCCTAGGATAGAACTAGAACACACAATCACCTGCTTTCTAACCTGGTGCCTTAACCAAGAGACCAAATAGGCTGTTTTTGGGGGGCTAAGTTGCTTGCTCCACCTGAAGTTCTTTCCACACATCGTGCATTTATATTTTTCCCACTCTGTGGTTCCTGTTATGAGAAGTAGTCTGTTTTGCAAAATTCCTTTTTCACATAGAGAATATTTCTAGATAGGAAGTTCATAGTGGGGACATATGACTTGGATTTGAAATCCCAATTTTAAGGGACACCCCCCCCCCAAGATCACATGATTACACTTTGGGTAACAAGCTTGCATTTATCACCATTTACACTGTCTCATTGTCATCTGCTAAAAACCTGAGATGCCAAAACTTCACCCAATGAACTATTTGTTCACTGAAAAACTGGCATTTGCTTAAACACAGATTCTATTAAGGACTACAGTGATTCACTTAATGACCACTGCAAAAAGTTGTAAAATCAGGTTGACACATGACCCATTCACTTTATGACTGTGATGGGCCGACTCCATTATGGTTGTAATTCAAGAATTATCTCTTGTTGCTTCTCTGTGTGAACCCTTTTACCACAAGTAAGGTGACTACTTTTCCTGAAATTCTTCCTCTACTCCATGCATTGATGGGGTTTCTCTCCCGTATGGATCTTTTTATGAAAATTAAGTGAACTTTTATTACGAAAGTTATTTCCACATTCCATGCATTTATAGGGGGTTTCCCCTGTATGGATCCTCTTATGACAAGTAAGGGAACTGTTATGACTAAAAGTCTTCCCACATTGAACACACTGAAATGGTTTCTCTCCTGTGTGAATCTTTTTATGGGAACTAAGGCTACTGGTTGTGCTGAAGTTCTTCCCACATTCTATGCATTGATAGGGTTTCTCCCCTGTGTGAACTCTTTTATGGTTAGTACAATCACGTCTTGTGGTGAAGTTCTTCCCACATTCTATGCATTGATAAGGTTTCTCTCCTGTGTGAAACTTTTTATGGAAACTGAGATACCTGCTTGTCCTGAACTTCTTCCCACATTCTATGCATTGATAGGGTTTCTCTCCTGTGTGGACCCTTTTATGGGAATTACGATCACTTCTTGTACTGAAGCTCTTCCCACATTCTATGCATTGATAGGGTTTCTCTCCCGTGTGAACCCTTTTATGGGAAGTACAATCACGTCTTGTCCTGAAGTTCTTCCCACATTCTATGCAGTGATAGTGTTTCTCTCCTGTGTGAACCCTTTTATGGGAATTGAGATCACCACTTGTCCTGAACGTCTTCCCACATTCTATGCATTGATAGGGTTTCTCCCCTGTGTGAACCCTTTTATGGGAATTAAGATCACCACTTCTCCTGAAGTTCTTCCCACAATCTATGCATTGATAGGGTTTCTTTCCTGTGTGGATACTTTTATGGGAACTAAGGTTACTGCTTCTGCTGAAGTTCTTCCCACATTCTAAGCATTGATAGGGTTTCTCTCCTGTGTGAACCCTTTTATGGGAATGGAGATCACCACTTGTCCTGAAGTTCTTCCCACATTCTATGCATTGATAGGGTTTCTCTCCTGTGTGAACCCTTTTATGGGAATTAAGATCACTGCTTGTCCTGAAGTTCTTCCCACATTCTATGCATTGATAGGATTTCTTTCCCGTGTAGATACTTTTATGAGGAATAAAGCAACTCTTCATACTGAAGCTTTTTCCACAGTCTACGCACATATAAGGCTTTTCTCCTGAATGGATCATTTTATCGGTAGTTAAATTATTAGTCCGTCTAAAGCTCTTTCCACAGTTCACACATTTATATAGCTTCTCCACTACATGGACCACTCTACTGGATAAAATATTATTACTACTGAAGCTCTTTTCAATTTTGAGGTTATTGCTACTTGTATGAAAATGTCCTGTGTTGCTTCCTTTAGAATTATGTTGGATCAGGAAGTGATCTGTTTCTGCACATTTGAGAATGGATGTTTCTTTCCAATTGCAAGATCGGTTTTTCTCATATCTTCTTCTTCTCCACTTATTTGGGTTTTTCTCTTCTGGTTTGTCAACATTGATAATTTGTGGTGGCACTATACTGCGCTTTGGGCAATTTTCATTCTTCTGCTCATCAACTCCTTGAGGAGGAAGAAAAAGAAATCAGAAATTTGATCACTTTCCCTTCAGGAAAGCCTCCGGAGGCTGAGGATGGCGAAAAACTTTTAGTAGCCTTGCAACTCTTTTAAATTAATATAGGTAAATGATGGCATGAGGGGAAAACCTGTCCTAGTGGCTAGCTGTTTTGGCATACAATATCAATGTCCCATGGGAGCAAATTGAAACTATATACTGTGTTTCCCCGAAAATATGACCTGTCCTGAAACTAATGCCTTTCCACATTTTTTGCGTGGGCAAAAATATAAGCCCACCCCCGAAAATAAGCCCCCTGGACAACCCCTCCCCGCCAGGCAGAGCACTGCTCATCGGCCTAGCAGTATCCCGAAAGCGCCAGGTTGTGGGAGTCGGGAGGGGGGGGAAAGGCTCTCACGTTGCTTGGTGCCTTCGGGATACCGCTAGGTTGGGGAGTGGCGTTCTGCCTGGCTGGAGGGGGGAGTTGCCAGGCAGCTGCTCCCTTGCGAGTGGGCTCCCGAAGAGCCGGGCACAGCCTCGGGCAAAGCAGCTTGGCACATCAGGGATACACCCTACGTCAGTGCATGGAGTTCTGCCCGGCTGGAGAGGGGGGTTGCATGAGTGCCTGTTCCACCCCAGCAAGCATGCCTCCCAGCTTCACCATGCCCTGGCCCAGCTCTCCCTGCAGCTCAGTACTGACACAGAGCCCAAGCAGCATCTCAAGACAGCGTATCAATCCTTTCAAGACCTCTATCAGGCCAATTCTAAATGAAACTGTAGTACTTGGAACACTGTGGAGAACTGGAATTAATATAAGATAAAAAGATGAAAGATAAGAAATCACTTTAACAAGATCTGCACAGATCTCCGAAGCTGTAAATAAGCTGTCTATTGACTCCTCAATCCTCAATTTTTTTCTCCAGAGGAATCCTTACCTAAAGAGGCCAGAATGCTAGACATTTCCAACAGGATTTCTTGGTGCAGGGCTTTTTGGCTGGGATCCAGCAGCAACCACTCTTCACTGGTGAAATCAACGGACACCTCCTCGAAGGACACAGGACCCTGAACAAGGAAGAATCCCGGAGATCAGACTTGACAGAATGAAGGCACCTCTGGTGCTAATCTATAACTTGATAGCTGCCATCCGGGCCAGAACATGGTCAGCCTTAGATCTGCAGGGTACCCCTGGAGCTGGCAAGGAACTGTCCTGCTGTCTCTCCCAGCCCCCTGGGCGCTTACCGCCTCCTGTGGGGGCAGGGCTGAAGCTGGCTCCAGCTCCAGGGCTGCCCTATAGCTCTAAGGCTGACCCTGTTCCAGACTGGATGGCTGCCATCGAGGAGTGGGTTCTGTCATTCACTATTGCCGGTTTGTTTGTGGGCACTTTGCATGCATGTGCTTGATGCATGCAATGTGCACATGTGCAGAGCAATAAAAATTGCTCTCCGCACATGCAGAAGCAAAAAACAAGATGGTGGTGCCTACAGGGCTGCCAGGAGAACCGGTTTGGGGGCGTGGCAGGCTTGAGTCACTGTCGGTTCCAAGAATCCAGGCTGCCAAACTACTACCAGTTCATCTAAATCAGTCCGAACCGGTAGGAACCCACCACTGCTGCCATCCAATTATAGAGCAGCGTTGCACCCACCACCAGCACCTCCATGGCCTGCTTGCTGGTCCAGCCTTGCAGCCTGTGTGGCTTTCCCTTTCACTGGGACCGCCCCCGGCCCGTGTGGGAAAGCCACAGCCACCGTAAGCACAACCACCGGCAGCTCTGCCAAACCCTCTGGAACCAGATGGGAATGAGAAAGAGGGAATCAGGGAAGGAAGGAGAAAGAAAGTGAATACTTTTTGTGGGGAGGCAGCAAAAGAAGCGGCATTTCTTGCCTGGAAAGTGGTCAGAGCAGACAGGGAAAGTCAACCTCAGACCCTGCAAACCAAGCAAAGTTCCTACCGCTCACCGGAAAGGAAGGAAGAAAAAGGGAAACTGAAAGCTTAAATCCCCGACTCTGACATCACTCCAGCCGGCCCTTGATCTCTCCCAGTCTGGCTTCAATTGCTTGCCTCCTTTAGTTCAGAAGCATCCATGTGAGAAAGAAGGAAGGTGGGGTTTCCCTGAGAAGCTTCAGATTCAGGTTTCTCCAGATGTGCCAACATGGCTCTCTTAAAAAGGAACATGGCTGCAGGCCTGATACTGAGTTCTTAAAGTTGCAAGATCTTTCTTCCTCTTTCCCCTTGCTTCACGGTGCAGCTCTCCAGTTCTGGGAGCGTCATTTCTAGTCTGGGGACTTTTTCCTTCGGAAGAAAAGGTGGTAGGAGTGGAGGCGGAGGTGGCATGGGCTTGTAAGGGTCCTTTCTCTGGCTTTGGATTCGTCCCATGTGTGTGTGTGTGTGTGTGTGTGTACCCCCCTCTTCTCCCTTCCTCCGATTTCTTTTTTTCTTGGAAACAAAGGAAGTGTGTGGAGGAGGGTGGGGTTGTCCCAAAAAGTAAGACTCCAAAAGTTAACAGAACAGCTTTTGAAATCCTTAAAAAGGTTACGATGCCGACCCTGGGCCAACAACTTCTCTTTTTCTTTGGGGGGGAAAAAAAGGTATCAGAGCGGGCATTCCCGGCTCTTAATAGGGGTCACATTTAAAAGCTGGGGGAGAGGGGAAGTCGTCTTCTCCCCCAGAAAAGGGAAGGAAGGAGAAAAGGGAAGGAAGGAGATGGGAAGGAGAGAAAAAGGAAGGGGGCAGGGAGGGAGGAAGGAGATGAGAATAAAAAGGAGTGAAGGGGAGGGGAAAAGGGAGGGAGGAGATGGGAATGAGAAGGAGGAAGGGGAGGGGGAAGAAGGAGATGGGAATAAGAAGGAGAGGAGGAGAAAGAGGAGGGAGGGAGGAGATGGGAATAAAAAGGAGAGAAGGAGGAAGGTGAGGGGAAGGTGAGAGGAAGGAAGGAGATAGGAATGAGGAGGAAGGGGAGGGGAAAGGGGAGGAAGGAAGATGTGAATAAGGAGAGGAGAAAAGGGAAGAGAGGAAGGAAGGGGATGGGAATGAGAAGGAGGAAGTAGAGAGGAAGGGGGAGGAAGGAAGGAGAAGGGAATAAAAAGGAGAGAAGAAGGAAGGGGATGGGGGTGGAGGGAGGAGATGGGAATAAAAAGGAGAGAAGGACGAAGGAAAAGGGAAGGAGGGAGGGAGGAAGGAAATGGGAATAAGGAGATGAGAAAGAGGAAAGGAGGGAGTGAGATGGGAATGAGATAGAGGGAGGGAAGCTGACCATGCCAATCCCCCTGGCCACACCCACCATGCCCACCCAAGGTCAACCGCAACCTTGATGCAGCCCTCAATGAAATCGAGTTTGACACCCTTGCTGTAGACTCAATAGAATTTGCAAGATCTCCTTTAATTTGCAAAACCTAAAAACAGAGTTATAACTATTAAGTGGGCATTTCCCCAGCTGAACTCAACGTGATATGTGATAAAATCATCCTGATGTCTCAAGGAGTGGTTACATATACTGAGACCACAAATGGAAACGGGAGGACTCTCATTGACCCCCCACATTAACCCCTGATATTTTACTTCCTACCTGAGCTAGAGGTCCAGTCGCTTTTTCAGCTCCACCAGTAGAAGAAGATGACCCAGTGAACAACGGTGACTCCATTTTGTTACCTGGGAAGGAGAAAGACAAGATGGGAGGAAGGAAAGGACTAATAACTGCATCAAGAATTATGTATGCACAAAATTGGAAAAACAAAAATACACCAACAGAAGAAAACGTGATAAAAAAGTATTAGAATGCACTGAAATGTATAGACTTACAAAAGAAATAAAAGATAAAGAAAAATCTGAGTATTACTTAGCATGGAATTTATGGTACAAATGGCTGGAAGAAAGAGGCAAATTATAAGAAAGCAGAGGAATGCCGTCGATATAATTTACTTGGACTTCAGTAAGGCATTTGATAAGGTAGACCATAACCTACTACTAGATAAAGTAGAAGAATGTGGGTTGAACAGCATCACCACCAGATGGATTTGTAACTGGCTGACCAACCGCACTCAACGTATAGTCCTCAATGGAACTGCATCTACAGGGAGGGAAGTATACAGTGGAGTACCCCAAGACTCTGTTTTGGGCCCAGGACTCTTCAACATCTTCATCAATGATTTGGATGAGGGAATAAATGGGGAACTTATCAAATTTGCAGATGACACCAAGCTGGCAGGAATAGCCAACACTCCAGAAGATAGGCTAAAGATACAGAAGGATCTTGACAGACTTGAACATTGGGCACTATCTAATAAAATGAAATTCAATGGTGAAAAGAGTCAGGTTCTACACTTAGGCAAGAAAAACGAAACGCACAGGTACAGTATAAGTCAGTGATGGCGAACCTTTTTGGCATCGCGTGCCAAAAGCAGGGGGAGCACAAGGGGGGCTGCCACACCCATAATCCTATGTGTGCGACCCCCGTGCGCATGCGCACACAAAACCCACCCTCTTTTGAGTCCGCAATAATCCCGTTTTTTGCCCTCCCCAGGCTCCAAAGGCTTTCTAGGAGTCTGGTGAGGGCAAAAATCGCCTCCCTGCCCCCCCAAAGGCCCTCTGGAGGCTTCCAGGACCTTCCACTTGCACCCACAGCGCCTGCCACTCCCCGCCGCCTTCAGAGGCAATGAAGGCAAACACTACACTTGGTGGGGCGACCATGCTTGCGCAGTCCTGGCCCAAAGCCTCATGACTACACACACACCACCGAGCCAAGTGCGGCTCAACTGCACCGGGAGGCACCTGGCAGCACCAGTGGTCTCCCTCGTGGCCGGCGGGCAGTTTCAAGTGCAATGCCCTCAATGTCCAGCAACTTCCACTGGCGCAGAAACATTGTGCGGTGGGGAAACAGGTTACAGGGGGAAGGGGGTTGAGAGAGAGATTGGATCAGCAGGGGGGGAGAGGGTGTTTCCCGTTTGTAGCAGGAGCAATGCTGGGCTGGGCGTTTTCATTCTGAGGGAGGTTGAGCTTCCCTGAGGGTTGTTTTTTGCCCTCCGGAGGCTTCAGGTAAGCCTCCCAAAAATGAAAGCTGAAGTCAGCTGGCCAGCGCTTGCATGCGTGCTGGAGCTAACAGGGCAACACCTTGCGTGCCCTGACAAATGGATAAAAAGTGTATAATGAAGGCTTAACAATGTGGAAATGTTGCAAAAATGATGATGTGTTTAAAAAAAATGAAAAAAATGTTTAATAATAACATTTTTTTTAAAAAAAGGACTAACTCCATCTTTTCAAGTTTGAAGGCACAACATTGTATTTTTTCCTGTCTTGTGGAAGAAACTTCCATCCATCACACTCTTCTTTTGGTGGCATTTTATGGGATCCATTTTGGGAGTCAAGAATAAAAAAACGAGAAGACCACAGCTGCAGCATGTACTGGGGAACAAACCCCAATTTAACCTCTCCTAGCCTCTTGGGCAGGAATGAGAGAAGGAAGTTGACTCTTGGCAATCCAGTTTTTCATTCAACCTGTTGATGCTCTCTCTCCACCCCTTGCAGCCTGAAACCATCACATTCTATGTAAGAAGTGAACTAATGAAATCCCGGCATCCAGGAACAAGCCTGCAAGCAGAGATGGTCAAGCCAAGAAATATATGAGAGTTTACTCATAATCATCTATCAAGAAAGACAGGTTTTCTCCCTCCTCATCTCTGAGGACCAAGAACCTCAGAATGGAGGCGTCAGAAGGCAATCCAGATTGATCTCCAGAAGAATCAGTCTTCTGCAAACGGGGAATCATCGGAAAGTCGCGTGTGGATGAAGGACAGAATTCCTTCATGGAACTTAAGCATTCTAGCTTCAAGAGAGAGAGTTAAATCTTTTCTAATAAGTCCCAACAACTAGACATGAGAAGACGCAAAGAATTAAGAACAGCCAGAAGCTCTGAAAAACCTATAACCTAATAGAAGGATCTTCCATTACCTAATGAGGCACTGTGATGTTGAAGTTTCTCTTTGGAAATCTCTCTAAGCAATGGCCCCTGAGAAGGATTCCTGGGATCCCTCCTTGCCTGAGGACAATCAGTGACCACCTCCAGGAAGGACTTCAAAACCTGAAATATAAACAAGGAAGTGAATAATAGAACCCAACTGTATAACTGGATTTTCTGTTCTACCTACAATGCTGCAAGCCATAGCTATGTCCATCAGTAGAGATGGAAGAGGCCAATGGGGACTCTGTTCCAAATTATCTGGAAGAACAGAGGAACAATTTCACTAACAAGGTTCTTTAAAGGTCTTGTGTTATTAATCCCCTGAAGTCTCTTAGGGAGATATTTAAGAATTCAAGCACATTAAGAATCCTCCATATTTCCCAAGAGGTGTGTCTCTCACCTGGCACCCTTCCTGCTCCTCCCTCGTTGCCCAATCCAGCAGGAAACCTTCAGCCAGGGCCACTGCCTGGCAACTGGTACCGGGTTGGCACTTCCTCACCCAGCACTGCATCTCCCTGGGCAGGACGGCCAAAAACTGTTCCAAGATCACCTGGTCCAACATCTGAGCCTTGGTGTGCTTCTCGGGCTGCAACCAACCGCAGCAAAAGCGATGAAGGCGGCTGCAAAGTTCTCGTGGCCCGTCGGCCTCCTTAAAGAAGCTATTCCTGAAATACCAATGCTGGTTCTCAAACATGAGGGCTTCCTCTTCCTCCTCTGGGATCTTTTGTCTGGGGCCTGACCAGATCTCCCCACAGCTCCCAGGCTGAGCAGAAACAGAGTCTTTTCCCACTTCTTTCCAGGCTGGCTTGTTAGCATCCATTTCTGGTGTCTTCTCTGACAGGGATCCAGAAGGGACCTGTGGATCTCCTGGGTCTCCAAAGGTCTTTTCAGTCCTGGGATCTGAAGGAGTTGCCCAGAAAGCCCCCCCGGGGAAAACTTTCAAGCTCAAGCAGCCTCCAGCATTTATATCTGAGGTGGAAAAGAAAAGAAACATCAGGAACTACAGAGATTGTTCTCAATCAGGAACTGTGATTCTTGAATCTGAATATGGGTATAAAGTAGTTCGGAGGAGGGTTAGGGTTCAAAAATCAAGAGATGTTTCAGGCTCGGTGAAATGTCTCTCTTGCATTTCATTTTGAGGAGGGCCTTCTCAGTGGTTAAATGCAGCACTGCAGGCTACTGCTAGATCAGCAGGTCAGCGGTTCAAATCTCACCGGCTCAGGGTTGACTCAGCCTTCCATCCTTCCGAGGTGGGTAAAATGAGGACCCAGATTGTTGGGGGCAATATGCTGACTCTCTGTAAACCGCTTAGAGAGGCCTGAAAGGCCTATGAAGCGGTATATAAGTCTACTGCTATTGCTATTGCTACTGCTATTGCCTTCTACAAAGATGCAGCTCAACATCACTGGTTGCAGAAAAAAAACACCGGGCAGAAAATATTTCCAAATGTATTGGTAATTACATTTGAGGAACAGAATTGGACACTTCTAACCCCCCCCCCCCCCCAAAAAAAAGCTGAAGGTTGCAGAGGGTGAAGGAGCGAAGTCAGGAAAAGTTGAGTTGAATGTTGAGTTTTACTATTTAATTTACTTTTGTGCACATTTCTTTTTGTATTGTCCTACACTCCCTTTCCTTTTTGACTGTAAGCCGCCCTGAGTCCCCTCAGGGAAAAGGGCGGCCTATAAATGTCTAATAAATACACAAATACACAAATACACAAAGTGCTTTCCCAGATTGCTTTTTGTTACAAATGCTCGGAAGCAAACTTGGTTTATACACAATGATGTAAGCACATATTCCCTCAGGCTTCACCCTACCCCATGTTGCATCTTTTACTGGCACAGTGGGGATGGGGGGCTTTAAGGACGGCAGAACAAGAAGCAACGGGTGGAAACTAATCAAGGAGAGAACCAACCTAGAACTAAGGAGAAATTTCCTGACAGGGAGAACAATTAATCAGCGGAATGGCATGCCACTAGAAATTGTGGGTGCTCCAGGACTGGAGGTTTTTAAGAAGACATTGGACAACCATTTCTTGAGAATGGTAGAGAGTATTTTACTGGTTTGGAGTAAAATACCATCCATTACAAATCTGTTATTCTGCTTATGTTTGCAAATGCAAAGTTATCCCCGTCTCCTCCAAATACTTTTTCCTAGGAAATGTGTGTGTGTGTTTGAGTGCTAAAGGTTGCCCAACAGATTTCTAACAGATTAACAGAGTTGAAAGGGACCTTGTATGTAATCTAGTCCAACCCCCCCCCCCCACTGCCCAAGCAGGAGACCCTATGCCAGGGGTGTCAAATCAAGGCCTGCAGGCCACATCTGGCCTGCAGGTTGCTTAAATTTGGCCCATGGTACTTCTGCCAGCCCAAATGCGGCTCGCATGCAGCCCGCTTTTGGAGAGCAGTGCTGCTTGAGGCCGGGGAGGCTGAAAACGGGCTATGCTGGGGCCTCCTGGGACCTCCATGCGGCTTGTTTTTGGCTGGCAGAATGCTACTGGAGGCCAGGGAGGCCAAAAATGGGCTGCAGAGGGACTCCCGGGGACTCCCAGCAGGGTGCTGTAGGAGCACTGGATTACAATTATGTGGCCTCAAGTAACTGCATAATCCAGATAGAAAACAAGCAACATCCTAAATTAATACTACAGTTTAATGCCAGATTGTACATACTGTAGGTCCATTTAATCTACAATTAATAATATTGACAGCCATTTCTATTTACTATCCTGGAAATTTACCTCTGCTGTTAGGTCTTGTATTATCATACATATTGTATTTTCATTATTAGTTGCCTGGAACTTTTATTATTATTCGACCTGGAAAAGCAATTTACTATTAATCAAGGGGGTATAAATTTAGAAATAAAAAGTGTCAAACATCCATCATGGCCACGCCCACCCCGGCCCAAATACAACCCTGATACAGCCCTCAATGAAATCGAGCTTGACATCCCTGCCCTACATCATTTCCGACAGATGGCAGTCCAGTCTCTTCTTGAAAGTTTCCAGAGATGAACCTCCCACAACTTCTGTGCCATTGGTGGATTGCTGTCACTGTCAGAAAATGTCTCCTTATTTCCAGGTTGAATCTCTCCTTGATCAGTTTCCATCCATTATTTATATCCAATATATCCAATATTCCATTATTTCCCAGATCCCTTACCTCCTGGCGAGCCTGGGCTTTTACCTCCTGCCTAAGCTTGGGGTCTTTGTGCATACAAAGTCACGCGCAAAGGGGAATCTGAACTCTACCCTCCACATCACTGGGGTGACTGTCCCCGAATGAACCCATTGCGCGTCCCACTCACCTGGGCTTCCCACAAGGTGGTACCTGCGCGTGCCGGGCGTCCTTCCTGCCAGACGATCCTGCCAAGAGGAAGCGGTTGCAGCTGGCGGGGTCTGACGGAAGCCAGGCGTTCGGCGAGGAGGCGCGCATGCTCAACGGAGCTGCCTCTCCCACTTAGGTGCCGGTAGGAGGAAACCCGCGGAAGAGAGGTGGGGGGGGGGAAGCCAAGGGAGAGAGCTCGTCGGGTCACGTGACCCTGGCGAGCCAATGGCGGGAGAGAAGCTTCTGTCAAGGTTTGGGCGGGAAGAAGAGAATCGCTGAATCTCCTCAGACGCTTCTCTGCGGGCGGCGACTCTCCCGTCTTCTCTCCCTGAGGGATTTGGCGGGTCTTTATTATTAAACCCGATTGGGGGGGAGGGGTGCTCGCTGGATCACGTGAGCCTGGAGAGCCAATGGCAGGAGAGAAGCGCCTGTCAGACTTGGGAGGGAAAACGCAGTCGCAGGTTCTCCTCAGCTGGGACGTGACTCTGTTTTTCCCCGAGGGCTTTGGCTGGTCTAGGGAAAAAGAATAATTTGGGGTGACATGATAGCAGAATTCCAGTATTTGAGGGGCTTCCCCTAAGAAGAGGGTCTCGACTTATTTTCCAAAGCATCACAAAGTAAGACAAGAAACAATGGATGGAAACTAATGAAGGAAAGAAGCAACCTGGAATTAAGGAGAAATTTCTTAATGGTGATGACAATTAACCAGTGGAACAGGTTGTCATCAGAAGTTGTGGGTGCTTCATCAGTGGAGGTTTAAGAAAAGACTGAACAGCCACCTACCTGAAAGGGTAATAGAAACTCGTGCTTGAGCAGGGGGTTGGACTAGAGGACCTTGAAGGTCCCTTCCAGTTCTATTCTGATTGCCTGTCTTTATTATTGTTTTAGTTTTCCTCATCATGCTTGGTGGTGTCAGGATGGAGAGGGGGTCTCCTGGTGGAGTATCATTGGAAAAGGACCCCATTAAGGAAAGATTGGCTTGGACAAAATGTCACTCAGGGCACTTGAGGTCACAGCATGAAAATCAAATGTCAAGCCATCCGTTGATTTCTGTTCTGCATCCCAGGGGTGACAAACCGGTTTGGAAAACATCCTCACTTTTAGCTCTGGATAAAAAGAAAATAACCTGCAGAATTTATGGACTGCAAAAGGATTAACCAGCTACCCTTCTTAACATTCCTCTACCTGGATGAGCATGAAGTCTTCAGCTAGCCTCCAGCACTAGAAACCACAATAGAAAACGCCACAAATGGGGCATCTTTTCATTTCATTTTCATTTATTAAATTTCTATGCCGCCCAATCCCGGAGGACTCCGGGCGGCTTACAGAAATGAAAAAAAAAAAATCTTTTGAGCTTCTCCGAGACAAATCCCAAAGTCTCCCTTTTCTCTCTCCCTCCCCTTTACTCAATTGGGCTTCTGGAGAAGCTCCTTCTTGCCTTCCCAAAGTTGGGCCTATTGCTTGTGGGTCACACCCTCCTCTGGGCATGTCATTGTTTAGGTTCCCCTCTTCCCAAGGACACCACAAATATAAAAATTAATGCTTAAGCAAATCATTATTTAACCATTCAAATGTACCTTCAGTTGATAGAAAGTCGCTAAAAATTTCAATTCTCTGGTACCCCTTTGAGTCCTCTGATGTAAAACATGATGGCTTCAACTAAAGCACTTTGAATACACATAATTTCTCTTATGTTAAAATGACATAAATATGAACGGTCCTAACAAATGTCATACATTAAGAGAATGCTTCCCATGTTTTATAGACTTTGCTTTGTTTATAGGTAGATCTATTTGCTAAGGCCTTTCTCATATTCCATGGTTTTTTATGCATCATTGTCTCTACAATGTGAATTCTTTGAAAAGCATATCTGAAATCATTCCATCTCTTTCTACAGGTTTCTAGGTCCTATTCCATTCTACTCCTCTCACTGAAGATTCTCCAACACATTAAATTAAAAGTCTATAGAGATTCTCAATCATCCAGGTCATGGTTGTCTCCAAGGTGCTTTTTCAGGAGGCAACTGGACTTTCTTGTTTCTTCTTTTGAAGACCTTTCGCTTCTCATCCAAGAAGCTTCTTCAACTCTGACAAGACAGTGTGGAATCGAAGGATTTATATTCCTTGCCGACAGCTGGTTATTTGCATCCTTTTAGAGAGTCTTTGAAGCACTTGGAGATTTATCTGTGTCCTCAGGGCCACTTGAGTGGTGCTTCTGGTTCTTGTAGTCTGGAGAACTACTTTACTAGAGCACTACACTACCAGGAGCACCAGTCAGTTGACCCTAAGGACAGAGATAAACCTCCAAGTGTTTCAATGACCTCTAAAAGGATGCAAATGGCCAGCTGTCTTGAAGGCGCATAAACTCTTCCATCCTCCACTATCCTATCAGAGCTGATGAAACTTCTTTGATGAGTAGTCAAATGTCTTCAAAGAAAAAACAAGAAAGTCCAGTTGCCTTCTGAAAAAGCACCTTTGGAATACATTAAACTTTTTTCTTTTAGCTTCGTTCGGTGTACGTTACATTTACAAAATTTATACTGTACAACTGTTCCAAATAATTTCCTTCAAAAGCAGAATATAATTAATACTCAGGATATACAGAAACTTAAAAAAAAAATCTACATTAAAATTAAAAGCACAGACAAAATCATGTCAGACAAGGCTTCTCAGGATTGTAATGGCCTAGTCCTCTCAAACTTCAAATAGGATTGACTTTTCTGATCATCTTGATATCACAAATTCAGGAATCCACCTTAACTAATACAGAGGCACTAAAGCGACATCAAAGCCCTTGAGAAACACAGTAGTTCTGGAATAAAACACCAAAAAAATCCATAAAGAACTCCCTTTTAGCTTAATGTTATTTCTTCATGATAACAGACGAAAATATTCTGGTTGCCTTGCTCAGAACTGAAGACATACAAAGAAAATTCAGTTGAACTCGCTCCTTTATTTAAAAATATTGCTCAAATGATACACTGTGGAATCAATAAACCATTTTCAAAGTAAAGAGGCATAAACTGCTCGTCTGTTTTCAGCAGGATTAATGTGATTTTGCACCCAGAGATCTACTAAGGTAAACAGTCATATAAACATTTGGGAGAGATTTTCACTGCTTTTAAAACAAAGCTTATACTTTGTTATGTGTTTAAGGAAAGCAGGTATTTTCAGTAGTTACAGCTAAAATGCACAAGTTTTCCCCACTTTTGCTTGCACAGCTCTCCACAAAGCTTGGAGCCTGATCCCAGACTTGGTTCAGATGTTGCTTCTGTCTAGATAAACCCATATGATCAGGCAGAGATTTTGGTGTAATGAATGGGACATTTTAATAACAGATTCTCATGAGCCAGACATAACTAGGAGATAATATCTCTGGAATTAAGACATATATCCTGGCAGCTATTTCCATTTATTCAGTTTTTCCTGTGGAGATCTTCCAAACGAAGGAAGACTACCTCAATCTCTTTTCATAGGAACCTTGTATGCCTGCATCCTTAAAGCGGATCCTTTTCTTGGAAGTAAGACAGATCAACAGGTGATTTTCTATGTATTTCATACATACATCCATACTGTACTGTCTCTCCTGCATGAAACTTTTTCTGCAAATAAGAGTACTGAAATTGTTACTACATTTCTTAAATTTATATAGTTTCCCCTTTCATGGAAAATAAGACTGCTACTTTACAAACTCTCTTCCAGACACACATTTCTGGGTTTCCCCTGTATGGTTCCTTTCACAGGAGGTAAGAGAACTCTCACCTTAAGCACAAAGCCAGATGGGAGACCTTAGGCCAGTCACTCTCTCAGCGCTATAATGGCAAACCACTTCCAAAAACATTGCCAAAAATCCTGCAAAAGAACTACCGTATTTTTTGGAGTCTAAGATACACATTCCTCTCCCCCCCCCCCAAAAAAAGAGTGAGGAAATGTTGGTGCGTCTTATACACCAATACAGCTATTTTTGACCTTCCAAAGCCCCGCCATTTTTTTCACAAAAATGGGGACATTTTTGCCTTCTCCCACACTCCAGAAGCACTCTGCAGGCTTCAGCAGGACTGGGGGAAGGGAAAAATGCCCCCTTTTTGGCAAAAAACTGGGGCATTTTTCCCTTCCCCGAGCTCTGCTGAAGCCTGCAGAGTGCTCCTGGGGGCCGGGGAGGACACAAACTTTTTTCCTAATTTAGCTCTTTGAAATCTTGGTGCGTCTTATACACCAGTGTGTCTTATAATCCAAAAAATATGGTATCTCAAAGGAACAATTAAAAAAAACCTTTATAGCACTTCTCACACTACTTTGCTTACATCATCCTATTTCCTTCGAATGATGCCTTTTAAGAGAAATCAGTTAAAAAATCTTGATTGAAGTCCTCTGCATTCCATGTCTTTACAGTGCATGTTTGATATCACAATGAATGATTTCACAGGAACTAAGGACACTTTAATCGCTAAAGGCATCTTCCCTATATGGGTCCTTTTATGGGAAATAAGTTGATTGTTCCACATTAAGTTCTTTCCACGCATCATTAATATATATTTTTTTCTCTCCTGTATGGATCCTTTTATGAGAAGTAAGAGAACTGTTCAAACTGAAGCTCTTTCCACACTCTGTACACTGATAGGGTTTCTCTCCTGTGTGGATCCTTATATGGGAAGTAAGGTTACAGCTTTTGCTGAAGCTTTTCCCACACTCTATGCATTTATATGGTTTCTCTCCTGTATGGATCCTTTTATGAGAAGTAAGGGAACTGTTCAGACTGAAACTTTTTCCACAATCCATGCACTGGTAGGGTTTTTCCCCTGTATGTATTCTCTTATGGGAAATAAGTTGACTTTTCCACCTGAAGCTTTTCATGCACTCTGTACATTGATACAGTTTCTCAGTTATGTGGCTACTAATGTGATTAGTAAGGGAGCTGTTTGAAATAAAACTCTTCCCACATTCCTTGCATATATAAGGTTTCAATCCCGAATGGATCCTTTTATGGCAAATAAGGGAACTGCTGCTGCTAAAGCCCCGTCCACACTCCATGCATTTATATGGTTTCTCCCCCGTGTGCATCCTGTTATGGGAAGTAAGGTGACTGCTCTGAATAAAGGACTTTCCACACTCCAAGCACTTGTAAGGTTTCTCTCCTGTATGGATCCTTTTATGAGAAGCAAGGGAATCACTATAACTGAAGCTCTTTTCACACTCTGTGCACTTAAAGGGTTTCTCTCCTGTGTGGACCCTTTTATGAGAGGTCAGATGATTCCTGTTGCTAAAGCTCTTTCCACAATCCAGACATTTATAGGGTTTTTCTCCTGTGTGGATCCTTTTATGGGAATTAAGAATACTGCTTTTGCTGAAGCTCTTCCCACATTCCAAGCATTGGTAAGGTTTCTCTCCTGTATGAATCCTTTTATGAGAAGTAAGAGAACTACTCATACTGAAGCTCTTTCCACAGTCCATGCACTGATAAGGCTTTTCCCCCGTGTGCATCCTCTTATGGGAAGTAAGATGACCTTTCAACCTAAAGCTCTTCCCGCATAATATGCATTGATAGGGCTTCTCTCCCGTATGTATCTTTTGGTGAGAAGTTAGAGAACTACTCATACTGAAGCTTTTTCCACAGTCCTTGCATTCATATGGTTTTTCCCCTGTATGCATCCTTTCATGGGAAGTAAGGTGACTTTTCCACCTGAAGGTTTTCCCACAGTCAGTACAGTGATATAGTTTCTCTTTGGTATGAGTACCCATGTGATTAGTAAGGGAGCTGCTCAAAATAAAACTTTTCCCACATTCATGGCATATATAAAGTTTCAATCCTAAATGGGCCCTTTTATGAGAAACAAGGCACCTGTTCAAACTGAAGCTCTTTCCACAAACTGTGCATTGAAACGGTTTCTCCCCTGTATGGATCCTTTTATGAGAAGTAAGGGAACTGTTCATGCTGAAGTTTTTTCCACAGTCTGTGCATTTATAGGGTTTTTCCCGTGAATGGATCTTTATATGGGTAGTTAGATTACCTCTCCACCTAAAACTCTTTCCACAGTCCACACATTTATAGGGCTTCTCCCTTGCATGGATCATTTTATGGGGAATAATGTTATTGTTATTGCTGAAACTTTTTCCAGTCTTGCACTGGTTACTGAAGTTGGGTTTTGCTTGAAGTATTTCATCACTTCCTTGATATTTTTCCGCCCTGCTTTCTTTACGATCCTGTTGGGTCAGGAAGTTATCCATTTCTGTGCATTCAAGAATGGATTTTCCTCTCCAATTGTAAGATTGGTTTTCCTTATATCTTCCTTTTTCACACTTATCTGCAGATGTGTCTCTTTGTATTTCAATTTTGATTATTTGTGATGGCACCACACCTGGCTCTTGATAATTTTCAGTATCCGGCTCATCAAATGCTTGAGGGGGAAAAAAAAAAGAAATCAGAAAAGTCTTCCACATACCACTGGTTTTCCCCATGAAAGTCTCTAGCCGAAGGGTGTCAAACTGATGGCCTGCAGGCCGGATGCGTCACATGCAGGCCACACCCACCCCAGCTCTGCGCAGGGGAAAAACGTCCCAAAATATCGCATGACAGCAACATGCTGTGGCAAGTTTGATGCCCGTGATCTTGTCTGTATCTATTCTTTGGCAATTGCAGGGGAGCAGCAGGGTAAAGGACAGCATGAATATTATTTATTAATTAAAAAGGTTGACATGAGTGCTTATCTCATGTAATTCTGGATGGTTTACAGCAATTTAAAACAACATGATAACAACAACCTATACAGTGCTCTGCAGCTCAGATCTTAACATCATGATGTAATAAACACACATAGTCAGAACATGATGTACCTACCATATTTTTCAGAGTATAAGATGCACCAGAGCATAAGACGCACCAAGATTTTGAAGAAGCAAATTAAAAACAAAAGTTTTTGCACTCTGCAGACCCCCCCAAAACAGCCCCTTTTTTTGAAAAAATAGGCCCGTTTTGGGGTCAAAAAAGGGCATGCATAGCCTTTAGGTGGCTTGTAGAGTGTTCCTGGGGGCTGGGGGGGGCGCAAATGAGCAAACAAATGGCCTGTTTTTCACTCATTTTTGCCCTCCCCAACCCCCATGAGCACTCTGGAAGCCTCCTAAAGGCTATGGACTGCCAGTTTTGCAAAGGGAGCAGGGTTTCAGGAGGCTAAAAATGCCGTATTCGGTGTATAACACGCATCCAGATTTTCATCCTCTTTTTTGGGGGAAAAAGGTGTGTCTTATACTCTGAAAAAATATGGTAAGTTGCATCCAATGACACAATATACATATCAGCGTTCCAAGTAACATCCCCAATGAATTCAGAACTCCAAGGCAGGCATTTTCCTCAAAGCTTGAATTTATTAGAAATGTCATTCATATTGGCACATCTGGGAAAACCTGAATCTGAAACCCCCGGGGTTTTCCCCACCCAAATAAAGTCAAATTTCCTTCCCCTGCATTCACATGCGTGTCACATGGTACAATCAGGTCACTGTCCCAACTGTAGCTGACTCCCAGTCACACCTCCCCAGGTGCAGGCTGAATGTCCGTGACTCCCAAGGGGAAAATGTTATGGCTATACGCCCATACTGTCTCTACACACCCCTCCTGTTCCCACAGCTTGCCCATCCACCGCTCTGGCAGCCCTGAAGATTCCAAGCTAAAGATGGCTCCAGGGCTGACAATACACCTCATTTCAATATCATTGTAAGAGGAAATATGGTACTGATTAGGGCATGTGAAATAAGCAAAAACATCCTCTCCTTGATTATTATTATTAAGCACCTCACGGGGCCCAAAGAACATCCTACGACTGCATACCAACCCTTTCTAGAGTGACTGGACATCAGACTAACCTCTTTCTTCTAGCTGTGGTACTTAGACAACAGTGGAGGAATTAATATAAGAAAAAAAGAGAAGTCATTTTAACATCATTTCCTAATATATAAATAAGCCACCTAGTGACTCTTCAATGTGACAATGTTCTTCTAGAGGAACCCTTACCTAAAGAGGCCACCATCCTAGACGTTTCCAACATGACTTCTTCATGCAGGGCTTTCTGGCTGGGATCAAGAAGCAACCACTCTTCACTGTTGAAATGGATGGCCACCTCCCCAAAGGACGCAGGAACCTAGATGAGGAAGGAGCAGAATCAAAACCAACATTAGTTATGTTTCTGGATCAGAGGTGGGTTGCAAATCCCGGCACTACCAGTTCACTCGTGCTCACGTCCAGGTGGGTGGGTGAAACCTTCTGCTGCTGCCACTACCAGTTCGTCCGATCTGGACCAAACCGGAAACAACCCAACTCTGTTCTGGATGATCTCTGGCAGGAGCAGGATGGGGATAGTGCCCTCCAACATAGCTAATCTTGACCTCTTGGCAGCTTTCGAAACCATCAACCGTGGTATCTTTTTGAGTTGACTTCAGGAACTGGGAATGAGTGGCACAGTTTTGTACTGATTTATCAGTCTTCATCTGGGACTGATCCCAATCAATAGAGAGGTCCAGCCTGTGATCCTGCTTTGTAAGGTGCTGTAGGGCTCAATGCTCCCTTTGTTGTTCTTCTTTTTGCATCTCTTTGAAGCTGCTGGGTGAGATCACCTGTAGCTATGGGATGAGGTATCATCAGTATGCAGATGATACCCAAGTGTACATCTCTGTCCTGGGTGAAGTAAGTGATGCTGTAAATGTGTTCTCATGATGCTTGGAGGCTGTGGGAGTATGGATGGGGGACAACAGGGTACAACTGAACCTGTTAAGATGAGTGACTGTGGATGGGAGGGTTGGCTTGCATGCGCGAAGAACAATTTACATTGAACAGTGCACGCACACACGTCTGGTGTGCAGATTGCAAATCGGTAGCAAAACTGGCAGCGACCCAACCTTGGGAGGGTACCCAAAACACTGTCTCCATCTCGGCCAGAGGTGGGGAACTAAGGGCCCCTTTATCACTTCTGGCCTTCAACTCCCAGAATTCTTGAGTCAGCATGGCTGGCTCAGGAATTCTGGGAGTTGAAGTCCACAAGTCATAAAATGCCATAGTTCCCCACCCCTGATCTAGGCGCTGAAGAGCAGCAGGTTCTTCCTAAAGCCTCCATGAAAATGGTTATATGTGTAGTAATTGTATTCCTAATTTCATGTTATTATGGTAAATTAATCAGGTGCTCACAGCTGATCTTCTCAGGTAAGCAGGTTCAGTCCTGATTAATCACAGGATGACGGACCCTTAGCTAACCCCTCTTATGTCTTTCCTAGGCAAAACAATTGAAAAACCCGTGAAAAGCCAACATAAAACTACTTCTGTAATGCACCACAAAACTGCCCTGGATTCAGTTTTTACAAGCCAAGTTAGAGCCAGGGATGTCTTTGTTCTTTATCCATTTTGGTGAACTTCCTTAAATCCCAGAAAAGAAAGCTATTAACATCTTGAAAAGAAGGAATGATTCCCAGTGTAAATCTTTTATTCTACCATATTTTTGCAAATTACATTTGCAACCTCTTTACTGGCCTTCCCCAAATGAACGATATCCCAGAGGTTCCGATTGTTTTGCCTGATTTAAAATGTGAACTACATGGACACATGATTGAGCCAGTGGTGAAATGCAATTTTTTTTACTACCAGTTCTGTGGGCGTGGCTTGGTAGGCATGGCAGGGGAAGAATATTGCAAAATCCCCATTTCCTCTTGATCAGCTGGGACTCAAGAGGCAAATAATAGATGGGGCGGGGCCAGCCAGAGGTGGTATTTGCCGGTTCTCCAAACTACTCAAAATTTCCACTACAGGTTTTCCAGAACTTGCTGAATTTCATCACTGGGTTGAGCCCAGCAGTATATAACTACAAAAGAATGCAATCCATTTCCAAAACAGCCTTGAGAAGTGGGCCGAACTGACTGACCATTAATTTGAATCCTAATTTTCCCCATCTCACAATGCTCTGGAACAGGGTTGAAATTCAGCAGGTTCTGACAGGTCCTGAAGAACTGGTAGCTGAAATTTTGAGTAGTTTGGAGAACTGGCAAATACCACCTCTGGCTGGCCCTTGAATGGGGTGGGAATGGAGATTTTGGAATATCCTTCCCCTGCTTTACCCACCAAGCCATGCCCACAGAACTGGTAATTTGAAAAAAAAAATGAATTTCACCATTGCTCTGGAATAGCAGTATATCAATAATCATCAGAATAGAACTGGAAGGCACCTTGGGGGATCTTCTAATCCAACCAAAAGACACTATACCATTTGAGACAGCTGACTGTCCAGTCTTTTTCTTAAAAGCCTCCAGTGATGAAGCACCTACAACTTCTGAAGGTACACTGTTCCACTGGTTAATTGTCCTCACTGTTAGAAAATTTCTCCTTAGTTCCAGGTTGCTTCTCTCCTTGATTAATTTCCATCTGGTGCTTCTTGTCCTGCCTTCTGGTGTTTTGGAAAATAGGTTGACCCCCTCTTCTTTCTGGCAGCCCCTCAAACATTGGAATACTGCCATCATGTCCCCCTAGTCCTTCTTTTCTCTAGACTGGCCATAACTAATTCCTGCATATCTGTCAGGCCTGCAATTATATTCCTTTTAGAATTTTGGCCTGCCACACTTTCTCTTATTTCATTATGCTGTTTCTTAGTATAGTTGATGGGAGGGAGAAATAGACAGGAGTAGGATTGTGGAATGTATTGTTATCATTCTTTTCTAGAAGCCAAGGTCATCTTTTGTCTCCGCACTTTTACACCTGACTGGAAGCAGCTGGGTGTGGATGCCAGCATGGAAGAAGAAGATTGGACCATGTGATGGATTGTGGGTGTGGGGACAAGATCATGAACTTTTAACTGGGTGGGATTCTGATGTAATTTCCAGAATTGGGATTAACACAGATGTGCTAAAATGTCTGCTTTATTAAATTGGAACTTTAAGGATCGTTTTGCCTTGGACTCTGATTTAATTCTACATGATACTTGGAACGCTGACAATATATATGAAAAGTAGTATTATACACTGAAACCTCAAATGATCCCAAAGCAGCCTCCAACTGCTCCCCAATATTACCTCCAGGTCTTTTATTTCCTACCTGCCCTGGAGATCCATCAGTTCCACCAGTACAAGGAGAGGAACCGATGAACAACGGTGACTCCATTTTGTTCCCTGGGAAGGAGAAAAATGAGATGGAAGCAAGAAAGAGATTAATTCCACGTTTTGTAGTCTAAAGGCATGACTTCTTCCTGTCTTGTGGAAGACCCCCCCCCCAAATTTCTCTGTCCCAGGCGTGTCAAACACGCGGCCCACGGGCCAGATGCATCATGTGCTGGCCACGCCTACCCCTCCCCCAGAGGAGGAAAAAGTCATGTGATGAAGACATGGCAACGCGAGTTTGATACCCCTGCTCTATCCTAAGTTTAGCCTTCCATGGCCTTTCATGGGCTCCGTTTTTGGACCCAAGAATGAAAGAAGAGAAGGAACATGCCAGAAAGGAGAGGTGGTATTGAAGATGATCCAGTGGGGAGATGTGTGAGAATTTACTCAAAATCACCTATCAAAAAAGACCAAAGGTTGTTCTTGTCTCTGAGAATAGAGAGAAGAATCTCGGGATAGATAAGCCAGAATGAAACCCAGGAAATCCCTAGAAGGCTTAGTTTTCCGCAAACGGGGATCAAGGAGAGGTAGTATGTGGAGTGAAAGGAACAAATTTCTTTTGTGGGACTTTAGAATAAGAGAGTTGAAAAGAGCCTTGGAGGTCTTCTAGTCCACGTTCCTGTACAAGGGGGAGACTCTATACCAGTGATGGCGAACATTTTTTGGCTTGCGTGTCAAAAGTGAGGGGTCGTGCATAGGTGAGACAAGCCCATAATGCAATGCGACAACCCCAGCGTGCATGCGCGCATGACTAGCGTTCCCCCACATTTTTGGCATACTTTTTTTGCCCTCCCCAGGCTCCAGAGGCTTTATAGGAACTTGGGGAGGGCAAAAACAGCCTCCCCTGCCCCCCCCCCCCCCCCCCGAGGCTTCAGGAGCTTCCCTGAAGCTTCCAGAGTGCAAAAAATCAGCCCTACTGGCAAACTGGAAGTGACTTCTGGTTTTCTCGTAGGGCCAGTTTTAGTCCTCTGGAACCTTCAGGAACCTTCAGGAGGCTTCCCTGAAGGCTCCAGAGGATGAAAATCGGCCCAACCTCCGATTTGCTCATAGGGCCAGTTTTAGTCCCCCAAAGCCTTCAGGGAAGCCTCCTGAAGGTCCCTGAAGGCTTCAGAGGACTAAAACTGGCCCTACGAGCAAACCAGAAGTCAGTTCCCAAACTTCCAGTTTGCCCGTAGGGCCATTTTTTTGCACTCCAGAGGCTTCAGGGAAGCTCCTGAAGCCTCCGGAGGGCCTTGGGGTGGGGGAGAGGCTGTTTTCGCCCTCCACAGGCTCCTATAAAGCCTCTGAAGCCTGGGGAGGGTGAAAAATGGCCTCAAAAAAAGACCAAAGTTAGCTGGCCAGCGCGTGCATGCGTGCTGGCCAGCTGACAGGGCAACGCCTTGCGTGCCCTGACAAATGGCTCCGCGTGCCACCTGTTTGCCATCCCTGCCCTATATCCTTTCAGATGAATGGCCACCACCAACCTCCACTGATGGAGCACCCACAACTTCTGGAGGTAAGCCATTCCACTGGTTAATTGTTCGAATTGTCAGGAAATTCCTCCTAATTTGTAGGATGATGAGTTTCCATCCATTGCTTTTTTATCGTGCCTTCAGGTGCTTTGGAAATAGATTGACCTCCTCATGGCAGTCACTTAAATACTGGAATACTGCTATCATGTCAACCCTAGTCCTAAGCCTTCAAGTATGAAGAAGAGTTAACAATTTGTTGCTGGGTCACCTTCTAGAAGAGTGATGGCAAACCTTTTTGGCCCCAAGTCCTGAAAAGGGAGTGTGGGGTTAGCTGCCAAATGAGCATGTGTGCGCCAGGAAATGAATTTCTGGTTTCCAGCGCACTGGCCATGTAGTCTTCCAGTTACTGGTGCACATGCATGAGCAAGAATCAGCTGGCCGGTGCGCAATTGCACAACAGAAACCGAAAGACCACCTCTTCCAGTTTCCAGCACTGCCACACATGGAAAAAACAGCTGATCGTTGTGCATGCATGAGCGCCAGAAACCCGGAAAAGGAATGAGCGACACGCACGTGTGTCAGGCCTGCAATTATATTCCTTTTAGAATTTTGGCCTGCCACACTTTCTCTTATTTTATTATGCTGTTTCTTTAGTATAGTTGATGGGTGCGGGGAATAAAAGGAGTAGGATTGTGAAATGTATTGTTGTCATTCTTTTCTAGAAGACCAAGGTCATCTTTTGTCTCCGCACTTTTACACCTGAATGGAAGCAGCTGGGTGGAGATGCCAGCGTGGAAGAAGAAGATTGGACCATGTGATGGATTGTGGGTGTGGGGACAAGATCATTTTAACTGGGTGGGATTCTGATGTAATTTCCAGAACTGGGATTTACACAGATGTGCTAAGATGTCTGATTTATTAAATTGGAACTTTAAGGATCGTTTTGCCTTGGACTCTGATTTAATTCTACATGATACTTGGAACGCTGACAACGTGTCAGCTGACATGGCTCCGCATTCCACTTTTGGCATGCGTGCCATAGGTTCGCCATCACGGTTCTAGAATGTCCAATGACTACACATGAGAAGATAGAGAAAATGGAGAACAAACAGAATCTCCGTGGAAAACTTCCAATTATATAGAAGGATCTTTCCTTACCTATTGAGTTGTCCTGGCATTGACCTTCCACCTTGGAAATCCTTCTGAGACACAGACTGTAAGAGGGATTTGCAGGATCCACCTTTTCTTCAGGACAGTTGATACCAGTCTCCAGGAAAGACCTCGGAACCTGAAGCATAGACAAAGAAGCAAAGAGCTGGAATTTCATTTCCTGCCCCACAATATTGCTAGACCTTTTGTGTCGTCCATAATTTGAAATGGAAGAGGACGATGGAAGAGTTGTTCCAAAGATGTTGTCTGGAAGAACGCAAGAGCAATGTCACTTATAAGGTTCTCCAACTGTCTCATCGCATTATTAATCCCCAAAATTCTTAGGGAGACATTTAAGATTTCAATTACATTAAGATCCCCTGTCTGTACCCCCTTCCCTGACCGAATTGTGAACCGCCCTGAGTCCCCTTCGGGGAAAAGGGCGGCATATAAATGAAATAAATCCAATCCAAATCCAATCCAAGATCGCTCCATATTTCCCAAGATGAGTGTCTCTCACCTGGTACCCTCCTTGTTCCTCCTCAACCTGACTCAGCAGGAAGCCTTCGGCTAGGGCCACCGCCTGGCACGTGGTCTCTGCTCCGCACTCCCGCACCCAGCGCTGCATCTCCCTGGGCAGGACGGCCAGAAACTGCTCCAAGATCACCCGGTCCAATATCTGAGCCTTGGTGTGCTTCTCGGGCTGCAACCATCCCCAACAAAGGCGGTGAAGGCGGCTGCAAAGCTCTCGTGGTCCTTCGGCCTGCTGAAAGGGGCTGTTCCTGAAGCGCCAATGCTGGATCTCAGAACTGAGGGCTTCCTCCAGGATGTTCTGCTGCGCTCCGGCCCAGATCTCCCCAACCTGAGCAGCAGTAGGGCTTTTTCCTACTCTTTCCCAGGCTGGCTGGTTTGCATCCATTTCCAATCTTCTCTGACAGAAATGCACAAGGGCCCTGAAATCTTCTGGGTCTCCAAAGGTGGTGGTTGTTTCTTTCAATCTGTTCTCAGTCTTGGGATCTGATGGAGTTGCACAGAGAATCCCGGAGAAGATTTTTTCAAGCCATTCAACTCTCAAGGAGCCTCTGCGGTTAAAAAAAGAAAAGAAAAAAGAAAAGAGACTTCAGGAATTACGGATGGTTCTCATTTAGAAACTGTGATTCTTGTTTCATAATTTATAATTTCATAATTCTAATTCGGGAGAAAGTTAACGACCTGGAAGGGGGGACAAAAATTGAAAGACGTTTCAGGCTCCGTGTTCCTGGGTCTTATCCCCTCCTCCCCCTTGGAGACCAACTCTCATTGTGTGTGTGTGTGTGTGTGTGTGTGTGTGAGTGTGTGTGTCTTCTGCAGAGCTGCAGCTGAGCCCCACTTACAGCCGGAAAAATAACGGGAGGTGGCTTTACATCCTCACCAGCAATTCGAGGCACAGAATTGGTCCTTTCCAAACCCCCTCCTCAAAAAAGCTTTAAATGGGACCTTTTGCAGAGAGGGGAGGGGGATCACCAGGCAGGAAACCCCATTTCCCGGTTCCTTTCTTGTTAGAAATCTTGAAAAGCAAACCTGGTTTATGCACAATGTGACCGCACAGTCCCTTTACCCCGACCCCACCCCACAGCTCTTTCTTCCCCCACCCCATTGTTATATCTCTTGCATGCACAGAATAGAACGGGGAGGGGCAATTTCTCACCCTTCGGGTGGCGGGTGGATCCCCCCCTCCTCCTCCTCGCCCCGATCTCCCTCTACACCGAAATTCCCACGGTACAACTCACAGCCAGCCGCTCCTACCCTGCTTAGCAGACGGGGCGAAGCAGGGTGCAGTCAAGTCAGTGAGCGCCCCCTAACGGCGCCTCCGGGCACAACCTGAGCTTTTGGAGGCGGGGCGTGGGCGTCTTCGAAAAGGCCGTCCTGGCCAATCCCTGCGCAGGGGCTGGATCTGCGGACAGACGCCCCTCCGCCCAGTTTTTTTTTTGAGACTGGGATTTCTGAGGGTGCCAATTCTTGGTGGGAAGCCTTTGCGGAGAGGAGAGACGTTGCTCAAAAGGCTTGGAAGATACTAATTAATACCATTAGTATGAAACTTACCATTTTGGTCAGACAAAACTTACCATTTATCTGAAATGTTATAGCCTAGAGCAGTGGTGAAGTTCATTTTTTTTATTACGGGTCCTGTGGGCGTGGCTTGGTGGCCGTGGGAAGGATGCTGCAAAATCCTCATTCCCTCCCCACTCCAGGGGAAGGATACTGCAAAATCCACATTTCTTCCCCACTCCGGGGGAAGGATACTGCAAAACCTCCATTCCCATCCCACTCCAGGGGAAGGATACTGCAAAACCTTCATTCTCATCCCACTCCGGGGTAAGGATACTGCAAAACCTCTATTCCCATCCCACTCCAGGGGAAAGATACTGCAAAATCCCCATTCCCTCCCCACTCCAGGGGAAGGATACTGCAAAACCTCTATTCCCATCCCACTCCAGGGGAAGGATACTGCAAAACCTCTATTCCCATCCCACTCCGGGGTAAGGATACTGCAAAACCTCCATTCCCATCCCACTCCAGGGGAAGGATACTGCAAAACCTTCATTCTCATCCCACTCCGGGGTAAGGATACTGCAAAACCTCTATTCCCATCCCACTCCAGGGGAAAGATACTGCAAAATCCCCATTCCCTCCCCACTCCAGGGGAAGGATACTGCAAAACTTCTATTCCCATCCCACTCCAGGGGAAGGATACTGCAAAACCTCTATTCCCATCCCACTCCGGGGTAAGGATACTGCAAAACCTCTATTCCCATCCCACTCCAGGGGAAGGATACTGCAAAACCTTCATTCTCATCCCACTCCGGGGTAAGGATACTGCAAAACCTCTATTCCCATCCCACTTCAGGGGAAGGATACTGCAAAATCTCCATTCCCATCCCACTCCGGGGTAAGGATACTGCAAAACCTCTATTCCCATCCCACTCCAGGGGAAGGATACTGCAAAATCTCCATTCCCACTCCACTCCAGGGGAGGGATACTGCAAAAATCCCATTCTACTCTACTAAATAGAGCTCTACAGCTTCATGCACTCCATTCTTCCCAGGAAGGGGGATCTTCAGAGGCCATCTAGTCCAACCTCCAGCGGAAGGCTCCTCCCCCTCCCCTTTTCTCACCCCTGGTAGAAAGACGCATTTTGGAGAGGGATGTGGCTGCTCCAGCTCCTCCCTTTCCCTTGGTCCAGTTCCCCACCCCTCCAGTCGTGAAGTCGGAGAAGGGAGCAGAGTAACAGTTGGAAGCATACTTGGATGTCTTCTAATCTAACCCCCTACTCAAGCTATACTATCAAAATGCTTTGCCAATTTCTTCATGAAAACCTCCAGCATTGGAGCCCCCACAACTTCTGGACACAAACTGTTCCACTGAAATTTCTGTCAGGAAATTTCTCCTTAATTCTAAATTGGATCTCTCCTTGAATAATCTTACATCCCGTACTTCTTATCCTGGGATGTAAGCCGGTTCAGCCCAGTAACGTGAGAAATTTCATTTCCTGGTCAGGGAGAAACTGATGCTTCTCTGGGGGATACTGACTCACCTTGGTGGGAAAATCTCAATGGGGTAGGGATGACCTCAAAGTCCTCTTTTCACTCTATCAGTTACTCTCAATGGTGCCTCCCTAAGTAACTCCATCTCGGCCACTCCCAATTGGAGCGTCTTCCTTGTAAGTCCCTCTTCTCTTTCAGGGTCTCTTCTGCTCCTCTTCCAACAGCATCCTCCCACCTTTAAAAATCACTTTCAGCCCCCATCGAGGCATTTGGGGGCTCCATTGCATTAAAAATGCATTTAAGGATCCCTGGTTCAAACAGGAAAAATAGAAGGAAGATGGACATGATGGCCAGGCTTGGGGCGATGGGGGGCAGCCAGCCAGTCCTCATCTCGGTGTTTATCCTGTTGGGACAGCACATTGGAACCTGAGGTTAAAGGTTCATTCACCAAGCTTGTTGGTTGGTTTCTGAACATTTCATTACCAAGCTAGGTAACATCTTCAGCAGAGTTAAGGGGAAATTGTATTGTATTGTAAATATTTATTTATATTTATTTAATTTGTCGAACATGTACTAGATAACAGGTATAAGTATAAACATGGACAAGAACAAGGAATAAGTACAAGTAAATGGGGAGAGTAGGACAAGGACGGTAGGCACAATGGCGCACTTATGCACACTTCCTTTTACGGACCTCTTAGGAATGGGGTGAGATCCACGGTAGACAGCTTAAGGTTGAAGGTGTGAGGGGGAGGTTAGAGGATGTAACAATGGAGTCAGGTAGAGCATTCCAGGCGTTGACCACTCTGTTGCTAAAGTCGTATTTTTTGCAATCGAGTTTAGAGCGGTTTACCTTGAGTTTGTATCTATTGTTTGCCCATGTATTATTGAGGTTGAAGCTGAAGTCGTTGACAGGCAAGATGTTGTAGCAGACAACGTTGTGTGCTATGCTTAGATTGGACTGTAGGCGGCGTAGTTCTAGGTTCTCCAAGCCCAAATTTTCAAGCCTGGTGGCATAAGCTATTGTGTTGTGAGCAGAGGAGTGGAGTACTCTTCTTGTGAAATACCTTTGGACTTGTTCAATTGTGTTAATGTCCGATATACAGTGTGGATTCCAGGCAGATGAGCGTTATTCGAGAATTGGTCTGGCAATATCAGTGTCAGTGTTCTGTTTATAAGGGCTTCTTCAGGTGTGTTGAGCATCTTGTGACAGGTCTTGTGATGAGTCAGCTGTGATAAGGGGGTCTTGCGATAAGATTACCTTGGGTCAGCCGTTGGGAGGTGAACTTCTGGTGGGAAAATTGTGCGGGTTGGTTGAGTCGGTGCTATCTCTGGTTAGCTGTGCAGTTGATTTGGATTCTGAGGGGTTCGTAGAATGGTTGTATGTCAGTGTCTCCTCTTGGCAGTCTGTCTGGCATGGTTGCTGGCTTCAGTGGTCCTTTCAAGGTTTCCCCAGATGAAGCCTCCATGTGGCAGAACAGTGAAAGGGTTGGCCTGGACTGGCTCTACCTCTCCTTGGCTGTGGGAGCTCCCTTTGCCTGGTTCCTCTCTCAGCCCGGCTTTCCTTAAGAGGCTGTCACTGTGGGAAGAGGAGGAAGAGGGGAGTCGCTACCCAGAGCTCTCCAAGTAAATCGCAAATTAGAAAAAAAAAAGTGACAATACCCAATGACTGTGCAGTGAGAAAGACAGGGTAGATATATTGGTTGGGTATATACCTCTCTGAAGGCCTATGGAGATTCTCAGTCCCAAAGGTGCTTTCTCAAAAGGCAACTGGACTCTTGTTGTTTTTCCCTGAAGATGTTTCGTTTCAATTCTGAAGAAGCTTCTTGGATGAAAAGCATAACATCTTCAAGGACAAAGTCCAGTTGCTTTTTGAAAAAAGCATCTTTGACACCTCCTCTGAAGGCCCTCTCATGTCAGCCTTCCTGGATAAACCAGGTAGGAAATACTAAATGAGATAAATCTACTTTATCACTTGTCTGAAACTACAAACTTCCCGCCCGCTATTTCTAACTGATTTAACCATTAGGAAAGGGGTGTCAAACTCGATTTCATTGAGGGCGAATAGCTTGACTTTGGAGAATAGCTTGACTCCCTCTTCTTTGTGGCAACTCCTGAGATATTGGAACACCCCTATCATGTCTCCCCTAGTCCTTCTTTTCATTAAACTAGACATACCCAGTTCCTGCAACCGTTCTTCATATGTTTTAGTCTCCAGTCCCCTAATCATCTTTGTTTCTCTTCTCTGAACTCTTTCTAGAATCTCCACATCTTTTTTTATATCATGGTAACCAAAACTGGATGCAGCATTCCAATAGTGGCCTTACCACGACATTATAAAGTGGTGTTAACACTTCATGTGATCTTGATTCTATCCCTTTGTTTATGCAGCCCTATTTATGCAGTGTTGGCTTTTTTGTAGCACAAATACATCCAATTCAGTCTTTCAATTAAAGATGAGAAATATCCTTAATAAGCAGGATATACTGAAAGATTTGTTAAAGCTACGTAGAGAAAAAAAAATGTGCAAAGTCACAATCATTCCAAAAGATTGTGAGGGCAGCTTTCCGAAGTTTGCGATGCCCCGATACCCTAAAATGTAAACAGGATCAAGCTTTCTGAACACCTTGATGTCACAAATCCAGGTATCTGTTTTAACTAATACCAGGGCACTAATGTGCCACTGAAAACCTTGAAAAATCCAGTGAGTTGGCAATACAAGATAGGAAAAAAAATTCCTTGGAGTTGAGCGGTATATCTTGATCATAAATAAAAAATGGTTGTAGTTCAAGGGTCGGCAACCTTAAACACTCAAAGAGTCATTTGGACCTGTTTCCCACAGAAAGGAAAACACTGAGATCCACAACCAGAAGCCCTCTCATTCAATTCTGGAGCCAACCGGGAGTCCAGTTCCCCCACCATAAGTCCTCCTAGTGCAGCATCCTTTTTCCTTTACCTGTCCTAACCAAAAGACCTATCAATTGTGGAGCCAAGTGGAAAACCCGCCCCTTGCTAGTAGTGTCCTCCTGGTGCACCCTGCTTCCTCCCCCCCCCAACTGGAAGCTCCTCTCAAAACTGTGGCACCAACTGGTGGTAAGGAGCCAGAGCAGAGGGATGAAAGAGCCACATGCGGCTCCAGAGCCGCAGTTTGCCAACCTCTGAACAACAACCATTTTTTGTTTATGATCAAGATATACCACTTGGAAAGGAGGACATAACAAGAAATAGCTTGAACACCTTTTTTTAATGCTCATTAGGAACACTATTGGATCACTAAAACAATTATTAAAGACGCAACAGTTGGAATCATAAACTCACTGACTGCTTTTCTGTTTTCAATGGGATTAATGAGATTTTGCACCAGAGAAATACTCAACTAAGCAGATATGTACATGTAAACATTTGGAAGATTTTTCTCAGATACGTTATGCAAATCAGATTATATAAAAAAAGCAACCCACAGCTTAAATACTTTACTAGTGTTTAAATTCCAATATTTTCAATACAATTAGAGCTAAAATGTTTACCCAGTTTAATTTACATATATACCACTTCTCTACAAAACCTGGGAGCCTGATCCCAAACTCATTTCACAAGTTATTTCTACCTAAAACTATTTGACCAGATGCACCATTTTGAGTTTTTTGTAATAAAGAGCAGGACAATTTAGGAACAGATTTTCTAGAATCAGACCTAATTAAATAATACTTCTGGAATTAAAAAAATCTATCCTCAGAGCTCTTTCCAAAATCATTACGCTTATTCAGACTGTTCACCACAATCTCTTTCCACAGACCTTACTGGAGTTCTTTTTGGATTCCATATCTTTTATATCATTTCATATTACAATATATCCCTTTACAGAAATTAAGGACACTTTGGTCCCTAAGGACATTTCTCTGATGTGGGTCACATTATGGAAAATCAGTTGATTGATTTCCAAACACTATGCATGGATCTTCTTCCCCCTCTGGATTCTTTCATGGAAAGGGTCCACATTTCACAAAAAGTCTTTCCCATCTGCAAGCTAACTCTGTGCAGAGCTTGCAGTTCAATCCTGATGGGCACAAGATTGACTCAGACTTCCAAGGTCAGTAAAATGAAGACCCAGATTGTCGGGGCAATATGATGACATTGTAAACCACTCAGAGTGCTATAAAGCACTGTGTGCCACTATATGAGTCCAAGTGCTATTACTATTCCATACAGTCATAAGATTTCTTCCCCGTGTGGATCCTTCTATGAGACGTAAAGTGAGTTTTCAATCTGAAATTCTTCCCACATTCTGTGCACTGATACAATTTCTTCCGTATGTGCGTACTAATGTGGTAAGTAAGGGAGCTGCTTGTACTCAAACACTTCCCACATTCATTGCAAACATATGATTTCTCCCTGGTGTGAACCCTTTTATGAGAAGTAAGGGAACGGCTGTAACAGAAATCCTTTCCACATTCCAAACATTTATAGGGTTTCTCTCCTGTGTGGGACCTTTTATGATAAGTCAGCTGGCCACAAACAATAAAAGTCTTTCCACAGTCTGTGCACTTATAAGGTTTTTCCCCTGTATGGATCCTGTTATGGGAAATAAGCTGACTGCTTTGGTTGAAGCTCTTCCCACATTCTATACATTTATAGGGTTTCTCTCCTGTGTGGATCCTTTTATGAGCGTTCAGGTAATTGCTGTTCCTGAAGCTCTTTCCACACTCCATGCATTTATAGGGTTTCTCTCCTGTATGAACCCGTTTATGGGAAGCAAGTGTACTGCTTTGACAGAAGCCCTTCCCACAGTCTATGCATTTAAATGGTTTCTCATTTGTATGAATCCTTTTATGAGAAGTAAGATTACTTTTTATACTGAAACTCTTTCTGCATTCCGTGCATTTATAGGGTTTCTCTCCCGTGTGAATCCTTTTATGAGAGTTCAGATAACTACTGTTCCTAAAGCACTTTCCACACTCCTTGCATGTATAGGGCTTTTCCCCTGTGTGGAGCCTTTTATGGGAAGCCAGCGTACTGCTTTGACAGAAGCTCTTCCCACATTCTATGCATTTAAAGGGTTTCTCTCCTGTGTGGATCCGTTTATGAGAAGTAAGGGAACAATTCATACTGAAGCTCTTTCCACACTCCAGACATTTATATGGTTTCTCTCCTGTATGGATCCTTTTATGGGACGTAAGGTCACCACTTTGCCTGAAGCTCTTTTCACATTCCAGGCATTTAAAGGGTTTTTCTCCAGTATGGATCCTTTTATGAGAAGTAAGGGAACACTTTACACTGAAGCTTTTCCCACAGTCTACACATTTATAAGGTTTTTCCTGGAGACGGATCACTTTATGGGATTTCAGCCTCTCTCTGTTCCTGAACTTCTTTCTACATTCCAGGTATTTATAGGGTTTTTCTCCTGCATGGATCCTTTTATGAGCAGTAAGAGCACTTTTTACACTGAATTGTTTTCCACAGACCTTGCACTTATAGGGCTTTCCCCCTGTATGGATCCTTTTATGGGTAGTTAGATTACCTTTCCACCCAATCCTCTTTACACAGTCTACACCTTTGTAGGGTTTCTCCTTTGCCTGAATAATTTTACGTGAAACAACATTATTACTGCTGAAGCTCTTTTCAATTTTGCAATGGTTACTAAAGTTTTGTTTTGCTTTGAATCTTGTTCTGCTTCCTCGACAATTTGCTGTACTGTTTTCTTTGGAATCATGTTGGGTCAGAAAGCAATCCATTTCTGGACCTTCAAGAATGGATTTTCTTCTCCAAAGGTAAGATTGCTTTTTTTCATTTTTCCTTCTTTTCCATTTATTTGCAGATGACTCTTCTGGTATTTCAGTTTTGAGCATTTGCAATGGAACTGCAGCTGGCTCTTGGTAATTTTCATTCTTCTGTATATGAAATGCTTGAAGTGGAAGAAAACTAAAATTAGAAAAAAAACTACAATGCACCATTTGCTGCCCCCCAAATCTAGATTTATCTATTACTGGGAATCTGCAGAAAAAGCAATGGGGGAAATAACAGCATTAATATTGGTTATGGAGCCGCAGTGGCGCAGTGATTAGAATGCAGTACTGCGGGATATTTCTACTGACTGCCAGCTGACTACAATTTGGCAGATTGAATCTCACCAGGCTCAAGGTTTACTCAGCCTTCCATCCTTCCAAGGTTGGCAAAATGAGGAGAAAGATTATTGGGGGCAATATGCTGACTCTGTAAACCACTTAGAGAGGGCTGTAAAGCACTTGAAGTCTAAGAGCTATTGCTATTATTAACTTAAAAGTCTGCCTGGCTGCTCAACCTTTGTCACTATTGGCAGTTAAAAATTAAAAAGCAAAACTCGATCTCGACATCATGTGGCACATATACTTTTTTTTACATATGATGCATCTAAGTTGCAACAACATACAATGCAATATCGTTGCAAGAGAAAATAAGGTTTTGATTAAGAAAAGCGACATAAGCAAAAACATCCCCCTGTAATTATCTTCTCAGTAGCTCTGCAATATTAATGCAGTTCCCAAAGAAGATAACATCAACCCTTGCCAGAATGACTGGTTATGAAAATAATTTCTTTCATCTAACTAAAACTGGGGTACTTAGAACATCATGCAGGTAGACTGGAATTAATCTAAGAGGGAAAAATTCTTAAGAGATAAAATATTAAAAGATCTGACTTAATTTTTCTTCAGAGGAACCTTTACCTAAAAAGGCCACAATCTTAGACATTTCCAACATGACTTCTTGATGCAGGGATTTCTGATTGGGATCAAGTAGTGACCACTCTTCGCGGGTGAAATGAACAGCCACCTCCTCAAAGGACACAGGACCCTGAACAAGGAAGAATTACTGTGAACAGACTCAGGAAGAATTTGCAAGACCTCCTTTAATCTGCAAATGCTAAAAGCATAGTTATAATTCTTAACTGGACATTTCTCTGGCGGGACTCAAAACGTTATATGATAAAATGGGCAGAATTCAGAGCCTATGGCTGACAGCCAATTAGGGCACCTAATTAAAGAGATCATTGTCAATTTCAGAAAGGGCAGGCACAGCCACACACCTCTGTGTATCAACGATTCACCTGTGGAAGTCGTTAGTACCACTTTCTTTAGAGGGACGATCGACAGCATCCTGTCATATGGCATTACTGTCTGTTTTGGAAGGATTACTGCTTTGGACAAGAAGGCAGTACAGAGAATGGTGAGGATGGCAGAAAAGATTCGTAGCTCACTTCCTGTGGGCCTTACTCACACAATCTACCAATACTACCAACATTTCAGGTTTCCAA
Source organism: Thamnophis elegans (assembly GCF_009769535.1). NCBI lineage: Eukaryota > Metazoa > Chordata > Lepidosauria > Squamata > Natricidae > Thamnophis > Thamnophis elegans. The sequence goes on along the minus strand of NC_045542.1, from coordinate 172,701,914 downwards.
GAGATAATCTCTTCAGAGGCAGGACTAGTCATAACTTGAATTCTAATGACCTTATGCTTCACTTGGGAACAACAATATGGTTTAAGGTTTTAAGGTTTAATTTTATTTATAGGCTGCCCAATCCCGAAGGACTCCGGGCGGCTTACAGAAGAGAAAAGAAAGAAAATAAAAATAAAATAAGACAAGTTAAAACGACACAAATACATTCATTTCAGTCGGGGCTGGACCTCAACAATGAGGTCAACAGCCCCAGGCCTGCCGGAAAAGCCAGGTCTTGACAGCTTTTCTGAAGGCATACCTTGACCCCCAAAAAGACATTGGAGGTCTCCCATTATTATCTTCTTCTTTCTTACCTGAATTGAGGAATCAGAGACTCTTTCAACTCCACTAGTACAAGGAGATGATTTGATGAACAACAGTGACTCCATTTTGTTCACTGGGAGGGAGGAGACATGATAGAAACAAGAAAGGGATCAACTTCATCTTTTCTAGTTGAACATACAACTTAAGATTTCTTCCTGTTCTACAGAGGAAACCTCCATCCGATGGTACTACACTATGCCTTCAGAAAAGAGCACAACCCTACCTCACACCAAGGAGCAATTCTCAGTTGGACTGCTCTCCTACTTTTTGGGCAGCAATAAGTCAAGTATCGTATTTTTCGGAGTACAAAGTGCTCCAAAGTATAAGACGCACCTAGCTTTTGGGGAGGAAAACAAGGAGGTAAATTGCTGGGAGGCAGAAGCCAAAAGGTGGGGGGCGGTGGGTGGGTGGGGCTACCTTCAGTGTATAAGACACACCCAAATTTTCACCCTCTTTTAGGGCGGGGAAAAGGTTCATCTTATATAGGTGAAAGTCGAAAAATTAAAATATCATGCAAAAGTTCATTTATTTCAGTAATGCAACTTAAAAGGTGAAACTAATATATGAGATAGACTCATTACATGCAAAGCAAGATAGTTCAAGCCGTGATTTGTCATAATTGTGATGATTATGGCTTACAGCACATGAAAACCCCAAATCCACCATCTTAGAAAATTAGAATATTACATGCAATCAATAAAACAAGGCTTGTACATAGAACAATATCAGACCTCTGAAAAGTATAATCATGCATATGTACTCAGTACTTGGTTTGGGCCCCTTTTTCAGCAATTACTGCCTCAATGCGGCATGGCATGGAAGCAATCAGCTTGTGGCACTCCTAACGTGTTATGGAAGACCAGGATGCTTCAATAGTGGCCTTCAGCTCTTCTGCATTGTTCGGTCTCATGTCTCTCATCTTTTTCTTGGCAATGCCCCGTAGATTCTCTAGGGGTTCAGGTCAGGCGAGTTTGCTGGCCAATCAAGCACAGTAATCCCACGGTCATTGAACCAGGTTTTGGTGCTTTTGGCAGTGTGGGCAGGTGCCACGTCCTGCTGGAAAATGAAGTCAGCATCCCCATAAAGCTCGTTTACGGAAGGAAGCATGAAGTGCTCCAAAATCTCCTGGTAGATGGCTGCATTGACCCTGGACAATGAAGCATAGTGGACCAACACCAGCAGATGACATGGCTCCCCAAATCAATACACTGTGGAAACTTCACACTGGACTTTGAGCATCTTGCAGTGTGTGCCTCTCCATTCTTCCTCCATACTCTGGGTCCTTGGTTTCCAAATGAGATGCAAAAGTTGCTCTCATTAGAAAAGAGGACTTTGGACCACTGAGCAACAGACCAGGTCTATTTTTCTTTAGCTCAAGTAAGACGCTTCTGACATTGCTTGTTGTTCAAGAGTGGCTTGACAAGAGGAATACGACATTTGAAGCCCATGTCCAAGATCTGTCTGTGTGTGGTGGTCCTTGATGCACTGACTCCAGCCTCAGTCCACTCCTTGTGAAAGTCCCCAACGTTTTTGAATGGCCTTTTCCTGGCAATCCTCTCCAGGCTGCGGTCATCCCTGCTGCTTGTGCACCTTTTTCTTCCACACTTTTCCCTTCCACATAACTTTCTATTAATGTGCTTTGATACAGCACTTTGGGAACATCTAACCTTTTTTGCAATTACCTTTTGAGGTTTTCCCTCCTTATGGACGGTGTCAATGATGGTTTTCTGCACAACTGTCAGATCAGAAGTTTTTCCCATGATTGTGATTCCTACTGAACCAGATTGAGAGACCATTTAAAGGCTCAGAAACCCTTTGCAGGTGTTATGGCTTAATTAGCTGATTAGAGTGGGACACTTTGAATTGATTTAAAACCAATTTCATTGTATTTAAGTACAGTGACAATAAAGATTATACTTACTTGAGCCTAGAATACTGCACCTTTTCACAATATTCTAATTTTCTGAGATTGTGGATTTGGGGTTTTCATGAGCTGTAAGCCATAATCATCACAATTACGACAAATCACGGCTTGAACTATCTTGCTTTGCATGTAATGAGTCTATTTCATATATTAGTTTCCCCTTTTAAGTTGCATTGCTGAAATAAAGGAACTTTTGCACGATATTCTAATTTTTCAAGTTTCACCTGTACTCTGAAAAATACGTAAGTATACTCTTGGCAACCAAAGAGTTCACTCAACCATTGAAGATTCCCCCTCCTCCCTAGTCCCTGCAGCTTAAAATCAACATGGTCTATGTAACAGAGCAATTCATGAAATTCTGGCACTGCAGGAAATGTTTGCAAGGACACATGGTGATGATGCCGATCCAGTAGGGATCTGCGTCAGAATTTACTCAAAATTATTTAACAAGAAAGGAACAAAGAAAGGCTGCTCCCCTCCCCAGCAGTGAATATAAAGAGAAGTGGATGGAGAATGCAAGCCAGAGAAACCCCTCATAGGTCTACGGTAAAAGAGGATTCATTGGAAGATAGTGCACGGACTGAAGGAAGGAATTGTTTTTCATGGGATATAAATCTTCTAGCTTGAAGAGGGAGAGCTATATCTTTCTTGCTTGGTCACTTATTAAGTTCTGCAATTACACATGAGAAGATACAGAGAATTAAGGGGAACTAGAAGCTTTCTGGAAAACCTCCCATCAAGTGAAAGGATCTTCCCTTACCTAGTGAGGCAACCTGATGTTAACTTTTATTCTCATGGATCATTAAATAAATTTGCCCAATCCAACCAATTAGGCTCCCAGAACCTGAAATATAAGCAAAGAAAAGGAGTTAAGAAGGCAGGACAGAAGACCATCTGGATGTTCATTTTCTGCCCACAAAACCCTTGTGTCCATCAGTGGGGATGGCTGAGACCAATGGGAGAATTGCTCCAAATGATATATCCTCTTAAGACAGGGGTCACTAACCTTTCGGACCTCAGGGACCACTACATTCATAATTTTAAATCCCGCAACCACTAATACGATTTTTTAAAAAAGATAAACAGTATCTAGTGCAATATAAAAAAAATGCAAATAAATTTTCTGCGGGCCATCAAAATTTTCTCGTGGACCACCAATTGGTGAGAAAACACAGGAACAATTTTGCTAATAAGGTTTTCTAAACATCTGCCTGCATTATTATTCTTCAAAACTCTGGGAGATATTTAAGAAATTAAAGAATTCAAGATATTAAGGATCCCTCCGCATTTCTCATGTGAAGCATCTCTGACCTGGCCAGGGCCCTTCCTTCTTCTCCTTTGCCAGGATCAGCAGGAATCTGCTGACACCACCGGGCAACTGGTCTCCCCTGGCTCTCCAAAGATCCTTCCAGTCTTGGAATCTGAACCTGAAGGAGATGTGATCCAGTGAGTCCTTGAAGCTTCCTCTCCGCTTCCCCCTCAATTTTCTCCGCCTCCCCCAGTGTTGGATCTCCTCCATGCACAGCCAAGAGCAGTTATGAAGGGGGGCGGGATTTCCAGCTCCCTCCAACTCTTGGGATTCAGAATCTAGTTCCCTTCCCTGGGGAGGATCTGGGTCGCGGGACACCACCAACCAGCCCGCCCGCACAGATTCCCAGGGAGCAACTCACAGGCTGTCCCAGCACACCAGGCAGACAAAGTGGAGCATGCGCAGTAGCTTACTGTCAGTCGATAGCGAAGAGTGCGCCCTCTGCTGTAATTAGGGAGCAGCTTCTGGACTTGGGAAATCGCCGCCATGGGGAGGGAACCTTAGAGGTCATCCAGGCCGGCTTCTGTTCGGGGTGGCATGTGTGATGGAGCTCGCCCTCTGCCGAACGGCATCGGGTAGAAGGTACGCTGAGATCACAGTGCTCCCTGTGCAGACAGTCACCCCGAGGAGGGGACACCAGTTCCGTCCTTTAGGGAGCCCATGGATGACGGGAGGGGGAGCGGGACAGGAGCGAAGGGAGGGGAAAGCTCTCCGGGTCACGTGAGCCTGACGAGCCAATGGCGGGCGACAAGCGCCTGACAGGTTTGGGCGGGAAAAGGGAGTCGCCACTTTTCGGTTGGGAGCGAATCTTCCTCCTTGCTCTGAGGAAAGATATTATCTCTCCCTCTCACATACACACACACCGAAAATGTATATGTAATAGTACAGGTAGTCATACTCTTTCTCTCACACACAGAATACAAAAATGTATATATACTAGTACAAGTAGTCACACACACACACACACACACACAAACACACAAACACAATACAGAAATGTATATGTAATAGTACAGGTAATCTCTCTGTCACACATACAACACATACACAGAACCCAAAAATATACGTCAGTGAGCCGAACCTTTTTCTTATGGCGTGGCAAAAGTGTGTGTGCGCAAGCTATTGCCCACACCAATTCAATCCTCCCACCCACCTGCACATGCACACATGACACACAGAGGTTCTGGAGGCTTTCCTGAAGCCTGTGGAGGGCAAAAATGACCTCCCTCAGCCCCCAGAAATGGATCGTTCCCGAACTTCCAGTTGGCCCGTTGGGCCTCTTTTTCGCCCTCACCAGCCTCCAGAGGGTTTCCTGAAGACTGGGGAGGGTGAAAACGGCCTCCACTGGCCCTTTGGGGAGCTGACAACTGGCGTGCCAGGAAAAATGGCTCCGCGTTCCACCTGTGCTATAGGTTCGCCATCATGGGTATATGTAATACTACAGGTAGACGCACTAGACAGAACTAGACAGTTGCTAGGCATGGCTTCTCTCAGGACTCCCCCTTGTACCTTTCAGGACACTCCAGTTTAACACAGAACTGTCCCAAGTTGGGGCTGTAGACTCAGCCTGGAGACAGATGATATGGCAACTGCTTATTCCTGGCAAGAGACAACTACAGAGTACCCCTCCCTACAGACCCCCTCCTAAATCCATTTCTGTTGAGAGTGGGCTTGTGGGGAGCATTTCATGAGTTCTGCTGGGGTCCCCTGGTTGCTGCTTGTGAGGGTGCTGTCCTAGATCCTGGAAGCGAGGGCGGAAGGAGTCCCCCTCCCAGGTAAGGAGTGGGCTGGGAAGCAACATTGAAGGAGGCAAGAGGGGAGCTGCGACCCATAGGAGAGCTGTTAGGGGAAAAGGTTCCAGGGCAATGGAGGAGGGAGCTTCTGACAATCCTCCCTCCTGACCACACCCCTGCGAATGCAATTCCCTCAAGTGGCAAAGTGGAAAAAGGGGTTCTGAGGTAGTTGGAGGAACCACTTTGTTGGTGGGGGAGATAGCAATAGCAATTAGACTTATATACCGCTTCATAGGGCTTTCAGCCCTCTCTAAGCGGTTTACAGAGTCAGCATATTGCCCACAACAACAATCCGGATCCTGATTTTACCCACCTCAGAAGGATGGAAGGCTGAGTCAACCCTGAGCCGGTGAGATTTGAACAGCCGAACTGCAGAACTGCAGTCAGCTGAAGTAGCCTGCAGTGCTGCATTTAACCACTGCGCCACCGCAGCTATGAGGGAAGCCCTACTCATCTGAGGTCTTTGTGGCTCTTCAGAAGTGGATTCGATTCCTTTCATTGTTAAGACTCCGAATTAGACCTCCTCCTGGGCCCCTATTCTCCCCCAGGAGTCCAGCCCTCTCAAAGCTCTTGGGGACCCATTGCATCCATATGCATTCCAATGTCTCCAATTCAGTCCCCAACTGAAAAGGAACAAAGCCACAGTTTGGGGGGGGGGGGTGTAAGTCACCTGAATTCAACAGCTTCTTGAAGCACAAGTCCACTTCTACCACTAAAAGTCCAAATGTTCTTTCAGATTCCAGAAAGCAGCAAAAGGGTTTCAGTTCTCTGGTTGCCCTTTTGAGTCCTCCGAAGCAAAGGAAGAAGATAAAATTGGCCAAAGCACAATCAATGTGGAATAGATTATCTCCACAGATGTAAAGTTACATAATCAGGAAAATTCTAATAAAACTGCCAAGTTTTTGTAATGAGGAATGTATCCAAATTTTATAGGCTACAATGTCTCTTGTTTGCTTCTTTCATAAATATATCTACTTTGCTAAAAAATTTTCTCATTCCATGGTTTTCTATGCATCATTGGGCAGTGTGAAACTGAATCAAATCTGAATTCATTACACCTCCTTCTACCAGTTTCTAATATTTGATTCCACTTTCACCTCTCTCCCCCAAGTTCTCCTACATATTCATCTGGTTTGTCCATTTAGCTTTTTGTTCAATGTGTATTAAATAGGGCAACTTACGCAACAACTGTTTCCAATAATTTATTAACATTTCAAAATGAGAAAAGTTGTTAATAATCAGAAATTTTTTTAAAGCTATATTAAGTTAAAAAGTACAAAGTCACAATCATGCTATTAAGTTTTCTCCAAAACCATCGCATGCCTAGCATGTCAGGTATGATTTATCTTTCTGATCAACTTGATGCCACCAAATGAAATAGGCACTAAACTGACATTTGAAAATCTTTAAAAATAGAAAATACAGTACTGATTACTTTACTCTGTGAAACTGAGCAATAGATAATTTAAACCAAGCAATATTTCCTTTAAAAAAATATTGCTCATAAGGTACACTGTTGGAACCATTTAAAAAAGTTCCCTTTTAGCCAGGTTAATGCAATTTGGCACCAGACTGGGCTGTATATCAAAATATTTGGGAGAGATTTCCACTTATAACTAAACTGGTGCACATACAATATATGAAAAAATAATAGCTGAAATGCCATGTTACATGTTTAAAGGCAGCCAGTATTTTCAACACAATTGGAGGTAAAATGAATATAGACACATACATTTTCTCTTGCCTTGCTTCATACACCAGCTCTGGAAGCTGATCCGACGAATAGAAGATGTTGCTTCTATTTAAATAAAGCAGCTTGACCAAGCCAAGGTTTTGCAATAACAAGAGGGGAGCAATTGTTTAACAGATTTTCTTGAGACCATAACTGAATAGGTAATATCTCTGGAAGTAAGAACTCTATCCTGGGGACTTCTAAAACGCATACATTTATTGGAATGAAGACTATTCACCACAACATTTTTCCACAGATGTTATTCTTTTTACACTCCATATCTTTAGATGGTTTCATATCACAGTGGATCCTTTTATACAAATTAAGAACACTTCAGTCCCTAAAGGGATCTCCCTCCCGTCCCTATGTATCCCTGATGTGGGTCATATTAATAAGGGAAATAAGTTGAGGGCTTTTCACAGGATACTTTTTGGCCCTCCGTGGATTGGGTGCTTTCTAACAAAATGAGATTCAATGGTGAAAAAAGTAAGGCTCTACATTTAGGCAAGAAAAACCAAATGCACAGGTACAGTATATGTGGTACCTTGCTCAATAGTAGTAACTGTGAGAGGGATCTTGGAGTCCTAGTGGACAACCATTTAAATATGAGCCAGCCCTGTGCAGCAGCTGCCAAAAAAGCCAACACAGTTCTAGGCTACATAAACAGAGGAACTGAATCAGGATCACGTGAAGTATTAATACCACTTTATAATGCCTTGATAAGACCACACTTGGAATACTGCATGCAGTTTTGGTTGCCACAATGTAAAAAAGATGTGGAAACTCCAGAAAGAGTGCAGAGAAGAGCAACAAAGATTATTAGAAGACTGGAGGCTAAAACATGAAGAATGGTTGCAGGAACTGGGTCGGTCTAGTTTAATGAAAAGAAGGACTAGGGGAGACATGATACCAGTCTTCCAATATCTCAGGGGCTGCCCCAAAGAAGAGAGAGTCAAGCTATTCTCCAAAGCACCTGAGGACAGGACAAGAAACAATGGGTGGAAACTAATCAAGGAGAGAAGACACTTAGAACGGAGGATAAATTTCCTGACAGAACAATTAATCAGTGGAACAACTTGCCTCCAGAGGTTGTGAATGCTCCAACAGTGGAAGTTTTTAAGAATATGTTGGATAATTATTTGTCTGCTGTGGTGTAGGGTTTCCTGCCCAAGAAGGGGGTTAGACTAGAAGACCTCCAAGGTCCCCTCCAACATTGCCATTCTATTCTATTATTTACAAGCATCCTATTTTCACAAAAACTCCTTCGGCATTCTGTACATTTCTATTCTTTCCCCTCCATGTGGATCCTCTTATGAGAAGTAAGGTGACTTCTTAATCTGAAGCTCTTTCCACATTCTGTGCATTAATGCAATTTCTTCCGCGTATGGGTACTAATATGGTAACTAAGGGATTTGCTTGTACTCAAACTCTTTCCACATTCATTGCATACATATGATTTCTCTCCTGTGTGGATCCTGCTATGGGAAGTAAGGGAACGTTTATCACTGAAGCTCTTTCCACATTCTAGGCATTTATAAGGTTTCTCTCCTGTGTGGGACCTTTTATGGTAAGTCAGATGGCTACTGGTAGCATAGGTTTTTCCACAGTCTGTGCACTTATAAGGTTTTTCCCCTGTATGCATCTTGTTATGGAAACTCAAGTGACTACTTTGGCTGAAACTCTTCCCACACTCTAGACATTTATAGGGTTTCTCTCCCGTGTGGAGCCTTTCATGAACAGTAAGAGAAGTTTTTATAGCGAAGCTCTTTCCACACTCCAGGCATGTATAGGATTTATTTCCTGTGTGGAGCCGTTGATGGAAAGTCAGGTAACTGCTGTTTTTGTAGCTTTTTCCACACTCCATGCATTTATAGGATCTTTCTTCTGTGTGGATCCGTTTATGGGAAGCAAGGCTACTGCTTTGGGTGAAGCTCTTCTCACAGTCTAGGCATTTATATGGTTTTTCTCCTGTGTGGATCCTTTTATGAGAAGTAAGAGAACACTTTACACTGAAGCTTTTTCCACACTCCGTGCATTTATAGGGTTTCTCTCCTGTATGGATCCGTTTATGGGAAGCAAGGGAACTGCAAGTCCTGAAGGGTTTTCCACACTCGGTGCATTTATAAGGTTTTTCACCTGAATGGATCCTTTTGTGGGATGTCAGTTGATTTCTATTTCTGTAGGTCTTTCCACACTCTATACACTTATAGGGTTTCTCTCCCATATGAATCCTTTGATGGGAAGCAAGGCCACCATTCTGCCTAAAGCACTTTCCACACTCTATGCATTTAAAGGGTTTCTCTCCCCTATGGATCAATTTATGGGTAGCGAGGCTGGCACTCTTTTTAAATCTTTTCCCACACTCTATGCATTTAAAGGGTTTCTCTCCCATATGGATCCGTTTATGCATAGTAAAAGAAGTGTTTGTCCTGAAGGTTTTTCCACAGTCTAAACATTTATAGGGTTTTCCCCCTGAATGGATCCTTTTATGGCATATCAGGTAACTACTAGTCCTGAAGCTCTTCCCACATTGTATGCATTTAAAGGGTTTTTCTCCAGTATGCATTCTTTTATGGTAAATAAGAGAATTCTTCCAGCTGAAGCTTTTTCCACATTCCATGCATTTATAGGGTTTTTCCCCTGAATGGATCCTTTTATGGCATATCAGGTAACTACTAGTGCTGAAGCTCTTCCCACACTGTAGGCATTTAAAGGGCTTTTCTCCAGTATGCATCCTTTTATGGTAAGTAAGAGAATTCTTCATACTGAACATTTGTCCACAATCCACACATTTATAAGGTTTTTCCCCTGAATGGATCCTTTTGTGGCATATCAGGTAACTACTACTGCTGAAGCTCTTTCCACATTCTATGCATTTAAAGGGTTTCTCTCCCGCATGGATCAATTTATGGGAAGCGAGGCGAGCACTCTTTTTAAATCTTTTCCCACACTCTATGCATTTAAAGGGTTTCTCTCCCACATGGATCCATTTATGCATAGTAAAAGAAGTGTTTGTCCTGAAGGTTTTTCCACAGTCTAAACATTTATAGGGTTTTCCCCCTGAATGGATCCTTTTATGGCATATCAGGTAACTACTAGTCCTGAAGCTCTTCCCACATTGTATGCATTTAAAGGGTTTTTCTCCAGTATGCATTCTTTTATGGTAAATAAGAGAATTCTTCCAGCTGAAGCTTTTTCCACATTCCATGCATTTATAGGGTTTTTCCCCTGAATGGATCCTTTTATGGCATATCAGGTAACTACTAGTGCTGAAGCTCTTCCCACACTGTAGGCATTTAAAGGGTTTTTCTCCAGTATGCATCCTTTTATGGTAAGTAAGAGAATTCTTCATACTGAACATTTGTCCACAATCCACACATTTATAAGGTTTTTCCCCTGAATGGATCCTTTTGTGGCATATCAGGTAACTACTACTGGTGAAGCTCTTTCCACATTCTATGCATTTAAAGGGGTTTTCTCCAGTATGTATCCTTTGATGGGAGGTAAGGGAACTCTTCACATTAAACCTTTTTCCACAATCCACCCATTTATAAGATTTTCCTGCTGTATGGTTCCTTTTGTGGGATTTCAGATGCGCTCTGTACCTGAAGTTCTTTCCAGACTCTAGGCACTTATAGCGTTTGCCCCCTGAATGTACTCTTTTTTGAGAAGTTAAATTATCCCTCCACCCAACACTTTTTCCACAGTCCACAACGTTGTAGGGCTTCTCGCTTGCCTGGTTCATTTTATGTGAAGTAACATTATTAATGCTGGAGCTTTTTTCAGTTTTGCAGCGGTTACTAACATTGGGCTTTGCTTTGAATCTTTTTCTACTTTGAGATTTCCCCATATTTTCTTTGGAATCACTTTCGGTCAGGAAATGATCCATTTCCACACATTCAAGAATAGTTTTCTCTCTCCAATTGTGCTTCTTTTCATGTTTCCTCCCTCCCCACTTACGTGTAGAGGTCTCCTCAGGAATTTTAGTTTTGATTATTTGCAATGGCACCAAATTTGGCTTTTGGTCGTTTTCCTTCTTCTGCACATCAGATGCTTGTGGGGGGAAGAAAAATAAATTAGAATAATCTACAACCTCACTTTGGTGTCCCTATGCACAGATTTATCTACTACTGGACATCTGTGGAGAAAGCAACTAGGGAAATGACAACATGCATATTAGTTATTAACTTAAAGGACTAGTATGGCTGCATATAACCCTCATTCTTGGCAATTAAAAATTTAAGCAGGAACAGATCTTGTCATCAGAATGTGGCGCACAAATTGCCTCAACCATGAGGCACCCAAGTTGCTTTCAATAAGACAACATATGTCATTATAACACAAAGCAGGACAAAATTTGTTGCTGAATAGGACAATTACAACAGGCAAAAACATCATCTCCCTGAACATCTTGCCAATAACTCTGCAGTAATGACCCCAGGACCAAAGATGACCACAAGACTGAATGTCAATCTTTGCTAGTCATCACACTGATTTCCTTCTTCTAAATGAAATTGTGCTACTTATAAGACCATGAAGGGGGACTGGAATTAATTAGAAATAAGAATTTTTTAAAAGTTACGTATAGATCTACGTTGTAAATAACATATCTACTGACACCTTGCTGTGATGTTTCCTCTAGAGGAACCCTTACCTAAAGAGGTCACCATTCTAGACGTTTCCAACATGACTTCTTGATACAGGGCTTTCTGGCTGGGATCAAGCAGCAGCCATTCTTCATTGTTGAAATGGATGGCCACCTCCCCAAAGGACACAGGACCCTAAAGAAGGAAGAATCCCAGTGAGCAGACTCGATAGAATTTGCAATATGTCATTCAATCTGCAAATCCTAAAAGGACAAAGTGAAGCTTCTTGGATGAGAAGCGAAACGTCTTCAAAGAAAAATGAGAAAGTCCAGTTGCCTCATTAAAAAAAAAAGCATCTTTGGGACTAAAAGCCAAAGTGAAAATTCTTGATTGGACATTTTCCTAGGTGGACTCAACACATTATATGATAAAAAGGGCAGAATTCACAGCCTACTGCTCACATTCATTTAATGTATGTTTTATTATCTTGACTGACTCTGCTGACCTTCAATATTATCAACCTGCCTTGATCAAGTGGCAGAGAGTGCCTTAGATACAACATCTACCAGTGACTCCAGCACTTCATGATATTTGCAAGAGGTTATATGGCAGTGGCGGGTTCTGGATCCCGTTGCAACTGGTAAGCAATGGGGCCAGGTATCCACCACATGAACGTGCGCAGCACGCACATGCGCACTTACTGCCCGCAAGGCTCCAGCTGCTTGGCGGAGCATCACGCAGGGGCCATGTAAGTCCGGAAAACCTCAAATACCAGTAAGGAGCAAGAGTGGGTAGGCGGGCCATCCGGAGCACTGTACTGGAACGCTCCCAGCAGGCACTGGTATACTGGGGCGTATCGCCTGCAACCCACCACTGTTCTATGGGATCTCTAGGGGACATAGTAACCAAATGGTCTTTGTGGTTCTTTGAAGGGTCAGTCTTGCTCACTCTCATGAACTTTCATGAAAATACTGGAAAGACACTTCCAGACATCAAGGTGCAGATTATACACAAAGCATTTTCTGCCTCTCCTCTTTTTATCCCATTCTCCAATGACATGAAAACAAAATTATGCTTACCATAAAGAGATTTAGCTTGACTATTCATGTGTCCTGACAGGCAACATGGAGAGCCATGTGGCATTTGTTGAAACAAGAATTATACAACCACTAAAGAATCCCATACATTTCCAAAACTTTGATAACTGTTAGGCCTACTTTGAAACTATCATATGCAAAGGAAACTAGAGGTTTCTTATTCTTCTCCCATATTAGCTGCTAATCTCAACTTTCCTACCTGAATTGGGAATCCAGTGGCACTTTCAGTTCCACCCATAGAAGGAGATGATTCACTGAAGAACGATGATCCTATGTTCTCCACTGGCAAGAGAGAGACAGGATGGAAACAGGAAATGGTTCAACTTCATCTTTTCTAGATTGAAGGCAAAACTTTATATTTCTTCCTGTCCTGCCCAGAAAAACATTTTTGCCTCTTCTACATGCTAACTTTCATAGGCTCCATCTTGGGAGCCAAGAGTGAAAGGAGAAGACCAAACCCACCACATACTGAAGAAGGAACATCAATTGGATTATTCTCTTAACCTTTTGGAATAACACATGGAATTATATACTCTTGGCAACCAAAGCATTTGCTCAATCAGTGTAAATCCCCCCCCCCCTTCCTCTCTGATTTTGAAACCAGAGAAATTAGTGATGTTCTAGAAACTCAGGAAGCATGCCTGCTAGGGCAGGTAGGAATTAAGCAAAACTATCTCTTCTTAAGGAAACCCAAAAATAGGGTTTTGCTCTTTTCCACATCATTGGGAACAGAGAAATCTCTCATGATGGAGGAAGAGGAAGAGCCAGAATGCAACTCAAGGTGGCCCCTACAAGAGTCAGTTTTGTGTGAAAGGCAAATCCTAGGCTTGCTCTGAAGGGAGGGAATTCCTTTGTGCGCCTTAAGTCTTCTAGCTTGAAGAGGGAGTTCTAGCTTTCTTATAGGGTCACCTTCTACTAAGTCCAATGATTAAGACCCAAGAAGAGAATTAAGGATAACTGGAATCTTTCTAGAAAGTCTCCAATCCAGTGGAACAGTCTTTTCTTACCTAGTGAGGTATCCTGACTTTTATCCTCGGGGATCCCTCTGAAAGAAAGCTGAGAAAGATTTGTGCGATCCATCCAATTACTCCCCATTCCTGGAAGGGCCTCCGAACCTGAAATATAAGCAAAGGAGAGCAGTTAAGAAAACAGGACAAAAGAGGATCTGGATTTTATCTTTTGCCCACAAAACCCTTGTGACCATCAGTGGAGAAGGATGGGACCCAATGGGAGAATCGCTCCAAAGGAGATACTCTTTGGAAGAACTCAAGAACAATTTAGCTAATGAGGTTCTCTAAATATTTACTCGGATTATTAATCTCCAAAACCCTATCAGGGACATATGAAATAATTCAAGCAAGTGAAGATCCCTCCATGTTCCCCAAAAGAAGCTTCTTTCACCTGGGACTTTTCCTGCTGCTTCTCCTCTGCCAGGATCAGAAGGAATCTTTCAGCCACTGGCACCGCCGGGCAACTGGTCTCCGCTGGCTCTCCAAAAGCCCTTCCAGGAATCTGAATTTAAATGGAGATCGAGCCTTTAGGCTTCCTTCTCTCCTCCCCACTGCCCCATTGTTGGATCTCCACTATGCACAGCCAAGAGCAGTTATGGAGCAGGTTTCCCGCTCCCTCCAACCTCAGAATCTCGTTCCCTCCCCTGGGGGGGATCTGAGTCGCGGGAGCCCCTCTTGCCCCGCCCCCACCAGAATCCTAAGCAGCAACTCTCAGCCGGAACCACCAGATCAAGCCGAGGGAGAGCATGCGCAGTGGCTGTCGGCAGCCAAGAGAGCGCCCCCTGCTGGCACCTGGAGTGAAATCTCGGCCGTGGGGGCAAGTTTGGGGGGGGCTATGCAGCGCAGCCTCTGCTGGGTGCTGCATCTGCTCTGGAGAGCGAGCTCCGCAAGTGGCATCCGCGAGAAGCCAGGCGGAGATCAAATGCCGGTTCCGTGGTTTTGGGAGCCCATGAATCTCCTTTCTGGCTGCTCCATAGGAAAAAGGAGAAAAGTAAAACTAAAGGAGGAACCCCCCTCTCCCCCAAACAGATGTGGCTTTTGGTAGTTTTTCACAGAAAAGAAGCAAAGTATTTATGTAATTCGTATTATGTAATTAAGGACCGTGAGAAGAGTGTGGAGGGGGGGAAAAAACAGCCATTAGGCTGGAAGACAGAGATAAATGTTAAAAACATCCTCATCGCCTGATGCTTCTCAGACATCAAACTTCCCAGGAGGTCAAGGAAACGGGCTCCCCGTGAAGCAGAAGAGGGAGAATCATCCACTTACTCTGGAAAGCATAAGTTGATCGTGGTCTGGAAGGCTGGAGACACGTGTCACGGGGGTCGTGGGAAAAACAAGTGAGCCGTGGCTAGAGGAGACCTCTAGGTTTCGGGCCTCATCGGCTACTAGTAGCCTGGGATTCCCACATCTCAGCAGCCGTTGCCTCCTTGAGAGATTGCTTCAATCAGGGGCTCACCCGTGTCCCAATTTGGGACCCCCCACCCCCACCCAGTTGCGCTGTACACGATCTGCGTGGCCCCTCCCACTTTGTGTTTCTGCTCCAAAGGCTTTCTCCGCAGGAAGAAGTCACCAGAGATTCTGCCCAGAGACTGATGACTCAACAGAAGGGAAGCTTCCCATTGGCGCAACCTATTCCTTGGAAGCCAACTCCGAAGTATCCCTGTCACGGTATCCACGGTAAGGGTGGGGGAGTGGGAGGCACCATTGATACGGCTGGGGCGGGGTTTACTGGGAGTCTGAGACACTCTCGTTCCCCCCCCCCCGTGAGACGGGAGCTTGCGTGACTCCACCCCTTTCCTCTTGGCCACGCCTCTCGCAGTGCGGTTCCCTCAGAGGGAGAAGCGGGAAAAGGGGTTCACGAGAGGGCTGGGGGGGAGGAGCCTATTCTGTCAGGAAGAGCGGAGAGAGACTGAGGCGCCTCTGAGGGAAGCGCCGCCATGGAGGGGGTATCTTTAGGCTCCTCAGGGACGGACCCCACTCCTCCTTTCTCTGCGTCAGTCACCGAATTGGGCCTCCTTCTGGTCCCCTCTTCTCCCTCAGGGGACCCCTCTGCCCTCCCCCGAGCTTCTCTGATGGGAGCCCCCAAAGCGACCCTCGGAAGTCACCCCATCAACTGAGGCGAATGACTTTGAAGATCCCCACACACAGTGGATCCCACCTTGACCCTCACTGGTCCTCAAAGACCCTTCAGGATGATGATGGCGTTTCTTTCAGGGGTTCGTTTTCAAAGGGAGAGAAACAGCTGGCTGGAGAATAAGGAATTTATTGGCCTTTTTCAATTAACACATTATTTAATGATATTAAATAGGAAGGTAAATGTAGACGTTGCCTGAATATCCCTGCTCTGGCTCCAAACGCAAATCCTTAAAGGCCAAAAATACCTGGCGAAAGAAACGTCCTTCTGGGTTCGGCTCCAAGCGGGGGAAAAAGACACTGGAGACATGGAGGCTGTTTGGAAAGGTGGTTTTAATGGTGGACAGGACCACATGGCTTGAACAGAAAAGTGATCACATGCTTCAATGTTGGTGGAGAAGAAGAGAAGGGCCGGAGAAGCCGAGTCCTTGGTTTTATGCCCTTGTATTCTGATTGGTTGTCAGACTCCCATGGGCTCACGGAGGGCCAACTCTCTAGGCTGTGTTTTGAATCCAGGTTTGGTTGAGTTCTCAGATGTCATGTGGGGAGTTGGGTAAAGTGCCAATATTATCATGCCTTAATCCCATTCCCCTGAAGCTGAAGTGGAGAACCCTTTATTATGTAAAGGGACTATCTTGGCCTTCTTAATGGCCCATTGACAAAGACTGGTGGGGGAGGCAAGAAGCTGCAGGAAGTTTCTCTTTAAAACATTTCTCCCTTTCACATCCAGGGAAATATTCTGCCTTTTCAATATTTCCTAGGATATTTCATTTTTCTGGGAGAGGGCTGGGTGATAACTTCCTACATACCTTCCAAGTTGTAGAAAAAGGCAAAAGGCTGAATTTTTCTGGTTCCCTTTTGAATCCTTAGCTGAAGCACTTTCAATGCTGCATGGACTATCTCCGCAAAGGTAAAATTACATAATTAATAATATTATGAAAAAAATGCCAGGATTTTATGATGAGAAATGTTCTCACATTTTAATTGTTTGCGACTTTCATAGAAAAATCTACGGTACCTTGCTAATGCTTTTCTCATTCCATGGTTTTCAATGCATCATTGTGCAATGTGAAACAGTCAGATGTGAACTCAGTCCACCCCTTTCTAGCACTTTCTAACACATTTGATTCCACTTTCAGGGCTCCCCACCCCCACCCCAAGTTCTCCTACATATTCAGCTGGTTTGTTCGTTTAGCTTTTTTGTTCACTGTATATAAAGTAGGGCATCATTTACCTTGCGCAACAACTGTTTCCAATAATTTATTAACATTTCAAAATGAGAAAGGTTGTTAACAATCAGGAAATATGCTTTTAAAAAAGCTATATTAAGTTAAAAAGCACAGTGTCACAATCATGCTATTAACAGTTTTCTCCAAAACCATAGCAATGCTATGGTCCCCTAACATGTCAAGTATGATTGATTTTTCTGATCAACTTGATAGCACCAAATGAAATAGGCACTAAACTGACTTTTGAAAATCTTGGAAAATAGAAAATATGGTACTGATTACTCTGTGAAACTGAACAATGAATAATTTAAATCAAGCAATACTTCCTTTTTTAAAAATATTGCTCATACGGTACATTGTTGGACCAATAAAACTATTTATAAAGTCCCTTTTAGCTGGGTTAATGCAGTTTGGCACCAGACTGGACTGTGTATATAAATATTTGGGAGAGATTTCCACTTGCAACTAAACTGATGCACATATGAAATATATGAAAAAATAATAGCTGAAATACCTTGTTATATGTTTTAAGGCAGTCAGTATTTTCAATACAACTAGAGCTAAAATGAATATACACACATACATTTTCCCTTGGTTTGCCTGCATATACCAGCTCTATACAAAGCCTGGAGGTTGATCCCCAAATCAGTCCAGATGTTGATTATGCCTAAATAAATCAGTTTGTGACCCAGCCGAGATTGTGAGGTCTGAGAGTAATAAGAGGGGCAATTGTTTAACAGATTTCTTTCAGCGAGACCTTAACTGAATAGATAATACCTCTGGAATTAAAAAAATCTATTCTGGGAGCTTCCCAAAATCCATACATTTAATCAGTTGCACACATGATGATATTCAGAGGTGGGTTGCTACAGGTTCACATTGGTCCGGGCGAACTGGTAGTGGAAATTGGGACTGGGTCACCAAACCGGTAGGGATGGCAGGCTGGCCACGCCCCTGAACTGGTTCCCCAGTCACACATGCTGTTGCCAGCAGGTTTTTTAGTCATTTTATAATGTTCTGCGCATGTGCACATTGTTCCCCACAACATTTTTCCAAAGATATTCTTTTTACATTATCTTTAGATGGTTTCACACCACAATGAACAAGTTTACACAAATTAAGGACACTTCAGTCCCTAAAGGGATTTCCCTCCCATCCCGTTATGGGTCATATTATAAGGGAAATAAGTTGATTGCTTCCCATAAGATATTTTGCTGCCCTCTGTGGATTCTTTCTTGAAAAGCATCCTGTTTTCATAAAAACTCCTTCTGCATTCCATTCATTTCTACTTCCCCCCTGTGTGGATCCTCTTATGAGAAGTAAGGTGACTTTTTAATCTGAAGCTTTTCCCACATTCTGTGCATGGGTGCAATTTTTTCGGCGAGTGGCTACGAATGTGGTAAGTAAGGGACCTGCTTGTACTCAAACACTTCCCACATTCATTGCATGCATATGATTTCTGTTCTGTGTGGATACTGTTATGGGAAGTAAGGTAGCGTTTATCACTGAAGCTCTTTCCACATTCTAGGCATTTATAGGGTTTCTCTCCTGTGTGGGACCTTTTATGGTAAGTCAGATTGCCACTGGTAGCAAAGGTCTTTCCACAGTCTGTGCACTTATAAGGTTTTTCCCCTGTATGGATCCTGTTATGTAAAATAAGTTGATTGCTTTGGCTGAAGCTCTTCCCACATTCTAAACATTTATAGGGTTTCTCTCCTGTGTGGATCCTTTCATGTGAAGTAAGAGCACTTTTTACACTGAAGGTCTTTCCACACTCTAGGCATGTATAGGGTTTCTCTCCTGTGTGGAGCCGTTTATGGAGGTTCAGATAAGTACTGCTTTTATAGCTGTTTCCACATTCCATGCATTTATAGGGTTTTTCTGCTGTGTGGACCAGTTTATGGGAAGCAAGGGTACTGCTTTGGCTGAAGCCCTTTCCACAGTCTAGACATTTATAGGGTTTTTCTCCTGTGTGGATCCGTTTATGAGAAATAAGAGCACTCCTTGCACTGAAGCACTTTCCACACTCCATGCATTTATAGGGTTTTTCTCCTGTGTGGACACGTTTATGGGAAGCAAGGCCACTGCTTTCACTGAAGCCCTTTCCACAGTCTAGGCATTTATAGGGTTTTTCTCCTGTGTGGATCCGTTTATGAGAAGTCAGAGTACACTTTACACTGAAGCTCTTTCCACACTCCATGCATTTATAGGGTTTTTCTCCTGTGTGGACACGTTTATGGGAAGCAAGCCCACTGCTTTCGCAGAAGCCCTTCCCACAGTCTAGACATTTATAGGGTTTCTCTTCTGTATGGACTTGTTTATGAGCAGCAAGGAAATTGCTTGTCCTGAAATGTTTTCCACACTCTGTGCCTTTATAAGAATTTTCACTTGAATGCATCCTTTTGTGAGATGTCAGTTGATTTGTATTTCTGTAGGTCTTTCCACACTCTATACACCTATAGGGTTTCTCTCCTGTATGAATCCTTTGATGAGAAGCAAGGCCATCTCTTTGCCTAAAGCTCTTTCCACACTCTATGCATTTAAAGGGTTTCTCTCCCGCATGGATCAATTTATGGGAGGCAAGTCCACCACTCTGCCTAAAGCTCTTCCCACACTCTATGCATTTAAAAGGTTTCTCTCCCGCATGGATCAATTTATGAGAGGCAAGACCACCACTCTGCCTAAAGCTCTTC
The DNA here is from genome assembly GCF_009769535.1 of Thamnophis elegans. Classification (NCBI taxonomy): domain Eukaryota; kingdom Metazoa; phylum Chordata; class Lepidosauria; order Squamata; family Natricidae; genus Thamnophis; species Thamnophis elegans. The sequence continues at coordinate 172,682,045 of NC_045542.1, read as the reverse complement.
CCACATTCTATGCATTTAAAGGGTTTCTCTCCCACATGGATCAATGTATGCCTAGTAAAATGAACTTTCATTCTGAAGGTCTTTCCACAGTCTAAACATTTATAGGGTTTTTCCCCTGAATGGATCCTTTTATGGCATATCAGGTAACTACTAGTGCTGAAGCTCTTCTCACACTGTATGCATTTAAAGGGTTTTTCTCCGGTGTGTATCCTTTTATGGGACGTAAGAGAATTCTTCATACTGAACCTTTTCCCACAATCCACACATTTATAAGGTTTTTCCCCTGAATGGATCCTTTTATGGCACATCAGGTAACTACTACATCTGAAGTTTTTCCCACATTCCATACATTTAAAGGGTTTTTCTCCAGTATGTATCCTTTGGTGAGATGTAAGGGAACTCTTCACACGGAACCTTTTCCCACAATCCACACATTTGAAAGGTTTTCTCCCTGTATGGATCCTTTTGTGGCACATCAAATAACTACTAGTTCTGAAGCTCTTTCCACACTGTATGCATTTAAAGGGTCTTTCCCCTGTGTGGATCTGGTTATGAGAAGTAAGAGAACTCTTTACATTGAACCTTTTTCCACAATCCAAACATTTATAAGGTTTTGCCCCAGAATGGATCCTTTTGTGGGATTTCAGACGCTCTCTGTACTTGAAGCTCTTTCCACTCTCTAGACACTTATAGAGTTTTTCTCTGATGTGGATCTTTTTATGAGAAGTTAAATTACCTCTCCACCCAACACTTTTTTCACAATCCACACTGTTGCAGGGCTTCTCTCTTGCCTGGATCACTTTATGTGAAGTAAGATTATTTCTGTTAGAGCCTTCTTCAGTTTTGCAGTTACTAACATTGGGATTTGATCTGAATCTTTTTCTACTGTGACATTTCCCCGTATTTTCTTTGGAATCACGTTGGGTCAGGAAGCGATCCATTCCCACACATTCAAGAGATTTTTCTTTCGAATTGTACTTTTTTTCATGTTTCTTCCTTCCCCGCTTATTTGAAGAGGTCTCCTCAGGAATTTCAGTTTTGATTATTTGCAATGGCACTAAATTCCTCTCTCGGTCATTTCCCTTCTGCACATCAAATGCTTGTGGGGGGAGAAAAACAAAAATATATTAGAATAATCTAATCTAAAAATTTAATGCAAGAACAGGTCTTGACATCAGGACTTGGGCCACAAATTGTCTCAACTATGACGCACCCAACTTGCAATCCATGAGACAACATATGCCATTGCAACACAAAGCAAGACAAAATTTGTTGCTGATTAGGAAACTGCAACAGGCAAAAACATCCTCAATTACTCCACAGTAAGGACCCAGGGCACAAGGATGACCACAAGACAATCATTTCTTATCACCACACTGATCTCTTTCTTCTAAATAAAATTGTGCTATTTAGAAGACCATTAATTAATGTAATAGGAAAAAAGAAGAGATTAAATTTAGGTAGAGATCTAAGCTGTAAATTAAATATCTAGTGACACCTTGCCCTGAGTTAAATTTTCCTCCAGGGGAACCCTTACCTAAAGAAGCCACCATCCTAGATGTTTCCAACATGACTTCTTGATACAGGTCTTTCTGGCTGAGATCAAGCAGCAACCATTCTTCATTGTTGAAATGGATGGCCACCTCTCCAAAGGACACAGGACCCTAAAGAAGGAAGAATCCCTGTGAGCAGACTGGACAGAATTTGCAAGACTTCCTTCATATACCGTATTTTTTGGAGTATAAGACGCTCCGAAGTATAAGACACACCTAGATTTTGGAGAGGAAAACAAGGAAAAAATATCTGCCTCTCAGCAATTTGCTGACAGTACAGAAAATATACAGTTTGTAATGTTATATTTTAGACTGTACTTGTACAGATGCTGTTAAAATTGATGTGCTTTCTGAAAGCATAGTTATTCTCTGCTATTTAAAAGAATGGAATGGAAAATTTATTTATAGGCTGCCCTTTTCCCTGGGGGGACTCAGGGCGGCTTACAACTTATGAGGAAGGGGATACAAACAATGACATATAAAAACAATACATAATTAAAAATAGAAACAACATTCACCATTCGGGAGGGGACAGATTACAATCTTTAACCCCAGGCCTGACGGGATAGCCAGATCTTGAGGGCTGTGCGGAAGGTCTAGAGGGTGGTGAGGGTAGGAATCTCTACGGGGAGATCGTTCCAAAGGGTCGGAGCTACTACTGAAAAGGCCCTCCTCCGTGTAGTTGCCAGTCGACACTGACTGGCGGATGGAACTCGGAGGAGGCCTAATCTGAAAAGAATAGTACTTTTTAAAACAATAGCACGGGGCCTCTTCAGATCAAGCATTTATTTTAAAAAGCTTCTTCATTTTGTTCTCTAAAATAATAATAAATGTTGATAATTGATAATAATGTTATCAATTTTCTATTCTTTTTTCAAATATATTTTAGACTGTTTTTGTTTTATTTATAGATTTATACCGTGAATGGGTTCTGGGAAGTCGGGGGAGGGAAGGCTGGGAAGAGGGTTGGGGTGGAGGGGGAGGGAGGGATGTATATTAGGCTTGACGAGGGGTGTTGGATTTTAAAGTAATATGATTGCACATGTATACTGTCTTCTCTTATTTTTTCTTTAAAACTAAGATATGTTAAGTATATTGATATGGAAGCATAAATACCATCAACATAGAATGGAGTTTGCTCAGAAGCTGAAATACACCAAGTGAATGAGAGGAAGAGTGGGAAGCAGAGGAGAGAAGAAAAATAGGAAGAGAGGGATAGGAGAGAGGGTAAGGGGGGAAGATGAGGAGAATAAGGAGTGGAATGAAGAGAGAGGAGAAGGAGAAAGGAAGGGGAAGTACAGTAGAAAAGGATGATAGAGGGAAGAAAGGAGGTAGGAGTGAGGTAGAAGAAAGAGGTGTATGGAGAGCAGAAGAGCTAATAATGGGCTTTTATCTTTCTGGGCATTGATGGCAAGAGGAACTGATGTAATTACTTCTTAATACAATATGATATTGGCTATGTAATAGTATACATGTGATTATATGTTATGAAAATGGAAAATAAAAAAGTATGTGTGTGTATGTATGTATGTATGTATATATATGTGTGTGTGTGTATGTATGTATATGTATATGTGTATATATATATATATATATATATATATATATATATATATATATATATATATATTAATTAGAATAATAATAAAGCAGTCTTAAAAAATAAGTATAATAATATGAACATTCTATAAGCATTTAGTTGTTGAATTACCTCCTTGCAGCCAACAGCCTGATTAGCACAAGAAAAAAAAATTTGCCTCCCAGCAATTTGCCATTGAGCAAACAGCAAGTTTCACTTTCAATTTCTCCTGATCATCAGCTGTTACAGGCTGTAGGGATTGCTATAGCTTATTGAAGCCTCTGCAAGCCCTCATTTGCTGCAAAGAGGTAAATTGCTGGGAGGCACAGGCCAAAGGTTTGGGGTGGGTGGGGCTACATTCAGTGTATAAGACACACCCAAATTTTCACCCTCTTTTTTTGGGGGGGGGAAAGGTGCATCTTATACGGTAATTAATACCGTATTTTTCAGAGTATAAGATGCACCTTTTTTCCTCAAAAAAGAGGCTGAAAAACAGGGTGCATCTTATACATTGAATACAGCATTTTTTGCCTCCCAAAGCTCTGCCCCTTCTCTAAAATGGCCGTGCGTACCCTTATGGAGGCTTTCAGAGAGCTCCTGGGGGCTGGGGAGAGCAGAAATGAGCAAAAAACAAGTTGTTTTTTGTCCCCCTATCCCCAGCAGCACTCTATAAGCCTCCATAAGGCTATGCATGCATTTTTTGTCAAAAAACAGGTAATTTTCCCCTTTTTTGGCCCCCACCCCTCACGAGCACTCTGCAAGCCCCCCCCCCGGCTATTCCCGCCTTTAAAAAAGGGCCCATTTTTGCGAAAAATAGGCTGTTTTGGGGAGGTTTCCAGAGTGCAAAAACTTTTTTTTCCTCCTTTTGGAAAGCTCTTTAACTGTTTGATGAGAATTACATTGATCAAGTGCTGTGCCAGCAGAAACAAAGTCTTAGGGGCTGCAGATTGTCAGCGATTTCCTTCTCCAGCACAAGGATAAATATACCTGGAAACATCTACCTACCTACCAACTCTCTCTCTCCCTACCTACCTATCTACTGTATTTCTCTCTCTCTATTTCTCTCTCTCTCCCTCTACCTCTTTCTCTCCCTACCTACCTACTGTATTTCTCTCTCTCTCGTTCTCTCTCTCTCTCTCTCTGTCCCTTTATCTACCTACCTAACTACTCTCTCTCCCCTACCTATCTACCGTATTTCTCTCTTTCTTTCCCTCTCTATCCCTCTATGTACCTACCTACTTTTTAAAAAATTTGCCTCTTCAAAACTTTGGTGTGTCTTATACTCCAGTGCATCTTATACTCTGACAAATTAAATGAATAAATAAACAATATAGGGAGCCACGGATGGCTAATTTTAAACTGGTGTCGGTTATAAAACAGATTCTTGATCAGTCCTTGGAGAAGATTTCTCCCTTTTGTGAATCAACCAAAATATATTAATTCTATAGATGATATTAAAATAGAACAAGAAATACAACTAGTTGTAGAAAATTATCAATCTACTGTTTCAACTTTACAAATACCAGATAATGCAAACAACCTAACTGTAACCTCAGAATATAAATCTGAGTTCAACTCTGATGGTGTGAGTACAATCTTCTCACTGTGACTGAAACATGTGTATCAAGTAGTTTCACAATGTTTAAGAGGTCAAGTTTGGGACTTTTGCTTTACGGACATTAACAAGGCTGAGAATTCAAGAAAAAAAACATGATAACTATTTCAGTGAGGGAAAATTTAATCGGGGAAGATATGCTTCAGACCAATTTACAATGTCTAACAGAACAACTTTGGGACTTTTTTAATGGATGTAAATAAATCAGAGAACCTCTTTAGGAAAGGAGACTTGATAGGGTCGGCAGAGAAGAAAAAGAATCCATTCTATGAAGATAAGCTGGAGGAGTGACTTAAATATGGTTTAATTAATTAGGATGGATTTTTTAAAAAATTGATGTATGTACTGTAAGAAAGCTTTAAGTTAGTTTTGTATTTTAAAAAATGAGTATGTAGGTATACACAGGTCTGCTGGTTCTTTAAGTAATGCTGAACAATATTCTAAAGTTGGTAAAATATTATGGACTACATTTGAAAATATGAGAATGAATGATATATCATTTTCCCCAAGGAATGAGAAGCTGAGATGGTGAAAATGATTCTTTTATCCAAACAAGAAATATTTAATTTTGTCTCTAGCTTGAAATTGCTTTTGGATTTTCTGTTTGCAATGAGGAAAAAAAAATGAAACTTTGATTCTCTTTTTGTAAACTAGACAGGCTTATTGTGATAGAAATAATTTGCACATTATGTTGTGTAAAAGCAAAAAGTTGTGGTCCTAATATACCAAAGGAGAGTTGGAAATAGATGCTTTTTCTTTTCTTTTTCCCATTATACTATACCCCCTCCTTTCCCCTTCCTCTTGACTTACATTTCCATGTTTTTATACTTTAATAAACTAATAAAAAATTAAATTGAAAAAAAAAACCATTCATGAACATTCGTGAAAATACTAGGGGGATACTTCCAGGCATCAAGATGCAGATGATATACAAAGCAATTTATCTCTTTCCCCAACGATAGAAAAACAAAATTATACTTACCATAAGGAGATTTAGCTTAACCATTCATCTCCTTTCTGCTTTACTTGGGATAGGCAACATGAACTGCCATGTGGCATTTTTTAAAACCAGAATTATAAAACCAATAAGGAATTCCATAGATCTAGCGGCTAATCTCTCCCTTCCTACCTGAGTCAGGAATACGGCAATTCTTTCCGTGTCACCAATAGAAGGAGATGACTCAGTGAACGGTGACTCCATTTTGTCCACTGGGAAGGAGAGAGACAGAATAGAAACAGGAAAGGGTTCAAATTCATCTTTTCTAGATTGAAGGGACAAATTAAGATTTCTCCCTGTCCTGCCCTCCATTTTTGCCACTAATACACTCTACCTTTCATAGGCTCCATCATGGGAGGCAAGAATAAGGGGAGAAGACCAAATCCACCACATGCTGAAGAACAAACATCAGTTAGATTGTTCTCCTAACCTTTTGGAACAATACATGGAAGTTTATGCTCTTGGCAACCAAAGCATTTGCTTAATCACTGTAAATTCTCTCCCCAACCCCAACCCCTCTCTGCAGTTTGAAACCAAAGAAATCAGTGATATACTAGCAACCCAGGAAACATGCCTGCAAGCTCAGGATCTTGACAAACTTGAACTTTGGGCACTATCTAATAAAATGAAATTCAATGGTGAAAAGAGTAAGGTTCTACATTTAGGCAACAAAAACGAAATGCACAGGTACAGTATATAGGTGGTTCCTTGCTCAACAGCAGTAACTGTGAGAAGGATTTTGGAGTCCTAGTGGACAACCATTTAAATATGAGCCAGCAGTGTGCAGCAGCTACCAAAAAAGCCAACACAGTTCTAGGCTGCATAAACAGAGGGATAGAATCAAGATCCCATGAAGGGTTAATACCACTTTATAATGCCACACTTGGAATACTGCATTCAGTTTTGGTCGCCACGATGTAGAAAAGATGTGGAGACTCTAGAAAGAGTGCAGAGAAGAGCAACAAAGATGATTAGGGGACGGAAGACTAAAACATATGAAGAACAGTTGTAGGAACTGGGTATGTCTAGTTTAATAGAAAGAAGGACTAGGGGTTGACATGATAGCAGTGTTCCAATATCTCAGGGGTTGCCACAAAGAAGAGGGAGTCAAACTATTTTCCAAGGCACCTGAGGGTAGAACAAGAAGCAATGGGTGAAAACTAATCAAGGAGAGAAGCAACTTAGAATTGAGGAGAAATTTCCTGACAGTTAGAACAATTAATCAGTGGAACAAAATTGTCTCCAGAAATTGTGAATGCCCCAACACTGGAAGTCTTTAAGAAGATATTGGATAGCCATTTGTCTGAAATGGTATAGGGTTTCCTGCCTAGGCAGGGGGTTGGACTAGAAGACCTCCAAGGTCCCTTCCAACTCTGCTACTGTATTGTTGGAAATGGACCAGCAGGGATCTGTATAGGAATTTAGTCAAACTTATCCCTTAAGGAAGGCCAAAGACAGAGATAAAGCTCTCATGATGGAAGAGGAGCCAGAATGCAACTCAAGGTGGTCCCTTCAAGAGTTGGTCTTCTGTGAAAGGCAAATCCTAGGCTTGCTCTGAAGGGAGGGAATCCCTTTATGCGCCTTAAGTCTTCTGGTTTGAAGAGGGAGTTCTACTTTTCTTATGGGGTCACCTTCTACTAATAGCAGACTAAGCCCAATGACTAAGACCCGAGAAGACACAGAGAATTAAGAATTACTGGAATCTTCCTAGAAAGTCTCCAATCCAGTGGAACAGTCTTCCCTTACCTAGTGAAGAATTCTGACGACGTTTATCCTCAGGGATCCCTCTGAAAGACAGATCAGGAAAAAGATGTGCAAGATCCACCCAATTACTCCTCATTCCTGGAAGGGCCTCAGAACCTGAAATATAAACAAAGAAGAGCAGTTAAGAGAACAGGACAGGAACAGGATCTGGATTTTATTTTCTGCCTACAAAACCTTTCTGTCCATTTGTGGCGATGGATGAGACCCAATAGGAGAGTCGCTCCAAAGGAGATACTTTTTGGAAGGACACAATCCCATATTTAGAGAACCGCTAATGAGGTTCTCTAAATATCTACTCGGATTATTAATCTCCAAAACCCTATCAGGGAGAAATGGAAGAATTCAAGCTTGTGAAGATCCTTCCGTGTTCCCCAAAAGAAGCTTCTCTGACCTGGGGACCTTTCCTACTTCTCTTCTCTGCCAGGCTCAGAAGGGATCTTCCAGCCATTGGCACCACCGCCGGGCAACTGGTCTCCGCTGGCTCTCCTAAGATCCTTCCAGTCTTCCAGGAATCTGGATCTGAAGGAGATGTGAGCAAAGGATTCCTTTAGGCTTCCTTCTCTCCTCCACCCTGCCCCATTCTTGGATCTCCCCTATGCACAGCCAAAAGCAGTTATGGAGCGGATTTCCTGCCCCCTCCAAGCCTTACTTCTCCTTCCCTCTCCTGGGGAGGATCTGAGTCGCGGAATCCCCTCTTGCTGGCCCCCACCTGATTCCCAGGGAGCAACTCTCAGCCGAAACTCTCAGGCAGAGTGGAACATGCGCACTGGCCTAGTCAGCCGACTGCAAAGAGAGCGCCCCCTGCAGGTGAAATCGCAGCCGCGGAGACAGCGTTGGAGGCTTTGCAGGGCAGCCTCTGCCCGGAGCTGCACCTGCCCCGGAGAGCGGGCAGTGCAATCGGCATCCGGGAGAAGCCAGGCGGAGATCGTGGGCCTCCCCGGGTCAAAAAAAATGCCTTAAATACCTTGCTACATGTTTAAAGAAGATCAGTATTTTCCACGCAATTAGAGCTAAAACGAATATACACACATACATTTTCCCTTGCTTTGCTTGCAGCTCTTCCCAAAGCCTGGAGGCTGATCCCAGGTTCACTTCAAATGTTGATTCTGCCTAAATAAAGCAGTTTGGGACCGAGCTGAGGTTGTGAGGTTCTGCAGCAATGAGAGGGGCAATTGTCTGAACAGATTTCTTTTTGAGTTAAACCTAACTGAATAGATAATACTCCTGGAATTAAAAAATCTATCATTTCCCCGGTTTGTCGGCGGAGCGTGGCAGCTGAAACTTGTGGAGCTCTGCAAAACTCAGCTGATTTCTGCTTGCCTGGAGGCTTCTCGGGGCCAAATGTCACCCTGACGGGGTGATAAGGAAGGGAGGGCTCCCGCAGATCGCAAGGAGACGGTAGTCCACTCAGCCTGATCCGGGAAAATCTTCTCGACAGGCAGAGGAGACGCCCATTAGTGGCCCAACCAAAGCTCCGAGAGGCGGAACAAGCAAGCACGGAGATAAACGGAAAACTTACAATGTATCGGATTGGGTAAAGAGCGTAATTTCTACCCCAAACTAAACTCACCAAAACAGCTTTGCCAAGAAAGGAGACGCCAAAAAGTAGGAGGGAGGGGATTATTACTCCTTATCCCTTTGGAAGCGGGGAGTGAAAGGTCGGAGCGATTACACATCCGTTTGAAGTGAAAGTGAAACAGCCTCCCGCTTCCCGTTGCGCATGCAAGACGCTCATGGTGGGAAGAGGCTCGGTGGGTGTCAGAGGGGCGGCGAGCGCTTCGTGGCTCCCGGGGTTGGGGGAGCCTCACTGCTCGTAAAAGCTTCGCCTGGGGGCATCGCCGGCAGCTGCTTCCTGCGGCTCAGGAGGTCAACGCTCTCCCCGCTGCTGCTTGGCCTCAATGCGCCGAGCAGCCAGATAGAAAGGGCAAATAGAGGTGGCATCGCATGCCCGTTGCCAGCAGGCAAAAAGCGGCCACCGCGAGTGGGGAGACAGATCCCCATCAGCAACCTTGCCACCCAGGCTCAGCAGATATGCGGTACGCGACGGGAATACGCTCCACACACGGGCCAAGGGCAAGAGCCACGAAGGGATAGAGATGACCAGCAGCAACCTACTCTCCAAACACAACCAAAAGACTAGAAGACCTCCAAGACCCCTTCCAAATCTGTTATTGTATAAGATTGTATAAGCAGGCGGGCTGATGGTGTCTGGCACCAACCACCCCTCGCAATCCTCATCTTGTCTTGGCCTGTGGACATGGCAGTAGCGGGCGGGGGGGGGGGGGGGCAGAGGCTCGTGGACCAGCCTGCTGGATGCGCTGGGCAGCCACCTGGCCTGTCCCAGCAGTATGGGATGGAGCATATGCACTATCACGTACCTCTTTCCCCTGGCTCTGCCTGCTATTGGTGCCAACACCATGTCTGTTTTTCAATAACCGATGCCCAACAAGCCGCCCTAAATCGGAATCAATGGCGTGCTGTAATCCGTGACATCCTGTCCTTGGCCTTCACAATGCAACGGTCACTGCCTTATGGACGTTGACATTTACGAAGATTAAGTCCCTCCCTAAGTCCCCCTAAGTGTATCACGTACCTCTTTCCCCTGACTCTGCCTGCTATCGGTGCCAACACCATGTCTGTTTCTTGGAGGGCCAGCAACAGAGTGCCTGCTGCCATCTCCCCCCCCCCCCTCATGTAGAGACAGAACTGAGACTCCAGTAAGTGCAGCCACAGTGGAAACTGTAAGGGGCCGGCCAGCATCTTTCAACCATGCCAACCCCATCCTAGCAAAAGCATGTGTGCAATGCGACGCAGGGCGCGCACACACATATGCCCTGCCCACATCATCCTGGTAAGCAGGCATGTGCACAAGTAGTGACAAACATGCACACAGACCTGCCCTACCCTACCCTGGCATGCACCCACCTCCTTTGATCTTCATGCATGCCCGCCTGGATGGTGTGGGCCAGGCTGAAGTGACACAGGCCAGTCCCTTACCATTTCCAGGACAGTCATGCAGGCCGGTTCCGATCACATCGTGGACTGGATCCAGCCCACAGCCCTTGGGTTTGACAACTCTCCTTTAGATGGTTTCATGTAACAGTGGATCCTTTTACGCAAATTAAGGACACTACAGTCCCTAAACGGATCTCCCGCCCATCCTGTATGTAGCCCTGATATGTTTAATATGGTTCATTTTAATAAGGGAAATATTTTTTAAAAAATTTATTTATACATTTTTCTTTAACATATAAACTGCTTAGTAAACAGCATATTGTCTGGGTGAATTCATTTGTACATAATATTATTCACTCATACTTAGTATTAATCTTCTAACTTCTAATTATTACCTCTATTGTCTAACCATTAACAAATCTCATTTTTTTAAAAATATTGTGTCATCTTTGTCCTTTATCTTTAATGTTAACCTATCCGTTTCTGCAGAATCTACTATTTTTCTAATTATATTTTCGTCTGTAGGAGTTTCCCCATTCTTCTAGTGTTGTGCAAATAGAATTCTTGCTGCTATCAAGACAGGTCATATTAAATATTTTCCCCTTTATCTTATTTTTCTGGTATTATACCTAACAAAAATATTTCTGGCTTTAAATCTATATGTTGCTTTAACATTTTCTCTAAACGTGTGTATTTTCGTTCATCCCCCCCCCCTTTTTTTGGCATCTCCATCTTATTACTTGGTAATAAGTATCTGATTACATTTCCAACATTTGGTGGACATGTTTTTAAACATCTTTGTACCCTTCCCAGTGGCAAATGCTACCTGTAAAACATTTTATTCAGGTTTTCCTTATAGGTAGTTGCCATTGTCAATTTATAATTTATATCCCAAAGTTTTTGCCATCTGTCTAATTCTATGGTATAGCCAAAGTTTTTTACTCATATTGTTTCTTTCACTTGTTCACCTTCTATTTTAAAGATTAGCAATAGCAATAGCAGTTAGACTTATATACCACTTCATAGGGCTTTCAGCCCTCTCTAAGCGGTTTACAGAGTCAGCATATTGCCCCCAACAATCGGGTTCTCATTTTACCCACCTCGGAAGGATGGAAGGCTGAGTCAACCTTGAGCCGGTGAGATTTGAACAGCCGAACTGCAGAACTGCAGTCAGCTGAAGTAGCCTGCAGTGCTGCATTTAACCACTGCGCCACCTCGGCTCTTAATGGAAATAATAGAAAGCTATATATTTTCTTTATTAATTCTTCATCTATCGCCAATAGTATCCGGTGAAGCGTTGTTGGCTCTTTATAGAAATCATGCATCTTTGCATCTTCCTCATATCACGATTGTATTGGAAGATGTGGCCACCATTCTAGGTCCACACCTTCATTTCATAGTTCCTGTTTTGTTTTTAGTTCCCCTTCCTCATTCAGAATGTCTTTATATTTTACAATATTTTCCAAATTTACATTTAGATGTATCAGTTCTCCAAGTCCCATTTAATTTGTTGTATCAATCTTTTCTAGTTACCTTCTTCAATTGTTCCACATCGTGCTGTTAAGTATACTCCCAAATATTTAACTTTCTTGACTACCTGAAGGTCTATCTTCTTTGTCAATTCATCTTTCAGTTTAACTGTAATGGAATTAAGTTGATTGCTGTCCACAGGATATTTCTCTGCCTACTATGGATTCCTCTTTGAGAAGCATTGTGTTTTCACAAAAACTACTTCCGCATTCCGTACATTTCTATTTCCCTCCGGTGTGAATCCGCTTATGGATAAAAAGGTTATTGTTAAATCTAAAGCTGCTCCCACATTCCAGGCATTTATAGGGTTTTTCTCCTGTGTGGGTCCTTTTATGGGAAGTCAGAGACCTACTGGCAGTGAAGGTTTTTCCACACTCTGTGCACTTATAAGGTTTTTCTCCTGTATGGATCCTGTTATGGAGAGTAAGTTGACTGCTTCGGCTGAAGCTTTTCCCACACTCCATGCATTTATAGGGTTTCTCTCCTCTGTGGATTCTTTCGTGAGAAGTAAGAGAAGCCTTGCTAGTGAAGCTCTTTCCACACTCCAGGCATGTATAGGGTTTCTCTCCCGTGTGGACCCGTTTATGGAGGATCAGGTAACTGCTGCTTTTATAGCTCTTTCCACACTCCATGCATTTATAGGGTTTTTCTCCTGTGTGGACCCGTTTATGGGAAGCAAGTTCAGAGTATTGCCTGAACACCTTCCCACAGTCTAGGCATTTATAGGGTTTTTCTCCTGTGTGGATCCTTTTATGAGAAGTAAGAGAAGTCTTTACACTGAAGCTTTTTCCACACTCCATGCATGTATAGGGTTTTTCTCCTGTGTGGACCCGTTTATGAGAAGCAAGGGTACTATTTTGGCTGAAGCCCTTCCCACAGTCTAGGCATTTATAGGGTTTTTCTCCTGTGTGGATCAGTTTATGAATATTAAGAGCATTATTTTTCTTGAAGGTCTTCCCACACTCCATGCATTTAAAGGGTTTTTCGTCTGTATGTACCTGTTTATGGGACGTAAGGGCACCCTTTGTAGTGAACTTTTGTCCACAATCTACACATTTATAAGGTTTTACTCCAGAATGGATCCTTCTATGGCACATCAGGTAACTACTACTTCTGAAGCTCTTCCCACATTCTATGCATTTAAAGGGTTTTTCTCTTGTATGCACCCTTTTGTGGGAAGTAAGGGAATACCTCATCCTGAACCTTTGTCCACAATCCACACATTTATAAGGTTTTCTCCCTGTATGGATCCTTTTATGGCATATCAGGTAACTACTAGTCCTGAATCCCTTCCCACACTGTTTGCATGTATAGGGTTTTTCTCCTGTGTGGACCCGTTTATGAGAAGTAAGAGAACTCTTTGCACTGAAGCTCTTTCCACACTCCATGCATGTATAGGGTTTCTCTCCTGTGTGGACCCGTTTATGGGAAGCAAGGGTACTGCCTTGCCTGAAGGCCTTTCCACACTCCATGCATTTATAGGGTTTTTCTCCTGTGTGGATCCGTTTATGACAATTAAGAGCACTTCTTACACTGAAGCTCTTCCCACACTCCATGCATTTATAGGGTTTTTCTCCTGTATGTGTCCTTTTATGGGATGTAAGGGAATTCCACATACTGAATCTTTTCCCACAATCCACACATTTATAAGGTTTTTCCCTTGAATGGATCCTTTTATGGCACTTCAGGTACATGCTACTTTTGAAGCTCTTCCCACATTCTATGCATTTAAAGGGTTTTTCTGCAGTATGTATTCTTTTATGGGAAGAAAGGGAATTCGACATACTGAATCTTTTCCCACAATCTAAGCATTTATAAGGTTTTTCTCCTGAATGGATCCTTTTATGGCACATCAGGTAATTACTACTACTGAAGCTCTTCCCACATTCTATGCATTTAAAGGGTTTTTCTCCTGTATGTACCCTTTTATGGGATGTAAGGGAATACTTCCTATTGAACCTTTTCCCACAATCCGCACATTTATAATTTTTTTTATGAGAAGTTAAGTTAACTCTTCTCTCAATGCTTTTTCGACAGTGCACACTCTTGTGGGGTTTCTCCCTTACTTGGTTCATTTTATGTGAGGTAACATTATTAATGCTGGAGCTTTTTCCAGTTTTGCAGCGGTTACTGACATTGGGCTTTGCTTTGAATCTTTTTCTACTTTGACATTTCCCTGTATTTTCTTTGGAATCACGTTGGGTCAGGAAACAATCCATTTTTACACATTCACGAATTGATTTTTCTCTCCGATTGTTCTTCTTTTCATGTTTCCTCCTTCCCCACTTATTTATAGATGTCTCCTCAGGAATTTTAGTTTTTATTATTAGCAATGACACTAATTTTGGCTCTTGGTTGTTTTCCTTCTTCTGCGTATCAAATGCTTGCGGGGGGGGGAAGAAAAATAAATTAGAATAATCTACAATCTTTTTGGTGTCTCTATACATACATTTATCTACTACTAGGGAACTTAAAAGACTATCATGACTGCTCATCTAACTCTCATTCTTGGCAATTAAAATTTATAGCAAAAACACGACATCAGGACGTGACACACATATTATCTCAACTATGACCCACCCAACTTGCATTCAATAAAATAACATATGCAATGGCAACACAAAGCAAGACAAAATTTGTTGCTAAGTACGAGAACTGCAACAGGCAAAACATCCTATCCCTGATCATCTTCCTAATAACTCTGCAGTAATGACCCAGGGGTGGGTCAAGGATGATTACAAGACTGAATATCAACCTTTGCTGGTCACCACATTGATCCTTCTAAGTAAAACTCTGCTACTTAGGAGATCATGAAGGGGTACTGTAATTAATATCAGGTTTCCGAAAGATGCCCTAATTGGTTCATGAGTCTCAAGTCAAGTTTCAAAAGAAAACTAGTCATTTATTAGAAGCACCATTCGGCAAGACCTTATTGCAGTCAGTTCTGAGCCTCATTTGAATTATAGCTGAACTTTACCCCTGTTCCTTCCCTCCTCCCCTCAGTCTGTGTCATAAATCACATTCCCCAATGAGGTGCACCTCTCCCAAGCATGCTACAGTAATCTGAGATCCAACTCTAGCCAAAACTATGCTTGGAATGCACCCCCCTCTCCTCACCATGGCAACTGTGTGAATTGACAGTAAGAGGAGAAAAGAAGAGATGAAATCATTTTTAGCAAGTTACTTATAGCGGAACCCTTACCTAAAGAAGCCACGATCCTAGACGTTTCCAACATGACTTCTTGATACAGAGCTTTCTGGCTGGGATCAAGAAGCAACCATTCTTCACTGTTGAAATGGATGGCCACCTCCCTAAAGGACACAGGACCCTAAAAAAGGAAGAATCCCTGTGAGCAGACTCGGTCTCCTTTCAATCTGCAAATCCTAAAGGCATTAATGTCTATGGAGATTCTTAGTCATTCATGGTTGTCCCAAAGGTGCTTGAACACTAAAGAGATCCACGAGGATGCCTAATTTTAAACTGGTGTTGGTTATAAAAGATTCTTGATCAGTCCTTGAAGAAGATTCACCATTTTGTGAATCAACCAAAATATATTAATCCTATAGATCAGTGATAGCTGACCTTTTTCTAACGGTGTGCTAAAATTTTGCTTGCACAAAATCCCCCCCCCCGCACATGTGCATGCCCCCCATCCCACGCGGAAAGTGAGTTTTTGCCCTCCCAAGGGATCAGGATAGCTTCCGGATCTGGGGAGGGCGAAAAATAGGCCCAATGAGCAAACCGGAAGATTGTTCCCAAACTTCCAGTGGCCACTTGGGCCTGTTTTTCACCTTCCCTAGGCTCCGGAGGCTTTCCTGAAGCCTGAGAAGGGTGAAAAACAGCCGACGGGGAATTCAGGAATGAACTTCCAGTTTGCCCGCTGGGCCGTTTTTCACTCTCCCCAGGCTTCAGGAAAGCCTAAGGAGCTTGGGGAGGGTGAAAACAGCCTCCCCCGACCCTCCGGAAGGCTGAAAATCAGCTGGGCGGCCTGTGCATGCCGTGCCAGCAAATATGGCTTGCGTGCCATAGGTTCACCATTACGGCTATAAATGATATTAAAATAGAACAAGAAACACAACTAGGTGTAGAAAACGTAGAAAACTATCAACCTACTATGTCATCTTTACAAATACCAGATAATGCAAACAACCTAACTGTAACCTCAGAATATAAATCTGACCACCAAACACTTGGATAGACACTAATATTATTTTATTTCAAAAGAAGAGACTCAGATTTGACACAGATAAAGAACTATAGGCCTATATCATTATTAAATGCTGGTTATAAATTTTTTGCATCAATAATGGCAGAGGAATTAAAAAGATTTCTGAATGAATGAATCCACCCAGATCAAAATGGGTTCCTTCCAAAAAGCCACAGGAACCCTGGGGGCAAGTGACCATGCAATATTGGAATTCAACATTATGCAAACACAAGTAGTAGAACAAAGTCAAACTAGAGTCTTGGACTTTAAGACAGATAATTTCAATAAACTTAAGAGCTTGGGAAGAATTCCATGGATGAGAATCCTCAGGGGGGAAACAACTCAAGAAGCTTGGGAAATTTTGAAAAATGAGATTACAAAAGCTCAGTCTAGCACAATACCAATGAAGAAGAAAAATAACAGCTCCCAAAAGAACCAGCATGGCTGCATAAAGAACTCTCTGACAAATTGAAAGATAAAAAAGATAAGTATAAAAAATGGAAAGGGGGGGACATAACTAAGGCAGAATATCAGCAAATAGCCCGAGCATGTAAAGATGAAGTGAGGAAAGCTAAGGCTCACAATGAAGAAAGGCTTGCCACGAAAGTAAAAAATAACAAAAAAAGCTTCTTCTAACATGTTAAAAATAATAAAAAGGTTAAGGAAACAATTGGCCCATTGCTGGGAGAACGTGGCAAGAAGGTGACAAGCAACAGGGAGAAAGCAGAACTATTTAACTCATGTTTTGCATCTGTCACGGCTGCATTCTGGACTAGATGCAGTCTCCGAATGCTTTTCAAGGATAGCCCCATGTAGAGCGCGTTGCAGTAATCCAGCCTTGAGGTGACTAGGGCGTGAGTGACGGTCTGGAGTGCCTCCCGATCCAAGTAGGGCCGCAATTGATACACCAGGCGGACCTGGGCAAAGGCTGCCCTGGTCACAGCCGATTAATGAAAAGAAGGACTAGGGGAGACATGATAGCAGTCTTCCAATATCTCAGGGGCTGCCCCAAAGAAGAGAGTGTCAAGCTATTCTCTAAAGCACCTGAGGACAGGACAAGAAGCAATGGCTGGAAACTAATCAAGGACAGAAGCAACTTAAAACTGAGGAGAAATTTCCTGACAGTTAGAACAATTAATCAGTGGAACAACTTGCCTCCAGAAGTTGTGAACGCCCCAACACTGGAAGTTGTTAAGAAGATGTTGGATAGCCATTTGTGTGAAATGGTATAGGTCAGCGATGGCGAACCTTTTTTGCTCGTGTGCCATAAGCGAGGGGAGAGCAGGGGGGTCTTGCGCAGGGTGCCGCACCCATAATACAATGCACAATCCCCCCAGCGCGCATGCACGCATGACAGGTGTTCCCTCCCCCCCATTTTTTGCATGCTTTTTTCGCCCTCTCCAGGATCCAGAGGCTTTATAGGAGCCTGGTGAAAATAGTCTCCCCCCCGGAGGGCAAAGAACAACCCTACAAGCAAACCGGAAGTCACTTCTGGGTTGCTTGTAGGGCCGATTTTAGCCCTCCGGAGCGTTCAGGAGGCTTCCCTGAAGGCTATGTGTCAATATTGACCACATATAAGGAAAATTTACATAAAACATTTTATAGGTGACATCTACTACTGGCAAGATTAGCAGATGTTGGAAATGTAACCAGACACCAGGCACTTATTATCATATGTGGTGGACATGTGTAAAAGCAAAGAAATATTGGAGAAAATAAATACATGATTGGAGAAAATAAATACATGATCGGAGAAAATATTAAAACAACACACAGATGTTAAGCCAGAAATATTTTTGCTAGGCATAATACCTGAAAAATATGACAAAGGGAACCTATATTTAATATTTCATTTCTTGACAGCAGCAAGAATTGTATTTGCACAGTACTGGAAAAATGAGGAAACTCCTATAGAGGATGATGTGATTAAAACAAACTTTAGATTGCGCAGAAATGGATAAAGTGACACTAAAAATAAAAGAAAAAGAAGAGACAGAATAGTTTTCAACATGGAACTTCTTTTGCTTAGTTGCATAGCAGAGGTAGAAATTAGAAGTGGGAAAACATTATTGTATAAAAATTGATCCAGACAATACGCTGTTCAGTAAGCACTTACGTATATAATATGAAAATATATAAACTGTTAAAAATATATATATAAATCTGACTTCAGCTCTTTCTTTTGATGACGATTTGAGTACAACCCCCCCCCCCCAATGTAACTAAAACAAATGTATCAAGTAGATTCACAATTTTTAAGAGGTCAAGTTTGGGACTTTTGCTTTATGGACACTAACAAGGCTGAGAATTCTTCAAGAAATGACATGATAGCCATTTCAGTGAGGGAAAATTTAATCGGGGAAGATTTGCTTCAGTCCAATTTACAATGTCTAACAGAAAAATGATATATAATTCCGTACAGCAAGGAGAAGCTGAGATGATTAAAATGATTCTTTTATCCAAATAAGAGATCATATTTAATTTTGTCTCTAGTTTGACATTGCTTCTGGATTTTCTGTTTGCAATGAGAAAAAAATGAAATAATTCCATTTTTGTAAACTAGACATGCTTATTGTGATAGAAATAATTTGTACATTATGTTTTGTAAAAGCAAAATGTTATCGTTGTAACGTTGTTACCTTTGACTATACGAAAGAGTGTCGACAGTTGATGCCTTTTTCTTTTTTTTTCTCACATTATACTATACTGGCTATTTCCCTCTTCCTCTCGTCTTACTTTTCCATTTTTTTCTTTCTATGTTATACTTCTATAAACTAATGAAAAGTTAAATTTAAAAAAAACAACTCATGAACATTCGTGAAAATACAAGGGAAGAACATCCAGGCAACAAGATGTAGATGATACACAAAGCAATTTATGTGTCTGCTGGTTTTATCCCTTTCTCCAACGATTGGGAAACAAGATTATGCTTACAATAAAGTAGATTTAGCCTAACTATTCATGCGTCCTTTCTGCTTTACTTGGGACAGGCAACATGAAGTGCCATGTGGCATTTTTTGCAACCAGAATTATACAACCACTAATAGATCTCCAAATCTTTGTTGAGAGGTCGGCCTAGTTTGACTGATTGTAAATTTAAATTTCTAATTTCCTTGCTGGGTTTTGCTCAGGAATAGCAGTATCATATGTTGAGTCCACAAAGGAAACCAGAGGTCTCCTATTGCTCCCCCATATAAGTGGCTAATCTCTCCTTTCCTACCTGAGTCAGGAATCCGGCAGTTCTTTCACCTTCACCAACAGGAGATGATTCAGTGAACAACGGTGACTCCATTTTGTCCACTGGGAAGAAGAGAGACAGAATGGAAACAGGAAAGGGTTCAAATTCATCTTTTCTAGATTGAAGGGACAAATTAAGATTTCTCCCTGTCCTGCCCTCCATTTTGCCACTAATACACTCCACCTTTCATAGGCTCCATCATGGGAGCCATGAATAAGGGGAGAAGACCAAATCCACCACATGCTGAAGAACAAACATCAGTTAGATTGTTCTCCTAACCTTTTGGAACATGGAAGTTTATACTTTGGCATCCGAAGCATTTGCTCAATCCCTGTAATTTCTCCCCCCACTCTCTGCAGTTTGAAATAGAGAAATTGGTGATATTCTAGCAACCCAGGAAACATGCCTGCAAGAACAGGTGGTGTTGGAAATGGCCCAGCAAGGATCTGTGTAGGATTTTAGTCAAAACTATCTCTTAAGGAAGGCCAAAGACAAAGAGAAATCTATCATGATGGAGGAGCCAGAATGCAATTCAAGGTGGCCCCTACAGGAGTCAGTCTTCTGTGAAAGGCAAACCATAGGTTTGTTCTGAAGGGAGGGAATCCCTTTGTGTGCTTTAAGTCTTGTAGCTTAAGTCTTCTATCAACTCACATTATTAATCTCGCAAAGCCTATCAGGGAGAAATGGAAGAATTGAAG
The DNA here is from genome assembly GCF_009769535.1 of Thamnophis elegans. NCBI lineage: Eukaryota > Metazoa > Chordata > Lepidosauria > Squamata > Natricidae > Thamnophis > Thamnophis elegans. Next base: position 172,661,908 of record NC_045542.1, on the reverse strand, counting down.
CATATGAAGATCCCTCCTTGTTCCCCAAAAGAAGCTTCTCGGACCTGGGGCCCTTCCTGCTTCTTCTCTTCTCTGCCAGGCTCAGAAGGGATCTTGCAGGCAACTGGTCTCCGCTGGCTCTCCAAAGATCCTTCCAGCCTCCGAATCAGAATCTGAAGGAGATGTGAGCAAGATGTTCCTTTAGGCTTCCTTCTCTCCTTCCCCCTCCCCAATTGTTGGATCTCCCCCAAGCACAGTCAAGAGCAGTTATGGGGGCTGGTTTCCCGCTCCCTCTAATCCTCACAATCTCGTTCCCTCCCCTGAGGAGGATCTGAGTCGATCCTTGCCCGCCCCCACCAGATTCCCAGGGAGCGACTCGCAGCCGGAACTACGCGACCAGGCAGACGGAGTAGAGCATGCGCAGTGGGCTAGTCAGTCGGCAGCCAAGAGAGCGCCCCCTGCTGGCCCCTGGCATGGAATCTGGCTGTCGGGGCAGCTCTGGAGGGATGGAGAGAGAGAGAGAGAGACCCTCAAAGCTTCAAGGAAAACAGACACAAGAAAAGTGAAAGGTTTTCTAGAAAGTAAAAGTGACCTTCCCTTGTCAAGGGTGGGGGAATGGGAGGGACCATTGATGCTGGGGGGAAAGGGTGGGAGAACTGGACTGGGACCCCTCTCAGGAGACGTTGAGTAAAGGCTGCAGGGCGAGGGAGGGAGCTTGCGAGACTCCTCCCCTTTCCTCTTGGCCACGCCCCTGCAGTGCTATTCCCTCAGACGGAGTAGCGGGGAAAGGATTTCCGAGAGGGATGGGAGGAGCCTATTCTGGCGGGAACAGCGGAGAGGCAGAGCGGTTGAGGTGCCTCTGAGGGAAGAGTCAGCATGTGGGGGGCTGGCAGATCTCTGGGGCTCCTCAGGGAGGGACTCGACTCTCCCTTTCTCTGGACGACACCCCGAATTGGGCCTCCTCCTGGTCCCCTCTTCTCCCTCAGCCTCGTGTCCCCCTCAGGAGCCCCCCCCCCCAGGGACCGTTTGAAGTCACTGAGGCGAATGAATCGGACCATGTCCATATTGGATTCCCTTCACGCTCTCTGCCTCCACTCGCCCCCCAAAGACGCCTCAGAATAATGACGACGTTTCTTCTAGGGCTTCATTTTCAAAGGGAAGGAGTGGAATCGCTGGCTGGTACTAAGGAAAGTATTGTCCTTTTTCAATTAATACAGTATTTAATGATATTAAATAGGAAGGTAAATGTAGACGCTGCCTGGACCACCACCACCCCCTGACTCCAAACACAAATCCTTAAAGGCCAAGTTGTAAAAAGAGGCAAAAGGCTGAAATTTTCTGGTTCCCCTTTGAGTCCTCTGGTATAAAGGAAGAAGGGAAAGTTGGAACACTGATATCACCTTAGTCCTTCATTTCATTAAACTAGACATATCTCATTCCTGCAACTATTCTTCATATGTTTTAGCCATAGTCATCTTTGCTGCTCTTCTCTTCACTCTTTCCAGAGTCTCCCCATCTTTTTTATATCGTGGTGACCAAAACTGGATGCGATAATCCAAGTGTGGTCTTTATAATGTAAATTGTTGCATTCGTTGTGTCAAAATCTGTCAAAACCTGTCTGGTCAAACTGCTTTATCTAGGCAAGAAGCAGCATCTGAAGTAAGTCTCGCCAGGCTCCACGCTTTGTGGAGAGTTGATGTAATTATGTTCACACTACTGGCCTTCTTTAAACATGTAGCAAGGTACATAAGCTGTTGATTTTTTTCATGTATGTGCATATGTTTGTTTAGAAGTGAATCTTTTTCTGAATATTTGTATGTACATGCGTGCTTAGACTAGTGTTTGTCTGGTGCAAACTTGCATTAACCCAGCTGAAAGGAGAAATATAACAGTCAGTTTATGATCACAGCTGATGGCTCTTTACTTTAAAAAATTGTTTTATTGATCTAACATTGTACCACATGAGCGATGTCTTTTTTTTAAAGGAGGACTTAAATTGCTTGGTTTTAATTATGTAGTTATTAATTTCTCCATGTAAATAACCAGAACCATATTTTCTATTGGGTCAAGGTGTTAAAATGTCGTTTTAGTGCCATTTTGATTTTGTGATGTCAATGTGATTAGAAAGGTCAATCTAATTTGAAGTGTTAAGCTGCCATGGAATTGCAAGTTAGGAACAACTCCTTTTTGTAGTAGCTTTGTGCTTTTTATCTTAGCATGGCTTTTTAAATAACATTTTAGTATATCCTTTGTATTGACGATATTGGTTTGCAAGGTTAATACAATAAATTACTGGGAACAATAATTGTTTTGCAATGTAAATGTTTCCTATTTAATATTCATTGAAGAAAATTAAATGAAGAAATCAGATTAATATGCAGATTTCCATGGGAGTGGTGGTGGAAGAGTGGAATAAAACGTTAGAAAGTGCTAGAAGGGGGTGGATCTGATTCAGTTTCACATAGCATAGAAAATGATGCACATACATCCATGGAACATGAGGAAAGCTTTCTCAATACAGGATCCACCTATAAAGACAGCAATAAAGCGGTGAAAGGGAAGACCATTACAACTCCTTGTAAATATATGGAAATTGAGCAGAACTTCCTAATTAGATGTGTGGGGAGAATACATGCATCATTGACAGTGCTTTGGCCAACTTTCCCTTCTTCCTTTATACCAGAGGACTCAAAGGGGAACCAGAAAATTTCAGCCTTTTGCCTCTTTCTACAACTTGGAAGGTATTTTTGGCCTTTAAGGATTTGTGTTTGGAGTCAAACAAAACATACATAACAATATAAAGTAATTATACAGCCTTCTGTATCAGGATTCATGTTTAGCCTTTATAGTTCTCCATTCTGCATTGCCTTCCTATTAATTTTACCTTTTCTAATAATATAATAACAGTAGTACTGACACTCATAGTAATATTAATTGTTCATATCACAATTATATTTACATTCTCTATTTCCTGTATTGGCTTCTGTTTTCTAGCCACTTATAAATTCTAATCCATATTTTATAAAAGTCCGATTCTTCTCTTTCTTTTAGTTCCATGGTCAGCTCTTTCATTTCTTTCTCCCTCTCCCCCTTCTCCCTCTAATTTGTTTCCCTATATTTTCCCTCTCTCCCATTCTCTACTTTGAGTTCTCTTTCGTTTCTCTCTCTCCCTCTTTCTCCCCTTTTCTCTTTCATCTCTTTCTTGCGCATGCAAGCAAAATACCCTCCTGGGCTTCGATTGTGGCAGTGGGGACAGCGACTCCTTCCATTGCTGCCACTGAGAAGTGAGCAGCTGGCTGTGCTGCGCAGGAGATCCATGCTGCGCAGGAGACTCCTCAGCGCCGGACTCAGGTCAGCGCCAGCCATGGTCCCCTTCATGTTGGCTCTCAGGAAGGAGCCGCAGCAGCCGTCTCTGGATGCAGAGAGGGAAGAGTTCCAGAGCCCTGTGCAGCACAGAACTGGAGCTCTTCCCTCCCTGCACACAACCAGCTGCTGCTGCTGCTCCCCATTCCCATCCTTCCTGAGCCAACACGAAGGGGACCGCAGCTTGCACTGACCTGAGTCTGGCGCTGAGGATTCTCCTGCGCAGCGTGGCTCCCCTGCACTGCATACCCAGTTACTCACCTCATTGCGCAGTGGCAACAGCAGGAGGAGTCGTTTTCCCCTCCGCCTTGATCCTGGCCCAGGAGGGCATTTTTCTTGCGTGCACGCATGCAAGAGATGAACACAAGAAAAGGGGTGAAGCTCTTCCCGACACTGAGTTACCTGCGAAGGATGTGGAATCGCAAAAGCAGGCGAGAGGTTCGTGCCTTCTCAGGGTGGAGAGCAGATTGTGTAATTGGGTCAGCAGGGAGCCATAGGAGAGGGGCCAAAGAACCGCATGTGTACACTGAAGCATGGGTAACAGTCTTAATAGGGAATCTCAGCATACGCACATACCACGTTCCTTTATTTTATTTTATTTTCCCCGCCTTGTTTTACGCCTCAGAAATGGTACCTCTTGGCTTCCGTAGCTCTGCTCATCAACCTCATCCCTCGGAGTGAGCTGCTTTCCCAGCGTCCTCTGTGTGTGTCTCTTTTCCCCCACCTCATCTCCATTCCGGCTCCTACTTTCCGGCCACCCACCACACACACACACACACACACACACACACACACACTTTGATCTCGGGCACTCGGCTGCCTTCGGTGAGAGGAGCAGCAGAGGCCCCTCCCCTACCGACGCATGGAAGGCCAGTTGAGCTGGCCTGCTGGGAAGCCCATCAGTCTTCTGGCACCTCTCCTTCCGCCGCTTGGGGAATCCGAGCCACTCCTTCCCTTCAGGCCAGCTTCTCGCCAGCCTCTCCGCGGGAGGCTCCTCGGCGACCCCCGTGAAAAGGTTGTTCGACCCCCCCAAAGTGGTCGCGACCCACAGGTTGAGAACCGCTGATTCAGAATGTCTTTATATGTTACAGTTTTTTCCAAGTTTACAACATTTGGATGTATCAGTGCTTCCATTGTGGAAAGCCAAGCTGGTATTTTCATATAGTTTCTTTCCTTACATTTTTCCCATACTAAGAGTAGAAGGTTTCTTACATCGTGTCTTTGAAAGTATCTATGTATTTTATTCTTTTCATATCACAAAAAGGCACGACATCCCAATTGAAGATCATGTCGTCCCCCCCAACGAAAGTAGTCTTCTATGTCCTAAATTTATACATCCATTGAGAAGCCAGGTAATAAAGCTCCCAATCCGGCAGCCCCAAACCCCAATCGTTTTTAGACTCTTGCAGCATTTGCAGTCTTATTCTTGCTGTTTTTTCTTGCATAATATATTTCAAGATTATTGTATTTAGCTCATCAAAGTATTTTTCTCTCTAATTTTATAATGATCGTATGGAACAAAAAAAGTACCTTCAGCATGATATTCATTATTATGGTTGCTATTCTTCCTCTCATTGCCACTTGCAAGATTTTTCAGTTCTACAAGTCCAGTTTAATTTGTTGTATTAATCTTTCATAGTTACCTTCTTTAATTGTTGCACATCTTGCTGTTAAGTATACTCCCAAATATTTAACTTCCTTTACTACCTGAAGGTCTATTTCTTTGTCAATTCATTTTTGTTTATCTATAAGAGAAATAAGTTGATTGATGTCCACAGGATACTTCTCTGCCCACTGTGGATTCTTTCTTGAGAAGCATTTTGTTTTCACAAAAATTCCTTCCGCGGTGTGTACATTTCTATTTCCCTCCGGTGTGAATCCGCTTATGGATAAAAAGGTTACTGTTAAATCTAAAGCTGCTCCCACATTCCAGGCATTTATAGGGTTTTTCTCCTGTGTGGGTCCTTTTATGGGAAGTCAGAGACCTACTGGCAGTGAAGGTTTTTCCACACTCTGTGCACTTATAAGGTTTCTCTCCTGTATGGATCCTGTTATGGAAAGTAAGTTGACTGCTTCGGCTGAAGCTCTTCCCACACTCCATGCATTTATACGGTTTCTCTCCTCTGTGGATTCTTTCGTGAGAAGTAAGTGAAGTCTTGCTAGTGAAGCTCTTTGAACATTCCAGGCATGTATAAGGTTTCTCTCCCGTGTGGACGCGTTTATGAAGGTTCAGGTAATTGCTGTTTTTATAACTGTTTCCACACTCCAAGCATTTGTAGAGTCTTTCTCCTGTGTGGACTCGTTTATGGGAAGAAAGGTCACAGCTTTGCCTGAAGCCCTTCCCACACTCTAGGCATTTATAGGGCTTTTCTCCTGTGTGGATCCTTTTATGAGAAGTAAGAGAACTCTTTAGACTGAAGCTCTTTCCACACTCCATGCATGTATAGGGTTTTTCTCCTGTGTGGATCCGTTTATGGGAAACAAGATCACCACTTAGCCTGAAGCCTTTTCCACAATCTAGGCATTTATAGGGTTTTTCTCCTGTGTGGATCAATTTATGACAATTAAGAGCATCCTTTTTCTTGAAATTCTTCCCACACTCCATGCATTTAAAGGGTTTTTCTTTTGTATGTACCTTTTTATGGGACGTAAGGGAACACTTTGCAGTGAACCTCCTTCCACAATCCACACATTCATAAGGTTTTTCCCCTGAATGGATCCTTCTATGGCACATCAGGTAATTACTAGTTCTGAAGCTTTTCCCACATTCTATGCATTTAAAGGGTTTTTCTCTAGTATGTACCATTTTATGGGAAGTAAGGGAACCCTTCACACTGAACCTTTGTCCACAATCCACACATTTATAAGGTTTTCTCCCTGTATGGATCCTTTTGTGACATATCAGGTAACTACTACTGCTGAAGCTCTTCCCACATTCTATGCATTTAAAGGGTTTTTCTCCAGTATGTGTCCTTTTATGAGAAGTAAGAGAACTTTTTACACTGAAGCTCTTTCCACATTCCATGCATTTATAGGGTTTTTCTCCTGTATGTATCCTTTCATGGGATGTAAGAGAACATTTCATACTGAACCTTTTCCCACAATCCACACATTTATAAGGTTTTTCCCCTGAATGGATCCTTCTATGGCACATCAGGTGAATGCTACACTTGAAGCTCTTTCCACATTCTACACATTTAAAGGGTTTTTCTCCTGTATGTACCCTTTTATGATAAGTAAGGGAATTCTTCAGACTGAAACTTTTTCCACAATCCACACATTTATAAGGTTTTTCCCCTGTATGGGTCCTTTTGTGGCATATCAGGTAACTACTACTGCTGAAGCTCTTCTTACATTCTATGCATTTAAAGGGTTTTTCTGCAGTATGTATTCTTTTATGGGAAGAAAGGGAATACTTATTACTGAACCTTTTTCCACAATCCACATATTTAGGGATCTTTTTATGAGGAATTAAATTACCTCTTCTCCCAATGCTTTTTCCACAGTCCACATCCTTGTAGGGCTTCTCCCTTGCCTGGTTCATTTTATGTGAAGTAACATTATTAATGCTGCAGCTTTTTGCAGTTTTGCAGTGGTTACTAACATTGGGCTTTGCTTTGAATCTTTTTCTACTTTGAGATTTCCCCGCATTTTCCTTGGAATCACTTTCGGTCAGGAAACAATCCATTTCCACACATTCAAGAATAGATTTTTTTATCAGATTGTACTTCTTTTCAGGTTTCATCCTTCCCCAGTTATTTGTAGTTGTCTCCACAGGAATTTCAGTTTTGATTATTTGCAATGGCACCAAATTTGGCTCTTGGTCGTTTTCCTTCTTCTGTGCCTCAGAGGCTGCGGGTGAACGAAAATAAATCAGAATAGTCTACAACCTCCACTTAGGTGTCCCTATGCATACATGTATCTACTACTGGGCATATGCAGAGAAAGGAACGAGGGAAATGGCAGCATGCATGTTAGTTATTAACTTAAAAGATTATGACCCACCCAGCTTGCATTCAATAAGATAATGTATGTCAATTCAATAGAAAGCAAGTCAGAATTTGTTGCTGAGTAGGACAACTGCAAAAAACAAAAACATCCTTTCTCTGATCATCTTCCCAATAACTCTGCAGTAATGGCCCAAAGCCCAAGGATGACCACAAGACTGAATGTCAACCCTTGCTGGTCACTGATCTCTTTCTTCTAAATAAAACTCTGCTACTTGGAAAACCATGAGGGGGACTGGAATTAATGTAAGAGGAAAAAAGAGATAGAATCATTTTCAACAAGTTACGTATAGAGGAACCCTTACGTAAAGAGGCCATGATCCTGGACGTTTCCAACATGACTTCTTGATACAGGGCTTTCTGGCTGGGATCAAGTAGCAACCACTCTTCACTGCTAAAATGGATGGCCACCTCCGCAAAGGACACAGGACCCTAAAGAAGGAAAAATCCCTGTGAGCAGACTCCATAGATTTTGCAAAATCACCTTCAATCTGCAAATCCTAAAAGCACAAAGTTCTATGGAGATTCTCAGTCACCCATGGTCATGGTTGTCCCAAAAGGTGCTTTTTATCAGAGGCAACTGGACTTTCTGGTTTTTCTTTGAAAAGGTTTCGCTTCCCATCCAAGAAGTTTCTTCAACAATTAGGAAGTCCAGTTTGGCTCTGGAAAAAAGCACCTTTGGAACTAAAAGCCAAAGTGAAAATTCTTCATTGAACATTTTTCTAGATGGACTCAACACATTATATGATAAAAAGGGTAGAACTCACAGCCTACTACTGACATTCAATTAGTGCATGTTTTATCACCTTGACTAACTCTGCTGACCTTAGTGGCAGAGTGCCTTAGACCCACCATCTACCAGAGGCCCGAACATTTCATCATGTTTGCAACAGTGACATGCAGGCAGGGGAGGCAGAGCCTCACCACTGTGATCATGAAAAAAAAAAATGTAAAAGGAAAAAGGCTGAGGTAGGTGCTGCCAGAGTCACAGTGGATGACTCTGCTTAGTGCTTAACTGTTTAAAAAAAGCCTCTAAAAAGTGCCCTCTACAGGAGGAGGCGGGAGAACCACGTACCTCATTTAGTCTGACATTATGATTACTCGAGCAGAGTTAAGCAACGGTTAAAAGCCGAAAATTCCTTATGTAGGTGAGGCACGTGGTTCTCTTGCCTCCTTGTGTAGAGGGCATTTTTTAGAGGCTTTTTTAAACAGTTAAGCAGAGTCATCCATTGGGGACTCTGGCAGCAGCTAACCCAGCCTGACTTCAGAAGCTCTTGCCTTTTTCTTTTTACATTTTTACATTTTCCTCATGGCAGACAAGAGCAGAGTTGAAATCCTCTATGAAACAGCTGGAAAAGGTATGTGGGTCGAAGGGAGGGGGAGGAATTCAAAATTAATGTAATTTGTAAGTAATTGTATTATTGTAAGTAATTTGTGTGTGTGTGTGTTTTACCCACCTCTGCTGGCAGGCTGGCACTTTTTTTATGTCGGACATAACGGCAGGGCAGCTTTTGCCCGCTTTCATTCTTTTTGCCTCACCAGCCATAAACCTCACTGCACGTCACTGGTTTGCAACGTGTCTCACTCCCGCTTAATAACATGACATACACACCCCAGCCACGCCTACCCAGGTTTTGTGGCTCCCGGTATTTTCTTTTAAAAGGTATCTCTCTGTGCATGTATCTTTCTCTTCAACCTCTCTCTCTTTCTCCCTCTCATTTCCCTTTCTCCCTCTTTCTTTCTCATCTCTCTTTCTCCCCCTCTCTTTCCCATCTCTCTCTCTCTCTCTCTCGTATCTTTCTGTCTGTATTGCTGCTGATGTTGTTCTTTCTTCTTCTTTGGATGCTTTTTACCGTATGATTTAAATCAAAAATTTCAGATTTGCAGATAAATGAAGCTCTTTCTAGCAATAGCAATAGCAGTAGACTTATATACCGCTTCATAGGCCTTTCAGGCCTCTCTAAGCGGTTTACAGAGAGTCAGCATATTGCCCCCAACAATCTGGGTCCTCATTTTACCCACCTCGGAAGGATGGAAGGCTGAGTCAACCCTGAGCCGGTGAGATTTGAACCGCTGACCTGCTGAGCTAGCAGTAGCCTGCAGTGCTGCATTTAACCACTGCGCCACCTTGGCTTTCAACCCCCCCCCCCCCCCGCTGTGGCTCCCTGTAAGCTGTCTGGCACCGCCCCTTGCCCTCCAGCTCAATCCTCGCCTGCCCTGAGAAGAGAAGAGTGACGGCAGCGAGAGCAAAGTGCCCCTCTATTTGCCTCTTCTTCTGGCCCTTATTGGTGCGATGTGCACCTTGGCCGCTGGAGAGATACCCTGAGACAGTGGCTGGGCGGCTGCAGCTGATGGTATGCTTGTAATGGGGGAGACACCATCTCCCCCATTGTGAAGCACGGTAAGTTTAAGTGTGGTGCGCAAGGTGCTGTAAGAGCTGTGAGCAGCCATGGATGCGGCGAGAGCAGTGGCGTCAGCCACAGCCAGACTAGCCCAGCACAATCATAATGCAAAATCCTAACCCTTCAGCTCACCACAGAGTAATCATATTTTTTTTACTTTTACTTTTCTTTTGAAATAATTAGTTGCTCTGTACTGTTTTCTTGTGGCTGATTGAAATCTGCCGATATTTAAGGGTTCAGATTGGCTGAGAAACAAAGAAATAATTAAATGAATGAATACATAAGAGTCTCTAAACACTAGAGGGAGCCAGGAGGATGCCTAATTTTAAATTGTTGTTGGTTACAAAACACATTCTTGATCAGTCCTTGGAGATGATTTGTCATTTTGTGAATCAACTAAAATATAAAATAGAATAAGAAACAAAAGTAGATGTAGAAAATGATCAACCTACTGTTTCAACTTTATTAGAAATACCGGATAATGCAAACAACCTAACTGTAACCTCATTATATAAATCTGACTTCCTTAATCATCTGGATAGATGCTAATATTGCTTTAATTCCGAAAGAAGATTCTGACTTCACACAGATTAAAAACTAGAAGCCTATATCATTATTGAATGCTGATTGTAAAATTTTTGCATCAATAATGGCAGAGAAATTAAAAAGATTTCTGAATGAATGTATCCACCCAGATCAAAATGGGTTTCTTCCAAAAAGATAAATTAAAAACAATGTAAGATTTATACTAGATACATTGGGCTATTATGAAGTGCGCTGGGAAAAACAAATGGTGCTGATCTATAAACTATATGTAAAATTACATGTCTTGACTGCAGCAAGAATTATATTTGCACAGTACTGGAGAAATGAGGAAACTCCTATAGAAGATGATGTAATTAAAACAAAATTTAGATTGTGCAGAAATGGATAGATTGACACCAAATGGTTGCATAGCAGACGAATATAAATCTGAGTTAGCTCTTCTTACGATGATGGTATGAATACCACCATCCCAGTGCAACTAAAACAAACGTATCAAGCAGATTCACAATTTTTTAGAGGTCAAATTTGGGACTTTTGCGTTATGGACATTAACTAGGCTGAGAATTCTTCAAAAAAAAAGAAGATATGATAGCTATTTCAGTGAGGGAATATTTAATCGGGGAAGATTTGCTTCAGACCAATTTACAACGTCTAACACAGTGTTTCTCAACCTTGACAACTTGAAGATGTCTGGACTTCAACTCCCAGAATTCCCCAGCCGGCTGGGGAATTCTGGGAGTTGAAGTCCGGACATCTTCAAGTTGCCAAGGTTGAGAAACACTGGTCTAACAGAACAAATTTTGGTCCTTTTTTATGGGTATAAAAAATGCTGAGAACTTCTTTAGGAAAAGAGACTTTATAGAGTCTGCAGAGAAGAAAAAGAATCTATTCTATGAAGGTAAGCTGGAGGAATGACTTAAATATGGTTTCATTAATTAGGATGGATTTCTTTTTTTAAAAAAAATGATACAGGTACTGTTGAAAAGCTTTAAGTTAGTTACGTATTTTTAAAATGAGTACGTAGCTATAAATAGGTCTGATGGTTCTTTAAGTAATGCTGAACAATATTCTAAAGTTGATAAAATATTATGGACTATGTTTGAAAATATGAGAAGAAATGATACATTATTCCCCACAGCAAGGAGAAACTGTGATGGCGAAAATGATTCTTTTATCCAAATAAGAAATTATATTTAATTTTGTCTCTAGCTTGAAATTGCTTTTGGATTTTCTGTTTGAAATGAGAGGGAAAATGAAATTTTGATTCTCTTTTTCTAAACTAGACTGGCTTATTGTGACAGAAATAATTTGTACATTATGTTGTGTAAAAGCAATATGTTATGGCTCTAATATTGTTACCTTCAACTGTACCAAAGAGTGTCAAAAGTTGATGCCTTTTTCTTTTTTTCCCCCGTTACACTATACCTGCTCTTTTCCCCTTCCTCTCGTATTACTTTTCCATTTTTTTCTTTCTGTTTTATACTTCGATAAACTAATAAAATCCACTCATGAACATTCACAAAAATACTAGGGACTCACTTCCAGGCATCAAGATGTAGATTATATACAAAGCAATTTCTGTACTCCTGGTTTTATCCCTTTTCCCAACAATACGAAAACAAGATTATGCTTACAATAAAGTAGAGTTAGCCTAACTCTTCATGTCTCCGTTCTGCTTTACTTGGGACAGGCAACATGAACTGCCACATGGGATTTTTTGAAACCAGAATTATACAAGGAATTCCATACATCTCCAAATCTTTGTTGACAGATTGGCCTAGTTTGACCTATCGTAAATTTAAATTTCTAATTTCCTTGTGTTTTGCTCAGGAATAGCAGTATCATAGGTTGAGTCCCCAAAGGAAACTAGAGGTCTCCTAATTCTCCCCCAGAGTCTCTCCCAGATTAGAAGGCTAATCTCTCCCTTCCTACCTGAGTCAGGAATCCGGCAGTTCTTTCACCTTCACCAACAGAAGGAGATGATTCAGTGAACAATGGTGACTCCATTTTGTCTACTGGGAAGGAGAGAGACAGATTAGAAACAGGAAAAGCTTCAACTTCATCTTTTCTACCTTGAAGGGACAAATTAAGATTTCTTCCTATCCTGCTCAGGAAACCTCCATTTTTGTGTCTTCTACACACTAACTTTCATAGACTCCATCATGGGAGTCAAGAATGAAAGGAGAAGACCAAACCCACCACATGCTGAAGAACAAATCTGAGTTAGATTGTTCTCCTAATCTTTTGGAATAACAAGTGGAAGTATATATTCTTGGCAATCAAAGCATTTGCTCAATCACTGTAAATTCTCCCCCCCCCCCTCAGACACTCTGGAGTTTGAAACCAAGGAAATTAGAGATATTCTAGCAACCCAGGAAACATGCCTACAAGATCAGGTGGTCTTGGAAATGGCTCAGCAGGGATCTGTGTAGGAATTTAGCCAAAATTATCTCTTAAGGAAGGCCAAAGACAAAGAGAAATCATGATGGAGGAGGAGCCAGGATGCAACTCAAGGTGGCCCCTACAGGAGTCGGTCTTCTGTGAAAGGCAAATCCTAGAGTTAGGGTTAGGGTCCTAGGCTTGCTCTGAAGGGAGGGAATTCCTTTGTGCACCTTAAGTCTTCTAGCTTGAAGAGGGAGTTCTATCTTTCTTATGAGGTCACCTTCTACTAAGTCCAATGACTAAGACCTGAGAAGACGCAGAGAATGAAGGATAACTGGAATCTTTCTAGAAAGTCTCCAATCCAGTGGAACAGTCTCCCCTTACCTAGTGAAGAATTCTGACCTTGACTTTTATCCTTGGGGATCCCTCTGGAAAACAAATCAGGGGAAAGATTTGTGAGATCCACCCAATTACTCTCCATTCCTGGAAGGGCCTCAGAACCTGGAATATAAGCAAAGAAGAGCAGTTAAGAGAACATGACAAGAGAGGGTCTGGGTGTTATTTTCTACCCACAAAACCCTTGTGTCCATCAGTGGCGACGGATGAGACCCAATAGGAGAGTCGCTCCAAAGGAGATACTCTTTGGAAGAACTCAAGACCAATTTTGCTAATGAGGTTCTCTAAGTATCAACTCAAATTATTAATCTCGCAAAGCCTATCAGGGAGCAATGGAAGAATTGAAGCATGTAAAGATCCCTCTGTGTACCCCAAAAGAAGCTTCTCTCACCTGGGACCTTTCCTGCTTCTTCTCTGCCCGGATCAGAAGGGATCTTCCAGCGGGCAAGCGGTCTCCGCTGCCTCTCCAAAGACCCTTCCAGTCTTCCAGGAATCTGAATGTAAATGGAGATCAAGCAGGGGGTTCCTTTAGGCTTCCTTCTCTCCTCCCCCCCTGCCCCATTCTGTGGTCTCTCCCCATGCACAGCCAAGAGCAGTTATGGGGCGGATTCCCCGCTCCTTCCAACGTTAGAACCTCCTTCCCTCCCCTGGGGAGGATCTGAACGGCGGGACCCCCTCCACCTGCTCCGCCGCACCAGATTACCAGGGTACCAACTCGCAGCCCGAACAGACGGAGTAGAGCATGCGCAGTGGGCTAGTCGGTCGGAAGCCAAGAGAGCGCCCACTGCTGGCCCGTAGCATGAAATATCGGCTGCGGGGGTAGCTTTGGAGGGATGGAGAGAGAGAAAGACTCAAGCCGTCAAAGCTTAAAGGAAAACAGACACGGGAAAAGTGAAAGGTTTCCCAAGAAGTAAATATGACTTTCCCTTGTCAAGGGTGGGGAAATGGGAGGGACCATTGATCCTGAGGGGGAGGGAGTGGGGGAGAAGGGGATTGCTCCCCCCCCTCAGGGGAGACGTGGAGGAAAAGGCTGCCGGCCGAGGGAGGCGGGAACTTGCGAGACTCCTCCCCTTTCCGTTTGGCCACGCCCCTGCAGTGCTATGCCCTCCCCTCAGGAGCCCCTTTCATCCTTCTCTGATGGGAGCCCCCCCCCAAGGGACCCTTTGAAGTCACCGTGATCCCCAGAATGGATTCGTGTCATGCCATCAGCCTCCACTCTGCCTGGACCTCCCAACTCGGACTCAAAAGTGCAAAGCCTTAAAAGTCAAAAAATGCCTCCCAAGTTGTAGAAAGAGGCAAAAAAAGAGAAAAAAAAGACTGAAATTTCCTGGTTCCCCTTTTGAGTCCTCGGGTGCAAAGGCAGGAGAGAAAGTTGGCCAAAGCGCTTTCAATGATGCACGGATTCTCTCCACACATCTAATATTACTAGTTGGTGGCCGGATGGGAAGCCAGTGGGCTGTTTCGGAGCCCGGAACCCTGTGGAGCCAGCACAGGAGGCGCGCGGGCCCGGGTGGAAGGCAGCCTTTTCTGCAGCATCCCCATCCCCTCTTTGGATCCCCCTGCAGTGGGGCGGGGGGGGGGGCTCTGCCTTTGCAGAAACAGGGCGGTCCGCTTGCCCTCCTCGAGCGCTTTCTTCCTTCTGCTGCTGCGGAAAGAAATAATCTCCCGCCGTCCCGAAACTGCACCGCGCTGGGGGGGGGGGGATCTCTTGCATGGAAGCAGCTGGTGGCAGCAGCGGCAATAGCACCGGCAGAGCACACTCTGCCTTCGGGAGCCCATTCCCCCAGCTGAATCAGCTGCAGCGGCACCAACGGATGGTGGGATATTCTTTCTTTTGGCGGCGGAAGAAGGAAGGAAGCACTCCAGGAGGATAGTGCACGTGTGCAGCAGTCCCAGGACATCTGCCTGCCTGGCGCCCCTCTCAAAGAGAACGAAGCGTCTGCAGGCGCTTCTTCCAACAGCCGAGGAAGGAAGAGGGGCCGAGGCCTCGACTGTTGGAAGAAGCGGTGTGCCCGCTTTGTTCTCTTTTGAGAGCTGCCTTGCTTGCCGCGGCGCGAGGCAGTGCAGCTGGGGAGAAATCAGGGGGCGAGGAAGGAAAAAGCCGAGCTTCTGCTAGGGACCACCTTCTCTTCCTTCTCCCCCCCTCCCCCATTCCTCCCCGGCACGCTCGCCTCAAGTGTGTGTGTGTGTGTGTGTAAAAGGGGGGCTGGATGGGACAGATCAGAGCTGGGAGGCTGGCAAAGAAGCCACGGTTCCCCCGCTGTCAAGGCTCTCAGAAGAAGGAGGCAGGTATACTGGCTGGCACTCGCTTCCCTTACCGCTCGCCACCGCTGCTGCTGCCCCCGTCCCGCCTGCTGCAGCCCGGGCCCACCTGCCCTGCTTAGCTGGGCAACTGGGTGGGAAAGCGGCAAGCGGTGAGCGGCAAGGAAAGCAAACACCAGCCAGCATCCGTGCCTTCTTCCTCCAAGAGCCGCGACAACTCCTTTGCCAGCCACCCAGCTGACAAAACACATTTTTGCGGTTCTTTGGGCGTGGCTAGGTGGGGGAGGCATGTGACTGCGTGGGCGTGAGTGACGTCAAGTAGGCCATGCCCACTCAGTCACATGCCCCCACCCTAGTCACGCCCACAGAACCGGTAGCAAAGAAATTTGAAACCCATCTCTGGACTGGGTGAATGGAAGAGGCTTCAGTAACAAACAGTTGTCTTTATTTGACAACTATGTACAATCCAGCAGCCAGCCTGTCTGACAGCTTGCCCTTATATAGGAATCTGTCAAGAGGGCTCAACCCGTCAGATGTGGAGTAGTTTCCTGTGGGAATGGCGGACCTGAGTGAAGCCTATTGCTTGGCTCTTGATGCGTAACACTTATCATCCGATGCTTATCAGATGTCAAACTTCCCAGGTCATAGAAACGGGCTCGCCATGAAGCAGGAGGAGGAGTCATACAGATAGTGCTCTGTAAACCAAAAGTTGATTGTGGACAGGAAGGCTAAAGACATGTGTCACGTAGGGAGGGCCATGTGAAAAATAAGTGAGCTGTGGCTGGAGGAGACCTCTAGATTTTGAGCCTCATCAGCTACTGGTCTGGGATTTCCACATCTCAGCAATCATTGCCTCCTCTAGACATTGCGTTATGGTCCGCGGGTGGTCTGCAGAGGTGGCAACAGAGTCAGACAGTGAGGAGGTTGGGGAAGAACATGGGCTAGTCCTGGGGTCTGGAGAAGGCTCTGATGAGGGCTCTGCATCGGAGGCAGAGAGGGGGCCAGGGCCATCTGGGAGTTATGTACAGTCTCCAGAGCCTCCAGTAGGACAGCAGCGAGGCAGAGAAACAGGCTCCCCCTGTTCCCAGTGCGTGCATGCGCAGAGCTGCCAGAAGGCAAGAACACTTAAAACAGAAGGGACGACTCAGGAGTAAGGTTTGGAGGCGATTGCCCTCTCCCATAGGACATAAAGGAGGAGCAAAGGCACATGAGCTTTTGTAGGAAGCAACTTGGTTCATGCTGGTCAGTTTACCTTCTGAAATTCCATTTGGACTCTTTGCTTCATGTGGCCTTGCCAAGCTAATTGCCAATTAAGTCTTTGTCAGTGTTTTCAAAGAAGGTAAAGGTGGATGCTTATCAGCCTTATCCCGAAGGACCTCGGCAGCCTCCTGTAGAACTCTTTCCAACTATTTGGGATTCATTACCGGCTGTGAATGAATATAATTCACAGCCTTTGAAATAAAAATAGGGTTTTTGGACCTAATTATGTGCTTCTTGTGTATTGGTGTATCAGGAACCCATTGCTTCGCCCAGAGCCCACCTCTGTCCTCTTTGGGACTCCCCATCTGAATACAGAAAGGTCCCCTCGAGTTGCACTGCACACAATCTGCGTAACCCCTCCCCCTTTTCTGTTTCTGCTCCAAAGGCTTTCCCCGCAGGGAGAAATCACAAGAGATTCTACCCAGAGACAGGTGACTCAACAGAAGGGAGCCCTCCCATTGGCTCTATTATTTGGCAGCCAACTCTGAAGCATCCTGGTCAAGCCCCAATCCCAATTCCACTTGTTCCCTTTCATGGGGAGGGGGCTTGTGGGAAGCCTCCATGGGCTCCGCCTGTTGCTGCTGCTGGTTGGGACGCTGGAAGTAAAGGGAAAGAGGACCCCTAGTAAGGGTGGAGGAGTGGGAGGGTCCATAGATGCTGTTGGGTGAGAAGTCTCCCTCCCAGGTGAGATGTGAGCAACACGGGAGCTTGTGTGTCTCCTCCCCTTTTTTCTTGGCCCCTCCCCTCCCAATGCAATTCCCTCAGGTGAAGAAGGGGGAAAGGGGTTCCCAGAGGGGTTGTTAGTCGCGAAGTCATGTCTGACCTATCGCAACCCCATCGACAACGTTCCTCCAGGCCTTCCTGTCCTCTACCATCCCCCAGAGTCCATTGAAGCCCACACCAACTGTTTCAGTGACTCAATCTAGTCACCTCTTTCTCTGTCGTCCCGTTCTTCTTCTGCCAGGAATCATTCCCAGCATTAGTCCCAGAGGGGTGGGAGGAGCTTATTCTGGCGAGGAGAGGAGCGAGACGAATGTCATTCTGAGGGAAGAGCCACCATAGGGGAGGGTGTCTTTGGGGTCCTCAGGGAAGGACTGGACTCCTGCCATTCCTGTCAGAAACCACATTGGGCCACCTTCTGGTCCCCTCTTCCCCCTCAAGAGCCTTTTTTTAGCTTCTCTGATGGAAAACCCCTGGGGGAGCTTTGAAGTCACCCCATCACTGAGGCAAATGTATTAGACCATCCCAGATCCCCACACTGGATCCCCTTTCACGCCCTCACCCTCCACTTGCCCTCAAGGACCCTTCAGAATAATCATGGTATTTCTTTCAGGGCTTCATTTGTAAAGGGGAAGAATGCTGGCTGGACAATAAGGAATATATTGGACTTATTTGATTAATACATTATGTAATTATATTAAATAGGAAGGTAAATATAGATGCTGTCTGGACCTCCCCACTGTGAATCAAAGTGCAAATCCTTAAGGCCAAAAATACCTTCCAAGTTGTGAAAAGAGTAAAAGGCTTAAATTCCAATAAAAATGCCGGGATTTTATTAGCATTGTTACCAGGGGTGAGTTCTGGCTGCTGCTACTGCCGGTTTGCTTAGGGACACGCTGCGCTCGCATGCTCCTGGAGGTGCTGTGCATGAGCGCATAAGACTGGCCCATGCCATCCTGGCAAAAGCGCACACAGACACGGCCTACCCTATCCTGGTGTGCTCCCGCCTCTTCTGATGCGCACGTGCCCCTGCTTGGATGGCATGTGCAGGGCCTGTGTGTGTGTCCGTACACCTCCTCCTTTACACATGCCACCCGCCAGGATGTGATAGGCCAGGCCGAAGTGACACAGGCCAGCACCTTACCGTTTCCAAAACAACCACATGGGCCGGATCCGATCACATCGTGGGACTTATCTGGCTCACGGGTCTCATGTTTGACACCCCATTTTGTGCTAACTCTGTCCCACTGTGTTTTGGCTTGTGGTTGGAGAGCAAGTCGCCGCTGGTCATTTTCTCAGGCCCCTTGCGGTTTCCCCCATCTTGTGGCATGCCGGTGGAGCCTGATCCACTCAAAACCTGACCACAGTGGCTAACAGCAGTGCCGAGGTGCATCGGGTAGCAGGCCCAGCAGGAAGTAGGGAGGGAGTGGCTACAAGACAGAGGCTGACTTCAGTCCAGGGAAGGGACTGCAGCCTCAGGGGCTCTGTCTGAAGGAGCTGTGTCAGTCGGGCAGCTCCCTGAAGGTACTTTGGAGCTGCTGCCTCGCAGGGCAGGGTGGGGTTCAGCTCTCCCCGCCAAGCAGCCCTGGTGAAGGAGGCACATCATTGGTGGCAATACTGCTGCCGCTCGGCAGACCCACCCAGCACTGTGAGGAGGCAAAGCAGTCAGCTAAAAAGGCTGAGTAGAAATGGTAAAACACACCCAGCCCCAGTAGGCAAAAAATGGGCACCGCAAGTGGGGAAAGCCAGATCCCCATTGTCAACCTTGCCACCCAGGCCCAGTAGAGATGGAAGCAGAGGCAAATGATCCCAGCCGGGCTTGGGCTGCCATGGTGCCAATTGATATCCAGTTTTGAACGCACATGATGGCTGCCTTTTGCCTGCTGGGAATGAGCATTCTATGTCACCTCTACCTTTCTAGCTAGCCACTTTGCCTCCTTTGGGCTGGTAGCTTCAATGGTGCCAGGGTGCGTGATGGGAACGCATTCTACACACAGGCAAAGTACAAGATCCGTGAGGGGGTGGAGATGACCAGTAGCGACCTGCTCTCCAAGCACAAGCAAGAGAGATAAGATGGAGAAAGCGGGTTGATGATTTCTAGCAGCAGCCGCCCCACACAGTCCTCACCTTGTCTTGGCCCGTGGCCACAGCAGTAGCCAAAAGCAGAGGTGCGGGGAGAGGCACACGGTTCAGCCTGCTGTATGCATCAGGCAGCCATCTGTACTGTCCCAGCCATATGGTATGGAACAGGCAAGCCCAGTGGTGCCCATCACATGCCTCTTTCCCCGACTCTGCCTGCTGTCGATGCCAACACCGCCATGCCTGTTTCTCGGAGGGCCAGCTGAAGAGTCCCTGCTGCAGACACCTCCCCATCCATGTAGTAACATGCCTGAAAGATCAGTAAGTGCACCCACCCTGGAAACGCTAAGGAGCCAGCCCATGACATTTGGCTCTGCCCATCCCATCCCGGCAGATGTGTTTGTGCACAGGGGCGCTAACCACATGCAGACACAGGCCCTGCCCACGCCATCCCAGCAGGTACATGCGTGCACAGGAAGCGGTAGGAGCACAAGGGATCTCCCTCCCGTCCTGTATGTAGCCTTGATGTGGGTAATATTCATAAGGGAAATATTTTTTTTAATTATTTATACATTTTTCTTTAAC
This sequence comes from Thamnophis elegans, assembly GCF_009769535.1. Lineage (NCBI taxonomy): Eukaryota > Metazoa > Chordata > Lepidosauria > Squamata > Natricidae > Thamnophis > Thamnophis elegans. The sequence continues at coordinate 172,641,927 of NC_045542.1, read as the reverse complement.
ATATGTAACTGCTTAGTAAACAGTGTATTGTCTGGGACAATTTACTTGTACATAATAATAGTAATAAGATTATTCACTTATACCTAGAAATAATCTTCCAAATTCCAATTACTACCTGTATTGCCTAACCATTGATAAAACAAATCCCGTGTCTTCTTTGTCCTTTATCTTTAATGTTATCCATCTGCACAATCTATTACTTTCTGTTATACCTAACAAAATATTTCTGGGTTTAAATCTTTATGTTGCTTTAACATTTTCTCTAACTATGTGTGCATTTTTTCCCCTTTGGGCATATCCACCACATATGGTAATAAGAACCCAGTATCAGATTATATTTCAACATTTGGCACACGTTTTTAAATTTCCTTGTACCCTATCTGATGTCAAATGGCACCTGTAAAACATTTTATACATGTTTTCCTTATAGATAGTTGCCATTGTAACTATCTATACCAAGCTGATATTTTTGTGTAGTTTTTTGCTTTACATTTTTCCCATACTAAGAATAGAGTCTTTCTTACATCGTGTCTTTGAAAATATCTGTTATTCTTTTCATACCAGAAAAAGGAATGCCATCCCAATTGAAGACCATGTCCCTCCAACAGTAGTAGTCTTCTTAGATTTATCCATTCTTCCACCCAAGTTAGTACAGAAGCCTGGTAATAAAGTTTGCAATCCAGCAACCCAAAGCCCCGATAGTTTTTAGATTCTTGCTGCATTTTCAGTCTTATTCTTGCTCATTTTTCTTTTTCTTCTAATATATTTCAAGATTATTGTATTTAGCTCATCGAAGTATTTTCTCTCTAACTTTATAGGGATCATTTGGAACAAAAAAAGTACCTTTAGCAGGATATTCATTTTTATGGTTGCTATTCCTCTCATTGACAGTTGCAAGGTTTTTCAGTTCTCCAAATCCATTTTTTGTTGTATTAATCTTTTATAATTGTTCCTTAATTCCTTAATATACTCCCAAATATTTAGCTTTTTTGATTACCTGAAGGTCCATCTTCTTTGTTAATTTTGTTTATCTGTAAGGGAAATAAGTTAATTGCTGTCTGCAAGATATTTTTCTGGCCACTGTGGATTCTCTCTTGAGATGCATTCTCTTTTCAAAAAAACTCATCCTGCATTCCGTGCATTTCTATTTCTCTCGAGTATGGATCCTCTTATGGAGAGCAAGGTTATTGTAAAATCTGAAGTTCTTTCCACATTCCAGGCATTTATAGGGTTTTTCTCCTGTGTGGGTCCTTTTATGGGAAGTCAGAGACCTACTGGCAGCGAAGATTTTTCCACACTCTGTGCACTTATAAGGTTTTTCTCCTGTATGGATCCTATTATGGAAAGTAAGTTGACTGCTTCGGCTGAAATTCTTCCCACACTCCATGCATTTATAAGGTTTCTCTCCTCTGTGGATTCTTTCATGAGAAGTAAGAGAAGTCTTGCTAGTAAAGTTCTTTCCACACTCCAGGCATGTATAGGGTTTTTCTCCCGTGTGGACTCGTTTGTGGAGAATCATGTAACTGCTGCTTTTATAGCTCTTTCCACACACCATGCATTTATAGGGTTTTTCTCCTGTGTGGACCCGTTTATGGGAAGCAAGTTCAGAGTATTGCCTGAACACCTTCCCACAGTCTAAGCATTTATAGGGTTTTTCTCCTGTGTGGATCCTTTTATGAGAAGTAAGAGAAGTCTTTACACTGAAGTTTTTTCCACACTCTGTGCATGTATAAGGTTTGTCTCCTGTGTGAACCCGTTTATGAGAAGCAAGGGTACTGTTTTGGCTGAAGCCCTTCCCACAGTCTAGGCATTTATAGGGTTTTTCTCCTGTGTGGATTAGTTTATGAATATTAAGAGCACCCTTTCCCTTGAAACTCTTCCCACACTCAATGCATTTAAAGGGTTTTTCATCTGTATGTACCTTTTTATGGGACGTAAGGGAACACTTCGTGGTGAACCTTTGTCCACAATCCATACATTTATAAGGTTTTTCCCCCGAATGGATCCTTCTATGGCACATCAGGTAATTACTACTTTTGAAGCTCTTCCCACATTCTATGCATTTAAAGGGTTTTTCTCCAGTATGCCTCCTTTTATGGGAAGTAAGGGAATTCTTCCTACTGAACATTTGTCCACAATCCACACATTTATAAGGTTTTCTCCCTGTATGGATCCTTTTGTGGCACCTCAAGTAACTACTACTGCTGAAGCTCTTCTCACATTGTTTGCATTTATAGGGTTTTTCTCCTGTGTGAACCCGTTTATGAGAAGTAAGAGCACTCTTTGCACTGAAGCTCTTTCCACACTCCATGCATGTATAGGGTTTCTCTCCTGTGTGGACCCGTTTATGGGAAGCAAGGGTACTGCCTTGCCTGAAGGCCTTCCCACACTCCATGCATTTATAGGGTTTTTCTCCTGTGTGGATCCGTTTATGACAATTAAGAGCGCTTCTTACACTGAAGCTCTTTCCACAGTCCATGCATGTATAGGGTTTTTCTCCTGTATGTATCCTTTTATGGGATGTAAGGGAACACTTCATACTGAACCTTTGTCCACAATCCACACATTTATAAGGTTTTCTCCCTGTATGGATCCTTTTGTGGCATATCAGGTAACTACTACTGCTGAAGCTCTTCCCACATTCTATGCATTTAAAGGGTTTTTCTGCAGTATGTACCCTTTTATGGGATGTAAGGGAATACTTCCTATTGAACCTTTTCCCACAATCCACACATTTATGGATCTTTTTATTGGAAGTTAAATTAACTCTTCTCCCAATGCTTTTTCCACAGTCCACACCGTTGTAGGGCTTCTCCCTTGCCTGGTTCATTTTATGTAAAGTAGGATTATTACTGCTGGAGCTTTTTCTAGTTTTGTAGTGGTTACTAACATAGGGTGTTGCTTTGAATCTTTTTCTATTTTGAGATTTCCCCGTATTTTCTTTGGAATCACTTTGGGTCAGGAAACGATCCATTTCCACACATTCAAGAATAGATTTTTCTCTCGGAGTGTGCTTCTTTTCATGTTTCTTCCTTTCCCGCTTATTTGTACATGTCTTCTCAGGAATTTTAGTTTTGATTATTTGCAATGGCACTAAATTCGGCTCTTGGTCATTTTGCTTGTTCTGTACTTCGAAGGCTTGCGGGAGAAGAAAAATAAATTAGAATGATCTACAACATCCACTGGTGTCCCTATGCGTACATTTATCAACTACTGGATGACCACAAGACTGAATGTCAACCCCTGCTGATCACTACACTGATCTTTTTTTTAAAATGAAACTGCTACTCAGAAGACCATGAAGGGGGACTGGAATTAATGTCAAAGAAAAAGAGAATAGATTAAATCATTTTTAACAATTTATGTACAGAGGAACCTTACCTAAAGAGTCCACAATCTTAGATGTTTCCAACATGACTTCTTGATACAGAGCTTTCTGGCTGGGATCAAGCAGCAACCACTCTTCACTATTGAAACGGATGGCCACCTCTCCAAAAGACACAGGACCCTAAAGAAGGAAGAATCCCCGAAGAAGACTTGATCTCCTTCAATCTGCAAATCCTAAAAGCACAAAGTTCTATGGAAATTTTCAGTCATCCGTAGTCATGGTTGTCTTAAAGGTGCTTTTTTTCAGAGGCAACTGGACTTTCTAGTTTTTCTTTGAAAAGGTTTCGCTTTCCATCCAAGAAATTTCTCCAACAATTAGGAAGTCCAGTTGGCTCTGGAAAAAAGCATCTTTGGGACTAAAAGCCAAAGTGAAAATTCTTGATTGGACATTTTCCTAGGTGGGTTCAACACTTTATATGATAAAAAGGAAAGAACTCACAGCCTACTGCTCGCATTCAATGAGTGCATGTTTTATCACCTTCACTGCCTCGTCTGACTTTCAATGTCATCAACCTGCCTCGATCAAGTGGCAGAGAGTGACTTAGATACACCACCTATCAATGGCCCTAACATTCCATAATGTTTGCAAGAGGTTCTGTGGGATTTCTGTCTGACGTACTAACCAAATGGTCTTAGTGATTCTTTGAAGGGTCAGCCTTGCTCACACTTGTGAACATTTCAATTTAGCGTTTTTATTAGTTTTTTGAAACATTAAATACAAAGGGAAAAAAACCATGGAAAAGTAGGAAGAGAGGAAGGGAAAAAGAGGGGATGACATGGCCAGCAGCTGACATGCCCAGAGAATCTCCTCTCCCCGGACTGTTGTTTTTCGAACTTAACAACAGAAGGAGCAGGCTTTCTTTTCTCTGCTTGACTTTCCGAGGTTAAGGAAAGTCCCAGAATCACCTCTCAAGATCTCCAATAACAGCAACAGCCCACAAGTAGTTTTAGCAGCCGAGCATCCAAGATAAGTGGTGAACAGAAGCTGGGAGGTGGGGTGGAAACTATGGCATTGTTGGACAAAAGATCTGTTTTGGCATTTATTTTTGAAACAGACAATAAGCTGTTTCTTAAACAATTTATGATACTGTCACCTTTAGAAGCTATACAGGCTCTCTTTAGTTACAGCTTACCACTTGTTTTTGAAGTTTTGGACGCTGTTTTTGACACTTCTTTATTATAAAACCACAGGGAGAGGAATGCTAGAAGCAGCCAAAATAAGGAAGAATGGAATATTCTTTTGTTTGAAATATAAGGATAACATCTGTGGTTTTAATCTACTACCTTTTTTCCCTGAAAATAGAACTGAACTTATAATTTTTTGGTCGCCAAAATAAGCACCAGGGCTTATCTGGACTGGGCCCAAAACATGTCAAGAGTTTTGACAGCATGACTATTATAATGAGATAAACCCAGAAGCAAAACACAGCACAAAGCACACAGAGCCTTTAGACAATTAATAGTGATTTATATACAAATATATAAAGACATATACTGTGGGGATAATTGCTTTTCTCAGTGGCTGGCAAACCACGCTGAGGATGCAACGTCAGCACAATGATCCTTCCTTAGTAAGTATGAAGCCTGAGGAATGCAACTCAGCACAATGATCATTAACCTGATCCTTCCTTAATAAGTGTGGGCACGTAGGCACATTCCATCGCTTGCAACAACAAACCATGAGCTGTCCATTAACTTTCTCAACCATAGCTTGGACTTTGTCTAGCTAATCCAATCAGTACAAATGACCTTTGATCAATGAATCAGTTTCTGCCACGTAAACTGTTTTATGACAATAAAAAGGAAGCTCTCATGAGCTGTTCGGAGTGCCTTCCCATTAAGCTTCTTCCTGCTTGTGCGTCTTTCTTCTTCATCGCAACAACATCATGCATGATAGATAAATCCCTTACCACTCAGCTACAGACACAAGGAGAGAAATGAGATAAGAGAGAGTGAGAGAGAGGGAGGGAGGGAGGGAGAGAAACGCCCTCTAATGGACATCTATTTATAGACACCTCTTAAAACAGTAAATGATTTATGTGGACTCCATCAGAGTCGTAAAGAGGCGATAGCTGTATTGCTGAATCATCCTTATTGCATCAACTTACAGTTTACAACTTTACATCAAATGGCAACTATTAAATCCTCATTCCCTGACATCTTATTTTTTTCGCGGCCGCAACGGACAAAGTGAGGCAGTGGGGTGGAGGTAGAAAATTATCAACCTACTGTGTCGTTACAAATATTTGATAATGCAAACAACCTAACTGGAACCTCAGAATATAAAGCTGACTTCACCAAACACCTGGATAGATGCTAATATTACTTTAATTCTGAAAGAAGACTCAGACTTGACACAGATAAAGAACTATAGGCCTATATCATTATTAAATGCTGTTTAATTTTTTTTGCATCAATAAAGATTAAAAAGATTTCTGAATGAATGTATCCACTCAGATCAAAATGGGTTCCTTCCAAAAAGACAAATTAAAATACAATACCAAGAAGAAGAAAAGTAACAGTTCTCAAAAGAAACCAGCATTGCTGCATAAAGAATTCTCTGGCAAATTGAAAGACAAAAAGGACAAGTATAAAAAGTGGAAACATAACTAAGGCAGAATATCAGCAAATAGCCCGAGCCTGTAAAGATGAAGTGCGGAAAGCTAAAATTCACAATGAAGAAAGACTTGCAACAAAAATAAAAAATAACAAAAAGCTTCTTCCAACATGTTAAAAACAAGAAAAAAGTCAAGGAAACAATTAGTCCATTGTTGGAAGAAAGTGGCAAAAAGGTGACAAGCAACAGGGAGAAAGCAGAACTACTTAACTCATTTTTTGCATCTGTCTTTATACAAAGGGTAAAAAGAGCCCAACCTATCATAAAAAGCACCACAAAAAATGGATTAGGAACATGTTAAAATAGGGAAGAAAATGGTAAGTGAACACCTGTCTACCCTAGACTAGTTCACATCACCAGGACCGGATGGATTACCCCCCAGGGTTCCAAAGGAACTGGCAGACGAGATCTCAGAACCACTGAACTATATGTTTCAGAGATCCTGAAGCACCGGGGAACTGCCAGAGGACCAGAAAAGAGCTGATGTGGTTCCCATCTTCAAAGAAGGGGAAAAAATATTCAGGAAACTACAGACCTATCAGCCTGACCTCAACACAGGGAAGATTCTAGAAAAGATAATCAAGCAATGAATTAGCGAACACCTAGAAGTAAACAAAGTAATAGCCAAAAGCCATCATGGGTTGTCAAAAACAGATCATACCAGACTAATCTTATTGCATTCTTTGACAAAGTGACAAAATTAGTCGAGTAGAGGAATACTGTCGATATAATTTATTTGGACTTCACTAAGACATTTGATAAAGTAGACCATAACTTGCTACTACACAAAGTAGAAAAATACGGGTTAGACAGCAGGCTGGCAGGAATAGCCAACACTCCAGAAGATAAGCTCAAGATACAAATGTCAACTCAAAGCATTTGCATGTCTATTATCAAGTTGCCATGGTGAGGAAACTGGGAGGGGGGGCACATTCCACGCATAATTAATTAGGGCATCTTTCAGAAACCTGACAACAGAAGGATCTTGTCAGACTTGAACATTAGGCACTATCTAACAAAATGAAATTCAATGGTGATTTTCTACATTTAAGCAAGAAAAACCCAATGCACAGGTATAGTATATATGGTACCTTGCTCAACAGTCGTAACTGTGAGAGGGATCTTGGGAGTCCTAGTGGACAACCATTTAAATATGAGCCAGCAGTGTGCAGCAGCTGCCAAAAAAGCCAGGGGGTTGGACTAGAAGACCTCCAAGGTCCCTTCCAATTCTGTTATTCTATTCTATTCCAAAAGAGATTATATTTAATTTTGTCTCTAGTTTGAAATTGCTTCCGGATTTTCTGTGTGCAATGTGAAAAAAATATATGAAACTTTGATTCTGTTTTTGTAGTCTAGATAGGCATTGTTATTGAAATAGCTTGTACATAATGTTGTGTAAAAGCAGAAAGTTGTGGTTCTAGGGTTGTTACCTTCGACTGTGCCAAAGAGTGTTGGAAGTAGATGCCTTTTTCTTTTTTTTCTCCTGTTACACTAAATGTCTCTTTCTCTCTTCTTACTTTTCCATGTTATTTCTTTGCATTTTATACTTAAAAAAATTAATAAAAAAGTTAAATTGGGGGAAAAAAACCAATCATGAACATTAATGAAAATACAAAGGATATATTTCCAGGCATCAAGATGTAGGTGATACACAAAGCAATTTCTGCTTCTCCTGGTTTTATCCCTTTCCCCAACAATAGGAAAAAAAGATTATACTTACAATAAAGTAGATTTAGCCTAACTATTCATGTCTCCGTTCTGCTTTATTTGAGACAGGCAACATGAACTGCCATATGGGATTTTTTGAAACCAGAATTATACAAGGAATTCCATAGATCTGCAAATCTTTGTTGACAGGTTGGCCTAGTTTGACTGATCGTAATTTAAATTTCTAATTTCTTGGTTGTGTCTTGCTCAGGAATAACAGTAATCATAGGTTGAATCCTCAAAGGAAACTAGAGGTCTCCTAATTCTCCCCCATATAAATGGCTAATCTCTCCCTTCCTACCTGAGTCAGGAATCCAGCGGCTCTTTCAGCTTCATCAACAGAAGGAGATGATTCAGTGAACAACAGTGACTCCATTTTGTCCACTGGAAATGAGAGAGACAGAATGGAAACAGGAAAGGCTTCAACTTCATCTTTTCTGGCTTGAAAGGAAAAATTAAGATTTCTTCCTGTCCTGCCCAAGAAACCTCCATTTTTGTCTCTTCAACACACTAACTTTCATAGCCTCCATCATGGGAGCCATGAATAAAAGGAGAAGACCAAACCCCACCACATGCTGAAGAACAAATCTGAGTTAGATTATTCTCCTAATCTTTTGGAACAACACATGGCAGTTTATACCCTCGGCATCCGAAGCATTTGCTCAATCCCTGTAAATTCTCCCCCCCCCCTCTGCAGTTTGAAACCAGAGAAATTAATGATGTTCTAGCAACCGAGGAAACATGCCTGAAAGATCAGGTGGTGTTGGAAATGGCTCAGCAGGGATCTGTGTAGGAATTTAGTCAAAATTATATATTAAGGAAGGCCAAAGACAAAGAGAAAGCTCTCATGATGGAAGAGGAGCCAGAATGCAACTCAAGGTGGCCCCTACAGGAGTCGGTCTTCTGTGAAAGGCAAATCCTAGGGTTAGGGTTAGGGTCCTAGGCTTGCTCTGAAGGGAGGGAATTCCTTTGTGCACCTTAAGTCTTCTAGCTTGAAGAGGGAGTTCTATCTTTCTTATGGGGTCACCTTCTACTAAGTCCAATGACTAAGACCCGAGAAGACGCAGAGAATTAAGAATAACTGGAATCTTTCTAGAAAGTCTCCAATCCAGTGGAACAGTCTCCCCTTACCTAGTGAAGAATTCTGACCTTGACTTTTATCCGCGGGGATCCCTCTGGAAGACAGATCAGGAGAAAGATTTGTGAGATCCACCCAATTACTCCCCATTCCTGGAAGGACCTCAGAACCTGAAATATAAACAAAGGAGAGCAGTTAAAAGAACATGACGAGAGGGTCTGGGTGTTATTTTCTGCCCACAAAACTCTTGTGTCCATCAGTGGCAAAGGATGAGACCCAATAAGAGAGTCGCTCCAAAGGAGATACTCTTTGGAAGAATGCAAGAGACCGATATAGCTAATGAGGTTTTCTAAATAACTACTCACATTATTAATCTCCCAAACCCTATCAGGGAGAAATGGAAGAATTCAAGCCTTCTCTGCCAGGCTCAGAAGGGATCTTCCATCCACTGGCACCGCCGGGCAACTGGTCTCCGCTGGCTCTCCAAAGATCCTTCCAGGAAACAATGTAAGTGGAGATCAAGCGGGGGTTCCTTTAGGCTTCCTTCTCTCCTCCCCCCTGCCCCATTCTGGGGTCTCTCCCCATGCAGACCCAAGAGCAGTTATATGGGGCGGATTTCCCGCTCCCTCCAAGCCTCAGATCTCCTTCCCTCTCGTGAGGAGGATCTGACTATCGGGATATTGTCTTACTCGCCCGATTAGATTTCCCACGGAGACTCGCAGCCGGAACTATCCGACCAGGCAGACGGAGTAGAGCATGCGCAGTGGGCTAGTCAGTCGGCAGCCAAGAGAGCGCCCCCTTCTGGCCCCTGGCGTTGAAATGGCGGCTGTGGGGGCAGCTCTGGAGTGATGGAGAGAGAGAGGGAGAGAAAGACCCTCAAGGCTTCAAGGAAAACAGACACGGGAAAAGTGAAAGGTTTTCTAGGAAGTAAAAGTGACCTTCCCTTGTCAAGGGTGGGGGAATGCGAGGGGGGGAGGGGACTGGGACGCCCCTCAGGGGAGACGTTGAGGAAAAGTCTGCAGGGCGAGGGAGGCGGGAGCTTCCGAAACTCCTCCCCTTTCCGTTTGGCCACGCCCCTCCCAGTGGGATTCCCTCAGACGGAGAAGCGGGGAAAGTGGATCAGTGAGGGAGGAGCCTATTCTGGCGGGAAGAGCGGAGAGAGGAGAGAGCGATGCGCCTCTGAGGGAAGCGCTGCCGTTTGTGGATCTTTGGAGTCCTCAGGGTGGGATTCGTCTCCTTTCTCTGGGTCAGAGACTGAATTGGGCCTCCTCCTGGTTCCTTCTTCTTACGCTCAGAGCCTCTGGCTTCTCTGATAAGATTCCCCTCCGAAGGGATCCTTTGAAGTCACCGTCAATGAGGCGAATGACTTGGGACGATCCCCATACTGGATCCCCCTTCAAGCCCTCGCCTCCAAAGACCCTTCAGAATACGGATGGTGTTTCAGAGCTTCATTGGCTGGAGAATAAGGAATATATTGAATGGACTTATTCAATTAATGCATCATTTAATTATATTAAATAGGAAGGTAAATATAGACGCTGTCTGGACCTCCCCACTCTGAATCAAAGTGCAAATCCTTAAGGTCAAAAATACCTTCCAAGTTGCAGAGTGAGGCAAAAGGCTGAAATTTTCTGGTTCACCTTTGAGTCCTCCAATGCAAAGAAAGAAGAGAAAGTTGGCGGAAGCACGTTCAGTGATGCAGGGATTATTTCCACAGACCTAATAAAGTTCTTCTCAAATTCCATATATTTACAAGGAGTGTAATGGTATTCCCACATTAAAATAGGCTCTAGTTTCACCGCTTTGTTGCTGCCTTTATAAGGTGGATCCTGTGTTGAGAATGCTTTCCTCATGTTCCATGGATGTATGTGCATCATTTTCTATGCCATGTGAAACTGAATCAGACCTGAGTTCATTCCACCTTCTACCACTTTCTAAACATTTTATTACACTTCCACCCATGAAAATCTGCATCTGATTTCTTCATTTAATTTTCTTCTTCAATTCATATTAAGTAGGAAACATTTACATTGCACAATTATTCCCAATAATTTATTATATTAACCTTGCAAACCAATATAGTTAATAAGAAGGATATACTAATGTTATTTAAAAAGTTATGCTAAGATAAAAAGCACAAAGTCACAATCATACTACAAAAAGGAGTTGTTCCTAACTTGGCCCCTTAAAATTTCAAATTAGATTGACCTTTCTAATCACATTGATATCACAAAATTAAAGTGCCACTAAAGTGACATTTTAAAACCTTGACCCAATGGAAAATATGGTTCTGGTTATTTACAAAAACTGAATAATTTAAATCAAGCAATTTAAATCCCTCCTTTTAAAAAATACATTGCTCATATAGTACAATGTTAGATCAATAAAACCATTTTTAGCATCAGCTATGATCATAAACTGACAGTTATATTTCTCCTTTGAGCTGGGTTAATGTAAGTTTGCACCAGACAAATACAAGTCTAAGCAGACATATACATAAAATATTCAGAAAAAAAAGATTCACTTCTAAACGAAACATATGCACATATGAAAAAAGAATGAACAGCTTATGTATCTTGCTACATGTTTAAAGAAGGCCAATAGTGTGAACACAATTACATCAACTCTCCACAAAGCATGGAGCCTGGCGAGACTTACTTCAGATGTTGCTTCTTGCCTAAATAAAGCAGTTTGACCAGACAGGTTTTGACAGATTTTGACACAACGAATGCATCAATTTACATTATAAAGACCACACTTGGATTATCGCATCCAGTTTTGGTCACCACGATATAAAAAAGATGGGGAGACTCTGGAAAGAGTGAAGAGAAGAGCAGCAAAGATGACTATGGCTAAAACATATGAAGAACAGTTGCAGGAATTAGATATGTCTGAAATGAAGGACTAAGGTCATATCAGCGTTCCATTATCTGCCACAAAGAACAGAGCATAAAATTATAGTGTTGGAAGGGACCTTGGAAGTCCAGCGCAGGATCAACCCATTCTCCTGAAGTCAGGACAAGAAGCAATGGACGGAAACTAATCAATGAGAAAACCATCCTAGAACCAAGAAATTTCCTGACAAATTGCCTCCAGAAGTTGTGGGTGCTCCATCATTGGATGTTTTTAAGGAAACATTGAACAATCCTTTGTCTGAAACGGTATTGGGTTTCCTGCTTGAGCAGGGATAAAAGATAAGAAATCTATCTTGGAAGTTCTTTCCAAAATCTATATTTTTATTCAGTTTCTCCTACGGCAGGCAAGTCTCAAAATAAAAAAGGACTATTTACTTCAAGTGTCTTCCACAAGATCCTTGAATAAGTCCTTTTATGGGAATTAACTTGATTTCCTCATATGAAGGTTTTTCCACAAGAGGCTTTTTTCATAAGAGGAGTCCTGTTTTCACAAAACCCTTTTCCGCTTCCGACACATTTCTACTGTTTTTCTCGTGTATGCACTCTCTTATGGGAATTTAGATGACTTTTCAACCGGAAGTACTTACCACACTCTGTGCAATGATACAGTTTCTCCCCTGTGTGGATACTAATGTGTTTAGTAAGAGAACCCCTCGTAACAAAACTCTTTCCACATTCATTGCATATATAGGGCTTCAACCCTGAATGGATCCTTTTATGACAAGTCAGGTGACTGTTGTGACTGAAACTCTTCCCACATTCCATACATTTATATGGTTTTTCTCCTGTGTGGATCCTCTTATGGGAAGTAAGGGAATCACGATGACTAAAGCACTTTCCACATTCTAGGCATCTGTAGGGTTTCTCTCCTGTGTGAATCCTTCTATGAGAAGTCAGGTGGCCATACCAATTGAAGGTCTTACCACAGTCCGTGCATTTATAAGGTTTTTCCTCTGAATGGATCCTTTTATGGTAAGCAAGGACACTGCTCTTGCTGAAGCTCTTCCCACACTCCAGGCACTGATAGGGTTTTTCTCCTGTATGGAGCCTTTTATGATAATTAAAAGAACTGTTTATACTGAAGCTCTTTCCACATACAGTACACTTAAAGGGTTTTTCTCCTGTATGGATCCTTTTGTGGGAAGCAAGATCACTGCTTCGGATGAAGCCCTTCCCACATTCTGTGCATTTATAGGGTTTTTCTCCCATATGGATCCTTTTATGGTACCTAAGAGAACTGTTCATACTGAAGCTTTTTCCGCACTCAACACACTTATACGGTTTCTCTCCTGAGTGGATCCTTTTATGAGAGGTAAGGGAACTGTTCATACTGAAGCTTTTTCCACAATCCGTACATTTATAGGGTTTTTCCCCAGTGTGCATTCTTTTATGGGAGGTCAGGTGATTGCTGTTGCTGAAACTCTTTCCACACACTGTGCATATAAAGGGTTTTTCTCCTGTGTGGACCCTTTTATGGGAAGTAAGCTGACTGCTATGGCTGAACCTCTTCCCACACTCTAAGCACTGATAGGGTTTCTCTCCTGTATGGACCCTTTGATGAGAAGTAAGGGAACTTTTCATACTAAAGTTTTTCCCACAGTCTATGCATTTATAGGGTTTTTCTCCTGTGTGAATTCTTTGATGAGAAGTAAGGGAACTTTTCATACTAAAGCTTCTTCCACACTCCAGACATTGAAAGGGTTTTTCTCCAGTATGAACCCTTGTATGAGAAGTAAGAGAACTGTTCATACTGAAGCTTTTTCCGCACTCTAAGCATTGGTAGGGTTTCTCTCCAGTGTGGATCCTTTTATGAGAAGTAAGAGAACTGTTCATACTGAAGCTTTTCCCACACTGCAGGCATTTATATGGTTTCTCTCCTGTGTGAATCCTTTTGTGAGAAGTCAGGTGGCCATGCCAATTAAACGTCTTTCCACAGTCTGTGCATTTATAAGGCTTTTCCCCTGTATGGGTCCTTTGATGAGAGGTCAGATGATCTCTGTTTCCGAAGCTTTTCCCACACTCCACACATTGATAAGGTTTCTCTCCTGTATGAATTCTTTTATGAGAAGTAAGGGAACTTTTCATACTGAAGCTTTTCCCGCAGTCTGTGCATTTATAAGGTTTTTCTCCTGTATGAATCCTTTTATGGATGGTCAGATAACTGCTGCTGCTGAAGCTCTTTCCACACTCCAGGCATTTATAGGGTTTTTCTCCCTTATGGGTCTTTTTATGACAAATAAGGGAACTAATCAAACTGGAACTGTTTCTCCCATCCTCACATTTATAGGAATTCGCCTTCATATGCATCATTTTATGGGGAATAATGTTGCTATTATTGCTATCACTCTTTTTAATTTCATAGTCATTACTAATCATGGATTTTCCTTTGAACATTTCCTCACTCCCTTGAGTGTTGCACATGTTGCTTTTCTTGAAAATGCATTGTGTCAGAAAGTGATCCATGTCTGCACGCTGAAAAGTGAATATTTCAGTGCCATTGCAAGTTTGGGTTTTTTCATGTTTCCTCATTCCCCATCTATCTGCGGATGTTTCTTCTGGTATTTCAATTTTTATTATTTGCAATGGCACCGGATTTGGCTCTTGGTCATTCTCATTCTTCAGCTCATCAACTGCTTGTGGGGAGGGGGAAAAGGAAATCAGAAATGTTAGATGACAGAATATACATATCATTGCAAAATACCTTGTGAACTCTCAAGTTTCCTCTTTCCACTATGTATTCAAATTTGACAGTGATAGATAGATAGATAGATAGATAGATAGATAGATAGATAGATAGATAGATAGATAGATAGATAGATAGATAGATAGGCAGGCAGGCAGGCAGGCAGGCAGGCAGGCAGGCAGGCAGGCAGGCAGGCAGGCAGGCAGGCAGGCAGGCAGGCAGGCAGGCAGGCAGGCAGGCAGGCAGATGTAGATAGGTAGGTAGGTAGGTAGGTAGGTAGGTAGGTAGGTAGATAGATGATAGATAGATAGATAGATAGAGAGAGAGAGAGAGAGAGAGAGAGAGAGAGAGAGAGAGAGAGAGAGATAGATAGATAGATAGATAGATAGATAGATATGGGTACATACAGATATAATTGGTGCAGGGAAATATACAATAATACAATAGCAGACTTGGAAGAGACCTTGGAGGTCTTCTAGTTCAACCCCCTGCCTAGGCAGGAAACAGTTAAACCGTTTCAGACAAATGGTTATCCAACATCTTCTTAAAGACTTCCAGTGTTGGGGCATTCACAACTTCTGGAGGCAAGCTGTTCCACTGATTAATTGTTCTAACTGTCAGGAAATTTCTCCTTGGTTCTAAATTGCTTCTCTCCTTGATTAGTTTCCACCCATTGCTTCTTGTTCTACCCTCAGGTGCTTTGGACATTAGTTTGACTCCCGTTTCTTTGTGGCAACCCCTGAGATATTGGAACACTGCTATCATGTCACTGATATCATGTCTGCTATCATATATGTATTTATATAGCATGTGTATTGTGTATGGATACCCTTTTCCCTTAAAATAAGACCTCCCTGGATAATAAGCCCAATCGGGCTTTTGAGTACATGCACTAAAATAAGCCCTCCCCCAAAATAAGCCCTCCCTGAAAATACTGCAACACAGCAGCAGCCGTGAGGTGACCACGCTCGCCGCCTCCTGCACCTCAAAAATAATAAGACTTTCCCGAAAATAAGGCCAAGTACTTATTTCAGGGGTCAAAAGAAAATAAGATCCTGTCTTATTTTGGGGGAAACACAGTAGATAAATACTTGCTCTTGATAGCAGGCAACAGAATTTCATTTTTAATGTAGGCCAGTGTGCTCACGGTAAAACATGACAATAAAAATTACCTTAAATCTTAAAATAATTGTAGGAGAAAATATGATGATAAAGTCAAGTGAAATAAGAAAAAAAAACATTTATACAGATTTTCCAAGGTGTAAATAAGCTATCTAATGACTCCTTACTCTGACTTAAGTTTTCCTCCAGAGGAACTCTTACCTAAAGAGGCCACGATCCTACATGTCTCCAGCATGACTTCTTCATGCAGGGCTTTCTGGCTGGGATCAAGTAGCAACTGCTCTTCACTGTTGAAATGGATGGCCACCTCCCCAAAAGACATAGGACCCTAAAGAAGGAAAACTCCATGTGAGCAGACTCAGGAAGAATTTGCAAGATCTCCTTTAATCTGCAAATCCTAAATACACAGTATTTATGCTTATTTGGACATTTCCCTGGCTGGGCTCAAGATGTTATGTAATAACACCAATCCCTGCTCTCTCAGAGAAGGGCGGGGAGTGTTATACGATACACCCTTTTCATCTATCTATAAGTAACTTACACTAAAAGGTGTACATTGTAACTTACATTAAAAACCCACAACATAACAACCTATAAAGGGCTCCCCTAACCCCGTTAACTCTCTCCTAGACAAAAAGCCGGGAAGAGGCCAGTTTGAAATGACTTCTGCGATGCATCCCAAACCAGCACTGATAAAGGTTTTAAAAGCCACGTTAGAGTCCAGGGTGTCTTTATTCTTTATCTAATTTGGGTGACCTCCTTAAAACCCAGGGGGGGGAAAACTATTAAAATTTGAAAAGAAGGAATAACAGCATAGATCTTTTATTCGGCTGCCTTATTGCAAATTAGGTTGGCAACCTCCTTACTGGCCTTCCCAAAATGATCAAGGATGGTACCATCCTTTGCTTGTTTTAAAGTGTGAACTATTATTTTTTAAAGTCCAACCGCATATTACCACTAGAGAATTTAACACGTTTTCAAAACAGCCTAGAGCCGTGATGGCAAACCTATGGCACCCGTACCAGAGGTGGCACGCAGTGCCGTCTGATGGCACTCGAGCCGTCGCCCCAGTTCAACTCTGATGTGTATGCACAGGGCCCTATGTGCATTGCATTTTGGGAGTTCGAGTGCGCACACATGCATTTGTGCGCGGTTTCTGCATTTGGTTCAGGAGAGTGAGACAGACCAATTGTGACTGATCTCTAATTTAAATCCTAACTTCCCCATCCCACGTTGCTCAGGAACAGCAGTGTCATTTGCTGAGACTTCAAATGACCCCAAAGCAGTCTCCAAATGCTCCCCAATATTAGCCCCAGATCTTTTCCTTCCTACCTGTGCTGGAAGTTCAGCTGCTCTTTTAGTTCCACCAGTACAAAGAGAAGAACCAATGAACAACGGTGACTCCATTTTGTTCCCTGGGAAGGGAACAGATGGGATAAAAACAGGAAAGGGATTAACTCCCATTTTTGAGCTTGAAGGCATGACTTAGTATTTATATATACTTTATTTGTCATTGTACATTTACACATACAACGAAATTCACATAACACCCAGAGACCAGTCACAACACCCATAACAATCCCCAAAACACCCCCACCCACCCACCCCCCAAAAACTCTGCCCCTGAACCACCTAAACATCCACATAAGAGACCAAATAGTGCTGTCCAATAGCTCACTCATGGTGGCCCTTTAGTTCATTGTTGAGTGCAATTATAGCTCTGGGATCAAACTATTCAGAAGACGTGTGGTCCTAGTTTGAATTGTTCTGTATCTTCTGCCAGAAAGCAACAGTTAAAAAGATTGAGAGCAGGATGGGAAGAGTCTCTGAGAATGTTATGCAACTTCCTCAAACAGCGAGATGCGAAGATATTATCCAGGACTGGTAGCTGGAGGCCAGTGATATTCTGGGTAGTTTTAATAATTCTCTGTAGAGCTTTTTTGTCTGCTGCAGAGCTGCTCCCATACCATGCAAGAATGCCGTATGTCAGGACACTCTCAATGGTGCTGCGATAGTAGGACAGAAGTAGATGCTGAGATAGATTTATCTTTCTTAGCATTCTCAGGAAGTACAGCCTCTTCTGTGCCTTCTTCACACGCATGTTAGCATTCATGGTCCATGAGACGGTCCTCCGAGATATAAATGCCCAGAAGTTTAAACCTACCGACCCTCTCCACCTCCTTGCCATTTATGTACAATGGTAAATGTACAACTCTCTTCTTCCTGAAGTCAGTGATAAGTTCTTTAGGTTTTTTTGGTGTTAAGTATAAGATTATTTTCTTTACACCACGTCAGCCCTTGTACTTCCTTCCTATAAGCAGACTCATTGTTCTTATCAATGAGCCCCACCACTGTCGTGTCATCCGCAAATTTAATAATTGTGTTGGTGTTATACAATGGGGTACAGTCATGTGCGTACAAAGAATAGAGGAAGGGGCTTAGCACACACAACCCTGGGGGGCTCCTGTGCTTAATATCAGAGTAGAAGAATGATGAGATCCCATCGTTACTGACTGTGGCCTATCTGTCAGAAAATCCTTTATCCACAAACAAATCCTCTGATTTATACCCAAATTGGACATTTTATGAAACAACCTGTTGGGTAGAATGGTGTTAAAGGCAGAGCTATAATCCATAAATAGCAACCTTACATATGTTCCCTGTTGTTCCAAATGGTTTTAATACAGTATGGACAACAATAGACACAGCATCATCAGTTGATCTATTTCTCCTATATGCGAATTGGTATAGATCCAAAGTAGATGGAAGACTAGTCTTAATATAGATCAACACCAGTCTCTCAAAACATTTCATGACAACAGATGTTACAGCTATTGGTGTATAATCATTACGAGACACCACTACCGTCTGCTTAGGGACTGGCACTATAATGCATGTCTTCAGGCAGGTAGGGATGGAGCACTGCAACAGGGATAGATTGAAAATATCCGTGAACACTTCAGCTAGCTCTGCAGCACAGTCCCTAACAACTCGTCCCGTGATTCCATCAGGCCCATCTGCCTTCCGGATGTTGACATTCTGGAAAGTGTGTCTCACATCAGAGATCTGCAGTAGAAGTGGTTGTCTGTCGATGGTAGGTGTTAGCAGTGTACTATCAGTGGTAGATGCTGGAATGATGGTCGTTCCTGTTTCCACCTCAAAACGGCTGAAAAATTGATTTAGCTGTTCCGCCAAAGAGACATTACACAAACTATTTTTATTGCTCTGTCCCGTGATTTGTCGCAGACCTTGCCATAACCGACGAGAGTCCGAGTTCTCAAAAAGATGTTCAATCCTCTGACTGTACATAGCTTTAGTATCCCTGATGCCCTATTTTCTCTTGTCCCAGAGAGGAAACCTCTACCTCTCACTCCTATGCTTTGCCTCAGTGGTCTTTCAAAGGCTCCATATTGAGAGTCGAGAATCAAAGAAGCCCACAGCCCCAATACACACTGGAGAACCACAATTGGACCTAACCCTAATCTTTTGGGAAGGAGAGATGGAAGTTTACCCATCAGTGGTGGAATTCAAAATTTTTTACTACCGGTTCTGCGGGCTTGGCTTGGTGGGCGTGGTGTGGCTTGGTGGGTGTGGCTTGGTGGACATGGCAGGGAAAGGATACTGCAAAATCTCCATTCCTTCCCCACTCCAGGGAAAAATCTCTATTTCCTCCCGATCAACTAGGACTCAGGAGGCAGGAATAGATGAGGGCGAGGCCAGCCAGAGATGATATTTATCGCTTCTCCAAACTACACAAAATTTCCACTACTGGTTCTCCAGTACCAGTCAGAACCTGCTGAATCCCACCTCTGATACTCTTGGCAAACAAACCATTCACTCAAGCAACATTTATCCTCTCCCCATTGCCTGTGTCCTGAAATCATACTGTTCTGGTATCCCAGAAAGACCAACCATTCTGGCAACCATCCCACTGAAATTCTGACACCCCAGGAACATGCCTGCAAGGACAGATGGTGCCAGAGATGATCCAGAAAGTATGTGCAATAGAATTGACTCAAAATTTTCTATCAAGAAAGGCCAAAGACTGATTTGCTCCAATCCCCATTGGTGAGAACAAAGAAATTTGGTCCTCAGGATGGAGGATCCAGAATGCAACTCAGAGCAATCCCCAGACAAGTTAGTCTTCTGCAGAGGGGGAATTATGAGAAGGGAGTCTATGAACTGAAGAGTGGGACAGTTTGGGAAACTTAGTTAGTTAGTTAAATTTGCATGTTTGATGCCATGCCTTTGTTTACCTTTAGTTAAAAGTTAGTTGACAGTGGAATTTATAATTCCAGGCAGGGAGTGTGCTGCCCCAGCAGTATATAGATAGTGTAAGGATTCAGCGCTGTCTCTTTTAAGAAACTACCTCCTGGAAAATGTAGGCAGACACTGCCTTATGGGAAATGTAGTTCCATGACATGTGATCATATCTGTGTTTCTGATTGGCCACTGGGGCATTCTGCCTGCATGCAGAGACAATAGCTGATCATTTTGAATATCAGCTTGGACTCGGGAAGCAACATCTGTGCCTCCTCTCTCAACATGGGAGCAAAATCACCATCTTTTTACACCATGTGATGAGACAGATTATGGAAAGTCAAAGGTATCTTAACACTGAACTGTAACTTTTGATATTAAGAATGCCTGATAATAAACTTGATCTGAATAAGATTCCTAAGCGTGGAGTTAACTGCAAGCTTTCATTGCTTGAGGCAGAACAGTAAGCTAGAAGCTTGAAGAAGCAGAGTTAAGTCTTTTTTGGTGGGTCATCTTCTAATAAGTCCAACAACTAGACATGAGAAAACACAGAGAATTAAGAACAGCTAGAACCAGGATGGCGAACCTATGGCATGCGGGGCCATTTGTCAGGGCACACGAGGTGTTTTCCTGTCAGCTAGCCAGCGCGCATGTATGTCCTGCCAGCTGACTTCAGCCTTTTTTTTTTTAGGCCATTTTTTGCCCACCCAGGCTCCAGAGCCTCCAGGGCGCAAAAAAACAGCCCTATGGGCAAACCAGAAGTTCGGGAATGGGCTTTGCTCCTAGGGCCGGTTTTAGCCCTCCGGAGGCTTCCCTCAAGGCTCTGGAGGGCAAAAAATGACCCTACGAAGCCTCCTAAAGGCTCCGGAGGACTAAGAATGGCCCTACGGACAAACCGGAAGTGATTTCCGGTTTGCTTGTAGGGTCGTTTTTAGCCTCCGGAGAGTGCAAACCAGAAGTCCATCCCCAAACTTCCAGTTTGCCAGTAGGGATGGATTTTTGTGCTCCGGAGGCTTTAGGGAAGATCCTGAAGCCTCTGGAGGGCGACCGGGAGCAGGCGGGCAGGGGATGCTGTTTTTGCCCTCCCCGGGCTCCTATAAAGCCTCTGGAGCCTGGGGAGGGTGAAAAAGGCATGCAAAAAATGGGGGGGGGGGGGTCGCACTGGTCACACAAACATGCACGGTGAGGGTCACGCATTGCATTATGGGTGTGGCATGCCCACGCATGACCCCCTGTGCTGCCCATCCTGCTTTTGGCACAGGAGCCAAAAAAGGTTCACAATCACTGAGCTAGAAGCTCTCTGGAAAACCTCCAAACATGTAGAACGTTGCCTTACCTATTGAGACATCTTGACATTGATATTTCTCCTTAGAGATCCCTTCGAAACACAATTTCCAAGTAGGGTTTATGGGATCCACCTTTTCTTCAGGACAATTAGTCCCCACTTCCAGGACGGACCTTAGAACCTGAAATATTTGCGAAGAAGAATTAAGAGGGCAGGAGATAAAAGAGGATCTGGATTTTCATTTTGTGCCCATAGTATTGCATGTCCTCAGTGTCCATCATTAAGGATAAAAGAGTATAATGGAAGAATTGCTCCAAATGTTTCCTCTGGAAACATTTTTCTTAATTATCTTCTCTAAATATCTGGTTGTATTATTAATACCCCAAACTCCCTTAAAGAGACAATTTCGAATTCAAGCCAATTAAAATGCATCTCTATTTCCCAAGAGGAGCATGTCCCACCTGATACCCTTCCTGCTCCTCCTTCTCCTCTGCTTGGCTCAGCAGGAAACCTTCGGCCAGGGCCACCGCCTGGCAAGTGGTCTCCGCTCGGCATTCCCGCACCCAGCGCTGCATCTCCCTGGGCAGGACGGCCAGAAACTGTTCCAAGATCACTCGGTCCAACATCTGAGCCTTGGTGTGCTTCTCTGGCTGCAACCATCCCCAGCAAAGGTGGTGAAGGCGGCTGCAAAGCTCTCGTGGTCCTTCGGCCTCCTGAAAGGGGCTGTTCCTGAAGTGCCAATGCTGGATCTCAGAACTGAAGGCTGCCTTCTCTGGGATCTTCTGCCTGGGTCCTGCCCAGACGTCCTCAAAGCTCCTGGGCTGAGCGGCAACAGGGCCTTTCCAGGCTGGGTGGATTGCATCCATTTTGGCCTCTTCTCTGACAGGGATCCAGAAGGACCCTGCGGATATCCTGAGCCTCCAGATATCTTTTCAGTCCTGCGGTCTGAAGGAGCTGCACCGGGAGGCCCAGAGAAGATTTTCAAGCCATTCAGTTCTCAGGAGGCCTCCAGCTTTTACATCTGAGGAGGAAAAGAAAGGAAAATTCAACCCTGAGCTACAAACAATTCTTCTCTAATGGAAACTTCAGGAATTGCCGACTGTTGTATTTTTATTGGGTATCTTACCAGAGAAATATAGTAAAGATACATATTTGATCATACATATAATAACAGTGGCTAGAATTGTATCCGCACAGAACTGGAAAACAGACAAAATCCCGGCAGAAGGAGAGATAAAGAAAATATTGGGCTGTGCGGAAATGAATAGGTTAACTCTGAGAATAAAAGACAAAGAGGAATCGGTGTACTTCAGGACAAGGGAGTGATTTTATGATTGGTTAGAAAAGGAATATGAATAAAGGATTACAGATCAAGAAACCCAGATGACACACTATTAAATTAAGGGGAGGGGAGGGGAAAAACAGAAAAGTATTAATATACAGTTAAAGATGACATATGTGGAATTATTATAATGAAAATAAAATGTGGAAGAGGGAATCTATTTTTATGTAAATATGGAACTGCTCGAATCCCACCCCGAAAATCCATCAGAGTGAAGAAGAAAATAAGTAAATACAACAATGGAAGGAGGGAGAAAGGAGAGGAAAAGAAGAAAGGGGAAAGGAGAGGAAGCAAGGGAGGGGTAGTAAGAATAGGAGAGAGGGCAGGAAGGAGAAGAGGAGAGGGAAAAGAAGAAAGGGAAAAGGAGAGGAAGTAAGGGAGGGGTAGTAAGAATAGGAGAGAGGGCAGGAAGGAGAAGAGAGGAGGGAAAAGAAGAAAGGGAAAAGGAGAAGAAGTAAGGGAGGGGTAGTAAGAATAGGAGAGAGGGCAGGAAGGAGAAGAGAGGAGAGAAAAGAAGGGAAAAGGAGAGGAAGTAAGGGAGGAGTAGTAAGAGTAGGAGAGAGGGCAGGAAGGAGAAGAAGAGGGGGAAAGGAGAAAGGGAAAAGGAGAGGAAGTAAGGGAGGGGTAGTAAGAGTAGGAGAGAGGGTAGGAAAGAGAAGAAGAGAGGAGGAGTGGGGGAGAGGGAGGGGAAGAAGAAAAGAGAAAGGAGCGGCGGAAAGAAGAAGGTAGAGAAGGGACGACAGAATAAATAGTAGGGTTGTTGTAAAATAAGATGGACGTACAAGCTGACAGAAAAGCGATCCTGATTATATTTTTGATTTTTTTTAAATGAATTGTGATCAATGTTAAAGGATAACATATAAATATCAACAGTACTTATGAGGATGTATATTTGCGAATGTATATATGAGAAAGAAAAATAAAACTTTTTTTTTTAAGGAATGACGACTGTTCTTCAGAAATGGTTGATGGCTTAATTAAAAGGAGGGCAAGGTGATATTTTGGAGGGGGGGGGGCAAAAATCTGATCTCTGCTCCTCTCTCCAGTCTCGATCCTCCCCCCCCCCTTGGAGACCAACCCTCATTTTGGGGGGGGAGGGAGGGTCTTTCTTCCGCAGAAGTGCAGCTGAGCTCCATCCATGACAGCAAGAAAAACATTTGAGGGTCTTCCGGAGAGCCTAGGAATTAATTCCCAGGCGCAGAATCGGAGCTCTCCAAGGTGCGGGAGTGCAAGGAAGGAATCCCTGGATTCTTTTTTGGCTAGGAACGCTGCGAAGCAAACCTGGTTTATGCCCAATGTGAGGTTCTCGTGGGCTTGCCCCCCCTCCACTCTTCCTCTCCCACCCACCCACCCCACCCCAATGTCGGATCCCTTGCATGCAAAGCCAGGAGCAGGACTTGGTGTGTCCCCCCCCCCCCCACCCTGCAAGCCTCCAGATCCTCAGTCCAGCAAACCCTCCGGCGTCCCTCCATCTCTCCACCGGCTTCTCTGAAGAGGCTCGGGGTAGCGGAATCCCCAAAGCGCAGCTTTTCAACCGGTCCACCCAAGCTAGGAAACCGTGGCGGAGCATGCGCGGTGGCGGCGAGAGCGAGACAGACAGACAGACGGTGGCGAGCGCTCCCTGGTGGCACTTGCGGGCAACGCCCGGGCTTCTGACTGCGAGATCGTGAAGGTCCCTTAAAGGGCATCCAGACCAACCCGGGCTCAAGAGAACAGAACGGGATTTTTTTTAATTGGCCAAGTGTGATTGGATGCACACTTTGTCTCCGGTGCATAAGCTCTCAGGGTGCATACAAGCAATAAATGATAAATCGTGATCCTTGAATTAGAACACAGCTGGAAGGGACCTCGGCGGTCTTCTAGTCCAGCCCCCTGCTCAGGCAGGGGGCCATATACCATTCCAGACAAGTGACTGTCCAGTCTCTTCTTAAATACAGTACCTCCAATGTTGAACTTCTGGTGGCAAGCTGTTCCCCAGGTTAATTGTCCTCCCTGTTAGGAAGTTTCTCCTTAATCCCAGGTTGCTTCTCTCTTTGATTAGTTTCCAACCATTGCTTCTTGTCCTGCCCTCTGGTGCTTTGGAGAATAATTTGACTCCCCCTCTTCTTTGTGGCAGCCCCTAAAGTACTGGAATATTGCTATCATGTCACCACTAATTCTTCTTTTCTTTAGACTAGCCAGACACAAAACTTGCAGCCGTTCCTCATGTGGTTTAGTCTCCAGGCCTTTGATCCTCTTAGTTGCTCTTCTCTGAACTTTTTCCAAAGTCTCAACATCTTTTTTGTAGTATGGTGACCAAAATTGGTTGCAGTATTCCAAGTGTGGCCTTACTTACTATTATTTTGAAGGAGTATATGAATCAATATTGGCGTCTGCTTATATGATTGTATACTGTCAGAAATTAGTTGTTTTCTAGCCCAGCGAATTGCAAACCTTAACACTGGATGGCATTACTGCAAATGTTATCTCACTGCTGCGTCTCGCTTGCATTCTTGACTTCAAAGCTAGACACATTCCATGAAAACATTGTTACACGGGAATATCAGGCCCCATAGATAAAGGAACCAAAGTAGGGAGTTTTCCTGGCTCATAAATCTTTAAAGCATTCTGCCGAAAAACAATTTGGCAAAGGGGGGGGCGCTGCCACCCCCTACACAAGGCTATAGGAATCCTCCATAGATAAGGTAGGCAGAGAAAGGAGCTTGAACAAAAGGATGCTTTAAGTTGGTAAAGACTCTTTGTCTCTGATGGGATAAACTTTGTGTCAGCTTCTGCTTTGCTGCTGCTTCAGCTGCCATGAAACGGGAAGGGGGGGGGCGTGTATGTGGGAGGGTTTTACTTGGTGTGCTGGAGGACTGCTGGAGGAATGTTCTAGGATGTACCAGTCGTTGGGATTGCGCATGCGTACGTGTTTCCCGCCTGCATCAACGGCCTTCACATTCCATCTTGGCCTGTCTTTTTGAAGTTATCTCACACCTGACAATTGAAGGACTTATGATTGGACTGGAGCTTTGATCCTAAGGGGGGGGAACGGGCTTTGCTATATATCAATTGCTTTCGCGCCATATTATTCAGATTTTGCTTCACTGCTGCTTGCTTACCATTTATAATTAGTAAAAGTACTTTGGATTTCCAACCCATGGAGTCTATTGGTCTTCTTTCCTAGTTATGGAATGGAGTGGGGCGTGACAAGAAGCAAAATCTGAAAATATCCCTTTCCAGGAGATTTTACGTCTACCGAGAAGGGAAATAATGTCTTCTCCGACCAGAGAGGAGGAAGGCGCCGTTGGAGGGACGGATTCCAGTGAACTGGGACCTCCCGACCTTTCTTTACACCAGCCCAGCCCGTCTGACCGGCCGTTGCACGAAGATTTATTTCAACTGCAAATTTCCAGTCAGCCTGAACCTTCCCCCCTACCCCGTTGGTCAACTTTAGTGGGGCAAAGAGAAATAGAGACAAGCTGGAATGCTGGACTCACCCAAAAACCTCCTCAACAGACTTCGCTGGAGCCAGGGGCCGTGAGGAAACCTCAGGCGGGTGAGTTTCATGAATATTGGAGCCAAAGGGGCGATGAAGGGGAATGGAGAAGTTATCAGCACCAGGGCCCTGGGAGACAACCCCCCCGGAGTGAACTACCTGATTATTGGGGTCAAACATTTTTGGAAGAGAGAAGGGGAGAGGAGGACAGAGACTGGAGAAATTGGCAACGTTACCCACGCCAAGATTCTCCCCCACCCCCCCCTCGGCCCGGATCACCCCCTGCGGCTAGAGGCTTTGCTGACCAAAGGGGACCTCCACCCCAGGCTCCCCCCCCCCCGAAGACATCGTATGGCTAAAATCCCTCCTTTGCCTGTGCGTTTTAATGGGGCTTCGGCTAGCCTCGCCTCCTTCCTCATGCAGGTTTTTAATTACATGGAGATATATGGCCGGGACTTTGAATCTGACATTTTAAGGGTCAGGATGGTCCTGTTATCTTTGGATGGTGAGGCGGCGGCGTGGTCGACTGCTTTGCATATGTCTGGTTCTCCCCTCTTGGGGAATTTCAACCGTTTTATGGCAGCTTTCCGTCGACGTTTTGATGACCCGTTGACCGAGAAGCGAAACAAATTGAAGTTTTTAACTTTTGACCAAGACGACAGGCCTGTCGCCGAATACATCCAGGAATTTCAATGTCTGTCTCAGTACATGAGAGGCTGGGGGGAGGATGCGATGCTGGACAGATTTGCCGAAGGCTTAAACCCTGAAATTTATCAACAATGTGTTAATCGTAACCTGCCGAGGCGCTTAATCACTTGGTTCGAGCATGCGGCTGACGCTGAGCTTGACTTGATTCGTTTGCGATATGCCACTGAAGAAAAAAGGAAGCGGAAAGAAAGGGCTGCCAAGGCTCTCCCCCCTCCTTCTACTCAAGTGCTTTCCAAACGCCGAGGCGACACGAGAGAGCCCCCTTCTGGCCCATCCAGACCTTTAACATGTTTTCGCTGTGGCAAGCTTGGGCACACCGCCCCCCTCTGTAGGGCGAAAACACCTCTCTCTGCCCAACCCCCTCCCAGACGTGAGGAGAAATCTGCAAGAGGCTCTGAGAGGAAAAAGAAGGAAACGGCTTTCGCTGGAGAAACCAACCCTCCTCCTCTGGCCCAACCGTTGAAGGATGACGCGGATGCTAACTCCTCTTCTTCTGATGACTCAGATGACGACGCTTCCCCTCGCTGGGTGAGTTCAAACAAGGGGCCCCTTCTGCTCCCTATTGTATTAAGAGTTCCTCCTGAGGGACCACCTGCCACCCTCCTAGCATTACTGGATTCCGGCTGTTCCCGGTCCATGATCAATCCGGCCATGGTTGAGAAATTAGGCCTCAAATTGCGCACTTTGAAAACCCCTATTGTTTTTTGCCAGATAGACGGATCGATTGCAGGGGGGGGGCCCGCCCATTTTTTTACTGAGCCTTTGGAAATGACAATGGGTACCCACACTGAATTAATCTCCTTTGTGGTCGCACCTGGCATGGACAGACCACTTATTTTAGGCATCCCATGGCTCCGGAAATGGAAC
The DNA here is from genome assembly GCF_009769535.1 of Thamnophis elegans. Lineage (NCBI taxonomy): Eukaryota > Metazoa > Chordata > Lepidosauria > Squamata > Natricidae > Thamnophis > Thamnophis elegans. Next base: position 172,614,478 of record NC_045542.1, on the reverse strand, counting down.
CCCCACATAAACTGGCGGACAGGCCGCTTGCGTATTCGCTCCAAAGTGCCTCCTGTGGGGGAGGGCTCTCCAACCCAGCCTAACGTCACTGACGTTCCTGAGATGGCCGCTAGGGGGCAGGAGAGGATAGCAGGAGAGGAGAAAATTCCGAAAGAATATTTGGATCTTAAAGAAGTGTTCAGCGAGCAATCTTCGGACATTTTACCCCCCCACAGGCCCACTGATTGCTCCATTGACATTTTGCCCGGGGTCAAACTCCCCAAACCCCGCATTTACTCCATGTCGCCCAGGGAAATGGAGGAGATGCGTTCTTTCATTGACAAAAATTTGAAACGTGGTTTCATTGAACCGGCACGACCCAAGGTGGCGGCACCTGTGTTATTTCGTGAGAAGAAAGATGGGTCTCTTCGTTTATGTTGTGACTTTAGAAACCTTAACGCCATCTGTTCTCACAACCTCTACCCACTACCCTTGATGAAGGACTTATTGGCACAATTGGGGAAGGGACGCATCTTCACAAAATTGGACCTGCGAGAAGCTTACTATAGAGTACGCATCAAGGAAGGGGACGAATGGAAGACCGCGTTCAACTGCCCCCTTGGTTGTTTCCAGTTCCGGGTTATGCCTTTTGGCCTTCAGGGGGCTCCTGCTGTATTCATGCAATTTATTAATGAGATCCTACACGACCACCTCTATAAGGGCGTTATCGTATATCTGGACGATATCCTCATTTATACCCGCACTTACGACCACCACGTCAATCTGGTGCGCACTGTTTTGAAGAAACTCCGTGCTGCCAACCTGTATGCCAAGTTGTCTAAGTGTGAGTTTCACCAAACTACTATTGACTATCTGGGCTACCGTATCTCCCCTGATGGCGTTGAGATGGACCCTGAAAAAGTGAAGGCCGTCACTGAATGGGACGCTCCCAAAACTCGTAAACAGTTGCAAAAGTTTTTGGGTTTCGCTAATTTCTACCGTCAATTTATTCCCTCTTTTGCCGACATTGCTCTACCCATTACTAATCTGCTCAAAACAAAAGGCAACCCGAGACCAAAACCCAGTAAGCCTTTGGACTGGACCATGGAATGCCAGGCGGCGTTCGAAAAGCTTAAACGCCTTTTTGCAGCTGAACCAGTTCTTAAACATCCTGATCTCGACCAGCCGTTCGTTGTCCAGGCGGATGCCAGTGATGTCGCCGTTGGGGCCGTTCTCCTACAAGCCAATGACCAAGGTAACTTGCAACCTTGCGCGTACACCTCACGTAAACTCACTGACACGGAACGGCGCTGGGCGGTTTGGGAGAAAGAGGCTTTTGCAGTCCGTTGGGCCCTCGCTACTTGGCGCCACTTCCTGGAAGGCTCTAAGCACCCATTTGAAGTGTGGACTGACCACAAGAACTTAGAAGCGTTGCGCACACCGCGCCGTCTCTCCCCAAAGCAGATGCGTTGGGCCCAATATTTTAACCGTTTCAATTTCACTCTAAAGTATATCCCGGGGGGAAAGAACTTCATGGCTGATGCTTTGTCCCGGTTACCTCAGTATAATTGTTCCAAACTGAGTATCGTCCAACCGCTCTTGGCAGCTCCGGTACTCACACGTCAACAGACCAAGGCTCAAAAGGACGTACCTCACGATCTGCTTTCTGACCTCAAAGCAGCTCTTCCTCAAGACGACTGGTTCCTGAACCATCGGGACGAGTGCACCATGAGGGAAGATCTACCGTGGATTGGTGCTAAATTATACATCCCCGCTTCCCTACGTCTTGTGGTCCTTCGTCGCGCCCATGACTCCAGGATGGCGGGTCATTTTGGATTCGTCAAAACTTTGCACCTCGTGAAGAGACAATTCTGGTGGCCCTCTTTAAAAAAGGACATTGAACTTTATGTTTCCAGTTGCCCGGTTTGCGCTACCGCCAAAAAGCCACCGGGGAAACCACACGGCCTTCTGCAGTCTGTCGCTCGCCCGGTTGCCCCGTGGAAGGAGATTTCTATGGACTTTATTGTGGAGCTTCCCGAAAGCCAAGGGCACACCGTTATCTGGGTGGTTACTGACTTGTTCTCCAAGCAAGTTCACTTCGTGCCTTGCCACAAGATTCCTTCCGCCAAGGCGTTGGCTAAATTATTCCTATTTCACATATACCGCTTGCATGGGGTCCCCGACCGTATTATCTCCGATCGTGGAGTCCAATTCACATCTAAATTTTGGAAGGAGTTCCTCACGCGCATTGGCTCCGCCCAGGGCCTTAGCTCCGCCTACCATCCTCAGACTAATGGCGGCTGTGAACGTACTAATTCCGTTCTTGAACAATATTTACGTTGTTTCATCAATTATCAACAGGACGATTGGGTGGACTTGTTGCCGCATGCTGAAGTGGCCTATAACAATTCGGTTCACTCCAGCACGGGTTTCACCCCTTTCCGGGTGGTTTACGGCCAGGATTTTGTTGCTATCCCCGAACTGCCTACGGCCCAGCCTCAGGTTCCTTCCGTTGCTGACTGGAGTGAACGTCTCAGTCGCCTTTGGCCCCTCACTCTTTCCACCTTGGACGCTGCCCATAAGGCTCATAAGAAGCAGGCTGATAAGAAACGCTCTCAGCCTTATGAGTACCACGTTGGGGATTTAGTATATTTGTCCACAAAATTCTTGCATACTACGCAGAAGTCTAAGAAATTGGGTCCCAAGTATGTTGGCCCTTTCCCAATTGTGAAAGTTATCAATCCTGTGTCTGTACGTTTGCAATTGCCCAAACATCTCAACCGGGTCCATCCAGTGTTCCATATCAACCTCATCAAACCAGTTCGGGTCTCCGACCTCCGGCCCGCAGATGCCCCTCCACCTGCTCCGTTACTTATTGATGGCGACCGTCATTTTGAAGTCCGGGACATTCTGGACTCCCGTCGCCACCGTAATCGCATCCAATACCTTGTGGCTTGGAAACATTTTCCCCCCTCCCACACGGAATGGGTTGATAAGTCCCACGTTCGTGCCCCCCGCTTACTGCGGAAATTTTATGCTTCGTATCCCGACAAGCCTTGACTTTTCTCCTTTCCCTCTCTTGCTTGTTTATTGTTTGTCTGTCTTGTTTGTTTGTTTTGTTTTTTCCTTCCAGGCCTGACAGCCTTTTTCCGGGGGACGGCCGGATGTCAGCTTCTGCTTTGCTGCTGCTTCAGCTGCCATGAAACGGGAAGGGGGGGGGCGTGTATGTGGGAGGGTTTTACTTGGTGTGCTGGAGGACTGCTGGAGGAATGTTCTAGGATGTACCAGTCGTTGGGATTGCGCATGCGTACGTGTTTCCCGCCTGCATCAACGGCCTTCACATTCCATCTTGGCCTGTCTTTTTGAAGTTATCTCACACCTGACAATTGAAGGACTTATGATTGGACTGGAGCTTTGATCCTAAGGGGGGGGAACGGGCTTTGCTATATATCAATTGCTTTCGCGCCATATTATTCAGATTTTGCTTCACTGCTGCTTGCTTACCATTTATAATTAGTAAAAGTACTTTGGATTTCCAACCCATGGAGTCTATTGGTCTTCTTTCCTAGTTATGGAATGGAGTGGGGCGTGACACTTTGTTTCTATCTGCCTTAAATGTAGACAATATTCTGAGCTCCTCTTGCAGGGGGCGGCTCTTCCTTACGTGCATTTGTTTGTATGTTTTGGGTATAGTTTTGTCACCCAGGATTGTATTCTCTTTTTTGGCTGCTACTGCGTACTGCTGGCTCACCCACTAGGACTCCCAAGGTGCCTCCAGTACCCCCCCCCCAAACTTTCATTCATTTAAGGCCTAAAATTGAGGCTCTTTTGCAGACTTCTGGAAATGTATCCCAGCATTGGGATACATTGACACTGTATCCCAATGCTGGGATACAGGACAGAGATGGGACAGTTTGACATTTGACCTTCCTTCTGTGTTCTCAACCCAAGCTCAGATCTTGGGGACCACTTAAGAGATTCTGTCCACGACAATCTCTCACAAATGAAGGCAAATATATCTAAATATTTCAGGATCCAATCTGGCTCAGTTACTGGGACCAGAGATTGTCTTCTGACCTTTGCGACTCCCATCCTCAGGGAATGTCTCTTCACCAGAATGTGTGCTTTCACATAAATAGTATTTGTGGTGCCTGGTTGTGTATGGCTTTTTAGTTGTTGGTAGTTGTTTCGTTGCACTGCATCTTCATTTGTCCTCCAAGAACAATCTCTCCCTGTGTCTTTTTCCAGCTATGCTCCACTATTGAGGGAACTAAGAAAGGGAAGACTTCTTTTTGTTGTGAGAGTTGGGAGACCACCAGGCGATCCTATGCCCAGAAGGCAAAGCTGCCAAAGGCTATCCATGAGTCTGAGGTGAAGTACAAGGGCCCAGAGATCCCCTGCCAGAGGGACAACGTAACATGGCCCAGGTCACCAGAGGATCACCTCTGTCCATACTTCTCTCACCCAAAGCCCATCAGGGCGGTGCTGCCTCTCTTCCCTCAGGAGGAGTATGTGAGTCTGTGCACTTCCTTCCTTTCGTATTTCCATCCCTCCTTCCTCTTTCTTTCCAATTCTTTTTCCTTCCTTCCCTTCTTTCATCTTTCCTTTCTTTTTTTCCTTTCCATCTTTTCTTTTTTCCCTTCCTTCCTCTCATCTTTCCTTCCTTTTTTCCTTTCCATCTTTTCTTCTTTTTTCCCTTCCTCTCATCTTTCCTTCCTTCCTTCTTTTTTCCTTTCCATCTTTTCTTTTTTCCCTTCCCCTCATCTTTCCTTCCTTCCTTTCCATTCTTCCTTTCTTTCCAATTTTCCTTCCTTTCTTCTTTTTTTCCCTTCCTCTCCGCCTTTCATCTTTCCTTCCTTTCTTTTTTCCTTTCCATCCTTCCCTCCGCTTTCTTTCCAATCTTCCTAACTGCCTTGTCTTCCGCGGCTGAGGCGACTCAGAAACGCCTCTCCCGCTCCAACGGACATAACCTCTCGCCTCCTATTGGCTCCCCCGGCTCACGTGACCCAGCGCCCTATCCACGCCCCCAAAACTCCAGGCGCCCAGAGCCTTCGGAAGCCGCGGCGGGAGGGCCACCCTCGCTCTCTCGGAGGACTGGCCGCTCTAGGACTCCGCGCTCGCTCGCTGTAACCCCTTCGTCCCCGCAGGCGGCAAAGAACGAGGGAGTCAGAAGTGTGCAGAGCCACCTCGTGGGAAGGAAGCCAAGGGAGGGGGGGGGGAGGTGGACATGCAGAGGGTTCAATCAGGGTTAGTCAACCCGTCTTGTGGGTGGTGGTGAGGAGAGTCCAGCGTCCCTTTGCATGCAAGAACACCCCCCCTCGTAACTGAAAAAGCCTCGGGGAAGGGAGTTTTTTTGCATTGCAAACTCAAGCAGGACAATGCATTCCTTTCCTTCTTTATTCCGCCTTTTGCTACCTTGTAAGCGGCTCAAGGCGCCAACTCCATAACAACCGTCCTGTGAGGTTGTGCAAATCTTGTTCAAAGGCCTGGAGGCCAAAACATGAAGGACGGTTGGAGGATTTGGGCTTGGCCGGGGTGCAGAAAAGAGCGACTGCGGGGCGGGGGGGGGGAAGTACACGAGACCAGTCTTCCAGTATTTGGCGGGCTGCCACAAAGAGGGGGGGGGGGCTCAACTTATTTTCCCAAGCACCTGAAGGCAGGACGAGAAACAATGGATGGAATCAAGGAGAGAAGCAACCTGGAATGAAGGAGAAACTTCCTGATAGTGAGAACAATTAACCAGTGGAACGGCTTGCCACCAGAAGTTGCGGCTGCTCCATCACTGGGTGTTTTTAAGAAGAGACTGGACAGTCACTTCTCTGAAATGGTACAGGTTCTCCTGCTTGAGCAGGGGGCTGGACTAGAAGACCTCCAAGATCCCTTCCAGCTCTGCCCCACTCTACCGACCCAGCTGAAAAGGATTAGAAGAAAGGAATCGTTCCGGTGATCAGTCGGTTTGGGGCGGGAAGGGTGGGGAATACAATCATTGCCGGGATCTGCTTTGCGTCCGGTGTCAATACTGCGGAGCTGCGGGGGAAGGCAATTGGAGAGGGGATGCCTAGGGGGCGCCCGCCTCAACGTCAAATGCCTGGGCGCCACTGCGCATGCTCCGCCACGTCTGCCCAGCTGGAAAGGAGCGGCTGGGAGCTGAGCCCTGGGAATCTGGGGAGGGAGGGGGGTCCTGCAACCCCGAGTCTCCCCCGGGGAAAGAAACAGCTGGCGGGAGGCTAAAGGAATCAGCTCTTCCCATTTGCATCGACCAGGTTCGCTTCCCAGCGTTTGTAACAAAGAACCTTGCAAGGGGGCATCCCAGCCTGGAACTCCTCCTCCACCCTTTGCAAAGGGACCCCTTTCAAGCTTTGGGGGGGAGGGAGAGGGATCGAAAAGACCCCGCCGAGAGTTTTTCTGTTGCCCCCGGAGCTGAGCGGGCACCTTCCAGAAAAGACCCTCCCCAAAATGAGGGCGGGGTGTGTGTCAAGAGAGTTGAAGGAGGGACAGACCTTTCACTGAGTCTGAAAGATTTGTTGATTTTGCCACCACCCTCCCTTCCAAACCGTTACTTGGTCCTGAATTTGATCATACAATCATAGCTTCTGAATGAAAACAGCCTGCAATTCCGGAAGTTTCCTTTCTTTTCCGCCTCCAGTGTAAAAAAACGGGAGCTCTCTTGAGAGCTGAATGGCTTGAATACCGTCTCCCAGCCTCTCTGCCACTCCTCCAGATCCCAGGACTGAAAAGACCTTTGGAGACCCAGGAGATCCACCCATGTCAAAGAAAAGACCAGAAATGGATGCAAACCAGACAACCTGGAAGCGAGCGGGAAAAGGCCTCGTTGCCACTCAACCCGGGAACTGTGGGGAGGTCTGGGTAGGACCTGGGCAGAAGATCCCAGAGAAGGAAGCCCTCAGTTCTGAGATCCAGCATTGGCACTTCAGGAACAGCCCCTTTCTGGAGGCCGAAGGACCACGAGAGTTTTGCAGCCGCCTTCACCGCCTTTGCTGGGAATGGTTGCAGCCCGAGAAGCACACCAAGGCTCAGATGTTGGACCGGGTGATCTTGGAGCAGTTTCTAGCCGTCCTGCCCAGGGAGATGCAGCGCTGGGTGCGGGAGTGCCGAGCGGAGACCACTTGCCAGGCGGTGGCCCTGGCTGAAGGTTTCCTGCTAAGCCAGGCAGAGGAGGAGGGAATGCACCAGGTGAGAAACGTTCCTCTTGGGAAATATGGAGGAAGCTTAATGTCCGGGAATTCTTAAATGTATCCTTAATGCTTTGGATGATTAATACATCTTAATAATCCCCGTTCTTTGATTTAGGTCACACAGAGCTGGCAATGTTGAAAATGAAAATGTAGTTCATAAGTTCTTGTAACTCCCTTTTTTGGTCAAAATTTCAGGTTCTGGGGTCCTTCATGGAGATAGGGACTAATTGTCCTGGGGAAAGAGTGAATCCCACAAATCGCTCTCAGGAGCCACGTTGTAGAGGACTTTACAAAGAGGGAGATCAATGTCAAGACACCTCAATAGGTAAGAGGAGGTCATTCTACAAGGTTGGAAATGTTGCAGAGAAATTCTAGTTATTCTTTATTCTTTTATCTTCCGAGATGGGGAGGGGATTAACCTGTCTTTGGCCTTCCTGATACGTAATAGCAATAGCAATAGCAGTTAGACTTATATACCGCTTCACAGGGCTTTCAGCCCTCTCTAAGCAGTTTGCAGAGTCAGCATATCGCCCCCACAGTCTGGGTCCTCATTTTACCCACCTCGGAAGGATGGAAGGCTGAGTCAACCTTGAGCCGGTGAGATTAGAACCGCTGAACTGCAGATATCAGTCAGCTGAAGTGGCCTGCAGTACTGCACCCTAACCACTGTGCCACCTGGGAGAACCAGTTCGGGGGGTGTAGCAGGCCTGGGCCACTGTCGGTTCTAGCGGCCCAGATTGCCAAGCTACTACCGGTTCAGCCAAACCAGTCCAAACTGGTCCAAACTGGTAGAAACTCACCACTTGTGTGGGTGTGCATGGATGCAGATAACAGTCAGCTGAAGTGGCCTGCTGTACTGCACCCTAACCCCTGCGCCACCTCGGTAATTTCAAGTAAAGTGTGATATCCATGCTGGAACATCTCTAAGCCATTTTTCCTTGCAGGTGTGTTCCTAGGGTGCCAGAATTGTGTCATTTGCCCTTCCAAAAGGGTTGGTTTCAGGGGTAGGGGGGATCATCTACCATGACTGAGTGATTACTTTGGTTGGCAAGAGTATATTTTTGTGTCCCTGCTCAAAAGGCTAGGAGATAGGTCCACTTGGGGTTTGTGTCCTAGTCAGTGGTGGGATTTAATTTTTTTTTACTACCTCTTCTGTGAGCATGGCTTGATGGGCGTGGCTTGGTGGGCGTGGCAGCGGAAGGATACTGTAAAATCCCCATTCCCTCCTATCACCTGGGACTCAGGAGGCAGAGAATAGATGCGGGTGGGGCCAGCCAGAAGTGGTATTTACTGGTTCTCTGAACTACTCAAAATTTCCGCTACCGGTTCTCCAGAAGTCGTCAGAACCTGCTGAATACCACCTCTGGTCCTAGTGCATAGTGGGGCGGTGGTCTTCTTTTCTTTCTTTTTCTTGGATCCCAAAATGAAGCCCACAAAAGGCCGCCAAAATAAGAGGGCGATGAATGGAGGTTTCCTTCACAGAACGGGACGAAATATTAAGTTGATGCTTCCAGCTAGAAAAGGTGGAGTTGATTCCTTTCCTGTTTTCCTGTCTTTTTCCCAGGGAACAAAGTGGAGTCACCGTTATTCACCCAATCATCTCCTTGTACTAGTGGAGCTGAAAGAATAGCTGGACCTTCAATTCAGGTAGGAAGGAAAAGATCAAAAGCTAATATGGGGGAACAGTTGAGACCTCCGGTTTCTTTTTCTTTTTTTACATTTTTTTTTTATTAAACAACACACACAAAAAATAATCATCTTATATTACATCTTGTAAAAAGTGTGTCAATTGGTTACAGTTAGCTTTCATGCATCTCTTCCAGAGTCATTGCTTACATTCATATCAAATGTCAAAGTTCTTGATGAGTCTTACTTTCAACATATCATAGTTCTCATTTGACGGAAATTGTTTTAGTGTCCTTTTGCCTAGAATAATCCATAGTTAAAAACACAACCACCTAATGGCATTTCATTAATTATTACAGAGTCATCCAACAGCCTTAAACCTTTATAACATATTCTAAACAAAAATTAGTTGACAAAATTTCTAAGCCCTTTCCCCCCCCACGCAAATCACTATTTACAATTTGTGTCCATGTTCCTTTTGTTATGGTAGTACATGTATGTATCATTAAGTGAAATATCGTAATTCTAGGAGAAAATACGTTGAGAATTATTCCTTGTTTTCAAAGAGTTAAGAACTTTCTTTTTCTGGGCTAAAGGGTAAAGACTGAAGACAATCCTCACTTCATTTTGGCTTTTAGGAACTGCAAAATGATAGAAAGCATACTAATATAGTTGGAAGGGACCTGGGAGGTGTTCTAGTCCAACCTCCTGCTCAAGCAAGAAACTCTACACCAAGAGCCAAGGTGGCGCAGTGGTTAAATGCAGCACTGCAGGCTGACTGCTAGATCAGCAGTTCAGCGGTTCAAATCTCACCGGCTCAGGGTTGACTCGGCCTTCCATCCTTCCGAGGTGGGTAAAATGAGGACCCAGATTGTTGTTGGGGGCAATATGCTGACTCTGTAAACCGCTTAGAGAGGCCTGAAAGGCCTATGAAGCGGTATATAAGTCTACTGTTATTGCTATTATTGCTATTATTATTTCTGACAAGTGGCTGTCTAGCATCTTTTTTTAAACCTCCAGTGATGGAGCACCTGGGCTGAATTAAACAAGTGGTTTTGTATTGGTCTATTTTCAGGGTTTTTTTTTAAAAAAAAATTGGATTAGAAAAGAGATAAAGGATAAAATAAAGGAAACTGATATAGTGGTCCCTCATCCAGTGAACTTGCTTAGCTCAGAAAGTCAACTGAGGGATGGAGTTGTCAATTGGTAAAATCCAGTTTATAGTAACCTGTTCTGTCCCCCCCTTCACGGCTCGTTAACAAACGCAGGCAGGCAACTTAAAAGGAAGTCTTTCTTTATCAGTTCTCAGTTCAAACTGGCTTCGAGCCCAAAAATAACATAAATACAAGTCTCCGACAAGAATACAAAACAAAAACTCTTACAAGCACTGCACTTCTTCCACAGTCTCCACGGATCAGGTTTACGTGAAACACCAAAGCACTTATCCAAGTGTAACAGGCATAAATCACGATTAATAATCAAGCAATGTTGTACCAAACAAAGAACACGCAAAGGAACGTTGACTCCAGCGACTGGGGCGTGGCAGCATCCGTCCTTTTATCTCCAAACTTGCCTCTAACCCGCCCCAGCTGCATAATGAATCTTGATCCCGAAAAGACTTACAGCAGACATCTGCTGAGTCACAACAGTAACCAATCACATGAACTATTTCAGTAGAGAGGAATACAGTTAATGCACATATAATAACTTTAATAATCTTCAGGGAGAACCTGCTGTACTTCATCACTTAGATGGAGAGGATGGTGTTTGTAACAACCTCTTGAGAGATCAGGGGACGATTTTATCACATAACATGTTGAATCCAGCCGAGGAAAAGTCCAACTAAGAATTACAACTATGTTTTTAGGATTAAAGATTAAAGGAGATCTTGCAAGTTCCTCCTGTCTCTGCTCATAGAGATTCTTCCCCATTCAGGGTCCTGTGTCCTTTGAGGAGGTGGCTGTTCATTTCACCAGTGAAGAATGGTTGCTGCTGGATTCCAGGCAGAAAGACCTGCATCAAGAAGTCATGTTGGAGGCTTCTAGGACTGTAACCTTTTTAGGTAAATGTTCATCTAGAGGAAAATTAAATAGGATTGAGGAGTCACTGAACTGTTTATTTGTCGGTTAGGATATCTGTGCAGATCTTCTTAAAATGGATTCTTACCTTTTCTTTTTTTCATTTTGTATTAATTCCGGTCCACCTCTGTGGTCTTCTAAGTACCACAGTATCATTTAGAAGAAAGGAACTGGTAAGAGAGAATCAGTCTGGAGAATTGGCATGCAGTTTTGGTATCTTCTTTGGGCCCTGTGTGTCAGTACTGAAGAACTACTGGGAATATAATCAGAGAGAGATGTTTTTGCTCATTTCACTTATCCTAATTAGTCCCATTTTTTTTTCTTGGAATGACACTGCAGGTTCCACCACAAAACCGCGGAGTACAAAATCGCGCTCGACGAAAGCGAGCATTTGACGTCATCACAGCGCGACGAAAACATCGCGCTGTGATCGAAAAATGTAAAAATAAAGCGAAAACCTTACCCTAACCCCCCCAAACCTAACCCTAAACCTAACCCTTAACCTAACCCTAAATCTAACCCTAAACCTAACCGTTAACGTAACGCTAAACCTAACGCTAACCCTTAACCTAACGCTAAACGTAACCCTAACGCTCTAAACCTAACCCTAACCCTTAACCTAACCCTAACCCTAAACCTAACCCTTACCTTTATGTGAATCGGCTTGCTTTAATTTTAATTTTATTTAAATTTTTAATTTTTTTCGTCGCGCTGTGATGACGTCACATGCGCGCTTTCGTCGAGCGCGATTTTGTCCTCCGCGGTTAAGACGGGTCACGGACACTGCAATGACTTTGGCTTTGGTACATTTGACAAAGGGGCATATGCCACCTCATGATGTCAAAATTTAGGCTGCAGGACACGGCATTAGTTGTTGTCATGTTCTGCATTTAAATTGTTGTCAAACCCCAATAATTAGATGAGTTGAGCAGCCATGTCAATGTTTTAAATTAAGAAATAGCATTCATGCTGTCATTCCTTGTTTTGTTTTCCCTCCAGATGTTCAGGTTTTTTTTAACATTTTGTCCAGGAATAGGCGCAGGCTAGAGATTGTTATGGGGATAGCAAACTATATATTGTAGAGTTTTCTGATTTCTTTTTCTCCTCCCTCGAGCAGTTGATGCGCAGAAAAATGAAAATTACCAAGAGCCAAGTATGGTCCCATCACAAATAATCAAAACTGAAATACGAGAAGAGATGTCTGCAGATATGTGGGGAAGAAGGAGATATGAGAAAAAAGGATCTTACAATTGGAGAGAAAACTCGACTTCTGAATGTGCGGAAATGGAACACTTCCAGATTCAACATGATTTCAAAGAAAGCAGTATGGGAAAGTGTCGAGGAAATGGGAAGAGATTCAAACCAAAACCCAATTTCAGTAACCACAGCAAAATGGGAAAAAACTTCAACTATAACACCAAAATTATCCCACATAAAATAATCCATGCAAAAGAGAAGCCTTATAAATGTATGGACTGCGGAAAGAACTTTAGGTGGAGAGGTAATCTTAATTACCATAAAAAGATCCATTTGGGGGAAAAGCCCTTCAAATGTGCAGAATGTGGAAGAAGTTTCAATATGAACAGTTCCTTGACTTATCATAAAAGGATCCATATGGGAGATAAACCCTATAAATGCAATGACTGTGGTAAAAGCTTCACTATGAACAGTGCCTTTACTTTTCATAAAAGAATCCATCTGGGAGAGAAACCTTACAAATGTCTGGAATGTGGAAAAAACTTCAGCACCAGAAGTTATCTGACCTCCCATAAAAGGATCCACACAGGGGAAAAACCCTATAAATGCCTAGACTGTGGAAAAAGCTTCAGTATGAATAGTTCCTTTACTTACCATAAAAGGATCCATATGGGAGAGAAACCGTATAAATGCCTGGAATGTGGAAAAAGCTTCAGTATGAATAGTTCTCTTACTTACCACAAAAGGATCCACACAGGAGAGAAACCCTATAAATGTCCAGTGTGTGGAAAGAGCTTCAGTAGTAGCAGTTATCTAACCTCCCATAAAAGGATCCATACAGGGGAAAAACCCTATAAATGCATAGAATGTGGGAAAAGCTTCAGTTTGAACAGTTCCCTTGCTTCTCATAAAAGAATCCATACAGGAGAGAAACCCTATACATGCACAGAGTGTGGAAAGAGCTTCAGTAGCAGCAGTTCGCTTACTTGCCACAAACGGATCCATTCAGGGTTGAAACCTTATATATGCAATGAATGTGGGAAGAGTTTTATTTCAAGCAGCTCCCTTACTAAACACATTAGTATCCACTCAGGGGAGAAATTATATCCCTGTGCAGAGTGTGGGAAAAGCTTCCGATTGAATAGTCACCTAACTTCCCATAAGAGAATGCATTCTGGAGAAAAACCTTATCAATGCACGGACTGTGGAAAAAGCTTCAGTATGAATAGTTCTCTTACTTCTCACAAGAGGATCCATTCAGGGTTGAAACCTTATATATGCAAGGAATGTGGGAAAAGTTTTATTTCTAGCAGCTCCCTTACAAATCATGTTACTATCCACATAGATGAGAAACTATATCAGTGTACGGAGTGTGTGAAAAGCTTCAGATGGAAAAGTCACCTAATTTCTCATAAAAGGATGCATACAGGTGAGAAACCCTATAAATGCACCGACTGTGGAAAAAGTTTCACTAAGAACAGTTCCCTTACTTCTCATAAAAGCATCCATACGGGAGAGAAACCCTATGAATGCACAGATTGTGGGAAGAGATTCAGCAAAAGCCGTTACCTTACTTCCCATAAACGAGTTCACACACGGGAGAAACGATAGATATGCTCTAAATATGGAAATAGTTTTTTGTGCAAATTGGGATCCTTATGCCTACTAATACGAATTACAGAGGTGGAAATTATATATACATACATACATATACATATACACATACACACATACAGTGGGACAAAAAAGTATTTAGTCAGCCACCAATTGTGCAAGTTCTCCCACTTAAAAAGATGAGAGAGGCCTGTAATTGACATCATAGGTAGACCTCAACTATGAGAGACAAAATGTGAAAACAAATCCAGACAATCAGAGTCTGATTTGGAAAGAATTTTTTTTGCAAATTATGGTGGAAAATAAGTATTTGGTCACCTACAAACAAGCAAGATTTCTGGCTCTCACAGACCTGTAACTTCTTCTTTAAGAGGCTCCTCTGTCCTCCACTCATTACCTGTATTAATGGCACCTGTTTGAACTTGTTAGTAGTATAAAAGACACCTGTCCACAACCTCAAACAGTCACACTCCAAACTCCACTATGGTGAAGACCAAAGAGCTGTCGAAGGACGTCAGAAACAAAATTGTAGACCTGCACCAGGCTGGGAAGATTGAATCTGCAATAGGCAAGCAGCATGGTGTGAAGAAATCAACTGTGGGAGCAATAATTAGAAAATGGAAGACATACAAAACCACTGATAATCTCCCTCGATCTGGAGCTCCACGCAAGATCTCACCCCGTGGGGTCAAAATGATCACAAGAACGGTGAGCAAAAATCCCAGAACCACACAGGGGGGACCTAGTGAATGACCTGCAGAGAGCTGGGACCAACGTAACAAAGGCTACCATCAGTAACACACTACGCCACCAGGGACTCAGATCCTGCAGTGCCAGATGTGTCCCCCTGCTTAAGCCAGTACATGTCCGAGCCCATCTGAAAGTTTGCTAGAGAGCATTTGGATGATCCAGAAGAGGATTGGGAGAATGTCATATGGTCAGATGAAACTAAAGTAGAACTGTTTGGTAGGAACACGTCGTGTTTGAAGGAGAGAGAATGTTGAGTTGCATCCAAAGAACACCATGCCTACTGTGAAGCATGGGGGTGGCAACATCATGCTTTGGGGCTGTTTCTCTGCAAAGGGACCAGGACGACTGATCCATGTACAGGAAAGAATGAATGGGGCCATGTATCATGAGATTTTGAGTTCAAACCTCCTCCTATCAGCAAGGGAATTGAAGATGAAACGTGGCTGGGTCTTTCAGCATGACAATGATCCCAAACACACCACCCGGGCAACAAAGGAGTGGCTTCGCAAGAAGCATTTCAAGGTCCTGGAGTGGCCTAGCCAGTCTCCAGATCTCAACCCCATAGAAAACCTTTGGAGGGAGTTGAAAGTCCGTGTTGCCCAGCGACAGCCCCAAAACATCACTGCTCTAGAGGAGATCTGCATGGAGGAATGGGCCAACATACTAGCAACAGTGTGTGCCAACCTTGTGAAGACTTACAGACAACGTTTGACCTCTGTCATTGCCAACAAAGGATATATAACAAAGTATTGAGATGAACTTTTGATATTGACCAAATACTTATTTTCCACCATAATTTGCAAAAAAATTCTTTCCAAATCAGACAATATGATTGTCTGGATTTGTTTTCAAATTTTGTCTCTCATAGTTGAGGTCTACCTATGATGTCAATTACAAGCCTCTCATCTTTTTAAGTGGGAAAATTTGCACAATTGGTGGCGGACTAAATACTTTTTTGCCCCACTGTGTGTGTGTGTGTGTGTGTATGCATATGCATATATATATATATATATATATATATATATATATGTATGTATGTATGTATGTATGTATGTATGTATGTATGTATGTATGAGGTGTGGAAAGAAGTTCATGTGGTGCTCACTTTGGCAGCATATATTAAAATTGGAACTATACGGAAAGAAGTTCGTGTGGAGCAATCAACTTACTTTCCATAAAAGGAACAATATGGGGGAGATGCCTTTTGGGATTGGAGTGTCCTGAATTCCTGTAAAAAGGTTGACTAATGTCAAAAATATACAGTAAAGGCAGTGCTTCACTCAAGAATTGTGAATTGATGTGTCTTAAAGGGCCGCACAAAAGAAAAATGGCATATAAGCACATACTGTGGGAAGAGCTTGCAATGCTTTTGTTTCATCTTCAGATGAAATAGCTTTGCATTGCTGCCATCATAGGGCTAAGAGAAAGTGACAGCCCAAGATCATTTAGTGTCTAATATAGGACTAGAACTCATGGTTTCCCAGTTTCCAGCTGGTGTCTTAACCACTCCACCAAGCTGACTTCTTCAAGTGGAATAGAAACTTTATTTTTGGAAAATAAGTTATTGTAGGTACGCATGGGAAAAACATTAGAATGCATAAAATGCGGGAACAGTTTGAGATAAAAATGTTCACTTGGGAAAGGAATATAAATGCAGGGAGAATGGGAAGAAGTTAAGCAAGGGCCGGTCCCTTATTTTCCATGACAGGATCCATATCGAAGAACCACAAGTACATGTGTAGGAGAAGAATTATCAAGTTGGAGTCCAGAATTTCAGTATAAGGAGCTTTTATTTCCCACAAAACGTTTCACATAG
Source organism: Thamnophis elegans (assembly GCF_009769535.1). Taxonomy (NCBI): domain Eukaryota; kingdom Metazoa; phylum Chordata; class Lepidosauria; order Squamata; family Natricidae; genus Thamnophis; species Thamnophis elegans. The sequence continues at coordinate 172,598,222 of NC_045542.1, read as the reverse complement.
GAGAGACAATATAGACATAAATGCATAGAACAGCATTTTATCTGTCTTACAGTATTTCCCATACAAGAATCGACTTTAAGGATCCAGTAAGTACAATGCTCCCACAGAAAGAAGTGAACAGTTCAGAAGATCATCATAAGAGAAACTGAATAAATGTATGCATTATGGAAAGAGCTCCTAAAACAGATTTGTTTTTATACCAGAGGCATTACCTAGTTAGTTATGTCTTTCTCACAAGAATCTTTTATTACATTGTCCTGCTTATGCCAGTGTTTGTCAAGACCTGTGTCTGCTCAGTTTGCTTTATTTGCCGTAGGTAGAGGCAACATCATAAGTTGTTCTGGGATCAGGCTTTGTGAAGAGCTGACATACACAAGCAAACCAGGGGAAAATATATGTTTGTATGTATATGTGTATTTTAGCTCTGATTGTATTGAAAATACCAGCCTTCCTTCAATATATAGCCAAATATATCAGCTGTTTGTACTTTTGTCATATATCATGATATGCATTAGTTGTGGTTTATCTGTAAAACATCTCTTCCAGGTGTTTATATGTACAGGTGAAACTCGAAAAATTAGAATATCATGCAAAAGTTCATTTACTTCAGTAATGCAACTTAAAAGGTGAAACTAATAGTATATGAGATAGACTCATTACATGCAAAGCAAGATAGTTCAAGCCGTGATTTGTCATAATTGTGAGGATTATGGCTTACAGCTCATGAAAACACCTAATACACAATCTCAGAAAATTAGAATATTACATGCAATCAATAAAACAAGGATTGTATATGGAACAATATCGGACCTCTGAAAAGTATAAGCATGCATATGTACTCAGTACTTGGTTTGGGCCCCTTTTGCAGCAATTACTGCCTCAATGCGGCGTGGCATGGAAGCTATCAGCCTGTGGCACTGCTGCGGTGTTATGGAAAACCAGGATGCTTCAATAGCGGCCTTCAGCTCTTCTGCATTGTTCGGTCTCATGTCTCTCATCTTTTTCTTGGCATTGCCCCATAGATTCTCTAGCGGTTCAGGTTAGGCAAGTTTGCTGGCCAATCAAGCACAGTAATCCCATGGTCATTGAACCAGGTTTTGGTGCTTTTGGCAGTGTGAGCAGGTGCCAAGTCCTGCTGGAAAATGAAGTCAGCATCCCCATAAAGCTTGTTTGCGGAAGGAAGCATGAAGTGCTCCAAAATCTCCTGGTAGACAGCTGCGTTGACCCTGGACTTAATGAAGCACAGTGGACCAATACCAGCAGATGACATGGCTCCCCAAATCAACAGACTGTGGAAACTTCACACTGGACTTCAAGCATCTTGCAGTGTGTGCCTCTCCATTCTTTCTCCATACTCTGGGTCCTTGGTTTCCAAATGAGATGCAAAAGTTGCTCTCATCAGAAAAGAGGACTTTGGACCACTGAGCAACAGACCAGATCTGTTTTTCTTTAGCCCAGGTAAGACGCTTCTGACATTGCTTGTTGTTCAGGTGCGTCTTGACAAGAGGAATACAACATTTGAAGCCCATGTCCAGGATCTGTCTGTGTGTGGTGGCTCTTGATAAAGGAGGCCCACAATCCAGTGTTAGTCCTGGTATTACCTTGATATTACCCCCCTTTTGTGCATTGTAGCGGCACATGCCTTTTTCTCAGTATGTATCCTACATATTGATATGTTTGATGATTTGTGTAACGTCTTGTATGACAAGTGTCCTTGACAATCCTGTCAAAGACTTGAGGAAATTGACAAGGATGGGGCAAAACACCTATCCAGCATTCAGGCCTAAAGGTGATTGGGGGTTGTCCTTCACACTCTCCAGAGCCCACTGCATATGATTGGATGATGCGAGGCTTTTCACTAGTGCGGCTCCAGTGTCCTAAATTGCGAATACACACATCATTACCAATCACTACTATATGCAACAAGCAAAAGGATCCTCTTCATCCTGTCTTCTCCCGTGCGTCGAAAGCCAGCTTCCTGGGTGTGGCTTAGCAGGGGTTTTCTTCACCACTGTGTGAAGGAGACCTATTGCCGGTAAGGTCTCTACAGAGTGGCCTTGAGGTCCCAGACTGGTGCCCAGCAGGAAGGGGATTACACCTAGTCCAGATACAAATCAATACACACTATGCAAGCAACTAGCAATACACCTATAGCAAGGCAGAAAAGGATATAGTCCAAGGTCATTTTCAAGTGAACCTTAATTTCGTTGGATGTTCACTTGGTCGCATAGCCCATTGCTCCTCAGCAACTCTCTTAATGTGGGTCCAATGAATCCAAGTCTTGGATTCAGCAATCTTAACGATTACAACATAAGGACCCTTCCATCTCCCCTCTAACTGTTCCTTTTTCCAGTGCTTTACCCACACTCTGTCTCCTGGTTTAAAAGTATGACACTTGGTCACTAACCTAGGTGGGGATTGTCTGGGACCATACGTTTTGGGTTTTCCAATTTGCTTATTCAACTCTTGCACCATTTCCATGGCCCAAATCTGGCCAGCCTGCTATGTTCCTTCTAAGGAAAGTGGGAGGGCGACCAAACATCAGCTCATAAGGTGAGAGTTTATGCTGCTTTCTTGGTCCACTTCTAATTGCATACAAAGCAAGTGGCAAAGCATCTAGCCCTAACTAGGGTTAACCTTCGCAAGTGTTCCACACTGCGTTGTAACCTTCCTTGCACTACCTGCCAACCTATCCACATAATATTCCCTCAGTATTGCAAATTCCAATGCTGTGTTTCCCATATGAGTGGCATTATGGGATAACTGCATCAATTGCCAGGCCATAGAGGACGGTACATATATTCTTCCATCTGGAAGCAGTGAGGCTCCCCCAACCCACCACGAAGCGCTCGCCACCCCTCTGACCCCCACCGAGCCTCTTCCCACCACGAGTGTCTTGCATGCCCAACGGGAAGCGGGAGGCTGTTTCACTTTCACTTCAAACGGATGTGTAATCGCTCCGACCTTTCACTCCCCGCTTCCAAAGGGATAAGGAGTAATAATCCCCCCCTCCTACTTTTGGGCGTCTCCTTTCTTGGCAAAGCTGTTTTGGTGAGTTTAGTTTGGGGTAGAAATTACGCTCTTTACCCAATCCAATACATTGTAAGTTTTCCGTTTATCTCCGTGCTTGCTTGTCCCGCCTCTCGGAGCTTTGGTTGGGCCACTAATGGGCGTCTCCTCTGCCTGTCGAGAAGATTTTCCCGGATCAGGCTGAGTGGACTACCGTCTCCTTGCGATCTGCGGGAGCCCTCCCTTCCTCATCACCCCGTCAGGGTGACATTTGGCCCCGAGAAGCCTCCAGGCAAGCAGAAATCAGCTGAGTTTTGCAGAGCTCCACAAGTTTCAGCTGCCACGCTCCGCCGACAAACCGGGGAAATGATAGATTTTTTAATTCCAGGAGTATTATCTGTTCAGTTAGGTCTAACTCAAAAAGAAATCTGTTCAGACAATTGTCCCTCTCATTGCTGCAAAACCTCACAACTTCAGCTCGGTCCCAAACTGCTTTATTTAGGCAGAATCAAGATTTGAAGTGAGCCTGGGATCAGCCTCCAGGCTTTGGGAAGAGCTGCAAGCAAAGCAAGAGAAAATGTATGTGTGTATATTCGTTTTAGCTCTAATTGCGTGGAAAATACTGATCTTCTTTAAACATGTAGCAAGGTATTTAAGGCATTTTTTTTTGACCCGGGGAGGCCCACGATCTCCGCCTGGCTTCTCCCGGATGCCGATTGCACTGCCCGCTCTCCGGGGAAGGTGCAGCTCCGGACAGAGGCTGCCCTGCAAAGCCTCCCAAAGCTGCCCCCGCGGCTGCGATTTCACCTGCAGGGGGCGCTCTCTTTGCAGTCGGCTGACTAGGCCAGTGCGCATGCTCCACTCTGCCTGAGAGTTCCGGCTGAGAGTTGCTCCCTGGGAATCAGGTGGGGGCGAGCAAGAGGGGATTCCGCGACTCAGATCCTCCCCAGGAGAAGGAAGGAGGCGTAAGTCTTGGAGGGGGCAGGAAATCCGCTCCATAACTGCTTTTGGCTGTGCATAGGGGAGATCCAAGAATGGGGCAGGGTGGAGGAGAGAAGGAAGCCTAAAGGAATCCTTTGCTCACATCTCCTTCAGATCCAGATTCCTGGAAGACTGGAAGGATCTTAGGAGAGCCAGCGGAGACCAGTTGCCCGGCGGTGCCAGTAGCTGGAAGATCCCTTCTGAGCCTGGAAGAGAAGAGAAGTGAAAAAGGTCCCAGGTCAGAGAAGCTTCTTTTGGGGAACACGGAGGGATCTTCACAAGCTTGAATTCTTCCATTGCTCCCTGATAGGGTTTTGGAGATTAATAATCCGAGTAGATATTTAGAGAACCTCATTAGCTAAATTGTTCTTGAGTTCTTCCAAAGAGTATCTCCTTTGGAGCGATTCCCCCATTGGGTCTCATCCTTCTCCACTGATGGTCACAAGGGTTTTGTGGGCAAAAGATAAAATCCAGATCCTCTTTTGTCCTGTTTTCTTAACTGCTCTTCTTTGCTTATATTTCAGGTTCTGAGGTCCTTCCAGGAATAGTGAGTAATTGGGTGGATCTCGCAAATCTTTCTCCTGATCTGTTTTTCGGAGGGATCTCTGAGGTTAAAAGTCAGGATACCTCGCTAGGTAAGGGAAGACTGTTCCACCGGATTGGAGACTTTCTAGAAAGATTCCAGTTATCCTTCATTCTCTGCGTCTTCCCGGGTCTTAGTCGTTGGACTTAGTAGAAGGTGACCCCATAAGAAAGGTAGAACTCCCTCTTCAAGCTAGAAAACTTGAGGCGCACAAAGGAATTCCCTCCCTTCAGAGCAAGCCTAGGATTTGCCTTTCACAGAAGACCGACTCCTGTAGGGGCCACCTTGAGTTGCATTCTGGCTCCTCCTCCATCATGATTTCTCTTTGTCTTTGGCCTTCCTTAAGAGATAATTTTGACTAAATTCCTAAACAGATCCCTGCTGGTCCATTTCCAACACCACCTGCTCTTTCAGGCATGTTTCCTGGGTTGCTAGAACATCACTAATTTCTCTGGTTTCAAACTGAAGAGAGAGTGGGGGGGGGAGAGAATTTACAGGGATTGAGCAAATGCTTCGGATGCCGAGAGTATAAACTGCCATGTGTTGTTCCAAAAGGTTAGGAGAACAATCTAACTGAGCTTAGTTCTTCAGCATGTGGTGAGGTTTGGTCTTCTCCTTTTATTCATGGCTCCCATGATGGAGCCCATGAAAGTAAGTGTGAAGAGACAAAAATGGAGGTTTCCAGGGCAGGACAGGAAGAAACCTTAAGCTGTGCCTTCAGGGTAGAAAAGATGAAGTTGAACTCTTTCCTGTTTCCATTCTGTCTCTCTCATTTCCAGTGGACAAAATGGAGTCACCGTTGTTCACTGAATCTTCTCCTCCTATTGGTGGAGTGAAAGAGCTGCTGGATTCCTGACTCAGGTAAGAAAGAAGAGGTTAGCCGCTTATATGGGGGAGAATTAGGAGGCCTCTAGTTTCCTTTGCCGACTGTACATATCATTACTGCTATTCCTGAGCAAAGGACAACAAGGAAATTTAAATTGATGATCAGTCAAACTAGGCCCATCTCTCAACTAAGTTTTGGAGATGAATGGAATTCTTTAGTGGTTATGTCAGAGTGCGCACACTGTGACTATGTGAGACAACCCAGGAGCAGATACAACAAACAGAGGTTTGTATTTAAATAGTGGTTTTATCTACAAAGAATATATACATACATGTTCTTTAGTCCGACCTCAAAGAGAAAGCAATCAGCAAATTAAAGCACAGAAACACACGGGAAGAGAGATATCCCCCAACAGGTCTCTTCTTATTACAGGCTCTTAAAATGGTATTGGCCCAAAAACCTTGCTGACTCATTCCCAGCATTACATCATGGTAGCAGTTGGTCAGCTCTTAAATCTTTACCCTGACAGGTTATATAATTCTGGTTTCAAAAAATGCCACATGGCACTTCATGTTGCATATCCCAAGTAAAGCAGACAGGAGACATGAGTGGTTAGGCTAAATATAGTTTATTGTAAGCATAATCTTGTTTTCCTATCATTGGTGAAAGGAATAAAAACAGGAGAAGCAGAAATGTTAATAAAACGAAGGAGATCATCATAAATTTTAGAAACAGTCGGCCTGGTCATACTCCATTCCATATGAAGGATGCAGCAGTAGACATGGTCAACAGTATTAAGTGTTGCAAATGCAGATATCAAAGAATCTGAACTGGTCTCCACACATCATCCTTAGTGAAGCATGCAAACCAGCGTCTCCATTTCCTTCGTTGGATGAGGAGTATTTCTAGCAGGACTACCAGATTCTGTAACAGCTTTGTTCCCTATGCCTGGTAAACATCCAAGATCTATTTCTCTCGCCATTTCTTCATTTGATAATCAAGAAAGAAAACCACTGGACTCCATTTGTTGAAATCAAGTGTACTTTTACTAATTATAAATGAATAGATGCGAAGCTAAGCGAAGTCTGGTTAATTAGGTGCGAAAGCGAATAATATATTGTATAATTCATTTCCCTCCCCTTGGCATCCCGTGCACAGTCCAATCATAATTCTCCCAAATGTCAGGTGTGAGATAACTTCAAAAGGCATTACCAGGATGGAATGCCGGACCGTTGGCCTTGGCGGGAAACACTCCTCCTCCACATGCGCAGTAAGGTGGTCAGATCAGAGTCCAGAAACTTCCTCCAGGACAACAATGATTCCCCTCCCAAATACCATGCCCCCCCTTCCCGTTTCAATGGCAGCCGAAGCAGTGGCAAAGCAGAGGCTGACACCATGTATACATCCAAACTAAACTGTGTTGTTTCTCCGTGTCATATATGTGATTATATGCATAATTTTGTATTTAATTATTAGAGGTGGAGACCCTTTTGTTTTGTACGCAACAAAATTTCATTTTAATATATACCAAACAGCGTACATTCAAAGTGAGAATAAAGTTATATTCTCTTTCTCCCTTGATAAATTGCTTTGTGTATCATCAGCATTTTGATGGCTGGAAGTGCCTTCCTAGTATTTTCATGAAAGTTCATGAGACTGAGCAAGGCTGACCCTTCAAAGAACCACAAAGACCATTTGGTTACTATGATACACAGAAATCCTACAGAACCTCTTGCAAATATCATGAAATGTTGGGGCCACTGATAGATGGTGTGTCTGAGGCACACTATGCCACTTGATCAAGGCAGGTTGCTGACATTGAAGGTCAGCAGAGTCAGTCAAAGTAGTGCTAAAATGTTGTAATTGGCTGTCAGGCATAGGCTGTGAATGTTGTCCTTTTTATCATACTATGTTAAGTCCGACTAGGGAAAGGCCCAGTCAAGAATTTTCACTTTGTGCTCTTAGGCTTTGCAGATTAAAGGAGGCCTTGCAAATTCTATCTGCTCACATGGATTCTTCTTGTTTAGAGTCCTGTGTCCTTTGGGGAGGTGGCCATCCATTTCAACAGTGAAGAGTGGTTGCTGCTTGATCCCAACCAGAAAGCCCTGCATGAAGAAGTCATGTTGGAAATGTCTAGGATCATGGCTTCTTTAGGTGAGGGTTCCTCTGGAGGAAAATTTAAGTCATAGCAAGGTGTCACTAGATACTTTATTTACAACTTAGATACATACGTAAGTTAATAGCAATAGCAGTAGACTTATATACCGCTTCATAGGGCTTTCAGCCCTCTCTAAGCGGTTTACAGAGAGTCAGCATATTGCCCCCAACAATCCGGGTCCTCATTTTACCCACCTCGGAAGGATGGAAGGCTGAGTCAACCCTGAGCCGGTGAGATTTGAACCGCTGAACTGCTGATCTAGCAGTAGCCTGCAGTGCTGCATTTAACCACTGCGCCACCTCGGCTCTTGTTAAAGTTAAGTTGTTAAAAATGATTCCATACTCTTCTTTTTTCCTCTTACATTAATTCCGGTCCCCTTTCATGGTCTTCTAAGTAGCAGTTTCATTTAGAAGAAAGAGATCAGTACAGTGACCAGCAAGGGTTGACATTCAGTCTTGTAATCATCTTTGACCCACCCCTGGGTCATTACTGCAGAGTTATTGGGAAGATGATCAGGGATAGGATGTTTTTGCTTGTTGTAGTTGTCCTACTCAGCAACAAATTTTGTCTTGCTTTGTGTTGCAATGACATATGTTCTCTTACTAAATGCAAGTTGGGTGCCTCATAGATGAGACGAGTTGGGTGCCAGGTCCTGTTGTCAAGACTTGTTTTTTTTTGCTTTAAGCTTTTAATGAGGGTTAGATGAACAGCCACACTAGTCTTTTAAGTTAGTAACTAATATTCATGCTGTCATTTCCCTCGGTGCAGACGCCCAGTAATAGATAAATCTGTGCATAGGAATACTAAACTGGAGGTTGTAGATTATTCTAATTTATTTCTCTTCCCCCGGCAAGCATTTGATGCTCAGAAGAAGGGAAATGACCAGGAGCCAAATTTAGTGCCATTGCAAATAATCAAAACTGAAATTCCTGAGGAGACATCTACAAATAATCGGGGAAGGAGAAAACGTGGAAAGAATCACAATTGGAGAGAAAAATCTATTTTTGAATGTGTGGAAATGGATCGTTTCCTGACACAACATGATTCCAAAGAAAGTACGGAGAAGTGTCGAAGTAGAAATCTGAAATCCCATAAAGGGAGAAAACCCTATGAATGCATGGAGTGTGGAAAGAGCTTCAGTGTGAAGAGTTCTCTTACTTCTCATAAAAGGGTCCACACAGGAGAAAAACCCTATGAATGCCTGGAGTGTGGAAAGAGCTTCAGTGTAAAGGGAGGTCTTACTTCTCATAAAAGAGTCCACACAGGAGAAAAACCCTATGAATGCCTAGATTGTGGGAGGGGCTTCAGTCACAGCAGTGGCCTTGCTTCCCATAAATTGGTTCACACAGGAGAAAAACCCTATAAATGCCTAGATTGTGGGAGGGGCTTCAGCCAAAGCGGTAGCCTTGCTTCCCATAAATTGGTCCACACAGGAGAAAAACCCTATGAATGCCTGGAGTGTGGAAAGAACTTCAGTGGAAAGAGGGGTCTTACTTCTCATAAAAAGGTCCACACAGGAGAAAAACCCTATAAATGCCTAGATTGTGGGAGGGGCTTCAGCCAGAGCTGTAGCTTTGCTTCCCATAAATTGGTTCACACAGGAGAAAAACCCTATAAATGCCTAGATTGTGGGAGGGGCTTCAGCCAAAGCGGTGGCCTTGCTTCCCATAAATTGGTCCACACAGGAGAAAAACCCTATAAATGCATAGATTGTGGGAGGGGCTTCAGCCGAAGTGATAGCCTTGCTTCCCATAAATTGGTCCACACAGGAGAAAAACCGTATGAATGCCTGGAGTGTGGAAAGAACTTCAGTGTAAAGAGGGGTCTTACTTCTCATAAAAAGGTCCACACAGGAGAAAAACCCTATGAATGCCTAGATTGTGGGAGGGGTTTCAGTCACAGCGGTAACCTTGCTTCCCATAAATTGGTCCATACAGGAGAAAAACCCTATAAATGCCTAGATTGTGGGAGGGGCTTCAGCCAAAGCGGTAGCCTTGCTTCCCATAAATTGGTCCACACAGGAGAAAAACCCTATAAATGCCTAGATTGTGGGAGGGACTTCAGCCGAAGTGGTAGCCTTGCTTCCCATAAATTGGTCCACACAGGAGAAAAACCCTATAAATGCCTAGACTGTGGAAAGAGCTTCAGGGGAAGCAGATCCCTTACGGCCCATTTTCGGGTCCACACAGGAGAAAAACCCTATAAATGCCTTGACTGTGGGAAGGGTTTCAGCCAAAGCAGTAGCCTTGCTTCCCATAAATTGGTCCACACAGGAGAAAAACCCTATAAATGCATGGAGTGTGGAAATAGGTATAAAAGCAGTAGTTATCTGAACTTCCATAAACGGCTCCACACAGGAGAGAAACCCTATACATGCATGGAGTGTGGAAAGAGCTTCAGTCTAAAGAGTTCTCTTACTTCTCATAAACGGATCTGCACAGGAGAAAAAAACCTATAAATGTCTAGACTAAAGTGTAGGAAGAGTTTCCGCCAAAGTAGTCAACTTAGTTTCCATAATAGGACCCATACAGGGATAAGTGCACAGTCTGTGGAAAGACCTTCGCTGCCAGTGGCCATCTGATTTACAATAAAAGAACCCACACAGGATAGAAGCCTTATAAATGCTTGGAATGTGGAAAGGGCTTCAGTGATAACCGTTCCCTTACTTCCCATAACGGGATCCATAAAGGAGAGATATCATGTATGCCATGAATTTGGGAAGAGTTTGAGTACAAGCCAGTCCCTTACTTACCACATTAATACCACACACGGAAGAAATTGCACTAGTGCAATTAAGTCACCTGTTCCCATAAGAGGATCCACACAGGAGGGAAATAGAAATGTATGGAATGAGGAAGGTGTTTTTGTGAAAATAGAATGCTTCTCAAGAAAGAATCCACAGAGGACAGAAAAAAATCTCCCGTGGAAAGCAACCAATTTATTTACCATATTAATACTCTCCTAACCTAGCTGAAAGGGGCTTTAAAAATGTGTCGACCCTGAAGATTACATATATGGAACCATATTTTATTGTAGCCTTTGTACTCTTTTTTATTAGCATTTAGGTTTGTAGTAAATGAATTTAAAAATACTTTCAGGCTCGCCACTTTCTAACTGTTGAAAGGCAGGGGGGTTGTAAAGATAAGGGGGGAATGTCATATTTAGGTCGCATTTCCTGTGGGAAGAGAAGAGGCCTGCAGCTGGCCGGAGGTGGAGTTTGGAGTCGCCAGGCTGTTGGACTGACAAGTGATTGAAGATTGTGATGTTTTTTTGGGGGGGGGAGGGAGTTTCAAACTTTTGCTTTTATAGGGTGTAATTCTGGATCTGGTTCAGAGTTGGAGTTATACCAAATCCTTGACAATTTAATGTGTTCCTAATAAATGGATTTGAAAAGAAAGATGGACGCCATGGACTAATTTTCAGGACACATAACTTGGAGGCTTGAGAAAATGGTTTTATTGATTTAACATTTTTTTAAAGATCTTGATTTAAGTTATTCATTGGTCAGTTTCTCTGATTAATCATTACCGTATTTTCTATTTCTCAAGATTTTCAAATGCCGCTTTACTGGCTCCTTCATTTTGTGATATCAAGTTCATCAGAAAGATCAATCATAGTTGACATATCAGGTTGCTATGGTTTTGGAGAAAACAGTTACAAGCATGATTGTGACTTTGTACTTTTTATCGATATATTTTTAAAAAACAGATTTCCTGATTATGAACAACCTTTCTCATATGTAAGAGAACTTATCAGGGGGGATGGGGAGTGGAATAAAATGTTAGAAAGTGCTAGAGGGGGTGGTGGAATGAGTTCAGATCTGACTCAGTTTCACGTTCCACAGTGATACATTGAAAATCATGGAATGAGAAAAGCATTAGCAAGGTATATATATATATATATATATATATATATATATATATATATATATATATATATATATATATATATATATATATATATATATATATATATATGAAAGAAGCAGAGACATAGCCTATAAAATCAGGGAACATTCCTCATTATAAAATCTTGGCATTTTTAAGTAATCTTAATTACTTAATTTTGCAGCTGTGGAATCCTTGCAGCATTGATAGTGCTTTGGCCAACTTTATCTTCTTTACATCAGAGGTTTCAAAGGATAACCAGAGAACAGAAACCCTTTTGCTGCTTTCTACAGTCTGAGCATCCATTTGGACTTTTGAGTGATAGACGAGGATTTGTGCTTCAAGGAGTTAATGGGAAGACATTTACCAGCATCTTCTCATTAAATACAATTAAATAATACAATAGTTGAATATATTATTATGTCAAGGTATTTCGTATTCTCCAGCCAGCAATTTCACCCTTTCTCTTTGCCTTGTAAGATATACCATTGTTATTTTGAAGGATATTTGGGGGTGAGTGGAGTCGGAGGCCTTGAAGGGGATCAGGTAGTAGGATCTGAGGATACTCTCAGTCATTCAGCCTCAGCCATGGGGTGAGCCTGAGGGATCCACTGAGGTGGTGCAGTGGTTAAATACAGCACTGCAGGCTACTTCAGCTGACTGCAGTTCAGCAGTTCGGCTGTTCAAATCTCACCGGCTCAGGGTTGACTCAGCCTTCCATCCTTCCGAGGTGGGTAAAATGAGGACCCGGATTGTTGGGGGCAATATGCTGACTCTAAACCGCTTAGAGAGGGCTGAAAGCCCTATGAAGCAGTATATAAGTCTAACTGCTATTGCTATTGCTAGGTGTTTTCCTTCAGGGAAACTGCTGGATTGAGGGGGGCGGCCCCCCAAACTCTGGTCCTTCTTTTGGGTTGGGGACTTTTTTCTCGCTTGCCTAAATCAGGGATACTTTAAACCATGTGGAGGTGGTGGGGCCCCAAGATCCACAAGGGTGGGGGGGGGTTGGAAAGATATTCTCGGCAGGACACCATTGAGGTAAAGGAAGCCTGAGGGAGAGGAGAGGCCCAGAGGGTGGCCTAATTCAGAGAGCAGGATTGGTCCCTGAGGAGCTCTGGGGATCCCTGAGGGTGGTGCTTCCCTCTGGGGGTGCCTCTCTCTCATCCTCTCAGCCAGTAAATAGGCTCCCAACCCCTCTCAGGACTGCCGTTTCCTGCTGAGAGAAGTGCACTGGGAGGGGTGTGGACAGAAGAGAAGGGGAGAAGTCTCACACTCCCACCTTCCTTGCCCGGCAGCCTTTTGTCCAACATCTCCCTTAGGGATTTCAGTCCCCTCCTACCCACCCCACCAACATCAATGTTCTCCCACCACTCCCTCCTTACTGATTGGGGCTCCTTATCCCCTTCTAGGGACCCTGGATAGCACTACCACCAGTAGCAACAGGGGACCTCAACATAGCCCATGGATGCCCCCCCCAAGAGAGGAGGCACCTAGAGGCTGCCAACCTCAGAAGTGGAATTGGGTGGGTGGGGTCTGGCCAGGGTGGGTACTTTGGAGAAAACATGGGAATCTTCCCTCCTACGATTCATCTGTTTTTGGAGGTCCAAGGAAGCTTGCGGGCAGGTTGTCAGGAAGAGTTTCCCGAGCAGAAAAGCCTGCTTGGCAAGGGAACAGCCCGTACTTGAAAAACGGAGGTGTCTTGCAAATGTCAACCAGATGGGAGCGCCATCGGGTAACTGCCTGTGTTGTTTCTCTGTGTCATACATGTGGGTATATTCATAATTTTGTATGTATTTATTTTGTCATGTTTATGTAGTGCATATTGGAGATGGTGTCCTTTTTGAGAGCTGTATGCAATGTGATTTCATTTTAATGTATTGTAGGAATTCATCACCCAGCCCTCTCCCAGAAAAATGAAATATCCTAGGAAATATTGAAAAGGCAGAATATTTCTCTGGATGTGAAAAGGAAGAAAAATGTTTTATAAAGAGAGAATAGCTCCCTGTAGCTTCCTGCCTCCACCCACTTTGTCAATGGGCCATTAAGAAGGCCATGCCAGTCCCTTTACATAATAAAGAGTTCTCCCCTTCAGCTCCAGGAGATGGGATTAAGGCATGATAATATTGGCCCTTTACCCAACTCTCCACATGGCATCTGAGAGCTCAACCAAACCTGGATTCAAAACGCAACCTAGAGAGTTGCCCCTGCATGGCCCCATGGGAGTCCGACAACCAATCAGAATACAAGATCAAGATCAAAGCCCAGAGAGGGCATAAAACCAGGGTCTTTCAGCATCTCAGCCCCCTCCTTCTCTTCTTCTCCACCAACATTGAAGCATGTGATCCGCTTTTCTGTTCAGGACTCAAGCCATGTGGCCCTGTCCACCATTAAAACCATCCAAGCATCCTCCATGTCTCCAGTGTCTTTTCCCCCACTTGGAGCCGAACCCAGAAGGACATTTCTTTCAACAGTATGCCAGTCAATATACATACATTCAAAGTGACAATAAAATTATTGTTCTGTTCTACTCTATTTTATACATCGATGTAGTGAGCGGTGGTTGGACTAGATGGTTCTCTGGGCTGGGAAGAACGGAGGGCGAAGCTACACTGGTGTTAACTATTCAACCTTTTCGTGCAACGCTTCCTCTTTCTGCAACGCCTCCCCGCTGGAATGAAGGCCATCGGAAGCGCCACCGTCTCAAAAAGAGCCGGGAGGACCAACCAGACATTGGCTTGAGTAGCGTTTCAGAATCATCACACGGTCTCGCCGCTAGAGGGCCGGGCGCTGCCGACTCACCGAGCGCCACTGCGCATGCCCTGGCGTCTGCCTGGCTGGGGAGACCCGGCAGCGAGTTGCCCCCGGAATCTTGGGGAGCGGGCAAGGGGGGCTTCCCGCGGGGAGGGCTGGAGAACAGCTCCTTTCCCATCCGCCGCCAGAGCATCCTCGACCGGTTTTTGCAGGGAGGAGAGGTAGCAAACTCCCCCGGAGCCCGTGGTGAAGAGGGGAGCCCCCGGATTCCCCCAAAAAGGTATGCTGGGCTCCGAATCTCGAGGCTGTTACGAAGGGGGAGTCCCCCCTCCCATTCTTGCTCCTGGCCGTGCAGTAGAAAAGCTCCCGCCCTCCGAAGGGAGGGAGAGGAAGAATTGCTGGGGGAGGGGGAGGAAGCTTAAATCGCCACTTGTTCCTATATTTTGCTTCACAGATTTGTAGCGAAAAAGAATCCGGGAAAGGGGCTTCACTCTCTTCACACCTCCGCAGAACCACCACCCCCCAAATTTGGCTTGGTCTCCAAGGGGGGCGGGAGGGAGGAGGGGCTGAGGGAGAGAGGACAGATGTTGCCACTGAGCTGAAACATCTCTAAGAATAAAATAGGCTCCTAGATCTGAAAGGGACCTTGAAGGTCTTCTAGTCCAACCCCCTCCCTGCCCATGGCAGGAGACCTTATATCAACTCCGACAAATAGTTATCCAGTCTTTTCCTGAAAACATCCAGTGCTGATTGCTGAAGTAGCCACAACTCCAGGAAGCAACCTATTCCATTGATTAATGGTTCTCACTTTCAGGAAATGTCTTAATTCCAGGTTGAAGATCTGTTTAACCAGCTCCCATCCATTGCTTCTCGTCCTAGCCACAGTTTTGGAGAATAAGTCCACCCCACTCCTATCCTCACGCACTGAAAGGCAGTTGTCATTAACCCCCCCCCCTTATGCAGACTCCTTATAAATTGCTATTATCTGAACTCCAGCATATTTTTGCTTGCATTGTGGCAACTAGGAGTGGACTTCATATTCCAAGTGAGACCTCAGCAGTGCAGTGCTAGGACTTCCTTTGCTCTTGATGCTGTCCCTCTGTTGATGCAGAATAGAATTATATTTGCTTTTTCGGTAGATGCAGCAAGTGTGGGAATCCACACGTAACACCTAGATCCACCTCACAGTTACTACTACTGCTGAGTACTGCTAGTTACTGCCTATTACTCCAGGCCTTGAATCATCTTAGTTGCTGTTCTTTGCAGTTTTTCCAAAGCTCAACAACTTTATTGTGGTCACCAAAACTGGATACAGTATCCCAGCAGGGGCCTTACTATTGTAAGCAATACTAATACTTCACGTTATTTTGATTCTATGCCTTTGTTTATACAACCAAGGATTGTATTAGCTTTTTTGGGCTGCGGCCGCATATGCCTGGCTCATAAAAGTGTCTGCCACAATGTTATTTCTCTTTCCTCTGGCTTTCTCCAAAATGTGTTCAAGAATGCTTTCATCCTTGGTGTTGTGTATTTCTGTAGAGATGCAGTGATTCCTCACATACAATGCAATTTCCTCTCCTCTTTTGTTGACTCTGGTTTTTTTTGAACAATTTATACCCTTCTAGTTGTAATTCCAATCATGAGTTCTATCCCACCAAGTTTCCATAATGGTGACAATATGATACCTGCTTTTGTGTATTGGATTTCAAGAATACCCCATTTGTTCCCCATTACTCTGAACAGTAATGTATAGGCATCTGAGTGCTTTATGGCTGACCTTCCTTACTTGTGTTTTATACCTAAGTTCACCTTCCTTCTCACCATTTCCTTTCTTGGTTTTTGTTGTTGTCTGTTTTGTTATTGTAAGGTTCATGTTTGGAGTTGGGTCCTAAAGATTCATCTCCTTCCTTTCCAATCTTAGTTTTAAGCCTTTCAGATAAGCTGAGCCAATTGTTTTCCAAGCACATTCTTCCTGGTTCTTTTGAGCTGTAGCCTCCACCAAAATCAATTAATAGAACATCAACTTTGCCCCACTCCAGAGTCAGTTGCTCTGGTTTAGATTAAATGCTCAGTTACTCAGTGAGAATGTTCTGTGTAATCTCCTGGGTTTTTCTTTTTCAGTTAAGATGTAATCATTGGGGACCATCCGAGGGCTGAATGGCTTGAAAAACTTCTGGTTTCGCTGCGCAACTCATTCAGATCCCAGGTCTGAAAAGATCTTTGGAGACCCAGAAGATTTCAGGGCCCTTGTGCGTTTCTGTCAGAGAAGATTGGAAATGGATGCAAACCAGCCAGCCTGGGAGAGAGTAGGAAAAAGCCCTACTGCTGCTCATCTTGGGAACTGTGGGGAGATCTGGGCAGGAGCCCGGCAGAACATCCTGGAGGAAACACTTAGTTCTGAGATCCAACATTGGTGCTTCAGGAACAGCCCTTTTCAGGAGGCTGAAGGACCACGAGAGCTTTGCAGCCACCTTCACCGCCTTTGCTGGGGATGGTTGCAGCCCGAGAAGCACACCAAGGCTCAGATATTGGACCGGGTGATCTTGGAGCAGTTTCTGGCTGTCTTGCCCAGGGACATGCAACGCTGGGTGCGGGAGTGCCGAGCAGAGACCAGTTGCCAGGCAGTGGCCCTGGCCGAAGGTTTCCTGCTAAGCCAAGCGGAAGAGGGGGAACAGGGAAGGTGCCAGGTGAGAGATGCTCCTCTTGGGAAATAGAGATGGATTTTAATCTGCTTGTATTCTTAATTATCTGCCTAGGAGAATTGTTGGGATTAGTAATACAAGAAAATGTTTAGAGAATTCCATTAGAGGAATTGTTCCTGTATTCTCCCAGATGACATATGTAAATAGATACTCAAATCTTGCAATATTGTGGGCCCAAAATTAAAATCCAGGTTCAGTTATATCCTGTTCTTATCTCCTCTTCCTTGCCTGTATTTTTCAGGTTCCGAAGCCCTTCCTGGAAGTGGGCACTTATTATCCTGAGGAAATGGTCGTTAATGCAGATCCGTGGTGTTGCAGGGCTATCTCCAAGCAGGAAGGTCAACATCAGGATGGTTCAGCAGGTGATGGTTATTCTGCATGACTGGAGGTTTTTGAGAGATATTCCAGTTTTTCTTAATTCTGTGTATCTTTTCTCTTGTGTCTAATTAGAATTACTAGGTGACCCAACAAGAAATACTTAATTCTCCTACTTCAAGCTAGAAGGCTTAAGTCCCATGAAGGAAGCCCCTCCTTCAGTCCATATACTACCTTCCCATGATTCCCCATTTGCAGAAGACTGGTTCTTCTGGGGATCACTTTGGTGGTATTCTTATTCCTTCATCCCAACGTATTTTCTTTGTCCTGAGAGACAGGGAAGGGAGCAACCTGTCTTTGGCCTTTCTTAATAATTTGGATAAAATTCTAATACATCTCCCTGCTAGACCATCTTGTACCTTCATATCAGAAGAGATGGAGTTAATCTTTTTCCTGCTTATCTCTTTCCTTCCCAGGGAATGAAATGGAATCACAATTGTTCACTAGATCATCTCCTTGCATTGGTGAAGCTGAAAGAGGAGCTGGACCTCCATATCAGGTAGGAAAAAAAAGATCAGGGGCTAATTTGGGGAAGCAGTGGGAGGCCTCCGTTTTCATTTGGGGTCTCAGCACAACATACTGCCGTCAAGATTTGAAGCGAGCTTTTGCTGTTGCAATCATTATTGCTTCTCACATTGCTAACGAACCAGGAGGAGATAAGGGGAGTATTGAATCTAGGCTCCAGACATCAAGAAGACAAGTGTGAGCACCAAGGACAATTCAGCAGGTGTTTGCCAAATCCAAAGATTTTTTCTCATAGCAATACAATGAGACTCAATTGGACAATGTGACCTGCACTAATGAGGGGAGGGAGAATCCTATGCTTCGATTATGTAGGTTTGCGTGTGAATTGGATAGATCTGGTTTTGCCCTCATCAATGCCAAAATGATATACTCAAAAGTTTTGCATCAAGAGATTGGATTGTCTCGACTGTGGCTGCTGTGGTTGGGTTCGTCAGTTGAAACGTTGACAACTGAGACCTCAAATATGCTGACTGAGTCTGCTCATAGGGATTCTTTCTCTTTCAGAGTCCTGTGTCCTTTGATGAGGTGGCCATATATTTCACTAGTGAAGAGTGGTTGCTGCTGGATCCCAGTGAGAAAGCCTCGCACCGAGAAATCATGTTAGAGACATGTGAGATTGTGGCTTCTTTAGGTAAGGGGTACTCTAGAATTAAGCAAAAGCAGGGAATCACTAGACAGTTTACAGCTTAGGAAATTTGCACAAATCTTGTTAAAATTATTGCCATAGTATGTATGTATGGTGGCATTGGACGCAACTTAAGGTACAGCACATGTGACACAAGTTCATACATCACATCAAGACCTGGGCTGCAGAACACTGCATTGCTTATTATTTAATTTGTGGGATTTTTTTAAAGTTGTTGTTCACTGACAAGAATGAAACAGGACCAACTATGCTGTTGGACCAAGTCCACAGATGACACGGTCACATCCAATTGAATTGTTTGCTTACACTTAATAAAATCTTGCCAAACTAAATCTATAACCTACTCACTTACTAGATACCAGTATATCCTGAGAAATTCGCGAGACCCTGAATTTCTTCCCCCCTCCTTCATCCAGCTTGGGACTACGCAGTGTTTCGATCTGGACCTTTCTCTGTGAAAGATCTGGGAAACATGTTTTTCCAGGCATTCATTCCATCATATATACAATTTTAAAAGATTAATAACTAATAATCATGCTGTCATTTTCCTACTGCTTTCCCTGCAGATGCAGGCTAGGGACTGGGAACAGCAAGTTGTATGTTTGTTGCCTTAGATTTAGAAGTATTGAAAGAGCTTCTGCAAATAATGAGACTTGATCCCTATCAACATCCTGAATTTCTTGCTTTTCTAATCAGATTTTCTAATTGTCCTTTTTTCCCATCAAACAGTTGATGATCAGGAGAATGACAATTACCAAGAGCTGAGTGTGGTGCCAGAAGTAATCAAGATTGAAATAAAAGAAGAGACATCTACCGATAAGTTTGAAAGAAGGCAAAATGAGAAAAAGCAGTGCTACAACTGGAGAGAAAACTCCACTCTTGGATGTATGGAATTGGATTATCTCCTGACCCAAAATGTTTGTAAGGAAAATGGGATGGGAAACTATCAAGGAAATGTGGAAATATTCCAAGCAAAACCCAATTTCAGTAATTGCCACCTCAGCAATAAAAGTGACATTGTTCCTCATAAAATGATCCATACAGGAGAGAAACCTTATAAACATGTGGACTCTGGAAACAGCTTGAGATGTACTAGTAATCTTAACTACCATAAGAAGATCCATTCCGGGAAAAAGCCTTATAAATGCACAGACTGTGGGAAAGGATTCAGTTCAAACAGTTCCCTTACTTATCATGAAAGGATCCATAGGGGAGAAAAACCCTACAAATGCCTAGAGTGTGGGAAGAGCTTCGTACAAAGTAGTGACCTTACTTCCCATAAAAGGATCCATACAGGGGAAAAACCATATAAGTGCATGGACTGTGGAAAAAGCTTCAGTTCGAATAGTTCTGTTAATTATCATAAAAGGACACATACAGGTGAGAAGCCCTATGAATGCATTGAATGTGGGAAGAGTTTTAGCAAAAGCAGCGTCCTTACTGCCCATAGAAGGATGCATACAGGAGAGAAACCCTATAATTGCATTGATTGTGGGAAATGCTTCAGTTTAAACAGTTCCCTTACTTCTCATAGAAGGATCCATACAGGAGAGAAACCATATAAATGCGTAGAGTGTGGGAAAAACTTCAGCAAAAGCTGTTACCTGACTTCCCATGAAAGGATCCATAAGGGAGAGAAACCCTTTCAATGCATGGAGTGTGGGAAGAGCTTCAGCAAGAGCAGTGTCCTTACTTCCCACAAAAGGATCCATTCAGGGGAAAAACCTTATAAATGCACGGATTGTGGAAAGACCTTTCATGGCCGTGGCCACCTGATGTCTCATAGGAGGACTCACACAGGAGAGAAACCCTATAAATGTCTGGAGTGTGGAAAGAGCTTCAGTCATAGTGGTTCCCTTACCTCCCATAAAAGAGTACACACAGGAGAGAAACCGTATAAATGCATGGACTGTGGAAAGAGCTTCAGTCGAAGCAGTTCCCTTACTTGCCATAGAAGGATCCACTCAGGATTCAAACCTTATATATGCAATCAATGTGGGAAGAGCTTTAGTACAAGCAGCTCTCTTACTTATCACATTAGTATCCACACAGGGAAGAAACTATATCAATGCACGGAGTGTGGGAAGAGCTTCAGGTTGAAAAGTCACCTAAATTCCCATAAAAAGATCCACATAGGTTTGAAACCTTACAAATGTATGGAATGTGGAAAGAGTTTTTCTGAAAACAGGACTCTTACTTGTCATGAAAGAATCCACACAGGGGAGAAAAAATATGCATGCACGTTGTGTGGAAAGAATTTCATGTGGAGTAATCAACTTACTTCCCATAAAAGGACCCATATGGAGGAGATGCCTTTAGGAACTAAAGCATCCTTAATTCATGTAAACGGATCCACTATGATATGAAACCTTATAAAAGCATGGAATGCAGACAGAACTTTAGTCAAGAATTGACTAAACTGATTCATGTTAAAACACTTGATGTGCAGGACTATATCTGCAGGACTAATTTTCCCTGAGGATATCTGTCTGACATTATAAATTGCTCTAAAGCACTATAGAGTGGTATGTAAGTCTTAAGTGCAATTGCTATTTGCCTGTTCCACCAGAGCAATGGAGTTGTCCCTTCTCTTAAATATTGCCATCCTGTGGGTCTTCAGAACCGGCCTTTTCTTTTGCAGTGTCTGCCCTATAGAACACACTTCCCAAGAGCTGATAGTCTCTGCTCCTTTAACCCTTCCACAGAGCCCTTAAACTGGGTGCATTAGAGAAGTGAGGCTGAGGCACCTTTTTTTGCTGTTTGCTTTCATATTGCTTTATACTGCTTAATGGCTGTAAGCCATTCAGTTGTTTTAAGATTGGCAGCTATATAAATGTTTAAAGTTTTAACTAAGTCTATATAGATAACCCTCACTTACCGAAAACAATAGGGATTGGCAACTTCATTATTAAGCCATGTAGTCATAAATTGAAACATCATATGATTGTGCTGGTCTTACATCAATTGGTCAGTTCCACTTGTAATCGTTAATCAAATCCTCTGTGGTTATAAAGGACAATGTGAAATGATTGCAACATGTGACTTGTGGCTTCCACATTGACTTCATGCTTATGAGAATGAATTTAATTTTTTATTATGTGGCCTGAAATCAGGGTCAGCTCTCGTGACTCTACAAACAGGGAGTCCTTAACTTATTACAATTGGATTGGAACTTTCACTGCAAAACAATTGGTCACTAAGCAAGTAAGGGCAAATTTTGACTTTTTTTTGCCTCAGTTGTTAAGTGAATCCAGCTTCCCTGATTGACTGACTGGCTGGGAAGGTCACAAAAGGTAAGCACACGCTACCCCAGGACGCTGCTGCAACTCTTGTAAATATATGCCAGCTGTCAAGCACCCTAAGTTGCAATCATGCAGTGGTTGTTAAATGTGAAGATTGACCGTGTCACTTTGTTCAGTGCCTTTGTAACTTTGAAAGGTCACTAAAACAAACGGTTGTAAAATGAGGATTAGCTTGCAGAGACTCTGCCCAAGATAATCTGTCCCTAACGGGCTCCTTCAGTTTTCCCAACAGTGTCCCGCTGCCACTGTAGTCAAAGCAGTCTGGTGGATGGCACTCTGTTAAGAGAAGCCGTGAGAAGCTGCTAGGACCACAACAAGAAGAAAAGATCAAATAAAGGTTAGCAGAGACACTTGGGCATCCCCTATGTGGAAGTAAGAAAATGTGCCCAGACACCAAGCAAAACTGGCCCAAAGTCATGATTTCCTATGGGGTGTCTTGAACCAATTAAAACTACTAGTATAAAACTACTGATCTGTGAGGTTTATAAGCTTGTTGGTGTGAGGGCCCACCAGAGATTCCTTGGTTTGTTCCTCTAGTCCCCAATGTGGATTTTTTCTCTCGTTACAGAAATAAAAAGTTTTAAGCATATTCCTTTCCTTCCCACCTCTGTGATTATTGCCTATTCACACCAGACGAAACAAACCTCTCACCTTGTGCTGAGTCAATGCATGAACCCTGCAGCTCATCCGCCTCTTCCACAGAGCCCGATTCTCCTTTGATGGCCCTTCCTTCCGCCTTGAGGGAGCTGAGAAAATTCAGCTTTGTGGAGGCCGGTTTGGGAGACCATCAGGAGATCCTATGTCCGCATAGGGAAGCTGCCAAAGACTTTCCAGGGTTTGAGGGGAAACAAGACCCCAGAGATCCCCTTGACGGGATCCAGGTGGTCACCAGAGGATCACTTCTGTCAAAGCTTCTCTCTCTCTCTCTCTTCGGGGCCTCAAGCCCAGGGCTGCCTCTCCTCAGGTGGAGTCTGTGTGCGAGACAGTTTAATGTATGTGTATGCCTTTCGTCGGGGAAAGGAGGGAGATTCGCGTCCAGCGGAGAAGCAGCTGAGGCGATTCAGAGGCTCCCGTTTCCCGCCAAAACCTGACAGGCGCTGCTCGCCCGCCATTGGCTCGGCAGGCTAACGTGACTCAGCGGCCTCACGCGCTCTCTCCCCCCCCCCCGCCATCCATGCTCCCCCCTCCCCCCCAGCAGAACGCCTGCGGCCTACAGGCTACCGAGGCCAAGGCGGGGAGGGAGAGCCTCGCTGACTCGGTGGGCTACTGAGCATGCGCGACACTCAAATGGGCGTTAGGTAATAACGTGTGGTGGTGCTGCGGGGGCTCTGCCGACTTGCTACCGATCGAAAGGCAGAGGCGCCGAAGGGCGCCTTCTTCCCGCAGCCTTTCACCCTTTTTTCTCCGGAAAGGCGAAATTAAGCCCGGGGAAAGCAAAACCAGCGTCTCTTTGTCCTTCTGCAACTTCTGCACGTGAGGCGCTCGAGAAGCGCCTGTCAGGTTTTGGTGGGAAACGGGAGTCTCGGAATCGCCTCAGCTGCTTCTCCGCTGGGCGCCGATGATCTCTGAGTGACCTTGAGTTTAGGTGCTCGTTGAAATACACGTACACGAAAGGCGAAATGTATACTTGCAGCGCTCTCGAGGTTTTTTTTTTAATCCTTTATTGTTTTGGAGGAAATAAAAGCCATGGGGCTTGACTCCGAAAAGAACAGCAGGGGAGAGGAAGCTCCTATGGAACCAAAACTTGGTGAAGAGATAGAGAAACAGGAGATCCAAAGCAGGGAACTTTCTTGGGCAGAGCAATGGATCTCTGAGATCACCTCTCAGGAATGGGGGAGGGGGAGGGGGAATCCCAAAATGGCTCGTATATGCAGAGAATCTGGATCTGGTGGTCCCCAGGCTTCCCTAAGTGCTTCAACCTGACTGATGGTGGGGCACAGAAGTCTCTCCTTGGGGAGACGGAACATTGAAACAATGCAGGGGTGTATCTTCAGGAGGGGGAGAGAGTACAGGTACACCTTGACTTACAACTGTTTGTTTAGTGCCAGTTACAACAGCACTGAAAAATGTGACTTAGCGGACTGACCCGGCATGGGGGGAGTGGCAGGTGCATGTATGCACGCATCTGTGTGAGCGGCAGCCGTATGCATGCTCTGTACTCAGGTGAATGGAGTTTTAGCAGGCAAGCACCCTCCATTCACACGAGTAGAGGTTCATGCACCAGCACAAACACTTTCCTTTCGTGAAACTTCCTTTCACAAGTGCAGGTCCACCTGTACCTGTAGTCAAAGGGGTTCCTTTTACAGATGCTCAGGTTTTGTCCCTCGTCTGAAGTCAGGGAAACTTTGTCTTCACATCTGGAAGATTCATCATGACTTTTTCACGTGGCTAAGCTCACTTACCCAAGCACTTCTGCTGCACCCATCTTCGGATGGCTTCCCCTCACTGGGCATCTTCCTTCTGGGTCCCCCAAGCCCCAGTGAAAGAGAGGACACACACAAAAGGCCCAACAGAATTTTATTTGAAGGGATCCAAAAGGCCCAAATGGCAGGTCTGGGGGCCAGCCGGCCCACCCCTCCCTCCATGCTCCGCTTTCAGATCTTGGCCGACACCTTGCCTTGGGTCCGCTGGAATTCTTGCTGCAGCCGGCCCAGGGCCTCCCGATGCTGCTCCGACTTCCACTCGTAATCCTGAATCTGAGCCTCGTAGGGTTTGCTGGGGACAGAGAACCAGGCCAGTTAATGCCTGAGCATCGGGAGAAACCTCAGAAGAGCTGTGGGGACCCTGACGTACACTGCCTCGGGAGCTGGAGGCCCTATCCAGGAAGCCCCGCCCACTCACATCTCCCCTGTGATGTACTCCAGCCTCTCCCACAGTTGCTTTGGCTTCCTCTGTGTCCTGCTTCACCAACACCGGACCAATGAGCTTCTAGACGGCATTAGAGGAGTCCATCAGGTCCAATTCCTGGAGAGGGAGAAGAAGGAGGGCTGTTGCTGAAGGGAGCCCAGGGCAAGAGAGGAGAAGGGGAGAACCAGCCCTGCCCTCACCTCCTTCACCACATCCGTCAACTGAGCCTCCAGCTTCTAACGGGCTGTCATGCATTTGCTCATATCTGCAAGGGGGAAGAGAAGAGACACACACACACCTTTTGTGGTTAGGGTCCTTTGCTTCCTGAGCCTGTTTCCAGCAGCCATACCCCATCAGGTCTAGAGGAGACTTTTACTACAAGTGTATCAGGAAAGGGACAGGACTCTATTCCTCCCCCCGGCCCTCAGTACTATTAAAAGGCCCAGCAATTGGAGAAGAGCACTCGGGACATCTTTGGGAACACCTCCAGCAGTCAGCAGGGGAACACAGGGGGGATTCCTCTAAGGGGGAGTCACAATGCTGTTTCCTTCCATCTTCTGGCTCTCCAGGATGCAAGAGGAGCTGATAGGCTCTGGCTGGTTTGGGGGAGCGACCAGGAGATTGAAGGAAGGAGTGGACCCAGGCTCCAGCGCCCTGAGAGGCGGGCATTGAAGGGCAAAGATGCCATGGGGAGGTGAGGGCGAGAAGGAGCTAGTGGCCATCCAGATAGCCTCACCAGCCATTGTAGACTCAGCTTAGCAAGCTCTCTGTAAATGATTGGTGGCCGCATGAAGTGCGGCTCCTATTGTTTTCATGCAGCCTAGCTGGTGGGCTGCTGGCTGGGGAAGAGGGGAGCTGCACAAAAACTGTTTCTAAAACAGCTGCCACCTCCAGAATCCATATGGGAGAGAAACCGTATAAATGCCTGGAATGTGGAAAAAGCTTCAGTATGAATAGTTCTTACTTACCACAATAGGATCCACACAGGAGAGAGACCTTATAAATGTCCGGTGTGTGGAAAGAGCTTCAGTAGTAGCAGTTATCTAACCTCCCATAAAAGGATCCATACAGGGGGAAAAACCTATAAATGCATAGAATGTGGGAAAAGCTTCAGTTTGAATAGTTCCCTTGCTTCTCATAAAAGAATCCATACAGGTGAAACTAATATATGAGATAGACTCATTATATGCAAAGCAAGACAGTTCAAGCCGTGATTTGTCATAATTGTGAGGAAGCTTACAGCTCATGAAAACCCCAAATCCACAATCTCAGAAAATTAGAATATTACATGCAATTGATAAAACAAGGATTGTACATAGAACAATATCGGACCTCTGAAAAGTATAAGCATGCATATGTACTCAGTACTTGGTTTGGGCCCCTTTTGCAGCAATTACTGCCTCAATGCGGCGTGGCATGGAAGCTATCAGCCTGTGGCACTGCTGAGGTGTTAATGGAAGACTAGGATGCTTCAATAGCGGCCTTCAGCTCTTCTGCATTGTTCGGTCTCATGTCTCTCATCTTTTTCTTGGCATTGCCCTGTAGATTCTCTAGCGGTTCAGGTTAGGCGAGTTTGCTGGCCAATCAAGCACAGTAATTCCACGGTCATTGAATCAGGTTTCGGTGCTTTTGGCAGTGTGGGCAGGTGCCAAGTCCTGCTGGAAAATGAAGTCAGCATCCCCATAAAGCTCGTCTGTGGAAGGTAGCAGGAAGTGCTCCAAAATCTCCTGGTAGAGAGCTGCGTTGATCCTGGACTTAATGAAGCACAGTGGACTAATACCAGCAGATGACATGGCTCCCCAAATCAACACTGTGGAAACTTCCCACTGGACTTCGAGCATCCTGCAGTGTGTGCCCCTCCGTTCTTCCTCCATACTTTGGGGCCTTGGTTTCCAAATGAGATGCAAAAGTTGCTCTCATCAGAAAAGAGGGCTTTGGACCACTGAGCAACAGACCAGGTCTGTTTTTCTTTAGCCCAGGTTAAGACGCTTCTGACGTTGCTTGTTGTTCAGGTGCATCTTGACAAGAGGAATACAACATTTGAAGCCCATGTCCAGGATCTGTTTGTGTGTGGTGGCTCTTGATGCACTGACTCCAGTCTCAGTCCACTCTTTGTGAAAATCCCCAACACTTTTGAATGGCCTTTTCCTGACAATCCTCTCCAGCCTGCAGTCATCCCTGCTGCTTGTGCACCTTTTTCTTCCACACTTTTCCCTTCCACATAACTTTCTATTAATGTGCTTTGATATAGCACTTTGAGAACATCCAACCTTTTTTGCAATTACCTTTTGAGGCGTTCCCTCCTTATGGAGGGTGTCAATGATGGTTTTCTGCACAACTGTCAAGTCAGCAGTTTTTCCCATGATTGTGATTCCTACTGAACCAGATTGAGAGACCATTTAAAGGCTCAGGAACCTTTGCAGGTGTTATGGCTTAATTAGCTGATTAGAATAGGACACTTTGAGCCTAGAATATTGCTACTTTTCACAATATTCTAATTTTCTGAGATTGTGGATTTGGGGTTTTCATGAGGTCATAATCTTCACAATTATGACAAATCATGGCTTGAACTACCTTGCTTTGCATGTAATGAGTCTATCTCATATATTAGTTTCACCTTTTAAGTTGCATTACTGAAATAATTGAACTTTTTAGCATATTCTAATTTTTCAAGTTTCGCCTGTACATGCCCATTTGGTTATGTGTCGGGCTGCAAAAAATTTTTAAGGAGGGAATCAGCTTGATTTAAATTAGTCAGAGTCTTCTAAACAGAACCATATTTTCTAACATCTTATAAAAAAAAATACCATTCATCTCAAAGTATGTGTGACAGATGTTCTCTAGATTTATGTTACATTCCCAAACTGCTGAATTTGTCAAGGATTTCATTATCATTTAGTACCATTGTATATTTTGTGATATCGAAATAATCAGAAAGGTCAATCCTATTTGAAATTTTAGTGGAAATTGCCATTTGGAGAAATCTTGTGTTGGTATGATTATGACTGGTTTTTTTTACCTTAATATAGCTTTAAAAATGTTTCTGCATGTCCCGATTAATTGTATTTCTCATTTTGAAGGATTATTATATTATGGAAACAGTCATTGCACAATGTAGATGATTCCTCTACATAATATATATGTGTGTGTTTTTTCCAAGGCACCTGAGGGTAGAACAAGAAGCAATGGGTGGAAACTAATAAAAGAGAGAAGCAACTTAGAACTGAGAAATTTCCTGACAGCTAGAACAATGAATCAGTGGAACAACTTCCGTCCACAAGTTGTGAATGCCCCAACATTGGAAGTCTTTAAGAAGATGTTGGATAGCCATTTGTCTGAAACGGTATAGGGTTTCCTGCTTGGGCAGGGGGTTGGACTAGAAGACCTCCAAGGTCCTTTCTAACTCTATTATTGTATTAGTATAGTGAGGAGTGAGGAGTGGAATAGACAGAAAGTGCTAGAAAACGGCAGAATGAGCTCAGATCAAACTCAGTATCAAAGGATTCCCATTGCAG
This sequence comes from Thamnophis elegans, assembly GCF_009769535.1. NCBI lineage: Eukaryota > Metazoa > Chordata > Lepidosauria > Squamata > Natricidae > Thamnophis > Thamnophis elegans. The sequence goes on along the minus strand of NC_045542.1, from coordinate 172,570,115 downwards.
ATGATTGCATAGAAATCCATGGAATGTGAGAAAAGTAGCAAGGCAGATTGACCTATAAGTGAAGCAAGAAATGAGAGAAATCAGTGCCTCTAAAATGTAGGAAGATTCATTAAGTTTCTTATGTCACATTTTTTCAGGATTTTCCTAATTATATAAATTTTACATCTGTGGAGATAATCCATGCAGCACTGAAAGTGCTTTGGCCAACTTTATCTTCTTCCTTTACTAAGGTGACCAGATTTTAAGATTGGTAAAGAGGGACACCATTGACTGGGGGTGGGGGGTATCTTGATTAAAAAAATTTTATGGAGCAACAAAAATTTTCATAGAACGTAAAAATAGTATTGTAATATATTTTTTGTTTCAACATAAGTACAATGTACAAATATAATACATTTATTTACATTTATATTTATTAAATATATTTACAAAAACTATGTACAGTATTATTTTATTCTTTGACATATTTCTTACTTGAGTGGATTTTTTTTAGTAGATTGCTGTCGTTGTTTAAAAGGTCATGAAATTTTTCACAAGAATTTGTTAAATTATATTTCACACATAAAATGGCTTTCAAAGTCTCAACACTTAATTGTGATTTTTCTGATGTCCACACTTTATTTACCGTAGAAAAAGCGCGTTTAGTCGCAACATTAGTTCCTGGTAAGGACAGCGCGTATTCCACAATTTTTCGTGCATTATTGTATGGAACATGGTTTATTTCAAAATTATGAAATATTTCTAACCATTTGTTCTCTATTGTGATTTTTGCTGATGCCCAAGATTTAACCTTTTCCTTATCAATATATAGTTTTAATAATGATACCTCATCAAAAAGATCATTTTTGGAAATATTGCTATATGGGAAATATTGAATAATATGATCACATGATTTTTGCACATCATTCCAATTAAGTTCTTGTTTTAATGCAACCCAATGAAAATGTTCAATATCCTTGTAATGTACCATCCACTCTTCTAAATAATCTATGCAGTTACTATAGAACTTTTTAACGTGATTCATGATATCTGCACGATTTATTGCACCTTGTTCTTCTAGCTGGCTTATACTATTATGGATAGTTAATGGAATAAAATTATTTTCTAACTGCTCTTGATACTGAAATTTTAAATTATTAACTTCATTTGCTACTTCGATTACCGAAATTTTGTCACCTTCAATAAGTTTTATAGAATTTTGAAAAAGAGATGCTTGATTGTATACAAACTCTAGCCAAATTTTTGAAGATTCTTTTTCAAAAAACTCTTCTAAAATTCTAGGACATTTATCCTGTGATAGAAAGTAGGATTTCAAAGGATCGTATATTTTCAAAATTCTTTCGACAGCTGGCAAAATAGCTAACCAGCGTGTTTTACTGTATTTAAGTATTTTCTGATATTCGACTTCCACAGTTCCACAAAATTCTTTAAGCATTTCAACGCGCACAGTATATATCGAGAAATAAGAATATATTTTAACAACAATATTTTCGACATCTATGGGCAACAAGTCCGCAGCTGTTTGAATGGCGTTATGTATTATGTGTGCTGCACAACCAACACCAATAATGTTTTGATTAAGGTTTTTGTTTAATTTATAAAAAATATTATTTGGACCTCTTCTCGCTTTTCCTCCAAAATTTGCGTTCGTGTTGTCTCCACAATATGCAATTATTTTATGTTTTAAATTGTTTTTTTCCAAAATATTAATAATGGAACTGAAAATTATTTCACATGTTTCGCCGGGCAAAGAAACGAAATCTAAAATTCTAATTTGTATTCCAGTTTCCGAATCAAAAAATCTAATAATGGCTGGAAATAACTTTATATCCTTATGATTAGATGCGTCAGAATATATGGATATAAAATTAATTTTTTCTAGATTTTTGTTTAATTCTGAAAATGCATATGGGGAAAGCACATTACACACAATTGCCTCAGATTTTGTTCTAGCACAGGCAAATTTTTTGTTGAATAACTTTTTGACAACTTGTGATGTACAGTCCATAGATCTGAAAGAATGATTGTGATTAATAGCATGAAAAGACATAAGTCCTTCTGCTAATGCTAATTTCTTTTCTTCGTCTTCATAAGTTGTTTTCCAAAAAACTTCCTGTATTTTGGAGGAAGATGCAGCAGTATCTAAATATCTTTTATGTTTCTGTGTGTCCAAGTGCTTTGAAATATCATTCTTCCCGCCATGCGAAATAGAAAATTCACCATTACATTTCTCACATTTTACTATGTGATCGCTTTGGGTTTTTTTAAGAAAAGGAAATTCACTTCTTAGTTTATCGTTGAATTTGCATCCTCTTTTCTTACTCCTTATGTTAATAATCTAAAAAAAAAATTATACGATTTTATACGATATAAAATTCAACGAGGGTGAAACACACTAAATCTTATCAATTATTTATCTAACTTTATCCATTAACACTACATTTTTAACATAATTCTCTAATTTTAACAAAATATTTAAACGTCTTTTCTTAATAATTGTTTACAATTTTTATCCAATTTTCGCTGTTATTATGTCGAAACAAATTATTACATTATTATCATTATCAGTCATTTAGTTTGACTATGTTTAACTTTTCCCCCTTTTTTCACCATTTAAAAATTTATATCAAATTTACAAAGTTTTTAAGCCTCTTTTCTTAATCATTATTTAAATTTATATCCAATTTCCCTTTTACCCTTTCAATACAAATTATTACATTATTATCAGTCATTTATTTAACGATAGTTTGACTAAGTTTAACTTGCTTTTTCCCTTTTACCGTTAATTTTTTTTACCCAATTTCCTCTTATCAAACCAACACATATGTATACATTGTTATCATTATCAATTATTTACCTAACTTTATCATTATCATTACATTTTTAGCATAATGCTCTAATTTTAACTAAATTTGACTAGTATTTTATTATTAGTTTTCATATCTCAACCTGTGTCTTTCCAGTAATAGTGTAGTGATATTTCTTTTGCCACTTGTGGAATTGATCTTCTCGCTATTTCCTTAATCAAATTTGTTTGGACTTCTCTTCGCAACTTGTTGCTTATTACATATCTTATAAAATCTCGAAACCCTCCATCAGCTTCCTTAATTAGTTTATCTTTGGTTATCAGTAGTGTCTTGGTCAAAAATTCTCTCCTTAAGTCCATCCATTCTTCTCTTTTTCCTTCTTCTATACCATGAAATCTGTAGTGAAGCACTTTTCCATCTATCTTCCCATTCCTTGTTCCACTCTTTCCATCTCCAACCACACTCAGTTCACTGTCAATATCCATGGTTATCTTGCCTCTTTGTTCATTTCCCCCCCTGGGTTTTTAGGACTCCAGCCTCCACTTTTTCCATTTGCTGAGTATCTTCCATTTTTCCATCAAGTTTTACCACATTAAAATTTATATCTTCAATATTTTCCAATCTCTTCTCAATTCTTCCTATTGTTTCTAATAATTTTTGAATTCCCGACATAATCTGTTGTAGTGTTATGGTTTCTTTTTGATGTCGTGTCATCGTTCCAATGAATAAACACTGCCACTCTAGTTGAAAAACAAATCTTTGTTTTCACTTCTTCCCAGCTAGCAACAAGCATCCAGAGAGCACCTGCGTAAACAATCCATGCCCTTCTTTATAAACAAGCTGAAGCCTTTTAAGTGCATGGTCAAAATGATCAAAGGGAACAAAAAAAAAAGCAATGTTTCCAGGTCTCAACCTCCAAGTGGCAGTGTACCTTCTTTTCCCTCTAATGTTGCTACCTTCTTTATACACCTCTTAAATCTTCTTTTATGTTTCAGGCTTTGGAAGAAATAAAGTTCTTAAATGAAACCAAATAAAAACAAAAAATCAATCCCAACCAATATTGTAGAAGTAGAGGAAAGAATTTAATCCATAGATAAAAAAAGAAATAGAAGAAGAAAATCTGAAACTTTCACTTTAAAAAGTAAAAAATATTCACAAAACTTCCATCGATCCTTCCATTGCGGAGATATCCAAACTTCAGCAGCTTGAGGCTGTGCTTTTTGTCGCCAGCTAGAAGAGATTCTCTTGGATCAATCAGGGACTTTGCGACGTCCCTGAGATCAGCAAGACATACTCTTCCCTGTCACTGTCTCTTTGGAACGGTTTAGGTCCAGATGGACCGTCCAGTGGCAAAAGTATTGACTGCAAAAGTATCATTGTGACATCATCTCCTTACTCAATATTTCACAAAGTTTTGATTCAAAATCTGTCTGTATATATAAATATTTGGTAGAGACTTTCACTTGCAACCAAACTTGTGCACACACATATGGAAAAAAAAATAGCTTAAATACTTTGCTACGTTTAAAGGGCAGTATTTTCAACACAACTAAAGCTAAAATTAATATACACACATACATTTTCTCTTGCTTTGCTTGCATTCACCAGATCTTCACAAAGCCTGGAGGCTGATCCCAGACTCGCTTCAGATGTTGATTCTACCTAAATAAAGCAATTTGTGATCAAGCCAAGGCTGTGAGGTTTTGGAGAAATAATTGAGAGGACAATTGTTCAACATTTTTTTGAGGAACAACTTAACTGAATATGTAATACCTTTGGAATTTAAAAATCTATCCTGAGAACTTTCCATGTATTTATTGAGTTGTTCCTATGGCTATCCTCTGAGAGAAGGAAGACTGTTTCACCAGGTTTTTCCACAGATGTCATTCTTTTTACACTCCATATCTTTAGATGGTTTCATATACAGTGGATCTTATTACACAAATAAAGGAAACTTAAGTCCCTAAAGGGATCTCCATTCCTTTGTGGGTCAATTAATAAGGGAAATAAGTTGATATGAGTCTATACTCATTCTGCATTCCATACATTTCTATTTCCCTTCTGTGTGGATTTTCTTATGGGAAGTAAGGTGACTTTTCCATCTGAAGCTCCCTTAAGAGCACCCTTTCCCTGAAAGCTCTTCCGACACTCCATGCGTTTAAAAGGTTTTTCTCCAGTATGTATCCTTTTATGGGCAGTAAAGGAATTCTTCAGAATAGCAGTTAGCAGTTAGACTTATATACCGCTTCATAGGGCTTTCAGCCCTCTCTAAGCAGTTTACAGAGTCAGCATATTGCCCCCACAGTCTGGGTCCTCATTTCACCCACCTCGGAAGGATGGAAGGCTGAGTCAACCTTGAGCCGGTGAGATTAGAACCGCTGAACTGCAGATAACAGTCAGCTGAAGTGGCTGCAGGAGAGCACTCTAACCACTGCGCCATCTCGGCTATGAAAGAATGAATCCTTTCCCACAATCAACACATTTATAAGGTCCCCCCCCCCCAATTGATCCTTCTATGGTACATCAGGTAATTAATACTTTCAGCTCTTCCCACATTCTATGCATTTAAAGGGTTTTCCCCCTGTATGGATCCTTTCGTGCGATTTCAGACACCATCTGTTCCTGAAGCTCTTCCCACACTCTAGGCATGTGTAAGATTTCTCTCCCATGTGGAGCTTTTTATGGAGGTTCAGGTAAGCTCTCGTTTTATAGCTCTTTCCACACTCCATGCATTTATAGGGTTTTTCTCCTGTGTGGATCCATTTATGAGAAGTAAGAGCACTTCTTACACTGAAGCTCTTTCTACACCATGCATTTATAGGGTTTTTCTCCTGTATGTATCTTTTTATGGGAAATAAGGGAACTCCTCAGAATGAACCTTTTTCCACAATCCACACATTTATAAGATTCCCCCCCCCCCATGGATCCTTTTATGGGATTTCAGGTAGTATCTATAGCTGAAGCTCTTTCCACACTCTAGGCACTTATAGAGCTTCTGTCTGCTGTGGATCTTTTTATGAGAAGTTAAATTACCTTACCACCCAATGCTTTTTCCATAGTCCACACTGTTGTAGTGCTTCTCCCTTACCTGTATCATTTTATGTGAAGAAACATCATTACTGCTGGAGCTTTTTCCAGTTTCGCGGTGGTTACTAACATTGGGGTTTGCTTTGAATCTTTTTCTACTTCGACATTTCTCCGTACTTTCTTTGGAATCATGTTGGGTCAGGAAACGATCCATTTCCACACATTCAAAAATCGATTTTTCACTCTGATTGTGCTTCTTTTCACGTTTTCTCCCTCCCCGATTATTTGTAGAGGTCTCCTCAGGAATTTCAGTTTTGATTATTTGCAGTGGCACCAAATTTGGCACTTGGTCGTTTTCCTTCATCTGCACATCAGATGCTTGTGAGGGAAGAAAAATAAATTAGAATAATCTACAACATCAACTTTGGTGTCCCTATGCATACATTTATCTACTACTGGGCATCTGCAGAGAAAGGAACAAGGGAAATGACAGTATGGAGATTTGTTATTAACTTAAAAGACTAGCATGGCTGCTCATCTAACCTTCATTCTTGGCAGTTAAAATTTATAGCAAAAACACGACATCAGGACGTGGCACACATATTATCTCAACTATGACCCACCCAACTTGCATTCAATAAGGTAACATATGTAATGGCAACACAAAGCAAGACAAAATTTGTTGCTAAGTACGAGAACTGCAACAGGCAAAACATCCTATCCCTGGTCATCTTCCCAATAACTCTGCAGTAATGACGCAGGACCCAAAGATGACCGAAGACTGAATATCAACCCTTGCTGGTCACTACACTGATCTCTTTCTTCTAAATGAAACTGCTGGTTAGAAGACCATGAAGGGGGACTGGAATTAATATAAGAGGGAAAAAGAAGAGATGAAATAATTTTTAATAAGTTACATATTGATTGAAGTTGTAAATTAAGTATCTAGTGACACCTTGCCCTGAGTTAAATTTTCCTCCAGAGGAACTCTTACCTAAAGAAGCCACCATCATAGATGTTTCCAACATGACTTCTTGATACAGGGCTTTCTGGCTGGGATCAAGCAGCAACCACTCTTCACTGTTGAAATGGATGGCCACCTCCGCATAGGACACAGGACCCTAAAGAAGGAAGAATCCCTGTGAGCAGACTGGACAGAATTTGCAAGATCTCCTTCAATCTGCAAATCCTAAAAGCACAAATGTCTATGGATATTTTCAGTTATCCATGGTCATGGCTGTCCCAAAAGGTGCTTTTTTGAAGAGGGGACTGGACTTTTTATCACCTGTTTATTCCTCATACTCTGTGCATTGGTGTATAGACATTTGAGTCCATTTTGATTGACCCTGTGTTTACTGTCCACATAACCTGTGTTATGCCTGACTGCCCCTATTTTCTTGCCACTTGTATGATTCATGGACATGGTATGGCACTCACTATTAAATGCTTGGTTTTGCTTGACAGCAGTAGTGATATCTATGTTATATGCACTGATAACCCTATTAATTTTAGATTATTAGGGACAGAAATGTTCTGTATCAATTAATTCTCTGTCCCCGCTGTTCAGTTTAAATGTTTATCCTGAAAATCTGTGAATTTAATGCCAAGTAACTAGGGTCCCTTTCTTGGATGGATGCAAAACATCTCTTTTGTACAGTTTTTCATTGGACCAGCTACAGACATATCTGACTAATAAAACCAAAGCTTTCCCTTTAATACCATTCCTTTAGCCACACATTAAACTCCACTACACGCTGGTTTTTCCCATTTTGTTCCTTATATATTGGTAAGACCTATGAAAAAATAAGCCTGCAACTTATACTACTAAGTTCATACTACAAGCTCTGGAAATCATTCTGCACAGGAAGTACATCTTTTTGGGACAGATCATTTGTGCCAAGATGTATAATAGCATCAACATCACAGTCCTTACTTGCATTCTTGACTATCTTAAGAATACGCCTCTTGTCTCTGCTGGCAGTAGCACCTGGCAGATATCTGACCTCTTTTAAAACCTCCATATCCTTTCCTAAATTTACATCCCTTACAATTGAATCACCAACCAGAAGGTGGCTTCTCTTTTTGGACACCTTGCCCTTTTTATGTGACTGATATGTAGTACCTGATTCACACTTTCCACTTTCCAATGTAAGTTCTTCATCTCGGACCACGATCTCCTGCTTATTTGAGTCATCATTATCACAACTACCTTGACCTGTCACTTTAGTGTCCCTATTAACATCAGCAAGGGAGCTATATCTATTATGCTGGGACACAGCGAAAGCTTTGTGTTTATGGTTCACAGCTCTCACCCTGCCAGATCCCACGGTTGTCCATACTGCAGGATCTTTGTGGTAGAGGGGGCTGATAGCACAGCAGCTCAATAGAGTGAAATGGAAGAATTGGGCACCTAATTTCTGCTTGGAGAGCACAGATTAGAGATTCTAGATGGGTAATCTGTAAACTAGTAATTTGTTTACAAAGGGGACAGTATCCAACTTTGAAAAGAGTACTGCAAAAAACAGCTTCAAAACAAATATTACACTGAACTAAGCCAGTCATTTTGAAATAAAATAAAATCACAATCTCAAGTCCCATTAATGTATTGTCGCTATTTGTGGTTTATAGTTATATGACCTCTACCTTTCTCCTCTGTACTCCCTCTCAGACTCCCCCATCACAGCCAGCAGCTCCTCCCACCAGCCTCAGGGAAGTTAATATGCAATGGAGGCAGGTTCACTCTACCTTTCTCCCTCTCAGACTAGATTTGAATGAGAATGAATGATATATTATTCCCAACAGCAAGGAGAAGCTGTGATGGTTAAAATAATTCTATGTTTTGTGTATGTGTATTTTACATGTTTGTAAATTGTGGGAAGTTATCATCCAGCCCTCTCCCAGAAAAATGAAATATCCTAGGAAATATTGAAAAGGCAGAATATTCCTCTGGATTTGGAAAGAAACATGTTTTAAAAGACAGAATAGTTGCCTATAGCTTCCTACCTACCCCCACTGTTAATGGGCCATTAAGACAGCCAAGCTAGTCCACTTTACATAATAAAGACTTTACCAGCAGCTACAGGAAAGCATGATAATATTGGCCCCAACTGACCACATGGCATCTGAGAACTCATCCATACATGGATTCAAAACACAGCCTAGAGAGTAGCCCCTGCATGGCCCTATGGGAGTCTGACAACCAATCAAAATACATTTCTTACACAGGAACAGGAAACAGAGAGGTGGGACTAAACAGGTTATAAAAAGCATAGCAAGCCCCTCCTTCAGCCCTTCTCTTCTTCTCCACCAAAATTGAAGCATGTGATCACCCTTTCTGTTCAGGAACTCAAGCCATGTGGCCCTGTCCACCATTTCCAAGCAGCCTCCATGTCTCCAGTGTCTTTTTCCCCACTTGGAGCAGAACCCAGAAAGACATTTCTTTCATCAAAATAAAATTTAAAATAAAAATGTAACACAATTCTTTTACCCAAACAAGAGATTATATTTAATTTTATCTTAATTAAATATAGCTTAATTTTAGCTTAAAATTGCTTTTGGATTTTCTGTTTGCAATGAGAAAAAAAAGACTTTGATTCCGTTTTTGTAAACTGGACAGGCTTATTGTTACAGAAATAATTTGTACATACTGTTGTGTAAAAACAAAAAGTTGTAGTGGTAATGTTGTTTACCTTTGACTGTGCCAAAGAGCGTCAAAAATAGATGCCTTTTTCCTTCTATTATATGTAACCTCCTTTTTCCCCTTCCCCTCTTTCTACTTTTCCATGTTTTCTTTCTATTTATTTTATATTTTGATAAACTAATTAAAAAGATAGCTTGAAAATAAACCAAACATAAACATTCATGAAAATACTAAGGAGGGCACTTCCAGGCATCAAAAGGTAGATGATACAGAAAGCAATTTCTGCTTCTCCTGTTTTTATCCCTTTCCCCAAGGATTGGAAAACAAGATTGGATTCCCCCAAGGATTGGAAAACAATAAAGTAGATTTAGCCTAGCTATTCATGTGTCCTTTCTGCTTTACTTGGGACAGGGAACAAGAAGTGCCATGTGGCATTTTTTGAAGCCAGAATTATAAAACCACTGTGGAATTCCATAGATCTCCAAATGTTTGTTGAGCGGTTGGCCTAGTTTGAGTGATCGTAAATTTAAATTTCTAATTTCCTTGTTGTGCTTTGCTCAGGAATAACAGTAGTCATAGGTTGAATCCCCAAGGAAACCAGAAGTCTCCTAATTCTCCCCCATATAAGCGGCTAATCTCTCCCTTCCTACCTGAGTCAGGAATCCAGCGGCTCTTTCAGCTTCACCAATAGAAGGAGATGATTCAGTGAACAATGGTGACTCCATTTTGTCCACTGGAAAGGAGAGAAACAGAATGGAAACAGGAAAGGGTTCAACTTCATCTTTTCTATCTTGAAGGCACAACTTTCTTACCATTCTTATTGGATCACCTTCTACTAAATCAACGACTAAGACACAAGAAGACACAGAGATTTAAGGATAACTGGAATCTTTCTAGAAAATCTCCAATCCAGTGGAACAGTCTTCCCTTACCTAGCGAGGTATCCTGACTTTTATCCTCGGGGATCCCTCTGAAAAACAGATCAGGAGAAAGATTTGCAAGATCCACCCAATTACTCCCTATTCCTGGAAGGACCTCAGAACCTGAAATATAAGCAAAGAAGAGCAGTTAAGAAAACAGGACAAAAGAGGATCTGGATTTTATCTTTTGCCCACAAAACCCTTGTGACCATCAGTGGAGAAGGATGAGACCCAATGGGGGAATCGCTCCAAAGGAGATACTCTGTGGAAGAACTCAAGAACAATTTAGCTAATGAGGTTCTCTAAATATCTACTCGGATTATTAATCTCCAAAACCCTATCAGGGACACATGAAATAATTCAAGCATGTGGAGATCCCTCCGTGTTCCCCAAAAGAAGCTTCTCTCACCTGAGACCTTTCCTGCTTCTTCTCCTCTGCCAGGATCAGAAGGGATCTTCCAGCCACTGGCACCGCCGGGCAACTGGTCCCGCTGGCTCTCCAAAGACCCTTCCAAGGAATCTGAATGTAAATGGAGATCGAGCCTTTAGGCTTCCTTCTCTCCTCCCCCCTGCCCCGTTGTTGGATCTCCACCACGCGCAGCCAAGAGCAGTTATGGGGCGGGTTTCCAAGCTCCCTCCAACCTCTAAATCTCGTTCCCTCCCCTGGGGAGGATCTGAGTCACGGGACCCACTCTTGCCCCGCCCCCACCAGATTCCCAGGGATCAACTCTCAGCCGCAACTACCCGACCATGCCAAGGTAGAAGAGCAGGCGCAGTGGCGTTAAGAGCCCCCTCCCCTGGTGGCACCTGGGTGCAATCGCAGACGCGGGTCTATCTCTCATTCACACAGAGACACAAACAGAGAGCGAGAGGAAAGACGGGGAGCGAGGAAGGAGGAGACTCCCACCGCCAAAACTTAAAGGAAAAGTATAAAGTGAAAGTGACCTTCCCTTGTTGGACCAGAAGCCACAGTCTCTTCCCCGGAGACCCAATGAGCGAAACTCTTTCCTGGTTCGTCCACAGCAAAGGGAGCAAAGCGAAAGGAAGAACCCCCCCCCCCCAAAAAAAAGAGAGTCCTACGAGGTTTTTGGTAGAGTTTCACAGGAAAGAAGCCAAGCGTTCATATAATTCATCATCATCATCATCATGTAACTCAGGATCGTGAGAAATGGGTGGAGGGGGAAAGGACAGCCAGTACCCTAACAGGGGTCTCCAACCTTGGCAACTTTAAGACGTGTGGACTTCAACTCCCAGAATGCCTCAGCCATCAAAGCTTGACAAAGCTGGCTGAGGAATTCTGGGAGTTGAAGTCCACAAGTCTTAAAGTTGCCAAGGTTGGAGACCCCTACCCTAGAAGAGGTTAAAAACATCCTCCTCACCTGATGCTTCTCAGGCGTCCAACAACTTCCTAGGAGGTGTTGGAAGAAATATCCTTCTGGGTTGGTTCACTTCCAAGTGGGGAAAAGGATATGAAGGCTGTTTGGAAGGATGGTTGAACGGAGGACAGGATCTCATGCCTTGGAGCTCCTGGGCGACAAAGGACAGAGACCCCTGAGCTTCTATGCCCTCTGGGCGTTTGAGTTTGTATTCCGATTGGATGTCAGACTCTCCTGGGGCCACGCAGGGGCAATCCTAGACTGTCCTGAGAGCCAAGCTTGTCTGAGCCTTGGCTGGTTAATGTAATCTTCCCAGATGCCATGCAGTGACTTTCTGTTGCTAGATGGGTACCATTATGGCTCTGCCTGAAGGAGGCAAATCTTTGTTATAGGGAATAAATTGGCTCAGGCCTTAATGGCCCGCTGACAAAGGTGGGTGGAGGGTTGAGTTTCTTCCTCCCTTTTAGGAAGGCAGCCGTTTAATATTTCCTAAAATATTTAACTTTAGGAACATTAAATATTTTAATTTAATTTTTCTAGGAGAGGGGCAGATTTTAACTTCCTACAGAGGTCAGAGAAACGAGGTCTCCCTGAAGCAGAAGAGGGAGAATCATATAGAGCTGGCTGAGGAATTCTGGGAGTTGAAGTCCACAAGTCCACAAGTTGCCAAGGTTGGAGACCCCTGATATAGAGAGTCAAAACTACCTTGCTAATGCTTTTCTCATTCCATGGTTTTCATGGCATCATTGGGCAAGGTGAAACTGAGTCAGATGTGAACTCATTCCACCCCCTTCTAACATTTTCTAACATTTTCTATCACACTCCCTCTCCTCCCGGTAAGTTCTACATATTCATCTGTTTGTTCATTAAGCTTTTTTTGTTCAATTTATAAAAAGTAGGCATCATTTACATTGTGCAATAACTGTTTCCTGTAATTTATTAACCTTTAAAATTGAAAAAGGTGGTTAACAATCAGGAAATGTGTTTTTTTTTAAAAGCCTATATTCAGATAAAAGGCACAAAGTCACAATCATGCTACTAACTGTTTTCTCCAAAATCATATCAATGCTAGTCCCCTAACATAGCAATAGCAATAGCAGTTAGAGAGGAGGCTCTCCCCCTGGGGGTCGCTAGCCGACACTGTCTGGCTGACGGCTCCCTGAGGAGGCCAATTCTGGGATCACACTGGACGGTGGGAGGCTATCCTGGGCCTAAGCCATGGAGCGCTTTAAAGGTCATAATTAGTACCTTGAATTGCACCCAGAAGACAACCGGCAACCAGTGCAGGCCACCTAAAAGGGGTGTAACATGGGAGCACCTAGGTGCCCCCATTATAACCTGCGCAGGCGCATTCTGGACCAGTTGAAGCCTCCGGGTGCTCTTTAAGGGCAGCCCCATGAAGAGAGAGCGTTACAGTAGTCCAGGCAAGAAAGGACGAGGGCCTGAGTGACTGTGCATAGCGGATCCCGATCCAGGAAGGGGTGCAACTGACGTACCAGGCGAGCCTGGTAAAAGGCCCCCCTGGTCACAGCTGTCAGGTGTTCTTCTAAACTAAGCTGCGTATCCAGGAGGACACCCAGACTGTGGGCCCTCTCTGAGGGGGCTAAAATTTCTCCCCCTATCGTCAAAGATGGAACAAGATGCACAAATCGGGATGACGGAAACCACAGCCACTCAGTCTTGGAGGGATTGAGCTTGAGCCGGTTCCTCCCCATCCAGATCCACACAGCCTCCAGGCATCGGGACATCACATCGAGGGCATCATTTGGGACTGTGTATGTCAGCTAATCCAAACCCCTCCCCCCAAAGCAGCACCCTACACCATTTTTGACAGATGGCACTCCAGTGTCTTCTTGAAAGCTTCCTGTGTTCAATTGTTCTGTCAGAAAATTTCTCCTTATTTCTAGGTTGAAATCTAGGTTGGCTAGTTACACCCAAATCCTGCAACCGTTCTTCAAATGTTTTAGTCCCCAGGCCTTTGAGGACCTTCGTTGCTCTTCTCTGAACTTTTTCCAAGGTCTCAACATCTTTTTTGTAATGTGGATTACAAAATGTGGATGCAGGAGTGGCCTCACAAAGGACCAAAATGGCGGTGGCACAGCAGCGACGAGGGAACTGGTCCGGGGCACGGGATGCCTGGGTTACTGGCGGGTCTGCCACCCAGGCCTGAATTCCACTACCGTTTTGGCCGAAGCGAGTCGAACCGGGAGCAACTCACCTCTGCCCCAGGGGTTTTGGGATGCATTCTGTGAGTTAGCCCATTTGAGGTATGTTGAATCAAAAATTGTGGCCCAACAAGGCACCCAGTTTAAGGTTACAAAAAGACACAAGAGGTTTAATATAATATAGATAGTAAAACCTTTAATGTAAATAAGTTCTATTTGGAAAGCCTTAAGGAAAAACATAGGATGGGCTTTCCCCTTTTCCTATCAGCCTCCCAAACAGGCCCATACTGCAGGGGTGTGGTTAATGGGCAGGGTCTGGATGGAGCGAGAATCTGCCCCTTTAGGACCAGGGATTGCTCTCCATCTCATCTCCTCGGACTCGAAGGGGAGTCCAAGTTCAGCCGAGAGGTCCAAAGGGCAGCTCCAGAGTGACCTTGACAAGATGGAATTATAGCAATAGCAATAGCAGTTAGACTTATATACCGCTTCATAGGGCTTTCAGCCCTCTCTAAGCGGTTTACAGAGTCAGCATATCACCCCCACAGTCTGGGTCCTCATTTCACTCACCTCGGAAGGATGGAAGGCTGAGTCAACCTTGAGCCGGTGAGATTTGAACAGCTGAACTGCAGAACTGCAGTCAGCTGAAGTAGCCTGCAGTGCTGCATTTAACCACTGCGCCACCTCGGCTCCCTTATTGGCTTAATTAGAGGGTTAATCAAGAGAGGACCGCTCCCTCCCTCCCGGTAGATCAGTGGTGGGTTGCTAACCGGTTTACTACTGGTTTGCTCATGCTTACGCAAAGCTTGTGCACATGCACAGAAGTGTCCAGGCAGGTGGGCGGAGCCTCCTGCCGCCACCCCTACCGGTACGGCCTAACTGGGCCGAACCAGGAGCAACCCATCTCTGCTGTAGATGTTTCATATTAACAAAGAAGACGGGGCTACAATGGGAGTGGCACCAAAGGAGGGAGCCTGGCATCATTTTGCCAGAATCTTTGCAAAAGTTCGAAAGAAAGAAGGGCAACTCATAAAGGAGAGATGCTCCCTTCCGTTGCCCTCTTCAAGTTCCCAAAACTTGGGAGACACCCTAGATCAGGTACTATGTAGTGTTGTGTAGAGTTTGTGTGTGTGTGTGTGTTCAATTGCATTGCACGAAAAGCTGCCAAACAGGCTCCAAAACAGAGAATTAGGCTTTTTTAATTCTCTGTTATGGAACCTCCCTCACTCACTCAATATTTTTTATTTTTGTATTTAATGGAAGGGAAATAGAAGATACTCACCTGCAGGTGGCTGGATGAGCATTGCTGGAAGGAGAAAATGACCCAATGAGAACCATTCATGGGCTGGAGCACTGAGGGAGTCCTCCCCCCCTTTCAATAGCCCATAATAGGTTGCATCTTCCCTTAATAGCCCCTCACAGAAGAGAGGTTCCCAAACACATTTCTCAGAGGGACAAGCAGTCTTGCTATTGGATGCCCCTCTTTGCCCTCTGCTCACTAAGCTTCACAAGATGTCTCCCCTAGATGGTCCCCATCCCCGCAACCTCTTATCCAGCCCCACAGACTCACCATTCTTGCTCTTCAGGTAGGAGAAGAACCCCATAGCCAGGAAGGCCACTCCTATCACGGCCCCCACAGCCCCCGTCCAGAGTTTCCTCCTGGCAGAACTGGAGGAATGGGGCTCTGAGGAAGGAGAAGGAGCTTTACCTGAGCAGGAGGATCAGGCCCGCCTTCCTCTAGGAGGTTTCATTCCGGTTCTACCCACAGGAAGCGTCTGTCCCACTTCTCAGGGCAGAATGGAATCCCCAGAGAAGGGGAGGGAGGGAGGAGAGCGGCTTACCCCACTGGACAGTGATGGGGGCCTCCAAGCTGGTGTGCTCCACCTTGCAAGTGTAGACATCCCCCTGCTGGGGCTGGGTCTCCAGCATCACCTGGAGCTGGTAGGTCCAGTCTCCATTCCGGAGCTCCTCCCCGAAGGCCACACCCTCCTTTTCCGGCCACCCATTCTTCAGCCACTGGATCTCGATCTCTACGGGGTAAAAGCCCGTCGCGGTGCAGAGGAGGATGGTGTTGGGGGAATCGGGGTCCATCTTGGTGGGGGAGATGGTGACGGTGGGCTTGGCTGGAGGGAAGGAGGGACATGAGAGACCCAACAGAGCCCAGAACAGAAGACCAAACGCAGAAACCATTTTAACTTTCAAATTACAGAATAAGTGCAAAATAATAACCTTGGCCGCTATCTAATAAAAAGAAAGAATGATTGATCCAATTTATATGGTTGCTCATCTCAACAGGTGCCTCTGAGCAGCAAACAGTTTTTTTTAAAAAAAAAATCATAAATATTACAAAAGTTAAAACGCATAGCAGCCATGCAAAAACTCAAACCAGTAACATAACCAAGAAGTCAGTCCCTGTATACCCTTGGCATCTTAGATGTTGGCATAAATAATAAAAGGCCAGCAGAGCTGGTGCCATCCTGTTCTCAGGAGGTGATGTCATGGCCCAGGCTCAAAATTCGAACTCTGATTCTGAGAAAGTGCTCCAGTTAAAACCAGAGTATGTGAGCCTCAGGAGACCAGAAGCCAAGAATCCCATGAGGCTGATCAAACACCTGAACAGCTGCGGCAGTCAGATGAAGATGAAGTAAAGCTGTCCAGCCCCTGCACCAGGCAAGTAGAATGAAGAGCACAGCAGAGACATTCTATAAGGCTTCTCGCTAAGCAAGGGGATACATTTCTTGAGAAATGACAGCTGGCTGAAGCCAGATAAAGGAGGCAGCTCTAACCCATGTTCCTCTGTGGGAAAATACCATCTAGTACTCAGCTGTTACGTGATATTCCTGAGGATTCTGCCAGTGAAAGTCTGACCTCCAGACTGGCTGACAACCTTGATTCGGCTCTTGGAACTTTGGAATGATTTGGGAGTATTTTTATTCACACTTCTGTTAACACCAAACTCGGTAAAACAGACTCTGTTAAGATAATTACAAAATGTAACAGCTGGAGCAGTGAAAGGTTGGACAGTGAGTAAGAACACACATAGCTAATTGATTGAAGAGAGTTGGCCATGGCATGAAGAAATATGATTGGTTGCTACGAGAGTAAAGGGGGAGTTTGATACCCCTGGGTTAAACAAGGGGAGTCTTTGTACCCTCCTCCCCAGGATGGACTGGAATAACTTGTTGCAGCCAACTCGCCGTGGACAACTCACTTTCAGACAACTTGCTGCAGGACAATTCAATTCAATTATTTAAAATAATTTTAAAAAATCATTTTACTTTTTGTCATTTACTTTTTATGTTGTCCCTCCTTTGGCATTCTTAGTTTAATGATTTTATTCCATTGTTTCTTTGATATTACCGGTAATCTTGTCCTGCAGCAAGTTGGCCATGGTAAATTGGCAGTGGTGAGTCGGATGTGACGAATTGGTCATGACGAGTTGTCAAATACCCTCCCCAGGAAGCCCTTCCCTCCCGGACTCACTTTTCCGGCCAACCACAAGCCCCATCTTGGCTGCCTTGTAGTTGTGTCTGCAGAAGCGATCCACTTCAGCCCTCTTCATCATCAGAATGACCTTGTTTCTGTTCCACTCCTTGGCCTCCAGCTGTCCCAACTCTGTGATGGCCACGTGCTTCCCGAGGTGGCTGTCGAAGCGGACAAACTCCTGCCGGTCGTAGAAGTACCTGTCCAAGTAACGCACCTGCTGCGTCCCATCACGTGGGAAAAGACAGGCGGTCTTCTCCTGGTACAAGAAATGGACTGCAGGGAGTAGGAAGAGGAGAAGGAGGGAAGCCATCATAATGGAGTCCAGAGACACCTGAGCATTCGGTGTGCTGTTGCAGCTAGAAAGAGCCAACATGATCTTGGGTTGCATCCACAAAGGGACAATTGAAGGAGCCCAGGAAGGGCTGCACCGGTCAGACTGTGGCTGGAATTGGGTGTCCAGTTTGGTCTCCCCAATGGGAAAAGGAGGCAGAGGGACTGGGAAGGGGCAGAGGAGGCCAGAAGCCTACAACCAGAGGCTGCGGGGAACTGGTTTCTTTTGCCTGAGGGAGGAGGGGAGGAGGAGAAAGGAGGAAGAGGGGAGGGGAAGCAGGAGGAGGAAGAGGAGGAGGAGGGAGGCAGAGGAAGAGGGGGAGGGAGGAGGGGAACGAAGGAGGCCATCATAATAGAGGGTCCATTACTCCCAGTCACTACGTGATCAAATAATTTTGGAGATTCACCATGTTTAATGCAACAAGCTTTGGCGAAGCCACTTCCCAGTTTAATTCAGGGCCCAGAAGGTCCGACTCCAGCCCAGCCACATGGGATGGCTTGCAAGACAGCCCCAGAGTTGCTTCCCCATGACCCCCTCTCCCACTTGGGCCACCTCCAAAGAAGAAGGGGTTCACTCAAAGGGGGTATTCAGCCAGTTCAGACAGGTTCTGGAGAACTGGTAGCAGAAAATCTGAGTAGTTCGGAGAACCAGCAAATAGGCTGGCTCCGCCCCCATTGCCTCCCAGCTGATCTTCTTTAGTTGCCCTGAGCAGGAGAAGGGAGTTGGAAATAAGGTTAGTGGGGTGGGGAGGGAATGGGGATTGTACAGTATCCTTCCTCTGCCACACCCACAAAGCCCCACCCACAGAACTAGTAGTGACATATTTTGAATCCCACCACTGTGTTCACTCTCTATCCTGGGGGTGGGGGGGATGTGGAGTGGAAGGGGGAGACCGCATAAGCGTTTGGGACTCCTGCAGGATGCTGTGTCTCTCGCTCTTGACCCCTTTCTCAAAATCACTTGCTTTCTTCCACCACCAGTATCCCAGACCCCCTCCTCCCCCCACCGAGCCCCCTCCTTACCAGGGGGCTTCTTCCCGCCTCCACTTCCTGGGTTCTGGGCCAGGCCCAGCACCCCCACCAGCAACAGCAGGGGGACTCCAGCATTGCCCATGGATGCTGCTCCACAATCCCCCTCCCAAGAGAGGGGGAACCCAGAGGCGTTCGATCCCGGAGGCGGAATCGGTGGTCTGAATTGCGGACGGAGGAAGTGTTTTTTTCTCTCTCTCTCAAAATTGGCAGAAGAAGCAGCGGGACCAATGGGAATTCTCCCTTATGCAGCGTCATCGGTCTCCGGGCAGAGTCTCTCTTGATATCACCCTATGCAGGAGATAGTTCATACAAGAGAGAGAAGTAGAGAAAGTGGGAAGTGGGGATCCTTACAGTCTTTTTTTGCGGGGGGGGGGGAGTTCTGGCTTAACGGGGTGCCCCCTGACAGTCCCAGAGGGGATAATCCCTTCCTTTGCTCTCTTCACCCAGCGAGATCTCTTTTTCTCTGTGTGCCCGGAGACAGCTGGACCAGGGGAGACAGAATAGCAGTGGTCCAATATTTGCCACAGAGAGGAGGGGGTCAATCTATTTTCCAAAGCATCTGAAGGCTGGAGAAGGAACAATGGATGGAAACTGAACAAGGAGAGATTGAACCTAGAAATAAGGATAACTTTTCTGACAGTGAGAACAATCTACCAATGATTTGCCTTCAGAAGTTGTGGGAGCTTCATCACTGGAGGCTTTCAAGAAGAGACTGGACTGCCATTTGTCAGAAATGGTGTAGGGTGTTCTGCCTGGGCAGGGGGTTGGACTAGGTGACCTAAAAGATCCCTTCCAGCTCTGTTAATCTGTTAAATCTATTAGATATTCTTTTAGGCTTGCTTAAACCACCACCATCCCAAACCCAGATTGGGAAGGCAGAGACTCTGAAGGAGGAGAGGAGGAGTAAGGGAAAAGAAGAGATGGAGGAGGGAGGAGGGAGTGGAGGAGGGGAGAGGGAGGAAGAGGAGGGGAGAGGGAGGAGGAGGGGAGAAGGAGAGGGGGAGGAGGAGGAAGGAGGAGGATGGATATAGCGGGACATGGCAACCTCCTCCCACAGGCAGGAATCTCTCAGGGCAGGAGGGCAGGATTTATTCTCTAGGTAGAACTACAAGCAATGAGTGGAAGTTCCACAGGGAGGGATCCGAAGTTGAACTAAGGAGGAATTTTCTGCCTGGGAGAGTGATGAAGGAGGGTAATGGCTGATGGGTCAGGGTGCCACCTCGCAGGGCACAAAGTGACAAGACAGAAGGAACAACCTCAAGGAAGAGGCATCCCAACACAAGGGTCAAGTTAGAGGCACCTGAGTTTGGGCCAGTCCGGGACGCTGAGAAAGTGATGGTCTCTGAACGTGGCTGTTTTCTTGCAGACGTTTCCTCTCTCTAACTAGGAGACATCTAATGCCAGCACTGATGACGTTACCTAGTTGGGTCATGAAATGTCTGCAAGAAAACCACCCAGCTCAGAGAGGACCAGAGAGACTCTACATTTCAACCCTGAGCTACAAAGATTCTCCTTTATTGTGATGAAAGAAATGTCCTTCTGGGTTCGGCTCCAAGTGGGGAAAAAGACACTGGAGACAAGGAGGCTGCTTGGAAAGATGGTTTTAATGGTGGACAGGACCACATGGCTTGAGTCCTGAACAGAAAAGGTGATCACATGCTTCAATGTTGGTGAAGAAGAAGAGAAGGGCTGAGGGAGGGGCTTGCTAGGCTTTTATAACCTGTTCAGTCCCACCTCTCTGTTTCCTGTTCCTGTGTAAGAAATGTATTCTGATTGGTTGTCAGACTCCCATAGGGCCTTGCAGGGGCAACTCTCTGGGCTGTGTTTTGAATCCAGGTTTGGTTGAGTTCTCAGATGCCATGTGGTCAGTTGGGGCCAATATTATCATGCTTTCCTGTAGCTGAAGTGGAGAAGTCTTTATTATGTAAAGTGGACTAGCTTGGCCTTCTTAATGGCCCATTAACAAGGTGGGGATGGGCAGGAAGCTACAGGCAACTATTCTGTCTTTTAAAACATGTTTCTTTCTTTTCACATCCAGAGAAATATTCTGCCTTTTCAATATTTCCTAGGATATTTCATTTTTCTGGGAGAGGGCTGGATGATAACTTCCCACAATTGGTACCGAGAAAGTGACTCAGACATGACCCTCCCTAGTTCTCACGAAGACAAAGGGAGGGCAGGGGGAGTACATTCAGACATGCAGGATTCTTTCCCTGCGACCTGATTAGCCTGCCTGACTCTGTTTCCCTGCCATCTACCTGGAAGGGCTGACACTTGTCTTCTGCTCTCTTTTTTTTTTATATGAATACATTTTATTTATTTCATTTTCATTTTCATTTTATACAATCACTTATATACTGTGCGTAAAAAAAAAAAGAGAAAAAAAAACCCAACATGACACTTCATTCCCCCATACACCCTCTCTTCTCCCCCTCCAACTTTCATTTCACCCCTCCAGCATTCCCCTCTTCTACTTCCCTTCCCCCTCAGACATCTCCCCCTCCCTCCATCTCACCCTCCTTACATTCCCTCTCACTCCCTCTTTACTTCTCCCTCCTCTTTCCCTCTTCTCCTCGCTTTGGTGTATCCATACATTTCAGTTTTTTTTTTGTTTTTTTTTTTAAAAAGGAGAAAAAGAAAAAAAGAAAAAAGAAAAATGAGCCGCAGTATACAAGTGAATTCTTATTGTTCTAAGAATTGAAACTGTAATTCCACCCTCCCCCCTCCCCCCTATAATCCCCCCTCCCTAACCCCCTTACGGCTTCGCAGGTCCCATACCCGGCATAATTCTTTAACAAGCATTTGAGTATAATAAGGCCAGCTAACTTTAAAATTAAAAAAATAAAATAAAAGTAAAGCCAAAGAAAAAAAAAAAAGAGAATAGTAAAAAATACAAAATAAAAACACACACACACACACACACACAAAAAGAAAGGAGAAACAAGAAGGGTCAATAAACCCACTACGTTAACACAGCTTCCCATTATCTGTAAATCTTAAACAATGTAGCTCATTCCAAATTTCGGTTATTTTACTACTTGCAGGGTTTCAAACTGTATTAGAGCCAGGTAAGTTGATCAATTAGGATTCCCCAACTAAAAGTCTCATTGCTTTGTCTATCTATTCAGACCTTTAATTTATCTCTTTTTTATCCGAATATCCAAACCTTTCTATAAAACCATTAAACTCAAGTACTTCTTTCATTTTTCATTTCCAACACCTCCCTTTCTATCCTTACCCACCTCCACATGTAAATTTTTTTACCTTCCACCCTGCCTTTATCCATATCCACATATATATTTTATCCGCATCCATTGCTCCTCCCATATTTACTCCACTTTCCTGAAGACTCTCCGACCAATCTTTCTTGACCTTATATTGAAATAGCAACTCAAACAAACATCAGCTTGCATTCTAGCCCCAGGTAGTCTAATTAAGCTTTCGCTACCCTTCCCTCTCCCACGCGCCTCCCAACTCCGTTCGTCCCAGACCACAACTCAAAAAGATCGCAATCTCCGCTCTCCTCGCCTAGGAAAATAATTCATGCGCAATTTGAGTTAGAGTTCAGACAAATCTTATATACAATATGTGTCCACAATCAGCAACGCTTCTTTCAGTCTCCATGTCTCATCATCGATATACAACTTTCCCATTTTATCCCAGACGGAAATCATAAAGCTTTAAGAACATCGCTAAGTCTTTATTCTTTAGTCTTCTGCCCTTCCGGAAGAGGAAAGCAACACCCTCCGCCTTGTAGCCACGTGTCTCGCTGTTTGTCTTCTCCTTCTCCTTGTCTCTCTCCAGGTCCGGATGAATCAGGAAGTCCCGCCTTCAGGGTCTCGTAGTAAAATTCTCGGGCTTCACAGACAGAATTAATGCGGTGTTTTTGGTTGCCAAATGTAACTGTAATACCAGCTGGGACTTCCCATTTGTATGGAATCTGAGAATTTCTGAGTTCTTCGGTTAAGAAAGCGTACTCTCTCCTTGATCTTAATATTTGAGATGGTAACTCTTTAAAAACAATCAAGTCCTGTCCGTCAATTCTCAACCTCTTGCTGTAAAGCCTCTGTATTATCTCATTTCTGGATTCCCTTGTGGTAAAGTATATAATTATGTCCCTCGGAAGCTGTCGCTGTTTTGCTACCCACGAATTCTGGGGTAAATTCTTTGAATCTGCCAATCAAAGTTAAATCCCGGACTTCCCACCAAGCGGCTGAAAGCCTCAAAGAAGATCTGTCTTCTGCTCTCTTGAACACTTCCAGGGGAGCATATATACAGCATGAAGAATAAATACTTATGGATATATTTACTGTACATATATGACATTTTATCCTTTATACTGTTTATTTACAGCATAAAGAATAAATACTTATATATTTATAAATCTGGTATTTTATTCTGTATACTGTTTATATACAGTATAAAAATAAAAATATTTATATATTTACTGTACATATCTGGCATGACATTCTTGATACTGTTTATATACAGAATAAAGAATACTTATATGTATGTTTATATATCTGGTGTTTTATTCTGTATACTGTTTATATACAGCATAATGAATAAATACATAGATATATTTACTGTATCTATCTGGCATGATATTCTTGATACTGTTTATATACAGAATAAAGAATACTTATATTTATGTTTATATATCTGGTATTTTATCCTCTATTCGGTTTATATACAGCATAAAGAATAAATACTTAAAGATATATTTATAAATCTGGTATTCTGTATGCTGTTTATATACAGTATAAAGAATAAATATTATATTTACATATCCAGTATTTTATCCTGTATCCTGTTTAAATACAGCATAAAGAACAAATACTTATATAAATATTTATATATGTATATTTTATCCTGTATTCGGTTTATATGCAGCATAAAGAAAAAATACATATATACATTTACATATCTGGTATTTTATCCTGTAGTGTATGTGGTTGATATACAGCACAAATAATAAATAATTATATCGATATATTCATATAGGGCTTTTTAAAAATCTTTATACGGCTTATATACCGTATAAAGAAGAAATACTCATAGATACATATTTATAAACCATTTTATTCTTTCGACTGCTTCCATCTTCCCTCAACATATTAAGAGAAGATTATTCTCTCCCAGCGCTTCCAAAGACTCCCAATTTCTCGCCCATCCAGAAAAAAAATAAAATAAAAATAAAACCGAAAATGCAAATGGGGCTCTCGAGAGGCTCGCGGGCTCCGCGAGGGCGGGGCCGGAGGGTCACGTGGCCACTGCCGCGGGGGCCCCCCCCGCCTACGCGATGACGCATCGCGCGCGCGCGCGCACCAACCATCTTGGGACCGGGCGGAGGTGGGCCCGGAGTGGCGTCCTCGGCTTCCGGTTTGCTCGATCTCTCCCCCCCCCTCCCCCTCCCGCGAGGTGAGAGCGGCGTCCGGTATCCGTGGGGACGAGGCGGTTGGCGGGCGTCGCGCGGTTCCCAGGTGAGGCTGCCGTTCCCAGCGTCCCCCGGCGAAGCGGGGCTTCCATCCTGACCCTCGGAAGGACCTCGTCTAGCTGCCGGACTACGGAGTCCATTATCCCCAGGCAGGCAGGGGCGGGCGACGGTTAACGGGCTACATCTCCCATCATTCTGGCTGCCTCGCCTTTTTCCGGAGGGGCTGGACTACAACTCCCATCCTCCTCCCCAAGAAACGCAGCAGCTGCCCTTTGGGGACTACATCATGCCCCGGGCTGTGCAGCATGGGCCCATTCCCCCCCCCCCCGCCCACTGGAGTCTCATATATACTTGGGGCCTCTTGGGGTCCAGTTTCTTTTAAAAAAAAAACCTACCAAATGTATTATTTGGTAGAGATGCAGGGGCTGAGCCCTCCAATGTGGAATTTATTATTTTTATTTTTTATTTATACACCTACACGTATATATGCATGTGCATTTATGTTGATAAGTATGTCAGTGGTGGGTTTCAACAAACTTTAGAACCACTTCTGTAGGTGTGGCCCGCTTTGTGGGAGTGGCTTGCTGGCCATGTGACTGGGTGGGAGTGGCTTGCCGGCCATGTGACTGGGTGGGAGTGGCTTGCCGGCCATGTGACTGGGTGGGTGTGGCCAACTGGTAAAATGTGGTGAAACTCACTTAACAACGCTCTTGCTTAGCAACCAAAATGTTGGCTCAGGAACTCTGGCACTGAAGCGTGCAAGTCTTAAAGCTGTCAAGTGGCAAGACCCCTAACCCTTTAGGAAAAAAAAACCCCCAGGGGTGTACAAACTTCACAGCTTTAAGACTTGTGGACTTCAACTCCCAGAATTCCTCCTCTCGCTCTTTTTATCTTAATGATGCGCGGATGGGTGGGGGGAGTGAGCTGGAACTGGTTACAAACAGCACAGTAGATTGTGAAACCTCTTTTATAGAAGAGGTCAGAACTGGCAGGAACCCATCCCTGATGTATATATATCTTCCGGTATTTCTCTATCTATCTATCTATCTATCTATCTATCTATCTATCTATCTATCTATCTATCTATCTATCTATCTATCATCTACCTACCTACCTACCTACCTACCTAATCTATCTTCTACCTACCTACCTACCTATCATCTCTTTCTATTATCTATCTATCATCTCTATATCTATGTATCTATCTATCCATCATCTCTCTTTATTATCTATCCATCCATCCGTCCGTATAGCTATATACATATACAGGTAGTCCTTGACTTACGACCACAATTGAGCTCAGAATTTACGTTGCTAAGTGAGAAATTTGTGACGTGAGTTTTGTCCCATTTTTACGACTTTACTTGCCACTGTTGTTAAGTGAATCAGTTAAGTTTGTAAACATGGGGCTGTTAAGTGAATCTGGTTTCCCCATCGGCTTTGCTTGGTCAGAAGGTCGCAAAACGGGGAAATTGCGTGACCTTTCGTTTCTCATCCAAGAAACTTCATCAGGGGACAGGGTGGGGTGGGGATCCAGTCAGATGCTGCAACCGTCATAAAGGTGAACCAGTTGTCAAGCATCCGAATGTAAATCATGTGACCGTGGGGATACTGCAATGGTCAGAAGTCACTTTTTCAGTGCTGTTGTAACTTCGAAGGGTCACCAAACAGACTGTTGTAAGTCGAGGACAATCTGTACTGTGAAACTGCTGGGAAGGAAGCATCTCTGGAGGTAACATTCAATATAACCCGATGATTGGTATTCTTCTGTTCTTGGTTCCAGAGTGAGACAAACCAGAGGAGCCTCGGCACATGCAAGCTGAGAAAGACACCATGGGTGAAGCTCTGCAGAAGAAGCTACAGACGGAGCTAGAGAAATATCAGCAGCTCCAGAAAGGTCAGAACCTGCCCTGGATTCTGCTGCGGGGAGGGTCCCAGGACAACCCACACACACACTGCACTGTCTTCCCATTCCTCCCAGTTGCTCCTGACCACTCTGCAGGATCCTGTTTTCTGAAGGTGGCAGCCGTTTTAGAAACACGGTTTTTGTGCAGCTCCCCTCTTCCCCAGCCAGCAGCCCATAAGCTAGGCTGCATGAAAACAATAGGAGCCACACTTCATGCGGCCACCAATCATTTACAGAGAGCTTGCTAAGCTGAGTCTACAATGGCTGGTGAGGCTATCTGGATGGCCACTAGCTCCTTCTCGCCCTCACCTCCCCATGACATCTTTGCCCTTCAATGCCCGCCTCTCAGGGCGCTGGAGCCTGGGTCCACTCCTTCCTTCGATCTCCTGGTCTCTCCCCCAAACCAGCTAGAGCCTATCAGCTCCTCTTGTATCCTGGAGAGCCAGAAGATGGAAGGAAACAGCATTGTGACTCCCCCTTAGAGGAATCCCTCCCTGTGTCCCCCTGCTGACTGCTGGAGGTGTTCCCAAAGATGCGGAGGGTTCTCGCAGGTGTCCCGAGTGCTCTTCTCCAATTGCTGGGCCTTTTAGTAGTACGGGGGGGGGGGGGTGGGAGGAATTGAGTCCTGTCTCTTTCCTGATACACTTGTAATAGAAGTCTCCTCTAGACCTGATGGGGTATGGCTGCTGGAAACAGGCTCAGGAAGCAAAGGACCCTAACCACAAAGGGTATGTGTGTCTCTTCTCTTCCCCCTTGCAGATATGAGCAAATGCATGACAGCCCGTCAGAAGCTGGAGGCTCAGTTGACGGAGAACCATGTGGTGAAGGAGGTGAGGGCCGGGCTGGTTCTCCCCTTCTCCTCTCTTGCCCTGGGCCTCCTTCAGCAACAGCCCTCCTTCTTCTCCCTCTCCAGGAATTGGACCTGCTGGACTCCTCTAATGCCGTCTACAAGCTCATTGGTCCGGTGTTGGTGAAGCAGGACACAGAGGAAGCCAAAGCAACTGTGGGAAAGAGGCTGGAGTACATCACAGGGGAGATGTGAGTGGGCGGGGGTTCCTGGGTAGGGCCTCCAGCTCCCGAGGCAGTGTACGTCAGGGTCCCCACAGCTCTTCTGAGGTTTCTCCCCATGCTCAGGCATTAACTGGCCTGGTTCTCTGTCCGCAGCAAACGCTACGAGGCTCAGATTCAGGATTTCGAGCGGAAGTCGGAGCAGCATCGGGAGGCCCTGGGCCGGTTGCAGCAGGAATTCCAGCGGACCCAGGGCAAGGTGTCCGTCAAGACCTGAAAGGGGAGCATGGAGGGAGGGGTGGGCCGGCCGGCCCCCAGGCCTGTCATTTGGGCCATTTGGATCCCTTCAAATAAAATTCTGTTGGACCTTTTGTGTGTGTCCTCTCTTTCACTGGGGCTTGGGGGACCCAGAATTCCCAGAGGAAGATGCCCAGTGAGGGGAAGCCATCCGAAGGTGGGTGCAGCTGAAGTGCTTGGGTAAGGGAGCTCAGCAACGTGAAAAAGTCATGATGAATCTTCCAGATGTGAAGACAAAGTTTCCCTGACTTCAGACGAGGGACAAAACCTGAGCATCTGTAAAAGGAACCCCTTTGCTTAACTGGGGTACAGACCGTATTCCTCCTGGATTCCTCTTAATTCAGCGGTACCCAACCTTTCCCGACTGGCATCCTGGCCCAGCATGGGGTGGTATGTTAGTAGCAGGCACACACAGGCGTGTGCAGCTCCATTTGTGTGAACTACAGGTACGGGTGGACCTGCACTTGTGAAAGAAACTTTCACGAAAGGAAAGTTTGTGCTGCCGCATGAACCTCTACTTGTGTGAATGGAGGGCGCTTACCTGCTAAGCTCCATTCACATGAGTACAGAGCATGCATACGGCTGCCGCTCACACAGATGGAGGTGTACGTGCATGCATGCACCTGCCACTCTCCCCATGTCTGGTCGGTCCACCAAATCACACTTTTCAGTGCTATTGTAACTGGCACTAAACAAACAGTTGTAACTCAAGGTATACCTGTACTCTTTCCCCCTCCTGAAGATACACCCCTGCATTGTTTCAATGTTCCGTCTCCCCAGGGAGAGACTTCTGTGCCCCACACCAGTCAGGTTGAAGCACTTAGCCAAGCCTGGAGACCACCAGATCCAGATTCTCTGCATATACGAGCCATTTTGAGATTCTCCTCCCCCTCCCACATTTCTCAGGTGATCTCAGAGATCCATTGCTCTGTCCAAGAAAGTTCCCTGATTTGGA
Source organism: Thamnophis elegans (assembly GCF_009769535.1). Lineage (NCBI taxonomy): Eukaryota > Metazoa > Chordata > Lepidosauria > Squamata > Natricidae > Thamnophis > Thamnophis elegans. The sequence continues at coordinate 172,541,732 of NC_045542.1, read as the reverse complement.
TCGGCTGCAGGCATTTTGCTGGGGGGGGGGAGCATGGATGGTGGAGGCGTGGGGGAAGGGCATGTGAGGCGCTGGGTCACGTTAACCTGCCAAGCCAATGGCGGGTGAGCAGCGCCTGTCAGATTTTGGCAGAAAACTGGAGTCTTGGAATCGCTTCAGCTGCTTCTCCGCTGAGGCGATTCCTCCTCCTTTCCCCGAGGAAAGGCATACACATACATTAAACTAAAGTACCCACCCTGACCAGACCCCATCCACCCAATTCCACTTCTGAGATCAGACCCCCACCCACCCAATTCCACTTCTGAGGTTGGCAGCCTCCCCAAGGAAAGGCATACACATACATTAAACTAAAGAACCCACCCTGGCCAGACCCCATCCACCCAATTCCACTTCTGAGGATGGCAGCCTCTAGGTGTCTCCTCTCTTGGTGGGGAGGAGCATACATAGGCCATGTTGAGGTCCCCTGATGCTACTGGTGGGAGTGCTATCCAGGGTCCCTAGAAGGGGATAAGGAGCCCCAATCAGTAAGGAGGGAGTGGTGGGAGTACATTGATGTCGGTGGGGTGGGTAGGAGGGGACTGAAATCCCTACGGGTGATGTTGGAGAAAAGCTGCAGGGCAAAGGAGGTGGGAGTGTGAGACTTCTCCCCTTCTCTTCTGCCCACACCCCTCCCAGTGCACTTCTCTCAGCAGGAAACGGTGGTCCTGAGAGGGGTTGGGAATCTATTTACTGGCTGAGAGGATGAGAAGGAGGCACCCCCAGAGGGAAGCACCGCCCTCAGGGATCTCCAGAGCTCCTCAGGGACCAATCCTGCTCCTCCTTTCTCTCAGACTCTGAATTAGGCCACCCTCTGGGCCTCTCCTCTCCCTCAGGCCCTCCTCTACCTCAATGGTGTCCTGCCAAGAATCTTTCCAACACCCCCCCTTGAGGATCTTGAGGCCCCACCACCTCCACATGCTTTAAAGTATCCCTGATTTAGGCGAGAAAAAAGTCCCCAACCCAAAAGAAGGACCAGAGTTTGGGGGGCCGCTCCCCTCAATTCAGCAGGTTCCCTGAAGGAAAACACCTCAGTGGATCCCTCAGGCTCACTCCATGGCTGAGGCTGAATGACTGGGAGTATCCTCAGATCCTACTACATGACTCCACTCACCCCCAAATATCCTTCAAAATAACAATGGTATCTCTTACAAGGCAAAGAGAAAGGGTGAAATTGCTGGCTGGAGAATACGAAATACCTTGAAATAATAATATATTCAACTACTGTATTATTTAATTGTATTTAATGAGAAGATGCTGATAAATGTCTTCCCATTAATACCTAGACCCTCTGACTCCTTGAAGCACAAATCCTCGTCTATCACTCAAAAGTCCAAATGGATGCTCAGACTGTAGAAAGCAGCCAAAGGGTTTCTGTTCTCTGGTTATCCTTTGAATCCTCTGATGTAAAGAAGATAAAGTTGGCCAAAGCATTATCAATACTGCATGGATTCCACAGCTGCAAAATTAAGTAATTAAGATTACTTAAAAATGCCAAGATTTTATAATGAGGAATGTTCCCCGATTTTATAGGCTATGTCTCTTCTTTGCTTCTTTCATATATAAATCTACCTTGCTAATGCTTTTCTCATTCCATGGTTTTCAATGTATCACTGTGCAACGTGAAACTGAGTCAGATCTGAACTCATTCCACCACCCCTCTAGCACTTTCTAAAATTTTATTCCACTCCCCATCCCCCCCGATAAGTTCTCTTACATATGAGAAAGGTTGTTAATAATCAGGAAATCTGTTCTTTAAAAATATATCGATAAAAAGTACAAAGTCACAATCATGCTTGTAACTGTTTTCTCCAAAACCATAGCAATCTGATATGTCAACTATGATTGATCTTTCTGATGAACTTGATAACACAAAATGAAGGAGCCAGTAAAGCGGCATTTGAAAATCTTGAGAAATAGAAAATACGGTAGATTAATCAGAGAAACCGACCAATGAATAACTTAAATCAAGATCTTTAAAAAAATGTTAGATCAATAAAACCATTTTCTCAAACCTCCAAGTAATGTGTCCTGAAAATTAGTCCATGGCATCCATCTTTCTTTTCAAATCCATTTATTAGGAACACATTAAATTGTCAAGGATTTGGTAGAACTCCAACTCTGAACCAGATCTAGAATTACACCCTAAAAAAGCAAAAGTCTGAAACTCCCTCCCCCCCCCCAAAAAACTCATAATCTTCAATCACTTGTCAGTCCAACAGCCTGGCGACTCCAAATTCCACCTCCGGCCAGCTGCAGGTCTCTTCTCTTCCCACAGGAAATGCGACCTAAATCTGACATTCCCCCCTTATCTTTACACCCCCCCTGCCTTTCAACAGTTAGAAAGTGGCGAGCCTGAAAGTATTTTTAAATTCATTTACTACATACCTAAATGCTAATAAAAAAGAGTACAAAGGCTACAATAAAATATGGTTCCATATATGTAATCTTCAGGGTCGACACATTTTTAAAGCGCCTTTCAGCTAGGTTAGGAGAGTATTAATATGGTAAATAAATTGATTGCTTTCCACGGGAGATTTTTTCTCTCCTCTGTGGATTCTTTCTTAAGAAGCATTCTATTTTCACAAAAACACCTTCCTCATTCCGTACATTTCTATTTTCCTCCTGTGTGGATCCTCTTATGGGAACAGGTGACTTAATTGCAGTAGTGCAATTTCTTCTATGTGTGGTATTAATGTGATAAGTAAGGGACTGGCTTGTACTCAAACTCTTCCCAAATTCATGGCATACATGATTTCTCTCCTTTATGAATCCTGTTATGGGAAGTAAGGGTACGGTTATCACAGAAGCCCTTTCCACATTCCAAGCATTTATAAGGCTTCTCTCCTGTGTGGGTTCTTTTATGGTACATCAGATGGCCACTAGCAGCGAAGGTCTTTCCACAGACTGTGCACTTATAAGGTTTTTCCCCTGTATGGATCCTGTTATGTAAAATAAGTTGATTACTTTGGCGGAAACTCTTCCTACACTCTAGACATTTATAGGGTTTTTCTCCTGTGTGGATCCGTTTATGAGAAGTAAGAGAACTCTTTACACTGAAGCTCTTTCCACACTCCATGCATTTATAGGGTTTCTCTCCTGTGTGAAACCGTTTATGGAGGTTCAGGTAACTGCTGTTTCTGTAGCTCTTTCCACACTCCATGCATTTATAGGGTTTTTCTCCTGTGTGGACTCGTTTATGGGTAGCAAGGCCACTGCTTTGGCTGAAACCCCTCCCACAATCTAGGCATTTATAGGGTTTTTCTCCTGTGTGGACCCTTTTATGAGAAGTAAGAGAACACTTTACACTGAAGCTCTTTCCACACTCCATGCATTTATAGGGTTTTTCTCCTGTGTGAATCAATTTATGGATAGCAAGGCCACTGCTTAGTCTGAAGCCCCTCCCACAATCTAGGCATTTATAGGGTTTTTCTCCTGTGTGGACCCTTTTATGAGAAGTAAGACCACTCTTTACACTGAAGCTCTTTCCACACTCTAGGCATTCATAGGGTTTTTCTCCTGTGTGGACCCGAAAATGGGTAGCAAGGCCACCGCTTTGGCTGAAGCTCTTTCCACAGTCTAGGCATTTATAGGGTTTTTCTCCAGTATGTACTCTTTTATGGGAAGTAAGGCAACTCTTCAGACTGAACCTTTGTCCACAATCCACACAATTATAAGGTTTTCTCCCTGAATGGATCCTTCTATGGCTCCTCAAGTATCTACTACTGCTGAAGCTCTTCTCACACTGTTTGCATTTATAGGGTTTTTCTCCTGTGTGGATCCTTTTATGAGAAGTAAGAGAACTCTTTACACTGAAGCTCTTTTCACACTCCATGCATTTATAAGGCTTTTCTCCTGTGTGGACCCGAAAATGGGTAGTAAGGTCACTGCTTTGGCTGAAGCTCTTTCCACAGTCTAGGCATTTATAGAGTTTTTCTCCTGTGTGCATCCGTTCATGCAAAGTAAGTTGACTACTGTGGTGGAAAGTCTTCCTACACTCTAGACATTTATAGGGTTTTTCTCCTGTGTGGATCCGTTTATGAGAAGTAAGAGAACTCTTTACACTGAAGCTCTTTCCACACTCCATACATTTATAGGGTTTTTTTCCAGTATGCTTCCTTTTATGGCAAGCAAGGGAACTCTTCACACTGAACGTTTTTCCACAATCTACACATTTATAAGGTTTTCTCCTTTTATGGATCCTTTTGTGGGATTTCAAATAGCCTTTATACTTGAAGCTCTTTCCACACTCCAGGCACTTATAGAGCTTTTCTCTAGTGTGGATCTTTTCATGAAAAGTTAAAGTATCTCTCCACCCCACGCTTTTTCCATAGTCCACACCGTTGTAGGGCTTCTCCCTTGCCTGGATCTTTTTATGTGAAGTAACATTATTACTGCTGAAACTTTTTGAATTTTTGTAGTGGTTACTAACATTAGGGCTTACTTTGAATCTTTTTCTACTTCGACATTTCTCCGTACTTTCTTTGGAATCATGTTGGGTCAGGAAACGATCCATTTCCACATATTCAGAAATAGTTTTTTCTCTCCAATTGTGATTCTTTCCACGTTTTCTCCTTCCCCGATTATTTGTAGATGTCTCCTCAGGAATTTCAGTTTTGATTATTTGCAATGGCACTAAATTTGGCTCCCGGTCATTTCCCTTCTTCTGTGTATCAAATGCTTGCGGGGGGAAAAGAAATAAATTAGAATAATCTACAACCTCCACTTTGGTATTCCTATGCACAGATTTATCTATTACTGGGCGTCTGCAATGAGGGAAATGACAGCATATGAATATTAGTTACTAACTTAAAAGACTAGCATGGCTGTTCATCTAACCCTCATTAAAAGCTTAAAGCAAAAAAACAAGTTTTGACAACAGGACCTGGCACCCAACTTGTCTCATCTATGAGGCACCCAACTTGCATTTAGTAAGAGCACATATGTCATTGCAACACAAAGCAAGACAAAATTTGTTGCTGAGTAGGACAACTACAACAGGCAAAAACATCCTATCCCTGATCATCTTCCCAATAACTCTGCAGTAATGACCCAGTCAAAGATGATTACAAGACTGAATGTAAACCCTTCCTGGTCACTAAACCATTGTTCCCTCTAACTGCCGCGCAGTGATTTCTGCCAAAGCAAACGTGGGGAAGTCCTTTGCAGGCAGGTAGAACTGGCCGCCATCAAAGGACCTCCGCAGACTTGTTTTGATGAGCACGGAGCGACTGACGGTAGTTTGTGCCGGCCGCGGCTGCTCAAACTAGCGTCAGTCGCCCCTGTGTTCAGCAAAGCAAGCCCGGGGAGGTCCTCTGTGGGTGGCCAATCCTAGCCGCTTGTGCCCGGCGCTGCGGCTGAAGTAACCCCCCAAAGCCCCTGTCGCCACCAGAATATCTGCTGTCTCCTCCTCCTCCTCCTTTAACAGCACTGGATTTGCCGCCCGACACCGCGGCTGAGATGAAGCCACCAAAGCTCCCGTCAGCAGCACCCCCGCCCGTGGTGCCTCCCCCAGGCGGAGCACCTGAGCTAGCCCGCACGTTATCCCTCCCCCTTCCTCCTCTGCCGTGCTTTTGAGGAGCCATGAGGCCACGGGAGTTAGTAGAAAGGCGGCGGAGGGGGCGGGAGCAGGAAAAAAAGGCCTCATGTCTTCTTAAAAGAACGGCAGAGGATGAGGCGGCGGCAGGGGTAAATGCGGTGCCCAGCTCAGGTGCTCCGAGCGGAGGTGCTGTCAGCGGGAGCTTTGGCAGTTTCACATCACCGGCAGCGCCGGGCAGCAAATGTGGTGGTTCTCTTGGAGGAGGGGGAGGCGGCAGCAGTTATTCTGGTGGGGGGGGGGCTCATTGGCATCTTCAGCGGCAGCCCTGCCCCCTGTGAAAAAAACCCGAAGATGGAGCAGATCCACGCAGATGATGTCGCCGCAACGTGACTGGAGGTGGAATTCTGGGAGTTGAAGTCCACAAGTCTTAAAGCTGTCAGGGTTGAAGACCGCTGGGTTTTTTTTCTAAAGGTTTAGGGGTGCGAGGGTGTTGTAACAACAGCTTTAAGATTTGCATGCTTCAAAAGCCAGACTTTCTGAGGAACATTTTGGTTGCTAAGCAGGAGCGCTGTTAAGTGATACTGATATTATATAACACTTTTAATTAAGCGGGTACCTTGAATAAACATAACTTTGAGTTTCAAATAATACTGAAGTTGTTGTCTTAGGTGACATCTGTTAAAAAAATTCAGGTGCTCAGGGATGAAAATATGCCGCTCAAACACTATACTTTTCTGCTCACACTGAAAAAAAATTAGAGGGAACATTGCACTATACTGATCTCTTTCTTCTAAATGCAACTTAGAAGGCCATGAAAGGGGACTAGAATTAATGTAAGAGGAAAAAAGGAGAGTATGGAATCACTTTTAACAACTTATGTACATATCCAAGTTGTAAATAAAGTATCTAGTGACACCTTGCTATGACTTAAATTTTCCTCCAGAGGAACCCTCACCTAAAGAAGCCATGATCCTAGACATTTCCAACATGACTTCTTCATGCAGGACTTTCTGGTTGGGATCAAGCAGCAGCCACTCTTCACTGTTGAAATGGATGGCCACCTCCCCAAAGGACACAGGACTCTAAACAAAGAAGAATCCATGTGAGCAGATAGAATTTGCAAGACCTCCTTTAATCTGCAAAGCCTAAGAGCACAAAGTGAAAATTCTTGACTGGGCCTTTCCCTAGTCGGACTTAACATAGTATGATAAAAAGGGCAACATTCACAGCCTATGCCTGACAGCCAATTACGACATTTTAGCACTACTTTGACTGACTCTGCTGACCTTCAATGTCAGCAGCCTGCCTTGATCAAGTGGCATAGTGTGCCTCAGGCACACCATCTACCAGTAGCCCCAACATTTCATGATATTTTCAAGAGGTTCTGTAGGATTTCTGTGTATCATAGTAACCAAATGGTCTTTGTGGTTCTTTGAAGGGTCAGCCTTTCTCACTCTCATGAACTTTCATGAAAATACTAGGAAGGCACTTCCAGCCATCAAAATGCTGATGATACACAAAGCAATTTATCAAGGGAGAAAGAGAATATAACTTTATTCTCACTTTGAATGTACGCTATTTGGTATATATTAAAATGAAATTTTGTTGCGTACAGTCCTTAAGGGTCTCCACCTCTAATAATTAATACAAAATTATGCATATAATCACATATATGACACGGAGAAACAACACAGTTTAGTTTGGATGTATACGTGGCGAGAGAAACAGATCTTGGAAGTTTACCAGGCATAGGGAACAAAGCTGTTACAGAATCTGGTAGTCCTGCTAGAAATACTCCTCATCCAAAGAAGGAAATGGAAACGCTGGTTTGCATGCTTCACTAAGGATGATGTGTGGAGACCAGTTCAGATTCTTTGGTACCTGCATTTGCAACACTTAATACTTTTGACCATGTCTACTGCTGCATCCTTCATAGGGAATGGAGTATGACCAGGCCGACTGTTTCTAAAATCTATGATGATCTCCTTCGTTTTATTAACATTTCTGCTTCTCCTGTTTTTATTCCTTTCGTCAATGATAGGAAAACAAGATTATGCTTACAATAAACTATAGTTAGCCTAACCACTCATGTCTCCTGTCTGCTTTACTTGGGATAGGCAATATGAAGTGCCATGTGGCATTTTTTGAAACCAGAATTATATAACCTGTCAGGGTAAAGATTTAAGAGCTGACCAACTGCTACCATGATGTAATGCTGGGAATGAGTCAGCAAGATTTTTGGGCCGATACCATTTTAAGAGCCTGTAATAAGAAGAGACCTGATGGGGGATATCTCTCTTTCCGTGTGTGCTTTTGTGCTTTAATTTGCTGATTGCTTTCTCCTTGAGGTCGGACTAAAGAACGTGTATGTATATATTCTTTTTAGATAAAACCACTATTTAAACACAAACCTCTGTTTGATGTATCTGCTCCTGGGTTGTCTCACATAGTCACAGTGTGCGCACTCTGACATAACCACTAAATAATTCCATTCATCTCCAAAACTTAGTTGAGAGATGGGCCTAGTTTGCCTGATCGTAAATTTAAATTTGCTTGTTGTCCTTTGCTCAGGAATAGCAGTAATGATATGTAGAGTCGGCAAAGGAAACTAGAGGCCTCCTAATTCTCCCCCATATAAGCGGCTAACCTCTTCTTTCTTACCTGAGTCAGGAATCCAGCAGTTCTTTCAGCTCCATCAATAGGAGGAGAAGATTCAGTGAACAACGGTGACTCCATTTTGTCCACTGGAAATGAGAGAGACAGAATGGAAACAGGAAAGAGTTCAACTTCATCTTTTCTATCTTGAAGGCACAGCTTAAGGTTTCTTCCTGTCCTGCCCTGGAAATCTCCATTTTTGTCTCTTCACACTTCCTTTCATGGGCTCCATCATGGGAGCCATGAATAAAAGGAGAAGACCAAACCCCACCACATGCTGAAGAACTAAGCTCAGTTAGATTGTTCTCCTAACCTTTCGGAACAACACATGGCGGTTTATACCTTCGGCATCCAAAGCTTTTGCTCAATCCCTGTAAATTCTCTCCCCCCCCCCACTCTCTCTGCAGTTTGAAACCAGAGAAATTAGTGATGTTCTAGCAACCCAGGAAACATGCCTGAAAGTGCAGGTGGTGTTGGAAATGGACCAGCAGGGATCTGGGTAGGAATTTAGTGAAAATTATCTCTTAAGGAAGGCCAAAGACAAAGAGAAATCTATCATGATGGAGGAGCCAGAATGCAACTCAAGGTGGCTCCTACAAAAGTTGGTCTTCTGTGAAAGGCAAATCCTAGGCTTGCTCTGAAGGGAGGGGATTCCTTTGTGCGCCTTAAGTCTTCTAGCTTGAAGAGGCAGTTCTAGCTTTCTTTATGGGGTCCCGAGAAGACGCCGAGAATGAAGGATAACTGGAATCTGTCTAGAAAACCTCCAATCCAGTGGAACAGTCTTCCCTTACCTAGTGAGGTATCCTGAGCCTCCAGCTACTGGCGCGGCCGGGCAACTGGTCTCCGTTGGCTCTCCAAGGATCCTTCCAGTCTTCCAGGAATCCGAAGATGCGAGCAGGGGATTCCTTTGGGCTTCCTTCTCTCCTCCTCACTCTTGGATTTCCCCCATGCACAGCCAAGAGCCGTTATGGGGCGGGTTTCCCGCTCCCACCGAACCTCGTTCCCTCTCCTGTGGAAGATCTGAGTCGCGGACCCGTCCTTGCCCGCCCCCACCAGATTCCCAGGGAGCGACTCGCGCCCGAAACTACGCAACCACGCAGACCGAGTGGAGCATGCGCAGTGGCCTCGGCAGTGGGCAGCCAAGAGTGCGCCCCCTGCCGGCACCTGGGGTGAAATGGCGGCCGCGGGGGCAGCTTTGGAGGCTTTTGCAGGGCAGCCTCTGCCCGGAGTTGCACCTGCCCTGGAGAGCGAGCTGTGCAAGCGGCATCCGGGAGAAACCAGGCGGAGATCGCGCGCCTTCCCGGGTCCTGGTGCAAAAGGGGACTTGCAGAAAGTCACGCGGAGGGCACGCCGCTTCCGTCCTTTGGGGATCCTCTCTTTTTCTCCGTCACTCACTCACACACAATAGTTCAGGGAAACAGGCTCCCCGTGGAGCAGAAGGAGGAGAGTCATACGGCTCCCCCCTTCTCTTTCTCCTTCAAAGGCTTTCCCCGCAGGGAGAAATTTGCCCGGAGACAGATGACTCAACAAAAGGGAGGCTTCCCATTGGCGCAACGGATTCCTTGGAGGCCACTCCGAAATCTCCCTGTCGAGCCCCGCCCCCTCCCGATGCCCCTTCTCCCCTCTCTTATGGGAAGCCTCCGTGGATGCCGCCTATTGCTGCTGCTGCTGCTGCTGGGGGGGGGGGGGGACGTTGGCCGGGAGCCCTGGAAGCGAACGGGGGAAGGAGCACCCACGCGGGACTGGGAGGGGACTATGACACCCAGCCACCCCCACTCCAGGCGAGACGGGAGCTTGCGTGAGTCCTCCCCTTTCTTCTTGGCCACGCCCCCTCCCAGTGCGATTCCCGACGAGAAGCGGGAAAAGGGGGCCAGAGAAGGGGTGGGAGGAGCCTATTCTGGCGGGAAGAGCGGAGGGAGAGAGACGCGGCTCTGAGGGAAGCGCCAACATGGAGGGTTCCTTGGGGTCCTTTGTGAGGGACTCGACTTCTCCTCTCTCCGTGTCAGAAACTGAATTGGGTCCCCTGATCCCTTTTTCTCCCAGGCCAACCCCTTTGCCTATCCAACATCTTAAAGACTTCCAGTGTTGGGGCATTCACAACTTCTGGAGGCAAGTTGTTACACTGATTCATTGTTCTATAACTGTCAGGAAATTTCTCCTCAGTTCTAAGTTGCTTCTCTCCTTGATTAGTTTCCACGCATTGCTTCTTGTTCTACCCTTAGGTACATATACATATATACATATATACATATATACATATATACATATATACATATATACATATATACATATATACATACATACATACATACATACATACATACATACATACATACATACATACATATATATATATATATATATATATATATATATATATATAACATATTTACATGTATATTATGTAGAGGAATCATCTATATTGTGCAATGACTGTTTCCATAATATAATAACCCTTCAAAATGAGAAATAGAATTAATCGGGACATGCAGAAGCATTTTTAGAACTATATTAAGGTTAAAAAAAAAACCAATCATAATCACACCAACACAAGATTTCTCCAAATGGCAATTTCCACTAAAATTTCAAATAGGATTGACCTTTCTGATTATTTCGATATCACAAAATATACAATGGTAGTAAAGTGATAATGAAATACTTGACAAATTCAGCAGTTTGGGAATGTAACATAAATCCAGAAAACATCTCTGTCACACATACTTTGAGATGAATGATATATTTTTTTTATAAGATGTTAGAAAATATGGTCCTGGTTAGAAGACGCTGAGTTATTTAAATCAAGCTGGTTCCCTCCTTAAAAAAATATTGTTCATATGAATACACTGTTGGATCCGTAATTTTTTAAAAAAATAAAGCTGCAATAGTTGCAATCATAAACTCACTGGCCACATTTCTTACAGCAGGATTAACGTGAGCCCAACACATACTCAACCAAATGGGCTTGTCCAGGCAAAACTCGAAAAATTAGGATATCGTGTAAAAGTTCATTTATTTCAGTAATGCAACTTAAAAGGTGAAACTAATAGTACATGAAATAGACTCATTACATGCAAAGCAAGATAGTTCAAGCCGTGATTTGTCATAATTGTAATGATTATTTTTTAACTGTTGTTTTTATTTTTTATATCCCCCTTTCCTTTTTATTTGTAAGCCGCGCTGAGTCTTCTGAGAGTGGGCGGCATACAAGTTAAATAATAAATAAATAAATAAATAAAGATTTACAGCTCATGAAAACCCCAAATCCACAATCTCAGAAAATTAGAATATTGTGAAAAGGAGCAGTATTCTAGGTTCAAAGTGTCCTACTCTAATCAGCTAATTAAGCCATAACACCTGCAAAGGGTTCCTGAGCCTTTAAATGGTCTCTCAGTCTGGTTCAGTAGGAATCACAATCATGGGAAAGACTGCTGACCTGACAGTTGTGCAGAAAATCATCATTGACACCCTCCATAAGGAGGGAAAGCCTCAAAAGGTAATTGCAAAAAAAGTTGGATGTTCCCAAAGTGCTGAATCAAAGCACATTAATAGAAAGTTATGTGGATGGTAAAAGTGTGGAAGAAAAAGGTGCACAAGCAGTAGGGATGACTGCAGCCTGGAGAGGATTGTCAGGAAAAGGCCATTCAAAAGTGTTGGGGATTTTCACAAAGAGTGGACTGAGGCTGGAGTCAGTGCATCAAGAGCCACCACACACAGACGGATCCTGGACATGCGCTTCAAACGTCGTATTCCTCTTGTTAAGCCGCTCCTGAACAACAAGCAACGTCAGGAGCGTCTTACCTGGGCTAAAGAAAAACAGACCTGGTCTGTTGCTCAGTGGTCCAAAGTCCTCTTTTCTGATGAGAGCTCTCGCCCGCCGCGGTCAAAAACAGTCTGTCCTTGCTGTAAAAGAGGATTTCATTGGGCAAATCAATGTCGCACAAACCCCATGCCCAAACCTGACTGACGTTTGCCTAAGCAAAGCTGTGGACATGCACATGTTATTAGGGAATTGTTTAATACCAGTTTGCACGCCTTTTTCCGTCATTTTAAATGACACCCAGCTGGCCATGTTTAAAAAAGGGGAGGAAGTTAATTACGGCAACTCTCCGATGTGGGGCCCTATCACAAGGGAGCTCCCTGCTGATGCCATGTCTCTCACCACACCCTTTGTAGCCAGCGGACACAACGTTACATGTGCACACATTAAAAATTGTACTGCTTCCCTCACACAATCTTGTATGCCTACGGGAATCTTTCCCGCCAACAGCTCCACTTACGAGGACATTTCCTACAATTGGGCTCACGCTGGTTGGTTTTTCACATGTGGTCAAAAAACTGTCTGAGTCGTCTTACTGCAGTTTGGTTCCACCGACCAAACAGAATCTCAGTCCACGGCCACGGAGGTCATCAGTAGTCCTTGATGAATCATGTGACAGCTCGATTAATCTTTTTAACGAGGCTGAATATCTTTCCCTTGCTATATCCATACTTGGCATTCCGGCATTAGCAATGCACAACCACAGGACAGCCCACCGCATCGCCTGTTCCCTTGCAAAAACCATCAATATCACATCTGCAGCCATAGCCGCCTTGAATCAGGAACAGGTAGAGATTAGACACGCTGTTCTAGACAATCGTGCTGCTATTGATTTTCTGTTATTAGTACATCATCTAGGCTGTGAATCTGTCAGAAATATGTGTTGTTTTAACTTGTCAGACACCTCTCAATTGGTCAAGCATCAGATCACTTCCTTAAGGAGCTGGCTTCCCAGATTCAAGAAGACATACTGCCAGCCTGGTGGGATGGTCTGTGGTCCTGGCTACTGGATGGCTCCTGGCTAAGGAGCATTTTTTCATCCATCATGTGTATTATAGTACTACTTGTGTCACTCTGTTGTTGTATTCAATGCATGCCTTCTCTTTTTCAGCTGTGCAAAGGCCTTTTTTCCTCAGCTAGGAAGGATATTTTGATCAACGAAACCAAATCCCTTCTGGAACCTGAGGACGAGCATGAGTTGGAGAACAGCCTGTCTATAAAGGTGTTTGCCATAACCAGTGATGAGGACAATTCTGCATTTGATATGTCTGTTTTCCTCCTTGTCATTTTAAAACAAAAACAGAGGAGATGTTGGAATCCATCATTGGTGTGTGTGCAGGGCAGTTTCGGCTGCCTGAAACACACACACATACACAAGGATGGAGAAAACACCATACCAGGATATGTATTACATTCCTTTTAGCAATATGTAAACATTCCTTTTAATTAGCGTGCAGAACAGTACCAGCCTGTGTGCGAAGATGTCCAGTGCTGGCCTCTGCAATTATATCATTTGGCAAGCACCTCAAAGGGATACAGGAATGTGAGCCATGCGTGTATTTCTCTCCCTCCCTAGAGCATGAGCTTTTTGCCACGTTGTAACATTATTATTAGACTTAGTTAATCATGTGTCTCTTGTTGTAATTGTATACACCTTTTCTTTGTTTGTACCTAATAAAAGAGGTTCTCCGAGCCTCGTTCGGAGCCCTCATCCCGAGAAAGCATTTATCCGGTGTTTTCCTTCTCATTTGGCCAAAAGCATGAGCGGCCCATCGGAAGCGCTAAGCCGCACCTCACAATTATGACAAATGACGGCTTGAACTGTCTTGCTTTGCATATAATGAGTCTATCTCATATATTAGTTTCACCTGTATGGATTCTTTTATGAGAAGCAAGGGAACTGTTCAAACTGAAGCTTTTCCCACATTCTATGCATTTATAGGGTTTTTCCCCTGTATGGATCCTTTTATGGGAGGTTAGATAACTGCTACTACTGAAGCTCTTTGCACACACCGGATATTTATAGGGTTTCTCTCCTGTCTGGATCCTATTGTGGTAAGTAAGAGAAGCTTTTTCCACATTCGAGGCATTTATACGGTTTCTCTCCCATATGGATTCTGGAGGTGGCAGCTGTTTTAGAAACAGTTTTTGTGCAGCTCCCCTCTTCCCCAGCTAGCAGCCCATCAACTAGGCGGCATGAAAACAATAGGAGCCACACTTCATGTGGCCACCAATCATTTACAGAGAGCTTGCTAAGCTGAGTCTACAATGGCTGGTGAGGCTATCTGGATGGCCACTAGCTCCTTCTCGCCCTCACCTCCCCATGGCATCTTTGCCCTTCAATGCCCGCCTCTCAGGGCACTGGAGCCTGGGTCCACTCCTTCCTTCAATCTCCTGGTCGCTCCCCCAAACCAGCCAGAGCCTATCAGCTCCTCTTGTATCCTGGAGAGCCAGAAGATGAAAGGAAACAGCATTGTGACTCCCCCTTAGAGGAATCCCCCGTGTCCCCCTGCTGACTGCTGGAGGTGTTCCCAAAGATGCGGAGGGTTCTCGCAGGTGTTCAGAGTGCTCTTCCCCAATTGCTGGGCCTTTTAGTAGTACTGAGGGGGGGGAGGAATAGAGTCCTGTCCCTTTCCTGATACACTTGTAATAGATGTCTCCTCTACACCTGATGGGGTATGGCTGCTGGAAACAGGCTCAGGAAAGAAAGGATCCTAACGACAAAGGGTGTGTGTGTCTCTTTTCTTCCTCCTTGCAGATATGAGCAAATGCATGACAGCCCGTCGGAAGCTGGAGGCTCAGTTGACGGAGAACCATGTGGTGAAGGAGGTGAGGGCCGAGCTGGTTCTCTCCTTCTCCTCTCTTGCCCTGGGCCCCCTTCAACAACAGCCCTCCTTCTTCTTCCTCTCCAGGAATTGGACCTGCTGGACTCCTCTAATGCCGTCTACAAGCTCATTGGTCCCGTGCTGGTGAAGCAGGACACAGAGGAAGCCAAAGCAACTGTGGGAAAGAGGCTGGAGTACATCACAGGGGAGATGTGAGTGGGCGGGGGTTCCTGGGTGGGGCCTCCAGCTCCCGAGGCAGTGTACGTCAGGGTCCCCACAGCTCTTCTGAGGTTTCGCCCCATGCTCAGGCATTCACTGGCCTGGTTCTCTGTCCGCAGCAAACGCTACGAGGCTCAGATTCAGGATTACGAGCGGAAGTCGGAGCAGCATCGGGAGGCCCTGGGCCGGCTGCAGCAGGAATTCCAGCGGACCCACGGCAAGGTGTTCGTCAAGACCTGAAAGGGGAGCATGGAGGGAGGGGTGCGCCGGCTGGCCCCCAGGCCTGCAATTGGGGCCATTTGGATCCCTTCAAATAAAATTCTGTTGGACCTTTTGTTTGTGTCCTCTCTTTCACTGGGGCGTGGGGGACCCAGAATTCCCAGAGGAAGATGCCCAGTGAGGGGAAGCCATCTGAAGGTGGGTGCAGCTGAAGTGCTTGGGTAAGTGAGCTCAGCCACGTGAAAAAGACATGATGAATCTTCCAGATGTGAAGACAAACTTTTCCTGACTTCAGACGAGGGACAAAACCTGAGCATCTGTAAAAGGAACCCCTTTGCTTAACTGGGGTACAGACCGCATTCCTCCTGGATTCCTCTAATTCAGCAGTACCCAACCTTTCCCGCTTGGCAGCCTGGCCAAGCATGGGGTGGTATGTTAGTAGCAGGCACACACAGGCGTGTGCAGCTCCATTTGTGTGAACTACAGGTACAGGTGGACCTGCACTTGTGAAAGGAACTTTCACGAAAGGAAAGCTGGTGCATAAACCTCTACTCATGTGAATGGAGGGCGCTTGCCTGCTAAAACTCCATTCACATGAGTACAGAGCATGCATACGGTTGCCGCTCACACAGATGGTGGTGTACGTGCATGCATGCACCTGCCACTCTCCCCATGTCGGGTTGGTCCACCAAATCACATTTTTCAGTGCTGTTGTAACTGGCACTAAACAAACAGTTGTAAGTCAAGGTGTACCTGTACTCTTTCCCCCTCCTGAAGATACACCCCTGCATTGTTTCAATATTCCGTCTCCCCACACCAGTCAGGTTGAAGCACTTAGCCAAGCCTGGAGACCACCAGATCCAGATTCTCTGCATATACGAGCCATTTTGGGATTTCCCTCCCCCTCCCACATTCCTCAGGTGATCTCAGAGATCCATTGCTCTGTCCAAGAAAGTTCCCTGCTTTGGATCGGCCGCAGGCATTTTGCTGGGGTGGGGGAGCATGGATGGCGGAGGCATGGGGGACAGCGTGTGAGGCCGCTGGGTCACATTAACCTGCCGAGCCAATGGCGGGCGAGCAGCGCCTGTCAGGTTTTGGCAGGAAACAGGAGTCTTGGAATCGCCTCAGCTGCTTCTCCGCTGGACACGAATCTCCCTCCTTTCCCCGAGGAAAGGCATACACATACATTAAACTAAAGTACCCACCCTGGCCAGACCCCCCCCCCCAATTCCACTTCTGAGGTGAGACCCCCCCCAATTCCACTTCTGAGGTTGGCAGCCTCTAGGTGTCTCCTCTCTTGGCGGGGAGGAGCATACATAGGCTATGTTGACGTCCCCTGTTGCTACTGGTGGGAGTGCAATCCAGGGTCCCTAGAAGGGGATAAGGAGCCCCAATCAGTAAGTAAGATGTTGGAGAAAAGGCTGCAGGGCAAGGGAGGTGGGAGTGAGATTTCTCCCCTTCTCTTCTGCCCACACCCCTCCCAGTTCACTTCTCTCAGCAGGAAACGGTGGTCCTGAGAGAGGTTGGGAACCTATTTACGGGCTGAGAGGATGAGAAGGAGGCACCTCCAGAGGGAAGCACCGCCCTCAGGGATCTCCAGAGCTCCTCAGGGACCAATCCTGCTCCTCCTTTCTCTCAGACTCTGAATTAGGCCACCCTCTGGGCCTCTCCTCTCCCTCAGGCCCTCCTCTACCTCAATGGTGTCCAGCCAAGAATATCTTTCCAACACCCCCACCTTGAGGATCTTGGGGCCCCACCACCTCCACATGCTTTAAAGTATCCCTGATTTAGGCAAGCCAGAAAAAAGTCCCCAACCCTAAAGAAGGACCAGAGTTTGGGGGGCCGCTCCCCTCAATTCAGCAGGTTCCCTGAAGGAAAACACCTCAGTGGATCCCTCAGGCTCACTCCATGGCTGAGGCTGAATGACTGGGAGTATCCTCAGATCCTACTACATGACTCTACTCACCCCCAAATATCCTTCAAAATAACAATGGTATCTCTTACAAGGCAAAGAGAAAGGGTGAAATTCATGGCTGGAGAATACGAAATACCTTGAAATAATAATATATTCAACTACTATATTATTTAATTGTATTTAATGAAAAGATGCTGGTAAATGTCTTCCCATTGACTCCTTGAAGCACAAATCCTCGTCTATCACTCAAAAGTCCAAATGGATGCTCAGACTGTAGAAAGCAGCCAAAGGCTTTCTGTTCTCTGTTTATCCTTTGAATACTCTGATGTAAAGAAGATAAAGTTGGCCAAAGCATTATCAATGCTGCATGGATTCCACAGCTGCAAAATTACGTAATTAAGATTACTTAAAAATGCCAAGATTTTATAATGAGCAATGTTCCCCAATTTTATAGGCTATGTCTCTTCTTTGCTTCTTTCATATATAAATCTACCTTGCTAATACTTTTCTCATTTCATGGTTTTCAATGTATCACTGTGCAACGTGAAACTGAGTCAGATCTGAACTCATTCCACCACCCCTCTAGCACTTTCTAAAATTTTATTCTACTCCCCCTCCCTCCGATAAGTTCTCTTACATATGAGAAAGGTTGTTAATAATCAGGAAATCTGTTCTTCAAAAATATATCGATAAAATGTACAAAGTCACAATCATGCTTGTAACTGTTTTCTCCAAAACCATAGCAACCTGATATGTCAACTATGATTGATCTTTCTGATGAACTTGAGAACACAAAATGAAGGAGCCAGTAAAGCGGCATTTGAAAATCTTGAGAAATAGAAAATACGGTAATGATTGATCAGAGAAACCGACCAATGAATAACTTAAATCAAGATCTTTAAAAAAATGTTAGATCAATAAATCCATTTTCTCAAGCCTCCAAGTAATGTGTCCTGAAAATTAAAGTCCATGGCATCCATCTTTCTTTTCAAATCCATTTATTAGGAACACATTAAATTGTCAAGGATTTGGTAGAACTCCAACTCTGAACCAGATCCAGAATTACACCCTATAAAAGCAAAAGTTTGAACCCCCCAAAAAACTCAAAATCTTCAATCACTTGTCAGTCCAACAGCCTGGCGACTCCAAATTCCACCTCCGGCCAGCTGCAGGTCTCTTCTCTTCCCACAGGAAATGCGACCTAAATATGACATTCCCCCCTTATCTTTACAACCCCCCTGCCTTTCAACAGTTAGAAAGTGGCGAGCCTGAAAGTATTTTTAAATTCATTTACTACAAACCTAAATGCTAATAAAAAAAGAGTACAAAGGCTACAATAAAATATGGTTCCATATATGTAATCTTCAGGGCCGACACATTTTTAAAGCCCCTTTCAGCTAGGTTAGGAGAGTATTAATATGGTAAATAAATTGATTGCTTTCCACGGGAGATTTTTTCTCTCCTCTGTGGATTCTTTCTTGAGAAGCATTCTGTGTTCACAAAAACACCTTCCTCATTCTGTACATTTCTATTTCCCTCCTGTGTGGATCCTCTTATGGGAACAGATGACTTAATTACACTAGTGCAATTTCTTCCATGTGTGGTATTAATGTGGTAAGTATCTCCGCGTCAAGATCCGTACCCTCACCACCATCCAGACCTTCCGCGCAGCCCTCAAGACCTGGCTCTCCCATTAGGCCTGGGGATAGGTTCCCAATTTACCCGCCCGAGTGTTGACTGTTGAATAAAAGTTGTGTTTTATTATTTTCTTTTGTTCGCACATTGTTTGTCTTCTGATATTGCACCCCCTTCCCTGTGATTGTAAGCCGCCCTGAGTCCCCTCAGGGAAAAGGGCGGCCTATAAATCTTAATAAAATGAAATGAAATGAAAATGAAGGGACTGGCTTGTACTCAAACTCTTCCCAAATTCATGGCATACATGATTTCTCTCCTTTATGAATCCTGTTATGGGAAGTAAGGGTACGGTTATCACAGAAGCCCTTTCCACATTCCAAGCATTTATAAGGCTTCTCTCCTGTGTGGGTTCTTTTATGGTAAATCAGATGGCCACTAGCAGCGAAGGTCTTTCCACAGACTGTGCACTTATAAGGTTTTTCCCCTGTATGGGTCCTATTATGGATACCAAGTTGACTACTGTTGTGGAAACTCTTCCCACACTCTAGACATTTATAGGGTTTTTCTCCTGTGTGGATCCGTTTATGAGAAGTAAGAGAACTCTTTACACTGAAGCTCTTTCCACACTCCATGCATGTATAGGGTTTCTCTCCTGTGTGAAACCGTTTATGGAAGTTCAGGTAACTGCTGTTTCTGTAGCTCTTTCCACACTCCATGCATTTATAGGGTTTTTCTCCTGTGTGGACTCGTTTATGGGAAACAAGGGCACTCCTTTGGCTGAAACCCTTCCCACAGTCTAGGCATTTATAGGGTTTTTCTCCTGTGTGGACTCGTTTATGGGAAGCAAGGGCACTGCTTTGGCTGAAACCCTTCCCACAGTCTAGGCATTTATAGGGTTTCTCTCCTGTATGGATCCGTTTGTGAGAAGCAACAGCACTGCTTGTAGTGAAGCATTTTCCACACTCCGTGCATTTATAGGGTTTTTCTCCTGTGTGGACTCGTTTATGGGAAGCAAGGGCACTGCTTTGGCTGAAACCCTTCCCACAGTCTAGGCATTTAAAGGGTTTCTCTCCTGTATGAATCCTTTGATGGGAAGTAAGGCCACCACTTTGACTAAAGCTTTTCCCACACTCTATGCATTTAAAGGGTTTCTCTCCCACATGGATCAATTTATGTTTAGTAAAATAACTGCTTGTACTGAAGGTCTTCCCACAGTCTACACATTTATAGGGTTTTTCTCCAGAATGTATCCTTTTATGGTAAGTAAGATAACTCTTCATACTGAACCTTTTCCCACAGTCTAGACATTTATAGGGTTTTACCCCTGAATGGATCCGTCTATGGCATATCAGGTAACTACTAGTGCTGAAGTTCTTCCCGCACTGTATGCATTTAAAGGGTTTTTCTCCAGTATGTACCCTTTTATGGGAAGTAAGGAAACTCTTCCGACTGAACCTTTGTCCACAATCCACACATTTATAAGGTTTTCTCCCTGTATGGATCATTTTGTGGCGCCTGAAGTAACTACTACTGCTGAAGCTCTTCTCACACTGTTTGCATTTATAGGGTTTCTCTCCTGTGTGGATCCTTTTATGAGAAGTAAGAGAACTCTTTACACTGAAGCTCTTTTCACACTCCGTGCATTTATAAGGCTTTTCTCCTGTGTGGATCCGATAATGGGCAGCAAGGGAACTGCTTTGGCTGAAGCTCTTCCCACAATCTAGGCATTTATAGGGTTTTTTTCCTGTGTGGACTCGATAATGGGTAGCAAGGCCACTGCTTTGGCTGAAGCTCTTCCCACAGTCTAGGCATTTATAGAGTTTTTTTCCTGTGTGGATCCGTTCATGAGAAGTAAGAGTACTCTTTCTCCTGAAGCTCTTTCCACACTCCAGGCATTCATAGGGTTTTTCTCCTATGTGGACCAATTTATGGGAAGCAAGGCCACTGCTTTGGCTGAAGCCCCTCCCACAATCTAGGCATTTATAGGGTTTTTCTCCTGTGTGGATCAATTTATGGGAAGCAAGGCTACCGCTTTGGCTGAAGCCCCTCCCACAATCTAGGCATTTATAGGGTTTTTCTCCTGTGTGAACCAATTTATGGGTAGCAAGGCCACTGCTTTGGCTGAAGCCCCTCCCACAATCTAGGCATTTATAGGGTTTTTCTCCTGTGTGGATCCGTTTATGAGAAGTAAGAGAAGACCTTACACTGAAGCTCTTTCCACACTCCAGGCATTCATAGGGTTTGTCTCCTGTGTGGACCAATTTATGGGAAGCAAGGCTACCACTTCGGCTGAAGCCCCTTCCACACTCCATGCATTTATAGGGTTTTTCTCCTGTATGTATCTTTTTATGGGAAGCAAGGGCACTGCTTTGTCTGAAGCCCCTCCCACAATCTAGGCATTTATAGGGTTTTTCTCCTGTGTGGACCCTTTTATGGGAAGCAAGGGCACTGCTTTGGCTGAAGCCCCTCCCACAATCTAAGCATTTATAGGGTTTTTCTCCTGTGTGGACCCTTTTATGGTAAGTGAGAGAACTCTTTACACTGAAGCTCTTTCCACACTCAGTGCATTCATAGCGTTTTCTCGCTTTATGGATCCTTTTGTGGGATTTCAGATAGGCTTTATACTTGAAGCTCTTTCCACATTCCAGGCACTTATAGAGCTTTTCTCTAGTGTGGATCTTTTTATGAGAACTTAAATTACCTCTCAACCCCACGCTTTTTCCATAGTCCATACCATTGTAGGGCTTCTCCCTTGCCTGAATCATTTTATGTGAAGTAACATTATTACTGCTGGAAACTTTTGCACTTTTGTAGTGGTTACTAACATTAGGGCTTGCTTTGAATCTTTTTCTACTTCGACATTTCTCCGTACTTTCTTTGGAATCATGTTGGGTCAGGAAACGATCCATTTCCACACACTCAAAAATAGTTTTTTCTCTCCGATTGTGCTTCTTTCCACGTTTTCTCCTTCCCCGATAATTTGTAGATGTCTCCTCAGGAATTTCAGTTTTGATTATTCGCAATGGCACTAAATTTGACTCCTGGTCATTTCCCTTCTTCTGCGCATCAAATGCTTGCTGGGGGAAGAGAAATAAATTAGAATAATCTACAATCTCCACTTTGGTATTCCTATGCACAGGTTTATCTATTACTGGGCGTCTGCACCGAGGGAAATGACAGCATATGAATATTAGTTACTAACTTAAAACACTAGTGTGGCTGTTCATCTAACCCTCATTAAAAGCTTAAAGCAAAAAAACAAGTCTTGACAACAGGACTTGGCACCCAACTTGTCTCATCTATGAGGCACCCAACTTGCATTTAGTAAGAGAACATATGTCATTGCAACATAAAGCAAGACAAAATTTATTGCTGAGTAGGACAACTACAACAGGCAAAAACATCCTATCCCTGATCATCTTTCCAATAACTCTGCAGTAATGACCCAGGGGTGGGTCAAAGATGATTACAAGCAGGGAAGTGCAGTCAGGGGAGGCGGGGCCTCACCAGTGTCATGAGGAAAAGAAAAGAAATTTTAAAATAATTAAAAAGGCTAAGGTAGTTGCTGCCAGATTCCAGAGTCACAGTGACTCTGAGTCTGCTTAATGCTAACTGTAGAGGGAGGCGAGAGAACTATGGGCCTCTTTTGCATAAGAAATTTTTCGCCTTTTAACCCTTGCTTAACTCTGAGCAAGGGTTAAAAGGCGAAAAATTCCCTATGCAAAGGAGGCACATGATTCTCCCACCTCCTGATCTGGGAGCAGCAAATCGTCCCTGTTGCTTTTTTATTTAATTTTTTACATTTTCATTATGGTGGGTGGACAAGAGGAGAGTTGAAAGTGTTTCCACAGCTGGAAAAGGTATATGGATCGGACGGAGGGAGAGAGGGGATTCAAAATTATTGTAATTTAATTTGTAATTTTTTGTAAGGAATTTGTCTGTGTGTGTGTGTTTCTTTCTTCATAGCGGTGGGGCGGAGGAGGCGGGGAGGGCATGCGGTGGAGTGCGGCAGCGACATTCTCACCACTGTGTCCCAACAGGCCAGGTGTCTCGCATTTATGTTCGCCATAAACGCGAGACACCTGGCTTGTTGGACACAGCGATGGTGGGGGGAGGAATGGGCGGACGGTGCCAGGACTTTAAAGTCCTGGCGCCGGGGCCCTGCCGCCACTTTAAAGCCCTGCCGCCGCGTCCCGGCACCGTCCGCCATAGAGCAGGACCGGCTCCTGTTCTATGGCGGACGGTGCTAGGACTTTAAAGTCCTGCCGCCAGGGCCCTGCCGCCACTTTAAAGCCCTGCTGCCACATCGCGGGTGGCAGGGCTTTAAAGTGGCAGCAGGGCTTTAAAGTCCCGGTCCCGCTTCCACCATAGAGCGGGTCCCGGTCCCGCTCTATGGCGGATGCGGCACCGGGGCTTTCGCGCTTGCCTCACCGGCCATGAAGCTCACCGCACGTCACTGATTACAAGACTGAATGTCAACCCTTGCTGGTCACTATACTGATCTCTTTCTTCTAAATGCAACTTAAAAGACCATGACAGGGGACCGGAATTAATATAAGAGGAAAAAAGGAGAGTATGGAATCATTTTTAACAACTTATGTACATATCCAAGTTGTAAATAAAGTATCTAGTGACACCTTGCTATGACTTAAATTTTCCTCCAGAGGGAACCCTCACCTAAAGAAGCCATGATTCTAGACATTTCCAACATGACTTCTTCATGCAGGACTTTCTGGTTGGGATCAAGCAGCAACCACCTCCCCAAAGGACACAGGACTCTAAACAAGGAAGAATCCATGTGAGCAGATAGAATTTGCAAGACCTCCTTTAATCTGCAAAGCCTAAGAGCACAAAGTGAAAATTCTTGACTGGGCCTTCCCCTAGTCGGACTTAATATAGTATGATAAAAAGGACAACATTCACAGTCTATGCCTGACAGCCAATTACGACATTTTAGCACTACTTTGACTGACTCTGCTGACCTTCAATGTCAGCAACCTGCCTTGATCAAGTGGCATAGTGTGCCTCAGACACACCATCTGCCAGTGGCCCCAACATTTCATGATATTTTCAAGAGGTTCTGTAGGATTTCTGTGTATCATAATAACCAAATGGTCTTTGTGGTTCTTTGAAGGGTCAGCCTTGCTCACTCTCATGAACTTTCATGAAAATACTAGGAAGGCATTTCCAGCCATCAAAATGCTGATGATACACAAAGCAATTTATGAAGGGAGAAAGAGAATATAACTTTATTCTCACTTTGAATGTACGCTATTTGGTATATATTAAAATGAAATTTTGTTGTGTACAGTCCTTAAGGGTCTCCACCTCTAATAATTAAATACAAAATTATGCATATAATCACATATATGACACGGAGAAACAACACAGTTTAGTTTGGATGTATACGTGGCGAGAGAAACAGATCTTGGAAGTTTACCAGGCATAGGGAACAAAGCTGTTACAGAATCTGGTAGTCCTGCTAGAAATACTCCTCATCCAACGAAGGAAATGGAGACGCTGGTTTGCATGCTTCACTAAGGATGATGTGTGGAGATCAGTTCAGATTCTTTGGTACCTGCATTTGCAACACTTAATACTGTTGACCATGTCTACTGCTGCATCCTTCATATGGAATGGAGTATGACCAGGCCGACCGTTTCTAAAATCTATGATGATCTCCTTCGTTTTATTAACATTTCTGCTTCTCCTGTTTTTATTCCTTTCATCAATGATAGGAAAACAAGATTATGGTTACAACAAACTATATTTAGCCTAACCACTCATGTCTCCTGTCTGCTTTACTTGGGATAGGCAATATGAAGTGCCATGTGGCATTTTTTGAAACCAGAATTATATAACCTGTCAGGGTAAAGATTTAAGAGCTGACCAACTGCTACCATGATGTAATGCTGGGAATGAGTCAGCAAGGTTTTTGGGCCGATACCATTTTAAGAGCCTGTAATAAGAAGAGACCTGTTGGGGTATATCTCTCTTTCCGTGTGTGCTTCTGTGCTTTAATTTGCTGATTGCTTTCTCTTTGAGGTCGGACTAAAGAACATGTATATATTCTTTTTAGATAAAACCACTATTTAAACACAAACCTCTGTTTGATGTATCTGCTCCTGGGTTGTCTCACATAGTCACAGTGTGCGCACTCTGACATAACCACTAAATAATTCCATTCATCTCCAAAACTTAGTTGAGAGATGGGCCTAGTTTGACTGATCATCAATTTAAATTTCCTTGTTGTCCTTTGCTCAGGAATAGCAGTAATCATATGTACAGTCGGCAAAGGAAATTAGAGGCCTCCTAACTCTCCCCCATATAAGCGGCTAACCTCTTCTTTCTTACCTGAGTCAGGAATCCAGCAGCTCTTTCACTCCACCAATAGGAGGAGAAGATTCAGTGAACAACGGTGACTCCATTTTGTCCACTAGAAATGAGAGAGACAGAATGGAAACAGGAAAGAGTTCAACTTCATCTTTTCTATCCTGAAGGCACAGCTTAAGGTTTCTTCCTGTCCTGCCCTGGAAACCTCCATTTTTGTCTCTTCACACTTACTTTCATGGGCTCCATCATGGGAGCCATGAATAAAAGGAGAAGACCAAACCCCACCACATGCTGAAGAACTAAGCTCAGTTAGATTGTTCTCCTAACCTTTCGGAACAACACATGGCAGTTTATACCCTCCGCATCCGAAGCATTTGCTCAATCCCTGTAAATTCTCTCCCCCCTCACTCTCTCTTCAGTTTGAAACCAGAGAAATTAGTGATGTTCTAGCAACCCAGGAAACATGCCTGAAAGTGCAGGTGGTGTTGGAAATGGACCAGCAGGGATCTGTGTAGGAATTTAGTCAAAATTATCTCTTAAGGAAGGCCAAAGACAAAGCGAAATCATGATGGAGGAGGAGCCAGAATGCAACTCAAGGTGGCCCCTACAGGAGTCGGTCTTCTGTGAAAGGCAAATCCTAGGGTTAGGGTTAGGGTCCTAGGCTTGCTCTGAAGGGAGGGGATTCCTTTGTGCGCCTTAAGTCTTCTAGCTTGAAGAGGGAGTTCTAGCTTTCTTTATGGGGTCCCGAGAAGACGCCGAGAATGAAGAATAACTGGAATCTTTCTAGAAAACCTCCAATCCAGTGGAAAGTCTTCCCTTACCTAGTGAGGTATCCTGAGCCTCCAGCTACTGGCGCGGCCGGGCAACTGGTCTCCGTTGGCTCTCCAAGGATCCTTCCAGTCTTCCAGGAATCCGAAGATGCGAGCAGGGGATTCCTTTGGGCTTCCTTCTCTCCTCCCCACTGCCTCACTCTTGGATTTCCCCCATGCACAGCCAAGAGCCGTTATGGGGCGGATTTCCCGCTCCCTCCGAACCTCGTTCCCCCTCCTGTGGAAGATCTGAGTCGCGGACCCGTCCTTGCCCGCCCCCACCAGATTCCCAGGGAGCGACTCGCGTCCGAAACTACCCAACCACGCAGATCGAGTGGAGCATGCGCAGTGGCCTCGGCAGTGGGCAGCCAAGAGTGCGCCCCCTGCCGGCATCTGGGGTGAAATGGCGCCCGCGGGGGCAGCTTTGGAGGCTTTTGCAGGGCAGCCTCTGCCCGGAGTTGCACCTGCCCTGGAGAGCGAGCTTTGCAAGCGGCATCCGGGAGAAACCAGGCGGAGATCGCGCGCCTTCCCGGGTCCTGGTGCAAAAGGGGACTTGCAGAAAGTCACGCGGAGGGCACGCCGCTTCCGTCCTTTGGGGATCCTCTCTTTTTCTCCGTCACTCACTCACACACAATAGTTCAGGGAAACAGGCTCCCCGTGGAGCAGAAGGAGGAGAGTCATACGGCTCCCCCCTTCTCTTTCTGCTCCAAAGGCTTTCTCTGCAGGGGGAAATTTGCCCGGAGACAGATGACTCAACAGAAGGGAGGCTTCCCATTGGCGCAACGGATTCCTTGGAAGCCACTCCGAAATCTCCCTGTCGAGCCCCGCCCCATCCCGATGCCCCTTCTCCCCTCTCTTATGGGAAGCCTCCGTGGATGCCGCCTATTGCTGCTGATGCTGGGAGGGGGGGGGACACGTTGGCCGGGAGCCCTGGAAGCGAACGGGGGAAGGAGCACCCACGCGGGACTGGGAGGGACCAATGATGCTGGTGCAGGCAGGCGGGGAGGAGGGGACTGTGACACCCAGCCACCCCCACTCCAGGCGAGACGGGAGCTTGCGTGAGTCCTCCCCTTTCTTCTTGGCCACGCCCCCTCCCAGTGCGATTCCCAGACGCGAAGCGGGAAAAGGGGGCCCGAGAGGGGTGGGAGGAGCCTATTCTGGCGGGAAGAGAGGAGGGAGACAGACGCGGCTCTGAGGGAAGCGCCAACATGGAGGGTTCCTTGGGGTCCTTTGTGAGGGACTCGACTTCTCCTTTCTCCGTGTCAGAAACTGAATTGGGTCCCCTGATCCCTTTTTCTCCCTCCACCCCTGCAGTGTCAACCCTAACCATGGATGCTCTTCAAGCCCTTCGGCCTCCACTCAGCCCCAAAGACCCTTCAGAATAACGATGGTGTTTCTTTCAGGGCTTCGTTTTCAAAGGGAAAGAGTGGAATCTCTCGCTGGACAATGAGGAATATGTTCAATTGACTTATTCAATTAATACATTATTTTAAATGGTATTAACTGGGAAGATAAATGGAAATGCCGCCTGGACCTCCCCAGCCTCAAAGTGCAAATCCTTAAAGGCCAAGAAATACCTTCCAAGTTGTAGAAAAAGAAGCTCCCCTTTGAGTCCTTAGCCAGCCAAAGCTCAGACAAGCTTGGCTCTCAGGACAGTCTAGGATTGCCCCTGCGTGGCCCCAGGAGAGTCTGACAACCAATCGGAATACAAGCTCAAACTCAAAAGCCCAGAGGGCATGGAAGCTCAGGGGTCTCTGTCCTTTGTCGCCCAGGAGCTCCAAGGCATGAGATCCTGTCCTCCGTTCAACCATCCTTCCAAACAGCTTCCATATCTTTGGAAGTGAGCCCAGAAGGATATTTCTTCCAACACCTCCTAGGAAGTTGTTGGACGCCTGAGAAGCATCAGGGGAGGAGGATGTTTTTAACCTCTTCTAGGGAAGGGGTCTCCAACCTTGGCAACTTTAAGACTTGTGGACTTCAACTCCCAGAATTCCTCAGCCAGCTTTGTCAAGTGTTGCTGAAGTCCACACGTCTTAAAGTTGCCAAGGTTGGAGACCCCTGTTTTAGGGTACTGGCTGTCCTTTCCCCCTCCACCCATTTCTCACGATCCCGAGTTACATTATTATGATGATGTTGAATTATATGAACGCTTGGCTTCTTTCCTGTGAAACTCTACGAAAAGCCACCTAGGACTCTCTTTTGGGGGGGGGGGGTTTCCTCCTTTCGCTTTGCTCCCTTTTGCTGTGGACGAACCAGGAAAGAGTTTCGCTCATTGGGTCTCCGGGGAAGAGACTGTGGCTTCTGGTCCGACAAGGGAAGGTCACTTTCACTTTATACTTTTCCTTTAAGTTTTGGCGGTGGGAGTCTCCTCCTTCCTCGCTCCCCGTCTTTCCTCTCGCTCTCTGTTTGCGTCTCTTTGTGAGAATGAGAGGCAGACCCGCATCCGCGATTGCACCCAGGTGCCCCCAGGGGAGGGGGCTCTTAGCGCCACTGCGCCTGCTCTTCTACCTTGGCATGGTCGGGTAGTTGCGGCTGAGAGTTGATCCCTGGGAATCTGGTGGGGGCGGGGCAAGAGTGGGTCCCGTGACTCAGATCCTCCCCAGGGGAGGGAACGAGATTTAGAGGTTGGAGGGAGCTTGGAAACCCGCCCCATAACTGCTCTTGGCTGCGCGTGGTGGAGATCCAACAACGGGGCAGGGGGGAGGAGAGAAGGAAGCCTAAAGGCTCGATCTCCATTTTCAGATTCTTGGAAGGATCTTTGGAGAGCCAGCGGAGACCAGTTGCCCGGCGGTGCCAGTGGCTGGAAGATCCCTTCTGATCCTGGCAGAGGAGAAGAAGCAGGAAAGGTCTCAGGTAAGAGAAGCTTCTTTTGGGGAACACGGAGGGATCTCCACATGCTTTAATTATTTCATGTGTCCCTGATAGGGTTTTGGAGATTAATAATCCGAGTAGATATTTAGAGAACCTCATTAGCTAAATTGTTCTTGAGTTCTTCCAAAGAGTATCTCCTTTGGAGCGATTCCCCCATTGGGTCTCATCCTTCTCCACTGATGGTCACAAGGGTTTTGTGGGCAAAAGATAAAATCCAGATCCTCTTTTGTCCTGTTTTCTTAACTGCTCTCCTTTGCTTATATTTCAGGTTCTGAGGTCCTTCCAGGAATAGGGAGTAATTGGGTGGATCTTGCAAATCTTTCTCCTGATCTGTTTTTCAGAGGGATCCCCGAGGATAAAAGTCAGGATACCTTGCTAGGTAAGGGAAGACTGTTCCACTGGACTGGAGATTTTCTAGAAAGATTCCAGTTATCCTTAAATCTCTATGTCTTCTTGTGTCTTAGTCATTGATTTAGTAGAAGGTGATCCAATGAGAACGGTAAGAAAGTTGTGCCTTCAAGATAGAAAAGATGAAGTTGAACCCTTTCCTGTTTCCATTCTGTTTCTCTCCTTTCCAGTGGACAAAATGGAGTCACCGTTGTTCACTGAATCATCTCCTTCTGTTGATGAAGCTGAAAGAGATACCGGATTCCTGACTCAGGTAGGAAGGGAGAGATTAGCCACTTATATGGGGGAGAATTAGGAGACTTCTGGTTTCCTTGGGGATTCAACCTATGACTACTGTTATTCCTGAGCAAAGCACAACAAGGAAATTAGAAATTTAAATTTATGATCACTCAAACTAGGCCAACCACTCAACAAACATTTGGAGATCTATGGAATTCCTCAGTGGTTTTATAATTCTGGCTTCAAAAAATGCCACATGGCACTTCATGTTCCCTGTCCCAAGTAAAGCAGAAAGGACACATGAATAGCTAGGCTAAATCTACTTTATTGTAAGTAATCTTGTTTTCCAATCGTTGGGGAAAGGGATAAAAACAGGAGAAGCAGAAATTGCTTTCTGTAGCATCTACCTTTTGATGCCTGAAAGTGCCCTCCTTAGTATTTTCATGAATGTTTATGTGTGGTTTATTTTCAAGCTATCTTTTTAATTAGTTTATCAAAATATAAAATAAATAGAAAGAAAACATGGAAAAGTAGAAAGAGGGGAAGGGGAAAAAGGAGGTTACATATAATGGAAGGAAAAAGGCATCTATTTTTGAAGCTCTTTGGCACAGTCGAAGGTAAACAACATTACCACCACAACTTTTTGTTTTTACACAACAGTATGTACAAATTATTTCTGTAACAATAAGCCTGTCCAGTTTACAAAAACGGAATCAAAGTCTTTTTTTTTTCTCATTGCAACAGAAAATCCAAAAGCAATTTCAAGCTAGAGATAAAATTAAATATAATCTCTTGTTTGGATAAAAGAATTATGTTACATTTTTATTTTAAATTTTATTTTGATGAAAGAAATGTCCTTCTGGGTTCGGCTCCAAGTGGGGAAAAAGACACTGGAGACATGGAGGCTGCTTGGAAATGGTGGACAGGGCCACATGGCTTGAGTTCCTGAACAGAAAGGGTGATCACGTGCTTCAATTTTGGTGGAGAAGAAGAGAAGGGCTGAAGGAGGGGCTCGCTAGGCTTTTTATAACCTGTTGAGTCCCACCTCTCTGTTTCCTGTTCCTGTGTAAGAAATGTATTCTGATTGGTTGTCAGACTCCCATAGGGCCATGCAGGGGCTACTCTCTAGGCTGTGTTTTGAATCCATGTATGGATGAATTCTCAGATGCCATGTGGTCAATTGGGGCCAATATTATCATGCTTTCCTGTAGCTGCTGGTAAAGTCTTTATTATGTAAAGTGGACTAGCTTGGCTGTCTTAATGGCCCATTAACAGTGGGGGTGGGTAGGAAGCTATAGGCAACTGTTCTGTCTTTTAAAACATGTTTCTTTCTTTTCACATCCAGAGGAATATTCTGCCTTTTCAATATTTCCTAGGATATTTCATTTTTCTGGGAGAGGGCTGGATGATAACTTCCCATAATTTACAAACATGTAAAATACACATACACAAAACATAGAATTATTTTAACCATCACAGCTTCTCCTTGCTGTTGGGAATAATATATCATTCATTCTCATTCAAATCTAGTCTGAGAGGGAGAAAGGTAGAGTGAACCTGCCTCCATTGCATATTAACTTCCCTGAGGCTGGTGGGAGGAGCTGCTGGCTGTGATGGGGGAGTCTGAGAGGGAGTACAGAGGAGAAAGGTAGAGGTCATATAACTATAAACCACAAATAGCGACAATACATTAATGGGACTTGAGATTGTGATTTTATTTTATTTCAAAATGACCGGCTTAGTTCAGTGTAATATTTGTTTTGAAGCTGTTTTTTGCAGTACTCTTTTCAAAGTTGGATACTGTCCCCTTTGTAAACAAATTACTAGTTTACAGATTACCCATCTAGAATCTCTAATCTGTGCTCTCCAAGCAGAAATTAGGTGCCCAATTCTTCCATTCCACCATATTGAGCTGCTGTGCTATCAGCCCCCTCTACCACAAAGATCCTGCAGTATGGACAACCGCGGGATCTGGCAGGGTGAGAGCTGTGAACCATAAACACAAAGCTTTCGCTGTGTCCCAGCATAATAGATATAGCTCCCTTGCTGATGTTAATAGGGACACTAAAGTGACAGGTCAAGGTAGTTGTGATAATGATGACTCAAATAAGCAGGAGATCGTGGTCCGAGATGAAGAACTTACATTGGAAAGTGGAAAGTGTGAATCAGGTACTACATATCAGTCACATAAAAAGGGCAAGGTGTCCAAAAAGAGAAGCCCCTTCTGCTTGGTGATTCAATTGTAAGGGATGTAAATTTAGGAAAGGATATTGAGAAGAGCCAAGGTGGCGCAGTGGTTAAATGCAGCACTGCAGGCTACTGCTAGATCAGCAGGTCAGCGGTTCAAATCTCACCGGCTCAGGGTTGACTCAGCCTTCCATCCTTCCGAGGTGGGTAAAATGAGGACCCAGATTGTTGGGGGCAATATGCTGACTCTCTGTAAACCGCTTAGAGAGGCCTGAAAGGCCTATGAAGCAGTATATAAGTCTACTGCTATTGCTATATTGCTATTGCTATATGGAGGTTTTAAAAGAGGTCAGATATCTACCAGATGCTACTGCCAGCAGAGACAAGAGGCGTATTCTTAAGATAGTCAAGAACGCAAGTAAGGACTGTGATGTTGATGCTATTATACATCTTGGCACAAATGATCTGTCCCAAAAAGATGTACTTCCTGTGCAGAATGATTTCCAGAGCTTGTAGTATGAACTTAGTAGTATAAGTTGCAGGCTTATTTTTTCATAGGTCTTACCAATATATAAGGAACAAAATGGGAAAAACCAGCGTGTAGTGGAGTTTAATGTGTGGCTAAAGGAATGGTATTAAAGGGAAAGCTTTGGTTTTATTAGTCAGATATGTCTGTAGCTGGTCCAATGCAAAACTGTACAAAAGAGATGTTTTGCATCCATCCAAGAAAGGGACCCTAGTTACTTGGCATTAAATTCACAGATTTTCAGGATAAACATTTAAACTGAACAGCGGGGACAGAGAATTAATTGATACAGAACATTTCTGTCCCTAATAATCTAAAATTAATAGGGTTATCAGTGCATATAACAGATATCACTACTGCTGTCAAGCAAAACCAAGCATTTAATAGTGAGTGCCATACCATGTGCATGAATCATACAAGTGGCAAGAAAATAGGGGCAGTCAGGCATAACACAGGTTATGTGGACAGTAAAGACAGGGTCAATCAAAATGGACTCAATGTCTATACACCAATGGACAGAGTATGAGGAATAAACAGGTGATAAAAAGTCCAGTCCCCTCTTCATAAAAACACCTTTTGGGACAGCCATGACCATGGATAACTGAAAATATCCATAGACATTTGTGCTTTTAGGATTTGCAGATTGAAGGAGATCTTGCAAATTCTGTCCAGTCTGCTCACAGGGATTCTTCCTTCTTTAGGGTCCTGTGTCCTTTGCGGAGGTGGCCATCCATTTCAACAGTGAAGAGTGGTTGCTGCTTGATCCCAGCCAGAAAGCCCTGTATCAAGAAGTCATGTTGGAAACATCTATGATGGTGGCTTCTTTAGGTAAGAGTTCCTCTGGAGGAAAATTTAACTCAGGGCAAGGTGTCACTAGATACTTAATTTACAACTTCAATCAATATGTAACTTATTAAAAATTATTTCATCTCTTCTTTTTCCCTCTTATATTAATTCCAGTCCCCCTTCATGGTCTTCTAACCAGCAGTTTCATTTAGAAGAAAGAGATCAGTGTAGTGACCAACAAGGGTTGATATTCAGTCTTCGGTCATCTTTGGGTCCTGGGTCATTACTGCAGAGTTATTGGGAAGATGACCAGGGATAGGATGTTTTGCCTGTTGCAGTTCTCGTACTTAGCAACAAATTTTGTCTTGCTTTGTGTTGCCATTACATATGTTACCTTATTGAATGCAAGTTGGGTGGGTCATAGTTGAGATAATATGTGTGCCACGTCCTGATGTCGTGTTCTTGCTATAAATTTTAACTGCCAAGAATGAGGGTTAGATGAGCAGCCATGCTAGTCTTTTAAGTTAATAACTAATCTCCATACTGTCATTTCCCTTGTTCCTTTCTCTGCAGATGCCCAGTAGTAGATAAATGTATGCATAGGGACACCAAAGTTGATGTTGTAGATTATTCTAATTTATTTTTCTTCCCTCACAAGCATCTGATGTGCAGATGAAGGAAAACGACCAAGTGCCAAATTTGATACCACTGCAAATAATCAAAACTGAAATTCCTGAGGAGACCTCTACAAATAATCAGGGAGGGAGAAAACGTGAAAAGAAGCACAATCAGAGAGAAAAATCTATTTTTGAATGTGTGGAAATGGATCGTTTCCTGACCCAACATGATTCCAAAGAAAGTACAGAGAAATGTCGAAGTAGAAAAAGATTCAAAGCAAACCCCAATGTTAGTAACCACCGCGAAACTGGAAAAAGCTCCAGCAGTAATGATGTTTCTTCACATAAAATGATACAGGTAAGGGAGAAGCACTACAACAGTGTGGACTATGGAAAAAGCATTGGGTGGAAAGGTAATTTAACTTCTCATAAAAAGATCCACACCAGACAGAAGCTCTATAAGTGCCTAGAGTGTGGAAAGAGCTTCAGGTATAGATACTATCTGAAATCCCATAAAAGGATCCATACAGGAGGAAAACCTTATAAATGTGTGGATTGTGGAAAAAGGTTCATTCTGAGGAGTTCCCTTATTTCTCATAAAAAGGTACATACAGGAGAAAAACCCTATAAATGCATGGTGTAGAAAGAGCTTCAGTGGAAGCCGTTCCCTTGCTCCTCATAAACGGGTCCACACAGGAGAAAAACCTCATAAATGCCTAGATTGTGGGAAGAGCTTCAGGCAAAGTTATTACCTTGTTTCCCATAAACGGGTCCACACAGGAGAAAAACCCTATAAATGCATGGAGTGTGGAAAGAGCTATAAAACGAGAACTTAACTGAACCTCCATAAAAAGCTCCACACGGGAGAGAAATCTTACACATGCCTAAAGTGTGGGAAGAGCTTCAGGAACAGATGGTGTCTGAAATCGCATGAAAGGATCCATACAGGGGGAAAACCCTTTAAATGCATAGAATGTGGGAAGAGCTGAAAGTAATAATTACCTGATGTACCATAGAAGGATCAATTGGGGGGGGGGACCTTATAAATGTGTTGATTGTGGGAAAGGATTCATTCTGAAGAATTCCTTTACTGCCCATAAAAGGATACATACTGGAGAAAAACCTTTTAAATGCATGGAGTGTGGGAAGAGCTTTCAGGGAAAGGGTGCTCTTAAGGGAGCTTCAGATGGAAAAGTCACCTTACTTCCCATAAGAAAATCCACACATAAGGGAAATAGAAATGTATGGAATGCAGAATGAGTATAGACTCATATCAACTTATTTCCCTTATTAATTGACCCACAAAGGAATGGAGATCCCTTTAGGGACTTAAGTTTCCTTTATTTGTGTAATAAGATCCACTGTATATGAAACCATCTAAAGATATGGATTGTAAAAAGAATGACATCTGTGGAAAAACCTGGTGAAATGGTTTTCCTTCTCTCAGAGGATAGCCATAGGAGCAACTCAATAAATACATGGAAAGTTCTCAGGATAGATTTTTAAATTCCAAAGGTATTACATATTCAGTTAAGTTGTTGCTCAAAAAAATCTGTTGAAAAATTGTCCTCTCAATTATTTCTCCAAAACCTCACAACCTTGGCTTTATCACAAACTGCTTTATTTAGGCAGAATCAACATCTGAAGCGAGTCTGGGATCAGCCTCCAGGCTTTGTGAAGATCTGGTGAATGCAAGCAAAGCAAGAGAAAATGTATGTGTGTATATTAATTTTAGCTTTAGTTGTGTTGAAAATACTGCCCTTTAAACGTAGCAAAGTATTTAAGCTATTTTTTTCCATATGTGTGTGCACAAGTTTGGTTGCAAGTGAAAGTCTTTCCCAAATATTTATATGTACAGACAGATTTAGAATCAAAACCTCGTGAAATATTGAGTAAGAAGATGATGTCACAATGATACGATATGCGATCTCGGGGCTCCGAGATCGCAGTCGATACTTTTGCCACTGGACGGTCCATCTGGACTTAAACCGTTCCAAAGAGACAGTGACAGGGAAGAGTATGCCTTGCTGATCTCAGGGACATCGCAAAGTCCCTGATTGATCCAAGAGAATCTAGCTGGTGACAAAAAGCACAGCCTCAAGCTGCTGAAGTTGGGACAGCTCCTCAACGGAAGGAAAAGCGGAAAGAGAAATTGTGTCCATCTGGTGAGGAAATTTTATTTTTATAAAAGACTGCCCCCAAAAGATTGAAGTTAAATTAAATTGGTAAAGAAAAGGGAAAAAGCGGTGGAATTAAGCATTCTTGGACAGTGTGTTATCTTTTTTTATCTTATTTTTTCTATCGATGGAAGTTTTGTGAATATTTTTTACTTTTTAAAGTGAAAGTTTCAGATTTTCTTCTTCTATTTCTTTTTTTATCTATGGATTAAATTCTTTCCTCTACTTCTACAATATTGGTTGGGATTGATTTTTTGTTTTTATTTGGTTTCATTTAAGAACTTTATTTCTTCCAAAGCCTGAAACATAAGAGAAGATTTAAGAGGTGTATAAAGAAGGTAGCAACATTAGAGGGAAAAGAAGGTACAATGCCACTTGGAGGTTGAGACCTGGAAACATTGCTTTTTTTTGTTCCCTTTGATCATTTTGACCATGCACTTAAAAGGCTTCAGCTTGTTTATAAAGAAGGGCATGGATTGTTTACGCAGGTGCTCTCTGGATGCTTGTTGCTAGCTGGAAAGAAGTGAAAACAAAGATTTGTTTTTAAACTAGAGTGGCAGTGTTTATTCATTGGAACGATGACATGACATCAAAAAGAAACCATAACACTACAACAGATTATGTCGGGAATTCAAAAATTATTAGAAACAATAGGAAGAATTGAGAAGAGATTGGAAAATATTGAAGATATAAATTTTAATGTGGTAAAACTTGATGGAAAAATGGAAGATACTCAGCAAATGGAAAAAGTGGAGGCTGGAGTCCTAAAAACCCAGGGGGAAAATGAACAAAGAGGCAAGATAACCATGGATATTGACAGTGAACTGAGTGTGGTTGGAGATGGAAAGAGTGGAACAAGGAACGGGAAGATAGATGGAAAGGTGCTTCACTACAGATTTCATGGTATAGAAGAAAGAAAAAGAGAAGAATGGAATTAAGGGAGCTGATGGAGGGTTTCGAGATTTTATAAGATATGTAATAAGTAACAAGTTGCGAAGAGAAGTCCAAACAAATTTGATTAAGGAAATAGCGAGAAGATCAATTCCACAAGTGGCAAAAGAAATAGGACTACACTATTACTGGAAAGGCACAGGTTGAGATATGAAAACTAATAATAAAATACTAGTCAAATTTAGTTAAAATTAGAGCATTATGCTAAAAATGTAGTGATAATGGTAAAGTTAGGTAAATAATTGATAATGATAACAATGTATACATATGTGTTGGTTTGATAAGAGGAAATTGGGTAAAAAAATTAATGGTAAAAGGGAAAAAGCAAGTTAAACTTAGTCAAACTATCGTTAAATAAATGACATAATGATGATAATAATGTAATAATTTGTATTGAAAGGGTAAAAGGGAAATTGGATATAAATTGTAAATAATGATTAAGAAAAGAGGCTTAAAAACTTTGTAAATTTGGTATAAATTTTTAAATGGTGAAAAAGGGGGAAAAGTTAAACACAGTCAAACTAAATGACTGATAATCATAATAATGTAATAATTTGTTTTGACATAATAAAAGGGAAAATTGGATATAAATTGTAAACAATGATTAAGAAAAGAGGTTTATTTTTTTTGTTAATATTAGAGAATTATGTTAAAAATGTAGTGTTAATGGATAAAGTTAGATAAATAATTGATAAGATTTAGTGTGTTTCACCCTCATTGAATTTTACATTGTATAAAATCGTATAATTTTTTTTTTTAGATTATTAACATAAGGAGTAAGAAAAAAGGATGCAAATTCAACTATAAACTAAGAAGTGAATTTCCTTTTCTTAAAAAAACCCAAAGCGATCACATGGTAAAATGTGAGAAATGTAATGGTGAATTTTCTATTTTGCACGGCGGGAAGAATGATATTTCAAAGCACTTGGACACACAGAAACATAAAAGATATTTAGATACTGCTGCATCTTCCTCCAAAATACAGGAAGTTTTTGGGAAAACAACTTATGAAGATGAAGAAAAGAAATTAGCATTAGCAGAAGGACTTATGTCTTTTCATGCTATTAATCACAATCATTCCTTCAGATCTATGGACTGTACATCACAAGTTGTCAAAAAGTTATTCAACAAAAAATTTGCCTGTGCTAGAACAAAATCCGAGGCAATTGTGTGTAAGGTGCTTTCCCTATATGCATTTTCAGAATTAAACAAAAATCTAGAAAAAATTAATTTTATATCCATATATTCTGACGCATCTAATCATAAGGATATAAAGTTATTTCCAGCCATTATTAGATTTTTTGATTCGGAAACTGGAATACAAATTAGAATTTTAGATTTCATTTCTTTGCCCGGCGAAACATGTGAAATAATTTTCAGTTCCATTATTAATATTTTGGAAAAAAACAATTTAAAACATAAAATAATTGCATATTGTGGAGACAACATGAACGCAAATTTTGGAGGAAAAGCGAGAAGAGGTCCAAATAATATTTTTTATAAATTAAACAAAAACCTTAATCAAAACATTATTGGTGTTGGTTGTGCAGCGTACATAATACATAACGTCATTCAAACAGCTGCAGACTTGTTGCCCGTAGATGTGGAAAATATTGTTGTTAAAATATATTCTTATTTCTCTATGTACACTGTGCATGTTCAAATGCTTAAAGAATTTTGTGAAACTGCGGAAGTCGAATATCAGAAAATACTTAAATACAGTAAAACACGCTGGTTAGCTCTTTTGCCAGCTGTCGAAAGAATTTTGAAAATATACGATCCTTTGAAATCCTACTTTCTATCACAGGATAAATGTCCTAGAATTTTAGAAGAGTTTTTTGAAAAAGAATCTTCAAAAATTTGGCTAGAGTTTATACACAATCAAGCATCTCTTTTTCAAAATTCTATAAAACTTATTGAAGGTGAGAAAATTTCGGTAATCGAAGTAGCAAATGAAGTTAATAATTTAAAATTTCAGTATCAAGAGCGGTTAGAAAATAATTTTATTCCATTAACTATCCGTAATAGTATAAGCCAGCTAGAAGAACAAGGTGCAATAAATCGTGCAGATATCATGAATCACGTTAAAAAGTTCTATAGTAACTGCATAGATTATTTAGAAGAGTGTATGGTACATTACAAAGATATTGAACATTTTCATTGGGTTGCATTAAAACAAGAACTTAATTGGAATGATGTGCAAAAATCATTTGATCATATTACTCAAAATTTCCCATATAGTAATATTTCCAAAAATGATCTTTTTGATGAGGTATCATTATTAAATATATATATTGATAAGGAAAAGGTTAAATCTTGGGCATCAGCAAAAATCACAATAGAGAACAAATGGTTAGAAATATTTCATCATTTTGAAACAAACCATGTTCCATACAATAATGCACTAAAAATTGTGGAATACGCGCTGTCCTTACCAGGAACTAATGTTGCAACTGAACGCGCTTTTTCTACGGTAAATAAAGTGTGGACATCAGAAAAATCACAATTAAGTGTTGAGACTTTGAAAGCCATTTTATGTGTGAAATATAATTTAACAAATTCTTGTGAAAAATTTCATGACCTTTTAAACAACGACAGCAATCTACTAAAAAAAATTCACTCAAGTATGAAATATGCCAAAGAATAAAATAATACTGTGCATAATTTTGTATATATATTTAATAAATATAAATGTAAATAAATGTATTATATTTGTATATTGTACTTATGTTGAAAGAAAAAAAAATATTACAATACTATTTTTGCGTTTTATGAAAATTTTTGTTGCTCCATATAAAATTTTTAATCAAGACACACACACACACACCGGTCAATGGTGTCCCTCTTTACCAATCTTAAAATCTGGTCACCTTAGCATAGAATAAAGTTAGCATACTTGAAGTGAAATAGGCTTTTGTTATGTTTAGGTTGCATTAGCTAAAATGTGCCAATACCGTCCTTGTTGGTAAGAATTGTTGTCATGTTAGAAGAATGACTAAGGCTGATAGCCTAATCTACTCTGTATTAAATAAATAAAATGGATGGAAGGAAATGAAAGAATACAGAAAAGGTTAGTGAGGCATTTAGTGGCCTATGGATGAGAATGGTGGCAGATTAGTAAGAAAATTGTTTGGAATGTGCATATATATTCATATGTGGCCATAGCAACATAATAAATAGAAATAAAAAGCATGATTGATTTTTACTGTTTTTGATGAAAGTGAGAGGATTAGTGAAGGCTTGGTGCAGCAAGGATTCCACTATCTTACTATTTTATTTTTCTTTATGTACACTGAGAGCATATTCACCAAAGACAAATTCCTTGTGTGTCCAATCACACTTGGCTAATAAACTATTCTATTCTATTTTACTCTACTCTATTCATTTCTATTTCAATTCTAACAAGGAGTTTAGCTTCTCTCTCTTGAAAATGTAAGCTGGCATAAGGCATTATAATGCAAGCTAGCCTTAACTTTCAAACAGTTCATTTAGTGACCAAAGTTACAATGGTATTGAAAAAAGTGTCTAATGACCATTTTCACACTTAGCGACCATTTTCACACTTAGCGACCGTTGCAGCATCCTCATGGTCATGTGATCAAAATTTTGATGTTTGGCAACAGATTCGTATTTATGATGGTTTCAGTGTCCTGGGGTCATGTTTGACAAAATATAACATTTTTCATGAAGCCCCCCCCTCTCAATGGGGTCCCTCTTTACCAATCTGAAAATCTGGTCACCTTAAGCATCTTCCTTATTGTCCAGCGATTCCACTTCTTCCCTTTGAAAATGAAGCCCTGAATGAAACACCATCATTATTCTAAAGGATCCTTTGGGGAGAGTGGATGCCGAGGGCTTGAAAGGGCATCCAGTGTGAGGATTTGGATTTTTGATTTATTGGACATTTATAGGCCGCCCTTTTCCCTGAGGGGACTCAGGGTGGCTTACAATCACAAAGGAAAGGGAGTGTAGGACAGTACAAAAAGAAATGTGAACAAAAGTAAATTAAACAATAAAACTCAACATTCGGGAGGGGCGAAAATAGACTCATCCCCAGGCCTGACGGGCTAGCCAGTTCTTGAGGGCTGTGCGGAAGGCCAGGACGGTGGTGAGGGTACGAATCTCCACGGGGAGATTGTTCCATAGTGTCGGAGCCGCAACAGAGAAGGCTCTCCTCCGGGTAGTCGCCAGTCGGCACTGACTGGCGGATGGAATACGGAGGAGGCCAACTCTATGCGATCTGATGGGACGAAGGGAGGTAATTGGCAGAAGGCGGTCTCTCAAATAGCCAGATCCACTACCATGGAGCGCTTTATAGGTGGTGAGTAGGACCTTGAAGTGCACCCGGAGATCGACAGGTAGCCAGTGCAGCTCGCGGAGGATCGGTGTTATATGGGCGAACCGTGGTGCGCCCATGATCACTCGCGCGGCCGCATTCTGGACTAGCTGAAGTCTCCGGATGCTCTTCAAGGGCAGCCCCATGTAGAGCACATTACAGTATTCCAGCCTGGAGATCACAAGGGCTCGAGTGACTGTTGTGAGGGCCTCCCGATTCAGGTAGGGCCGCAACTGGCGCACCAGGCGAACCTGGGCAAATGCCCCCCTGGTCACAGCTGAGAGATGGTGGTCAAAAGTCAGCTGTGGGTCCAGAAGGACTCCCAAGTTGCGGGCCCTTTCTGAGGGG
Organism: Thamnophis elegans; assembly: GCF_009769535.1. Lineage (NCBI taxonomy): Eukaryota > Metazoa > Chordata > Lepidosauria > Squamata > Natricidae > Thamnophis > Thamnophis elegans. The sequence goes on along the minus strand of NC_045542.1, from coordinate 172,500,304 downwards.
TGTAAGTTTTGTCCCCCCAGCCTGAGTGATGGTATGTTGGTCAAATTTTTGGGAGGAAAACACAACAGCCACTCGGTCTTGTCTGGGTTGAGTATCAGCTTGTTTGCTCTCATCCAGTCTTTAACGGCCTCGAGACCCCGGTTCATCACGTCTACCGCTTCATTGAGTTGGCACGGGGCGGACAGATACAACTGTGTATCGTCCGCATATTGGTGATATTTTATCCCGGGTCTTCCAAGTAATTCGCCTCAGTGACGGGTGACTTCAAAGACCCCTTGAAGTGTCGTCCCCCCCACCCCGAGACTCCCATCAGAGAAGCCAGAAAGGGGCTCCTGAGTGGGATAATGCAGGGATGGAGGCAGACCTGGGGACCAGAAGGACGCCCAATTGAATATCTGACGCAGAGAAAGGAGAAGCCCAGTCTATCCCTGAAGACCCCAAAGACCCCCAAATGGCTTCCTTCAGAGCCGCGTCTGTCTCTCCGCGCTCTTCCCGACAGAATAGGCTCCTCCCACTCCTGTCGGAACCCTTTTCCCGCTTCTCCATCTTAGGGAATCCCACTGGGAGAGAAAGAGCAAAGGGGTGGAGTCACGCAAGCTCCCACCTCGCTTACCTGTCATCGAAGGAGAGAGTCTCACTCAACTCCCCCCCCCAGCAGCAATAATGGTCCCTCACCCTTACCGTGGTTCCCCCTCCCCGCCCTTCGCTTCCAGGGCTCCCGGCCAATGTCCCTACAAGCAGCAACAACAGGCGGAGCCAATGGAGGCTTCCCACAAGCGCCGCCCCAAGAAACAGGAGGCGGGGCTTGACAGAGATATTTCGGAGTTGGGTTGCCAGGATTCAGTTGCGCCAATGGGAAGCCTCCCTTCTGTTGAGTCATCTGTCTCCGGGCAGAATCTCTGGTGATATCTCCCTACGGAGAAAGCCGAAAGCCTTTGAACACAAAGCGGGGCTACGCCGTTTGTGAGCAGCGCAACTGGGGAGGACGGGACACTTTTCCGTGTCCACTTTGGGGGGGGGGGGACAAAGAAGACATAGGTGGTCCCTGAGCGAAGCAATCTCTCGGTGTGGCAACGACTGCTGAGATGTAGGAATCCCAGGCTACTAGCCTGTTTTTCCCACGACCCCCGTGACACGTGTCTCTAGCCTTCCAGGCTACGATCAACTCTTGCTTTCCAGAGGACTCTCTCTATGATTCTCCCCCTTCTCCTTCACGGGGAGCCCGTTTCTTTGGCCTCTGTAGGAAGTTTGACGTCTGAGAAGCATCAGGCGATGAGGATGTTTTTAACATTTATCTCTGTCTTCCAGCGTAGTGGCTGTTTTTCCCCCCCTCCGCACTCTTCTCACGATCCTTAATTGCATAATTATTACAAATTCCATAAATACTGAAGCTCGATTTTCTTTTCTTTTTTTAAAATGGTAGTTATTAAACTTTCCAACATTTAAAACACAAAACCTAAATTTACACCTATAACAGCCTTTCCATATCGGTGTCAATATCTTTCGTAACGATCCTATTTACAAAAATTCTAACTCTATATCACTATCCTAAATTATGTCCTTACTTAAATTATAATAACATACACACACATCGATATCATATATTTCTTATAAATTTTGCATTCTATATATTATACTTTTTCATCTTATACCTTAAGTTTTACGTTTACTCTCAAGCCAGGAGTACCATCTATTCCCCACAAAATTTAAACCTTTATTGAAAATTTAAAACTTTAAACTACAAATACTTTTAAAAATAGTTAGTTACAATCCTTTTTGACAGTACTAACAATAACCATTTGTTATTAAAATACATTTTTAGACCTTCCTAATTATTCCTATATCCATACCTCTATGTTTCTAAGCTATACCTTTCTTATTCCAAATTTGATAGTACTTGGTTTCTTCCCTCTCCTTCATGTCTATAGGCAGTCTATCCATTTCTGCACATTCATAGATTTTCCTTCTTATAATAGGGTCTGGAGGAGTATCTGTTTCCAATTCTGTGTTAAGATAATTCTACTTGCAGTTAATATATGTAATGTTATGTATTGTAGTTTTTTTCCCCATCAAAAATACCCAGGAGGAACAATTCCGGCCTCAGCTCTATCCTCTGTTCAATTATCTCTTCCAGCCACTTTCTTAGCTTACACTAATATTTCCTAAACTTGGGTTAGAAAGTGCGAAGCTGAAGCTCGATTTTCAATGTCAGAGTCTGCATTCCCATTTCTTGGAGAAATATTGATGTATCTCCTGGGATTTATTTACGCAAAGGTAAAAAATCAAATGCATCGCTCCGGGCAGCCTTTTGTGGGATATTTGGGGGATGGAAAGGGATTGTCCCTTCTGGCTACCTCACCTGCTCCAGAAGAAGAAGAAGGAGCAGATAACTAAGAGGATGAGGCGTCTGTTTGCTGGTGCTTATGCCCCACCATCGGCAAAGGCCTTCGATGACCACCAGATGGCAGCCACGGCCCACAAAACTTGCATCCGCCTTGCTTGGCCAGTCCTCGCAGCCCTCGGCAGGACCAGTAGGGGCAGCAGAGATGCAAAGAAAATCGTTCCTAATGATTTCCCTAGCACTGTGCGGGGCAGAGCAGGCCTCTGCCGGCCTTTAAGGCGAGCGTGGGGCGGGGAGTGAAGTTCTCCGTGAATCTCAACCGCCCCGTCGGCTGGACCCGCGCAGGTCATTGAACGGAGAGGAGAGGTTGGGCAAGAAAGAGAACCCCTTCCCACTGCCGCTTCCGGGATGACTTTGGGCCAGCATCTCCCCACCACCCATCTCGGTCTCTTTCCCACTCCCTCTCTTTTACTTTCTCTCGATCTTTCTCTCCCTCTCTTCCTTTTTCTTCCTCCCTTTCTCTCACTTTCTCACTCTTTTCCTCTCCCTCCCTCCTCTCTTCCTCTCACTCTCTTTCTCTGCCTCCCTCTCTCTTTCCCTCCCTTTCTCTCCCTCTTTTCCTTTCCCTGCCTCCTCTCTTCCTCTCTCTCACTCTCTTTCTCTGCGTCCCTCTCTCTCCCCCTTCCTCTCCTGTTCTTTCTCTTCCTCCTTCTTTCTCTCCCTCCCTTTCTTTCTCTCTCTCCCTTTCTTTCTCTCCCTCTCTCTTTTCCTCTCCCTTCCTTCTCCCTTCCTCTCTCTCACACTCTTTCTCTGTGTCCCTCTCTCTTCCCCCTTCCTCTCCTGCTCTTTCTCTCCCTCCCTCTTTCTCTCCCTCCCATTTTCTCTCCCTCCCTTTCTTTCTCTGTCTCCCTCTTTTCCTCTCCCTTCCTTCTCCCTCTCTCTCACTCTCTTTCTCTGTGTCCCTCTCTCTCCCCCTTCCTCTCCTGCTCTTTCTCTCCCTCCCTCTTTCTCTCCCTCCCATTTTCTCCCCCTCCCTTTCTTTCTCTCTCTCCCTCTTTTCCTCTCCCTCTCTTTCTCTGTGTCCCTCTCTCTCCCCCTCTTCCTCTCTCGCTCTTTCTCTCCCTCCCTTCCCTTTTCTCCCTCCTTCTTTCTCTTGTTCTCTTTCCCTCCCTTCCTCTCTCTCGCTCTTTCTCTCCCCTCCTCTCTCTTGGTCTCTTTTTCCCCCTCCCTCCCTCTCTGTCTGTCTGCCTCTCTCTCTCTGTTTCTTGCTTTTCATGCCCGGGCACTTTCTGCAGCTGCTGGAACTCCGCCCGCGTTTGTCGCGTGACATCGGGGCGTGTAACACAACCCTTGACTTTGTGAAGCCAGTCTACCGGGACAACGTTTGTGCGTTGTGTCCTTTGCTTGCCAAGCGTCCTCGGCAATGAATCCTTTTTCGGATGGCAGTTTCTTCGCGGACACAACACACGCACACACGCGCGCACGCACACACTCGCAAGAGCTACTGCGGGGGGGGGGGAAGCCTGCCAAAGGCCCTCATATACTCCCCCACCCCACCTAGGCTGATCACTGAAATACCTACTGTAGTCCTGGCGGGCGCGCGCGCACACACACACACACACACACGAAGATGGGGCGCTCCTCTCCCGCACCAATGTTGTTCCCCTCAGTGTGTCAGAACCAAGAACGACTGACACAGGAATCTAGGCGACGGGGTAGAAGACAGAGCCTCTGAGCAAGAGCAAAGTGCGTTTCCCTCCCCCTGGGGTCAGTGCCTGGGGTCAAAGACCAAGGATTGCCTTGGTGGGGGGTGTCACCTGGAGTATTCCAACTACGGACTCTTTGGAAAATAAAAGTCGCCGTCAGTGATTGGCTTATTGCCACCTAATCAAGCAGAAGCGGGGTCCAATTTCCCCCAAGAAACCGAGAGTCGCAATCGTCCTTTGCTTTGCAACGCCCCTCCCCACTCTGCAGCCCCTCCCACACTCCGCTGGACCCACGCCAGGGGTTTTCCTCACTTGGATGGGACTTTCCACGAAGAGGCCAATCAAAACTCTGAAAAAGGCTTGGTCACTAGTTGCCAGGCAGGGGAAGTCGTTTTCTCGTCCGATTCCCCACTTAAGCTACGCGGCTGCCTTGAAAGCTTCACCTCTTTGCGGAAGAGATTCGTTTCCCCCGCCCCCCAAGGCTTTATTAAAGTTTATTGTACTATAAAATACAATATAATTAAAGATTTTTGAAAAGAAGATAGAAAGAAGAAAATTAAAAATGCGTTGACCCTTTTCAGTACAGTGAAAATACATTTGACTTTTGAATTATATTTAGTTATTACCGGCCATTTCTAAAACTAAATTTCTAAAACAATTATTCAATCTGAAAACTAAGGCCTATTTTTCCCCTATTTCAAGCCTAAAAAAGAACCGATTTCCCAATAAAAACAGGACCAAGTAAAAATCTTCTGTTTAAAAATCTTTGCGTTGCCGTCCCAGCCAAATCCATTTTCCCCACCCATTTTTTTTCAATTGTGAGGAGAAAAAGGACGTTTCCATTTACACTTATTTAATTTTCTGCACGTCATCATCTACAGGCAGTCCTCGCCTTCATTTAGTGACCATTCAAAGTTACGACGGCACTGAAAAAAAGTGACTTATGTGACGTCCCATTTTTCGCACTTACAACCATTGCCACATTCCCCACGTTCATGTGACTTATATTCAGATGCTTGACAATTGACTCACAATTATGACGGTTGCAATGTCCTGGGGCCATGTGATTTTTGCAACCTTCTGACATGCAAACGCACTGGGGAAAGCCAGATTCACTTAACAGCCGTCGTGTTACTCATTTAACGACTGCAGTGATTCTGTTAAATGTGACCAGAAAAGGCAAAAAAATGTGGCAAAACCCACTTAAAAGAGTTTCCCGCTCAGCAACATACAGTTTGAGCTCAGTTGTCGTTGTATGCTGAGGACTACCTGTATAATAGCAAACGTTGCCTCCAGAAGTTGTTAATGCTCCAACACTGGAAGTTTTCAAGAAGATATTGGACAACTATTTTTCTGAAGTCGTGTAGGGTTTCCTGCCTGAGCAGGAGGTTGGACTAGAAGATCTCCAAGGTCCCTTCCAACTCTGCCATTCTATTCTATTCTATTCTATTGTTAAAATCATTATTTTTTCCCAAAGTCCTTCACCAACATGCCCCAAAAGGAAAATGTTTACTTCCAATTTTATATTCCTTTTTAAACATCCACAGAATGGATTCTTCTGCCATCATGAAATCCATGGGTTTCTGGCTCCTTTGGCCCTCCCTCCCTCCCCCCACCCCACCCCCACCCCCCAAAAACCCTACAAACCACAATCAACATCGCTTCCCTTTCCAAAAGCACAAAAGGGACAGGAACAGACAGGCACAGTTGAGTAATATCTTTATTCGAAAGAAGAAGCATTAGCCAGCCTGGAAGCATTCCTATTCTGCAGTGGTTGCAAAAAATAATTATTATTAAGGAGCTGATTTTGCAGGACATAATTTTTTTAGGGGGGGGGGGAGGATGTGATTGTGCAGAAGAGAACACTAGTGGAGAAAAAAACCCTTACTAATTCTCCAGCAAGCGCAAGCTAAATCACTGTCCAGGGTCCTGAAAAAGGGATAGGGGCCTCTCCCATTGTCTACGCAAACAGGCTTTCACATTCTATTCATCATGAGCAAGCAAAGTGTAATTGTACTTTCAGGGAGTTTGCCTGGGATGGCAGCTTTCACAGCTGAGGCAGGCAGAGGTTGCCCGGAGACAGACCAAGATGTGTGTGTGTGTGTGTGTCATTGAAGAGCGATGCTAAGTGATTGTCCGCATTCCCTTCCCCAAGGACAAAGCCCCAAACCATGGAGCTGATCAGAAAGGGTGGGGAGAGGTGGGGGAGGATGAGTAACAGAGAGGGTTCCCCTTTTAGCTAGCCATGGTTCGGGGGGGGGGGTGGACCAGGTGCCCCCTTAAAACTGGCCTTCTCTACCACTAGGGGCTTTTCGACAAAGGTCCTGCGTTTTCTCTCAATAAAGGATAATATTTTGTACCTCAGGGTTGACATGAGGGGTTCTTGATGCTCTCTGAGCTTCCTACATCTTTCCCTGAAAATAAGACAGGGTCTTATTTTCTTTTGATGCCCAAAATAAGGCTCTTGGCCTGATTTTCGGGAAGGCCTTGTTATTTCTGAGGTGCAGGAGTTGGCGAGTGTAGTTACCTCATGGCTGCTGCTGTGTTGCAATATTTTCGGGGTGGGCTTATTTTGAAAGCCCGATTGGGCTTATTATTTAGGGGGGGTATTTGGGGGGGGAAACAGGGCAGGTAACTGCATCAGTGCTGACTGTGTTACCTAGGTCAGGTCAGGAAACATCTACAAGAAGACAGCCAAGCTCCCTTCTAGCACTGATAATATTAGCTAGTTGGTTCATCGAAAGGTCTGCATGGAAGCAACCACGCTCAGAGAGCACCAAGGACTCTCCCACGCCTCCCCTCCCCCAAGCTCTCTCACTCCAACCCCCCCCCTCCTACATTTCCCTCTAGACCCAATGCTTGGAAGACAAGGGATCGCAGGATCTACTGGGAATGTTGCACTTCTGGGATCTCCAACAAAGGCAGTGGGGAAAAAATGTTGGCAGTGGGGCAGAGAGTGTCCCCCCACCCCGCTTTCTGGTTTGCTCTGGAGTCGTCGCGAGTGTCAGAAAAAGAAAAGTGTGCAGCACAAGTGTAAATGTAGCTGACAGGGGGAGGGGAGGCGGAGAGTCAATCCTGCAATCGTGGTTTACCTGGAAGGAAAGAAAGAAAGTGGGGGTGAGAATTCTGGGTGGGAGAGACGTTGGAGAGAAAGTCCCGATGTATAATGCTGTGGATGGGGGGCTTCCTAGAGTCACCCTTTCCTCTAGATGCCTTGAGACACATCCCCCCCACTTCAGAATGAAGCCCCCCCCCGCTGAGGAGCTAAGTGGGGAGAAACCAACCCATCAAGGCTTCCTCTACACAAACCTCAACTCAGCTGTATGCTGAATCACGCAGATGGTTCAACTACTTTAGGGATAAGGACTATGGAGGGGGAGGAGGGTTTCCCAAAAAAAAATCAAGAGGGAGGCCACAATGCTACAACTGGAGCTCCCTCCCCCTTTCTAGTTACGGCTCCCATCTTGACTGGTTTGACCCGTTGCAGAATCCTCTAGATTGCCTCTCTTCAGTCTTCAAATTGACGGTGTTTGTTTAACAAAAAAACAAATTGCGGTTTGTTGAAGAAGCGACGGAGTCCAGAGACATACACGCAACGTTTCACGCGTCACATGCATGAAAGGAACCTCCCTCATGCAAAACCTCAAGTGGCCACTCGGGGGCGGAACAGAGATGCCCACTGGCTGCCTCCTAGTGGCTCTCTGGGGTTTTGCAGTCTTCCCCCACTTCCTAGCTGAGCCTGAGATCTGGGTCCTACTGTGAAACTTCCCGACCCAGCTGATACCAACCTAGTGAATTCCGGCTCCCTTCCCCTCCCCCCCCAATGCGAAACTGGAGGGTCTCTGGGAACTCACAGGTTTCCTCGGCGATAGCTGGCCTCTCCCATCCTCCGGCTCTTTATCATCAGGCCGGTGCCAACCACAATGCCCACAAGGCCTATCGCCAGGCCCACCGCACACACCACGGTCTCGGTCGTCTCCTGGAGGGGCTGTGGGATATTGGCGTCTGTGGGAGGGGGAGGAGAAAAGGACAAGGTGGGGATGCTGCCCTCCGAGTAGCAGGCACTGCAGGAATTCCCTGGGAGTTTTTACAGTGGGGGTTGGGCTGGCAGTCAGCACAAATCCAATTTCAGTAAGTTGCAGAAGCCATGGGCTGCAAGGGACTTTGGAGGTCATCTAGTCCAACCTTCTGCCCAGAGCAGGAACCATCAAGCTTTCCCAGACAAATGGCTGACCAGCCCTTTCTTGAAACCTTCCAGGAAGGGACCTCCCCCCCCCATGGCTTCAAGTGGCAGGTGGTTCCCCTGCTTTATTGCTTTCCCCATCAGGAAAGGCCTCCTTTAGCTCAAATTCGGATCCCACCCTGTGGAGTTGCCACCCGTTGCTTCTACCTTACCTGGGGAATGTCTCCTTCCCCACGTCTACCACCCTGAGAGACCCCTGCCTCTGTGGGAAGATGCCACCATGTCTCCCATCCCCTTCCTCCTTCTCCCCCTCAGACTAAGATCCTGAATAGGATTTGATGCCCAACCCCAGGCCTCTCGCCATCTTTGTCCCTCTTTTCTGCCTCTTTAAGGTGTGGGGAGGGGGATCCCCCCATCTATTCAGCAGCACCACCTGGAACATCTGGGTAGATGTAGGAGAGACGGGCATGAGGAAGGCAATCTTGGGAGTGGAGTCTTCCAAAGGGGACACTGTCCCCTTTTCAAACTGCTTTAAATACATGGGACCCCTGACCCAAAAGTTTGCCCACCTTCTGCCACACCTCTGCCCCCTCGTTCTGCTTACGCCAAATCTTGCCCAGGGGCTTCTGGAGGCCCCAATGTTCCACCTCGCAGCTGTAGATGTCTTCCTCGTTTGGGACGAAGGGCAGGTAGGAGAACCGACGGAAGGCGTGGTCCTTCTTGGGGTAGTAATCCATGGTCTGCACCCCTTCGGTCACCGGCTGGCCGTTCTTCGCCCAGGTCATGTTCAGCACCGGCGGAGAGAAGTTGTCTGCCATGCAGATCAGAATGTTGGGCTCCTCCATCTCCACCGTCCTCTCCGTGTACACCATCAATTTTGGAGGCTCTGCAGGGGGAGAGAGGAGAGGGGCTTCGGTTTGGAGGAGGGGTACCTTGACTTCCTTCAACCCTTGGAAGAAGGCCATCCTTCAACAATGAGAAGGTCCTCAGGAGAAGTCTGAAGTACATCCAGCTGGGATCAGGAGTCCACTGATGGCCCATTGAGTGGTTAGGGGCAGCGAGAGAAAAGATTGGGGTTTGGACCTGGTCAGTCAATCAATCAGAATAGAGCTGGAAGGGACCCTGGAGGTCTTCTAGTCCAACCCACTGCTCAAACAGGAGACCCTAGACCACATCAGGTCACAAGGTTCCCACATGGCGTCAAGATTAATATTTGTTTGCTTTTATGCTGCCCTCCTTCCCTTCAAGATAATTCTGGCTGCTTACGATGTTCAAGAGGAGGAAGGGTGCCTGAGGAAATGCCTCACAAGCTGAGTTGTGGTTTTGTTCGAAAGTATCTCCTTCTCCTTCCCCCTCCCATCCCCCCACCTTGTGAAGAATAATCTGGGCAGGCAGGAAGACTCAGGAGGGGGAAGGGCAGAAACGAACCACTCAGCCAAGCCTTAATTAAGGTCATAGACCAGCATAGAAAGGGTGGAATGCAAACAGCAATTGTAGGAGTGGGGGAGGGAAAGGCAGAGATAGAAGGAAGAGGAGGAAGAGAGGAGACTGAGAGGAGAGAGTGAGTGAGAGAAAAGAGAGAGAAGAGAGAGTAAAAGAGGAAGGACAGAGACATAGAAGAGAGACAAGAGGAGAGAGAGAAAATAGAGAGGGGGAGAGAGAAGAGAAAGGGAGAGAAGTGAGAGACAGGAGAGAGAAGAGAGAGGAAAGAAAGAAGAGAACAAGAGGGAAGAGAGAGAAGAGAGAGAGGAGAGAGAGGAGAGAGAAAGAGAGCGACTGAGAAAAGAGAGAGAAGAGAAAAAGGGGGGAGAGGGAGAGAAGAGAGAAAAGAGAGAGAAGAGAGAGAGGAAAGAAGAGAACAAGAGGGAAGAGAGAGAAGAGAGAGAAGAGAGAGAAGAGAGAGAGGAGAGAGAAAGAGAGAGACTGAGAGAAGAGAGAGAAGAGAAAAAAGGGGGGAGAGGGAGAGAAGAGAGAAAAGAGAGAGAAGAGAGAGAGGAAAGAGAAGAGAACAAGAGGAAAGAGAGAGAGAGAAGAGAAAAAGAGAGAGAAGAAAGAGAGAGAAGAGTTACAGGGATGGCAAAACAAAGAGCTGAATTCCCCTCCCCCCATCGCTTGAGTTCATGGGGAAGCATCTTCCAGGGATCCATCTGGTGTAACCCTCCCCCACCTCCCCAAATGTCCTCTGGATTTCAAGTGGGCCCATCCAGGGGTAGCAGCAAGAGAGGGGGGGTCAAAAGACCTAGACTCCTCTTGTAAAGGAGGGGCAAGGCAGCTCCAGGGTCCTGTCTGCCATCTTGACTTTTTTGACTCCCCTCCCCATGATGCCAGGGCTCCGCTGGGGATGAGGAGGAAGGAAGAGAAGGAAAGCCCCCCCCCCCCTCTCTCCCATCCCTCTCACGGTAGTGGCAGGCGTGTAGTTGGATCTCTTCATCAGGATCTCCAAATTGGACTGCAGGACAGCGATGTTCCCTTGGGCGCCCTCGGCCTGGAAGCTGGTGAAGCGGCCGAACTCGGGCAACCGCCAGATGGTCTGCCTCTCCTCCAGATCTACGTGGAAAATCTCATCGTCGTTGAACTCGAACATGAACTCGGAGCTGCTGCTGGTGTTCCGGCGGGTTTTCTGGACGAAGGCCACCTGGGACAAGATCTCCTCGCCAGGGGTAGAGGGGATGTCCTGGGCTGAAAGAGGGAGGGAGGGAGCAGTCAGTCTTTTAAAACTTTTTTAAAAAAGCCACAGCCCCCCACCTCTGAAAAAAAAACACCAAAGGGGGGGTAGGAGGGAGAAGAGGTTGTGGGGTAGACGCTAGAAAGGGTCTCAAAAACAGCTTCTATCCCAGAACAGTAACTCTACTGGATAGCACAGAGGTCTTCAAACTTGGCAACTTCAAGACTTGTGGACTTCAACTCCCAGAATTCTCCAGCCAGCTCTGCTCTGGGAGTTGAAGTCCACAAGTCTTAAAGTTGCCAAGTTTGGGGACCCCTGTTATCAGTGCAATATTAATGCAGGTATCGGGGTGGTGGTGGTGTTTCAATTGAATTGTATAGAATGCGGAGGATGTGCGCTTGGGTGCTTTATTTTTATAGTTTTCTTATGTATAATGTATTTATTTACTTATTTGCTTATTCACTTATTCACTTATTTAATTATTTATTGGAATTTGTCAAACAAAACTGAGAACAAGAGTCGCCATGGGCAAATAGGCAGCCATCTAAACTCAATAAAATAAAATAAGATAAAAAAATAAAAATAAGATAAGATAAGATAAGATAAGATAAGATAAGATAAGATAAGATAAGATAAGATAAAATAAAATAAAATAATAAAATACAATAATAAAATAAAATAATAATAAAATAAAATAAAATAAAATAATAAAATAAAATAATGAAATAAAATAAAATAATAAAATAATAATAAAATAAAATAATAAAAACTAATACAATAAAATAAAATAATGAAATAAAATGAAATAATAAAATAAAATGAAATAATAAAATAAAATGAAATAAAATGAAATGAAATAATAAAATAAAATAAGCAAGTAAATAAGTAAATAAGTAAAGCTAATAAAAACACAAGGACAGGGAGGATAGTCACATTAGTGCGCTTATGCACCCCCCCTCTACTGGCCCCTTAAGTCCGAAGTATGTACTCTGAAGATGACATTTTAATTTCGTCGTAAGAGGTGCAATAATAATAAAGCCTATATCAATATTAATATTAAAGAGGGCAGAGAAGAGCAACCAGGATGACGAGGGGACTGGAGGCTAAAACATACAATGAACGGTTGCAGGAACTGGGCCTGGCTGGTCTAGGGAAGAGAAGGACCAGGGGAGACAGGACAGCAGTGTTTGCGTATTTGAGGGGCTGCCACAGAGAGGAGGAAGGGGGGGGTCAAGCTATTTTCCAAAGCCCCCGAAGTCCACAGAAGGAATCATGGATGGAAACTGAGCAAGCAGAGATTCAACCCGGAAACAAGGAGAAATTTCCTGGCCGTGAGAACAATCCACCCACGGGACAGAAGTTGCCGTCAGAAGTTGTGGGAGCTTCGGCACTTGAAGCTTTCAGGAAGAGACGGGAAAAAGTGGTGTAGGTTCTCCTGCTTGGGCGGGGAGGAGTGGACTAGATGGCCAACAAGGTCCCTTCCAACTCTGTTAATCTTTAATCTGTCCGTTGTCTATACATGTTCGAGCGAGAGAGGGAGCGGGCGGGGCAAAGGCGGCGCCACCCCCGAAGGATTTAGGGGCCGAAGGGTGGTCCCAACTCGGGGAGGGGGGGCTTCTCCCTTGTCTGCTCCCTTCCTCAAACACCCCCCACCCGAGTTCCGGGGGCGCCCGGGGGGGGGGGCGGACGGTAAAAGCAATTACCTCCCCAAGGAGGGAGGGTCTCTCTTTGAGCCAAGATTAGATCCCCGGTGGATCTTTCTCGCCTGGGGAGGATCAGGCTGATTGTTTTTCCCCAGCTCGCGGGGCGGTGGCCGCGTTCCTACGAAACTGCCGAACTGGGCAGAACTTTTTCCGGGTCCGCGGAATGGCCTGGAGTCGCGGCGCGCGCTGCCCGAGGGCTGGATTCGCCCGTCGCAAGCGGCTGGGCCGCCGACGGTCAGAAAGGGTGTCGGGGGGGGGGTGTCTTTTCCTTGGGTGGGGTGGGGTGGACTAGATGACCTACAAGGTCCCGTCCGACTCTGTGTTGATCCGACCACACCCGAGTTGCTGCGGCCAGCGAGTTGCTTGCACAGGAAGCCACGGAAAGCCCCCCCCCCCTTTCTTAGAATAGCCGGTCCTGAGAATGCCACCCCACCGCCCACCCACCTCGCTAACTTTCCCACGGATCGGGTGGGCAGTGAGAATCGGTTCGCGTCCCGCTCCCGACTTTGCTCACTCGGAAAATGAAGGGGGTTGGGTGGAAAGTTCGAAGGAGGGGGGGGGGGTCTGAGATTCACCCCCTCTTCTTCCGGACAGGGGGGGTACAGCCTCGGCTTCTTTACCCTCCCTCCCTTTCAGCCACCCCTCTTCCCCCTCCCTCGCTCCGAGGGACCCCCGGAGAGGCGCCCCCTACCTCTCCCGAGCTCAGCCAGGGCCAGGAACAGCAGAAGCAGCCGCGCCAGCCCCAAGGGACCCCCCGCTTCGTTGCCTTGGCCAGCCATGGAGACTTCGGTCACAGCAGCGGGACGGCGAGAGGGAAAGTGGAAGCGACGCGTCGCGCGGGGCAATTTAGCTCCGCCGTCGGCTTGGCAGGGCGGCCGCGGCCGCTCGGCGGCCCAATCAGAAAAATCGGGCGCCGGTGACGCCGCTGTCGCCGGGTAAAGGAACTCCAGCAGGTGGACGATATGGGAGATAGAAGCCTCAGTCAATCAGCCAATCAGAATAGAGCTGGAAAGTACCGCAGTGGTCTCCAACCTTGGCAACTTTAAGACTCTGGGAGTTGAAGTCCACAGGTCTTAAAGTTGCCAAGGTTGGAGACCATTAGCCCAACCCACTGCTCAAGCCGGAGACCCTATATACCATTCCAGACAGGGGCTGTCCAGAACTTTTTTTTAAAACCCTCCAGTGTTGGAGCACCCGCAACCTCTAGTGGCAAGCTGTTCCACTGGTTAATTGTTCTCAATGCCAGGAAAATTCCAGGATCCTTTCAAATCCATTCAGATCCCCCCCGAGGCTCGGCGAGGGATTCAGCAGCTGCTCTTGCAAGTGGGGGGGGGGGGGGGCCGACAGGTTTAGCCCCGCCTTGACCATGAAAGCCGGCTGGGTGAACCAGTCCTTCCCTCACAGCCCGCCCTACCCCACAGGGTTGTCGTTGTCGGGGTGAAGTTTACTAGCCAGAGGGTTTAGGTTATGTTCACTGGCTTTGCATTGTAAGAGTCACTTTTTAACCGGGCGGCAAATACGGCTGAGGATTAAGTATAAAAAGACAGGGGATTAATTATTTTTTTGCAAAAAAAAAGGATGAAAAAAGTAGACCACTTAGTGAGGCGCTGGAAGAAGATCGCAATGTAGCCTGACAATGTAACCGAGTTACATTGACAAAGTGGCAACAATGGAAGAATCTGCCAGAAATAGAGTAGAATAGAATAGAATAGAATAGAATAGAATAACAGAGCCGGAAGGGACCTTGGAGGTTTTCTAGTCCAACCCCCTGCCTAGGCAGGAAACCCTATACAGTTTCAGACAAATGGCTATCCAACATCTTCTTAAAGACTTCCATTGTTGGGACATTCACAACTTCTGGAGGCAACTTCTGTTCCACCGATTAATTGTTCTGTCAGGAAATTTCTCCTCAGTTCTAAGTTGCTTCTCTCCTTGATTAGTTTCCACCCATTGCTTCTTGTCCTGCCCTCAGGGGCTTTGGAGAACAGCTTGACTCCCTATTCTTTGGGGCAGCCCCTGAGATATTGGAAGACTGCTATCATGTCTCCCCTAGTCCTTCTTTTCATTAAACCAGCCATGCCCAGTTCCTGCAACCGTTCTTCATATGTTTCAGCCTCCAGTCCCCTAATCATCTTCGTTGCTCTCGTTTGGCTGCAAGACAGAGATTTTCCGAGGTCAGAAAATAGACCAAGTAAACATAAAAAGAGGAAGCTAAAGTGCTCTGGGACTTTAGAATTCAAACAGATAGGCCACACAACGCACGCATGCATGCACACACGCGTGCGCACACACACACACACCGGCCTAACAATCCAAGCCTTGCTAGTCTCTGTTTCTCCCCTCTGGGAGGAGATTTTGAAGCATCTATTTCTATAGCAATATGGAGATTCTCTATGGTTTATTTTTATTTTATTTTATTTATTTATTTATTAGACTTATATACCGCTTCATAGGGCTTTCAGCCCCCTCTAAGCGGTTTACAGATTTTTAGCAAATTGAGTCAGCAAATTGCCCCCACAGTCTGGGTCCTCATTTCACCCACCTCGGAAGGATGGAAGGCTGAGTCAACCTTGAGCCGGTGAGATTTGAACCGCTGAACTGCAGATAACAGTCAGTTGAAGTGGCCTGCAGTACTGCACCCTAACCACTGCGCCACCTCGGCTCCTATCCATGGTCACAGCTGTCCCAAAGGTGCTTTTTCAAGAGGCAACCTGGACTACCTGGTTTTTCTTCGAAAGACGTTTCGCTTCTCATCCCAGAAGCTTCTTCAGCTCTGGGTCTTCTTCTTCACCAAATTATTCTCCAAAGCACCAGAGCGCAGGACAAGAAACAATAGATGGGAACTCGCCAAGGAGGGAAGCAGCACTGGATTAAGGAGAAACTTGACTTCCTGACAGTGAGGACAATTAACCAGTGGAACGGCTTGTGAAAAGAGACAGTTTTCTGAAATGGGTATAGGTTCTCCCGCTTGAACAGGGGGCTGGACTAGAAGACTTCCAAGGTCCCTTCCAGCTCATTCATTCTATTGTGTTGTTGTTAGTTACGAAGTCGTGTCCGACCCATCGCGACCCCATGGAGCATGTTCCTCCAGGCCTCCTATCCTGTTTTCTACATCCTCTGGAGTCCATTTAAGCTCATGCCTCCTATTTCGGTGACTCCATCTAGCCACCTCATTCTCGGTCCTCCCCTTCTTCTTTGGCCCTCCATCTTCTCCAGTGAATCCTTCCTTCTCATTAGGTGGCCAAAGTATTTGAGACTCATCTCCAGGATCCGGCCTTCTAAAGAGCAGTCGGGGTTGATCTCCTCCAGGACAGACCGGTTGGATCGCCTGGCAATCCAAGGGACTCACGGGAGTCTTCTCCTGCACCAGAGTTCAAAGGCCTCCATTCTTTGGCGCTCAGCCTTTCTTATGGTTCTATCCATCGCAGGATTACTAGATTCTGGAAGAGCTTTGTCCTTTATCCTTATCTTGTAAATTCACAGAATTCTTTTTTCCACTGTGTTTATTTATACATCCGAACTAGACTGTGATGTTTCTCTGTGTCATGTGTGTGTGTGTGTGTGTGTGTGTGTGTGTGTGTGTGTGTGTACAGGGGGGTATGTGCATAATGGTTATCTTTTGAGACCTGAGTGCAATGAAATTTCATTTTAACGTATGCTGATTCATGTACATTTAAAGTGACACTAAAGTTTTCATTCTATCCTGTCCTGTTCTGTCCTGTTCTGTCCTATTGCGGATAAGATAGACAAAAATATCTGGATAGAGGATGTGGAGTCTCTGGGGAAAGCAGAATAAAAGAGAAAAGGACTTGAAAAACTTACAAAATGCAAAGATCAGTAAATAGAAATACAAAAATAAATAAGTGGTAAAAAAAGCAATGTTACTGGTGACCACAATTGAGCCCTAAATTTTCCGCCACTAAGCAAGACAGTTCGAAGTGAACTGCACCCCTTTTGATGACCTATTTTTTGCCACAGTTTTAAAGCGAATCACTGTGGTTGTTAAGCGAATCATGCTTCCCCTATTGATGGTCAGAAGGTCGCAAAAGGGGATCACATGGGCCCCGTCATAAACGCATGCCAATTGCCAAGGCCCCGAGGGACAAAGCATGTGACCGTGGGGATGCTGCGGTGGTCATAAAGTGTGAAAAATGCTCATGAGTCACTTTTCAGTTCCGTTGTAACTTGGAACGGTCACAGCTGTACGAAGACGAACAGCTGAGCATCGCCTGGCGCCTCCGAGAACTATCTCCTCCAAAGGACACAGCGGTGGGTCCTCTGCCTGGAGACCGGTGACGCTTCCGAAGCTCGCTTTTTCATTGGGTGGGCCGGATTTTCCACTTTCTGGAAGTCAGAAATAGAGTTCCTTGGCGCGGGCGCTAGCGCTGTCCTCCTCCTCTCCTTCCTCACTCCCCTCCCTCCCCCTCACTCTCTTCGCTCTCTCCTCGCTCCCCGCTTCGCTCCCTCCTCACCCCCGCCCACACTCCTCCTCGTTCTTCCCCCTCCTTCCTTCTCACTCCCCACTCGCTTTTCCTCACCCCCCTCAATTTCCCCTTCACGTCCTCTCCCTCCCCTTCCCCCCTCGCTCCCTCTCCCTCCTTGCTCGCTCTCCCCTTCGCTCCCTCCTCACTCCCCCGCCCGCACTCTTCCCCGTTCTTCCCCCTCCTCTTTTCCCTTCTTGCTCCCCACTCGCTTTCCCCCCCACTCCCCTCTCACTTCCCCTCTCCCTCCTCGCTCCCCCTTCGATACCTCTTCACTACCCCCGACCTCACTCTTCCTCATTCTTCCCCCACCCCCTCTTCCTCCTTGCTTCGCTTTTTCCCCTCCCCTCTTCTTTATTCCTCTCTTGCATTTCCCTCCCACCACCAGTTTTCCGTTCTGATCTGCGTTAGCAGCCTTTCCCCCCCTCCTGACACGGGACTGGGGGTCGGGCTTCCTCGTGCACCTGAGACCGGCAGGAAAGGGAGCACTAGGGGAGGAGGGCAAGGGGGCTTTTCTTGAAGACCCCCAATTTCCTCTCTTCCGCCCTGAGCCTCGGGAAGGAGGGAAAGACTAAAAGTCTACTGTATTTAGAGGTGGGGGCAAGGACCAAGGAAGGTGAGACACCCCCCCTTCATTGTCCCCCTTTAAGGTTTTTGCTCCACTCTAACCCTGTCCCCTCTCTCTGGAGAAGGGGAATTGGGTTCCCACGAGGTCTTCCTCTTCCAGGAACTGAGAAAGGGGGGAGGGGCAGAGTTCCAGGGAGATCGGTCAGGCTAAAAGAGGAATGGGAAGTGAATCTTTTGAGGGGGTGAGTTCGAGGAGGGCCTGAAGCTTCACCCTCCTTGTCTTGGAGGAGTTTCAGGCTCTACAATAGCCCATGTGCTTCCTGGTGGTCTCCCATCCTCAGGCTAACCAGGATGATCTCTCTCACCTAGGTGAGGTCATCGGAGGCTGGGCAGCTGCCAGGTGTTGAGGGCTGATGATAAAATATCAGCTAATGTTGGTGATACCTGATCAGGCCAGGCTCAGAGCTCCAACTCTCTCCCAGCTGCAGCAGGCAGACATCCCACAAGGCTCGTATCCTGAGATGGCCTGAATTCTTTCCAGGGATGGGGGGGGGGGGCTGGAGGGGTCAAACTCCACACTGCCCTGCACCAGCCTCAGCAGGCCAGAACTGGGTCCCCCCTGCAGCTGAAGGAGGAGGCGGAGTTTGAATGGGTCCCACAATTGTGTGTTTGGACACACCCAGTCACACAAAATTGGCCCCAGATCCAGGCAGACTCTGGTGGGAGGCCCATCGCTCTCCTGATCAAAGCAGAACTTCTAGGCTCTTTCAATGTTTCCCCCTCCCCCACTCCACTGAGTTCTTCCTGACATCCCCCACAGAGAGGGGGGGGGGGAGAGAGAAGCACTTCTTTCTCCAACCCCCAACAGCTCCAGAGGCGCTTGGGTTTCGCTTCCCCACGCACCCAGCTTGAAACCCGAAGCGTTGGGCTCCTGTGAAGCAGAACTGAAAAACTGGTAACAAATCTCCATTCTTCATCAGGGCAGCTTGGCGGGCCGCCTTCCTCGGTCCAATCGCTGAGTCTGCAAATGGGGCAGCCCCAGGGTCCTCTGGCCCACCGGAAGTGGCTGAAGGAGCCCTTCCCGACCACCTGATTAGATGGAGTTCTCTACGCCTTTCTCCATCAGTTAAAGCGCATTAAGAAAGTAGTCCTCGACTTATAACGGTTCACTTAGTGACTGTTTGAAGTTACAATAGCACTGAAAAAAGTGACAATTCGCCTAATATTCCTTCTTTTAAAGTTTTCTTTATTGTTTGAATGGTTTTTTTTAAAATACATGCATACATACATACATACATACATACATACATACATACATACATATATATATATATATACCAGTTTTGAGTTTGAGTTTGAGTTATTGGTCTTGTATGCCACCCACTCCCGAAGGACTCCGGGTGGCTTACGCAGGTCTGCCCCCTCATCTAAAATTAGGTCCCGGACAAGGGGAGCTTTGTGAACCACAGACCTGGCATTTAGCAACAACAGCCTGAGACCAGGGCCCTGACAGTTCTCTCCATCTGGCCCTGGAGTGGAACTAGCAGGGCCGGAAGGAGGGATCTCTGTGATGTAGCGAACCCCACTTCCCTGGTAATGGCTAGCCCTGAAGTTCCCGTCGTACCTGCCTCTCCCCATGGTGACTGCAATGCTCCGGCCCACCCCCGCACCCGTAGACCCCATATCCCCTCCCACAGCCTCTGCTCCATCCGGCAGGCGATTTTTGTCACTCATTCTTGGGCGAGAGGTAGGCCTGGGCCCCCTACCACTGCAGTACTGACTGCAGTAGCACTCAGTGGAGGAGGCACCAGGCTGTACTCTCAGTCCTCACATACATACACAGCCACTCATCCATGCAATCCTCACGTATGTTAATTAAACACAAAAAAATACAACAATATGAGGTTTAAAAGGTGGGTACAAACATCAGCTAGGCACACCATTCACACTACATTCCTAAAATGTGCGGAGCACTGCGCAAGTACGGTTAAGATAGTCAATGGTGCGGAAGGAGGAGGGAGAGCTGCTCCGCCCCTCTCCCTTCCTCAGGTCCTAAAAAGCACCCAAAGTCAAGGTCCAAAAGAAAGCCGTGTTGGGTGGGCGATTGTAAAGTAGAGGGCAGATGGAGTGATGTCCCTGATAGTTGGAATAATATTCTTGGGGTAGCGGTGGGCAGCTGTAGTCGCAACAAAAGGAGCAGGGGCGTAGCTCTGGAAGTCCGAGAGTCCAAGTTCATAAACAAAGCAAACAGAGAGAGTCAGATGGTAAAGGTGGTAAGAAAAGGAAGGAGGCTCCATAATCACAGAAGAAGGCGGGGGGGAGGGTTGCACTGCAAAGAGGCTCTGATCGAATAGAGGCAGGGGGGTGGGGGGATGGTCGCAAAGGCACCAAGAAAAATCCGCCGCCCCCTTCCATCCAAGCTTTGGTGTACGTAATACCTATTATGGGTGGCTATACAAATTTGAGATGGATGATGATAGATAGATAGATAGATAGATAGATGAGAGAGAAACTGACAGAGGCAGAGACAGAGAGAGACAGAGAGACCGTATATACATAGATGCTGTAGATGTTTAAATGTTTAAATGTTTAATAAATTTATATGCCGCCCAATCCCGAAGGACTCCGGGCGGCTTACATAAAAACAATTTAAAGGGACACTAAAAAGTTTAAAAAGTAGAAGACAAGGCAAGTTAAAAAAGACACAACATGCACTCAACCTCAGTGGGGCTGGACCTCATTCAAGAGGTCAACAGCCCCAGGCCTGCAGGAAAAGCCAGGTCTTAATAGACTTTTGGAAGGCCGCGAGAGTGGGGAGGGTCCGGATCTCTGGGGGTAGATCGTTCCATAGGGCCGGGGCAGCTACAGAGAAGGCCCTCCCCCGAGGAGCCATCAAATAACATGTCTAGTTGACAGCACCCGGAGAAGGCCCATCCTATGATCTTATCGGATGCTGGGAGGTATGTGGCAGAAGACGGTCCCAAAGATATCCAGGTCCTAAGCCATGTAGGGTTTTAAAGGTGATAACCAGAACCTCGAAGCGCGTTCGGAGACCGATCGGGAACCAGTGCAGCTCGCGGAGGATGGGTGTAATATGGGTGTTTCTTGGTACAGCCAATATCCCTCGCGCGGCTGCATTCTGGACCAGTTGTAGTCTCCGAACGCTTTTCAGGGGCAGCCCCATGTAGAGCGCGTTACAGTAGTCAAGTTTTGAGGTGACGAGGGCATGAGTGACCATTTGAAGTGCCTCCCGGTCCAGGTAGGGCCGCAACTGGTGCACCAGGCGAACCTGGGCAAAAGCTCCCCTGGTCACAGCTAACAAATGGTGTTCTAGTGTCAGCTGTGGGTCCAGGAGGACACCCAAGTTGCGGGCCCTCTCTGAGGGGTGTAAGATTTCACCCCCAGGGTCAGAGATGGAGTATCTGGATTATCCTTGGGGGGCAACATCCATAGCCACTCGGTCTTGTCAGGGTTGAGTGCAAGCTTGTTCATTCCCATCCAGACCCTAACAGCTTCAGGCACTGGCACATTACTTCCACTGTTTCACTGAGTTGGCACGGGGTGGACAGATACAACTAGGTATCGTCCGCATACTGGTGGATTTAATCCCGTGCCAGCAAATGATCTCACCCAGCGGCTTCAAGTAGATATTAAATAGGAGGGGGGACAGGACCGAGCCCTGCGGCACCCCGTATTTAAGGGGCCTAGGAGTCGACCGCTATCCTCCGACCAACACCGACTGCGACCTGCCAGAGAGGTAAGAGGAGAACCACCGAAGGATGGTGCCTCCCATTCCCACCTCTTCTAGTCGCCACAGAAGGATACCATGGTCGATGGTATCGAAGGCCACTGAGTGGTCAAGGAGCACCAGGATAGAGGAATATCCTCTATCCCTGGCTCACCATAGATCATCGGTCAGGGCGACCAAAGTGGTTTTCAGTGCAGTAACCAGGCCTAAAACCAGACTGAAAGGGATCTAGATAATCCGCTTCATCCAAGGTCCATCAGAGTTGGAAGGCCACCACCTTCTCAACAACCTTCCCTAAAAAAGGGAGGTTGGAGACTGGACGATAGTTTTTAAGGACAGCTGGGTCCAGAGAATGCTTCTTAAGGAGGGGTCTCACCACCGCTTCCTTCAAAGGCTGCGGGAAAGATTCCTCCTGAAGAGAGGTGTTCACAATCCTCTGGAACCAGCCTTGTGTTGACCTCCCTGCTGGTCGAAACCAACCAGGAGGGACATGGGTCCAGCAAACAGGTGGTGGCACTCATCGCTCCCATGGCCTTGTCCACTTCCTCAGGAGTGACAAGCTGGAACTCACTCCACAAAGTTTGATCAAGACCCTCCCTCGGCATCTCTACTGGAACTGTCCAAGTGGAGTCTAGGTCTGTCCGAATCTGAGTGACTTTGTCCGACAGAAACTGGGCAAATTTCTCAGCTCTTCCCTGTAAGGGTTCCCCCACATCCCTCCCTTTCAGCAGGGAGCGGGTTATCCTAAACAGGGCAGCTGGGCGAGATTCTGCGGACGCAATAAGAGCGGAAAAATGAGTACATTTTGCCACCCGTATCTCCACTAGGTAAGTCCTAATGAAGGCTCTTAGTAGTGTTCTGTCGAATTAGGAGTTACTAGCCCTCCAGCGTCGCTCTAGGCGTCTCTTTTGGTGCGTCATCTCCCGGAGTTCCTCGGTAAACCAAGGTGCTCTCTTGGATCCACTGCCGCGGAGAGGCCGCAAAGGCGCAATCCGATCTAACGCCTATGTTCCAGGCAGTGACCAAGGACTCAGTCGGATTGTGGGCAAGGGAGTCAGGTATCTCTCCAAACTCTGTCTGAAATCCCAATGGGTCCATCAGGCGCCTGGGGCGGAACCATTTAATCGGCTCCACCTCCCTGCAGTGGGGGAGCAGCTTCCAAAAATCAAGCCTCAACAGGAAGTGATCTGACCATGACAAGGGCGAGATCTCTACCCCCTTTAGTTCCAGATCACATCTCCACTGTCCCGAGAGAAACACAAGGTCGAGTGTGTGCCCCGCCGTATGCGGCGGACCCTGAATTACCTGGGTCAAGTCCATGGTTGCCATGGAAGCCATGAACTCCTGGGCCCCATCAGAGCGTTCACCAAGAGATGGCAGGTTGAAGTCCCCCAGTCTGGGGAACTCAACTGCCAGTCCGGCTACTGACTCTAGGAGCGCAGGCAGGGCGGTTGTGACGCAGCTGGGAGGTAGGTACGTCAAAAACAAGCCCACTTGACCCCCCAGGTCCAACTTCACAAGGAGGGACTCACACCTGACAGTCTCCGGAGCAGGGATCCTGCGAGGGACTAATGATTCCCGGATAATAACTGCCACTCCCACACCCCTTCCTGGTGTCGTGGTTGGTGGAGCACCTGAAACACTTCTGGGCACATTTCTGAGAGGGGGACTCCTTCCTCATGGCCCAGCAGGTTTCAGTAATACATGCCAGGTCTGCCCCCTCGTCTAATATTAAGTCCCGGACGAGGGGAGCTTTATGGATCACAGACCTGGTATTTAGCAGCAGCAACCTGAGACCAGGGCCTTGATAGATAGATAGATAGATAGATAGATAGATAGATAGATAGATAGATAGATAGATAGATGGATGGATGGATGGATGGATGGATGGATGGATGGATGGATGGATGGATAGATAGATAGATAGATAGATATAGATGAGAGAGAGAGAAACAGAAACAGACACACAGAGAGAGAGAGAGAGAGAGAGAGAGAGAGACTGTAGATACATAGATACTGTAGATAGATAGATAGATAGATAGATAGATAGATAGATAGATAGATATAGATGAGAGAGAGAGAAACAGAAACAGACACAGAGGAGAGAGAGAGAGAGAGATTGTAGATACTGTAGATAGATAGATAGATAGATAGATAGATAGATAGATAGATAGATAGATAGATATAGATGAGAGAGAGAGAAATAGAACAGACACAGAGAGAGAAAGAGAGAGAGAAAGAGAGACTGTAGATACATAGATACTGTAGATAGATAGATAGATAGATAGATAGATAGATAGATAGATAGATAGATAGATAGATAGATAGATATAGATGAGAGAGAAACAGCGACAGACACACACACAGAGAGAGACAGAGAGACTGTAGATAGATACTGTAGATAGAGATAGATAGATAGATACTGTAGCTAGAAAGATAGAGATAGATCGAGATAACTAGGTAGATATACACAAACACACACAATATCTATCACCTAGTTATCTCTATCTCTATATATACTTAGAGAGAGGGCGGGGAGAAGAAGAAGAAGAAAAGAAGATAGATAGATAGATAGATAGATAGATAGATAGATAGATAGATAGATAGATAGATAGATAGATAGATGATAGATACTGTAGGTAGATGATATAGATAGAGATGACAGAGATAGATAGATGGATGGATGGATGGATGGATGGATGGATGGATAAATAGATAGATAGATAGATAGATAGATAGATAGATAGATAGATAGATAGATAGATAGATAGATAGATAGATATGTGATAGATCTCTAATCCTTTTATTTGAATATAAGCAGAAACAGTAGAAGCGTATTTGTTCACATCAGTACGTTGTCCATTTGTTGCAGCCTCTAAATATGTTCCCATTTGTGCCCTTAAAACAATCCCCTTGTTGAGCTTCCACAGCTTCTGGCCGGCCACATTCTCACTAGTTTTCTAATGAGTCCCTCTCTGATTAACAAAGGCTTATATGCTGGCAGAAACATCCCAGAGAGACGATCGAGGAGCCAGAATGAGGGCGAGGGGCAGTCTAAATGCTTCCTGAGTGTTAGAGGAGGCCACGCCCAGGGTGCTCCCTCCCTCCTGTCTTCTGGGTTTGTCCTGTTTGATCTTCCACCAGGCGTAGATAGAACTCGTCTCCAGTTAAGGCCATGCCACCTCATCCTTCATTTTTCAGAGGTTGCAGACAGGACAAAGAATCATCAGCAACTAAAGAAATAATTTCCTTTTGCATCAGAGAGCAGGATTAATTCATGATTGCTATAGAAAAAGAGATGGGGAAGAAAATTAGGCTATAAAGAGAAACTTTTACTGTAAAAAACCATATTTGTCTTCCCTTTCAGCCCCCCAACTCCAAAGGCAGACCCACACTGCAGGGGGGTGGTTGATAGGCAGGGGCAGATAGCGGGAGAATCAACCCATTCAGGGACGAAAAGGCTGGGCTGGATGAGGGATTCCTCCCCATTCATCTCCAGAGGCTTTTGGAATTCTCCCTAAATGACTTAATTAGGGGGTTAAATAAAGAGGGGATCCCCCCCTCCCAGCAGACGCTTCAGATAACCAAAGGAGATGGGGCTAGGATGGGGCTGGCAGCTTGGGGGGGTCACTTGGCCAGAAACAGCTTTGGGGTGCTCCCTCCCCGATGGAGAAATAGAAAAGAATCTCCCCATCTTCCCTTCCTTTGAAATTTCCCAAACGTGGAAAATGTCTGGTCAAGATTTTAGCTTTCGTTTTTAATTGCAATACTTTTTCAGACTCTGTAAGTAAAAGCTGCCCCAAATTTCAAAACTTTGCTGTATCCACAGCAAGGAGATATTGTTCAGGCATGGCTTTTTAAAAAAGGAACAATTAAAGAATTTAAAAACCCACCTATAACTTTTAGGAGGCATTCAGGTGAGGGAGGAAGAGAAGAAACTCACCTGCAGGAGGTTGGGTGGGAGTTGCTGGAAGGAGAAAAAGACCCAATCAGGACCCTTCATGGTTCTGGAGACTCAGGGGGTCCCCCTCTCCTTCGATAGCCCATAATAGGTTGCATGATCTTCCCTTAATAGCCCTCAAACAAGAGAAGCTGACAAAAATATTTCTCAAGGAGACCCTCTTGGCCACCTGCTGAGCTTGATGAGAGGCCTCCCTTAGATGGTCCCCTCCCCACAACCTCTCCTCCATCCCCCAGACTCACCTTTCTTGGCCTTCAGGTAGGAGAAGAGCCCCACCGAAAAGAAGGCCACTCCTATCACAGCTCCCATTATCCCTGTCCAGAGTTTGCTCTTGGCAGAGCTGGAGGTACGGGGCTCTGCCAGCCCTCCTTCTCTGGCTGGCCATTCTTCAGCCACTGGATCTCGATCTCCACGGGGAAAATCCCGTCGCGGTGCAGAGGAGGATGGTGTTGGGAAATCGGGGTTCATCTTGGTGGGGGAGAATGGTGACGGTGGGCTTGGCTGGAGGAAGGAGGCACATGAGAGACACAGGAGGGCCCAGAACAGAAGACCAAGTTGGTTAGTTCAAGACTCCTTTTCTCTCTAAAAATATTCCGTGTTTGAGTTTCTGTGGAGTTTCTCAGTCAATCCAGGTCATAGTTGTCACAAAGGAGCTTTTTCCCCCACAAAAGACATTTCACTTCTCATTTGAGAAGTTTCTTTAGTTCCGAGGGTCCAAATCGAAGCTCTTGGATGAGAAGCAAAATGTCTTGAAGGAAAAACAAAGTCCAGTTGCCTTTTGAGAAAAGACCTCTGGGACGGCTTTTGGAGTCATCTTCCAAAGCAAATTGCAGGAAGAGATGAAAAGGGATCCTGAAAAATGGGGAAACCTAAATCAGTGATGGCTAACCTTCGTCTAAAGCTGTGCCAAAATTGTGTGCATGGATGCAAAATTGTGTGTACACACACCCCATTGTGCCCAAACCCAACATGGAATGTGCCTCACCCGTTTGTGCACCCCCCCCAAGCATGTGCGCTTGCACCCCCCTCACATGAGGGGAGAGTTTTCGCCCTCTCCAGACTCCGGAGGATTTCTAGAAGCCTGTGGAGGCCAAAAACGGCCTCCCTGCTCCCCCAGCGGCCCTCTGGAAGGCGGAAATGGATTCTTATTGATCTTCCAGTTGGGCCTGTTGGGCCATTTTCACCCTTTCGGGCTTCAGGAAAGTCTCCGGATCCTGGGGAGGTGAAAAATGGGTCCAACAGGCCAACCAGAAGTTCAAAAACCATCCCGCCTTCTGGAGAGCCTCTGGGGGCCCTGGGGGAGGCCGTTTTTGCCCTCTGCAAGCTTTAGGAAAGCCTGAGGACGAAAACTCTCCCCCATGTGTGTATGTGTGTGGTGCACATGCAGGTGGGTGGAGTGCATTCCATTGTGGGTCTGAACAAAATGCACGCGCGCACACACAATAGGTTCGCCATCACAGATCTAAATCCTTCCTGGTTGGGATCAGGTGAACTCCTCAAAATGGAAAGAATCTCAAATAGGAAAATCTGAAAACAGAGTTGCAAGAGACCTTGGAGGTCTTCAACCCTCTGCTCAGGCAGGAAACCATACCACCACTTCAGACAAATGGTTGCCTTATAACTTCTTTAAAACTTTCAGTGTTGCAGCATTTACAACTTCTGGAGGCAAGTTGTTCCACTAGCTAATTTTTTCTCACTGTCAGGAAAGTCCTCCTTAGTGGCAGGGAGAGTGGAAAAGATGAGGGTGATCTTGGGGAAAGGGAAGGTCGGGGCAGTTGGAGGCTGAGATCAGGCCAGTCCCAGGATCTCAGTAGGGCCTTAGAGAAGATCTCTCTTGATATTCTCCTTCAAAAATGCTCCAACTAGCACAACTCTTGGATGGATTACTTGGGGGGGGGGTGGAGTTAGTCTACATGATTTCCCCAAGAGGGTCCACAATAGATCCATTCCAGGCCAGAGTACTTTGCTAACCATTTTTTTTCCTGTTGAGAGATTTTCCTTATTAACAGTAAATTCTATAATGCTTAAGAACATCCAACAAGTTATTTGTAATTTCAAGTAGGGATCTAATCTGGTTACCACCCAGACAAAGAACATTTCAGGTGTGGGCTCCCCCCCCCCCCCCATAATAAGCCCATTTGCATCTGGGAACATTAAAGATCTAGTTGTATTATTTTGTACAATGACAATAAAGACTATACTATACTATCAGGTGGCACGTAGAGCCTTTTGGCTGTTTTTACAACTGTGAAAAACCACCCAACTCGCAAACCAGTTGCTTGTGAATGGACTTCCGGTTTTGCCATAGGGCCATTTTTTGGCCTCGGAGCCTTCAGGGAAGGCTCCTGAAGGCGAAAAACGGCCATACGGGCAAATCAGAAGTCACCATTCCCGAACTTCCAGGTTTGCGTGTTGGGTGGTTTTTCGCCCTCTGGAGGCTCCCATGCCACCTGTAGCACATATGCCATAGGTTCACCATCACAGTCCTATACCATTTCAGGATCTATTGACATTCATGTAAGATTTATTTCAGACAAGTGACTATACAGTTTCTTCTTAAAAACGCCAGTGATGAAGCAACCATGATGTCTGAAAATAGCTGTTCCACTGGTTGTCATCACTGTAAGGAATTTCTTGTTAATTTGAGGTTGCTTTCTCTTCTGATTATTTTACATTCACTGTTTCTGCCCCCTGGTGCTTTGGAAAATAAATTGACCCACCTCCTATTAGCAGCCTCTCAAGTGCTGGAATACTCCTATCGTGCCACTCCTTTTCAGCCCTGCCTCCATTCCAAACCCAAGAAAGAAAACCGTTGACACCATTGACGTAGAGAAGAGGTACTTTTACTGAGTTTTGAAATGATAGCAGCGAAAGAAAAGCAAGATCTGAGCCAAAAGGCTTGAAAGTTACATATTGAAAGTTTCTTCAAATCCCTTCCCCCAGGCACCAGGCTGAATGTCCAATCCCGTCCAACATAGTGTCATGAGGGGCATATCTTCAGGTGTTTTCGTCCATCTGGAGTTCCAGGATGGTCAGTCTTGACTGGATGTAAACAACTCCACTCAGCAACTCAATAATTCGTGACAGCAAACTTCCCTGTTTTTTCACATGGGCCATCTTCACACCAGCTCACTTCCCTAACCACAATGCCATGCCCCCCCACTCCCCATTATTATAGCAGCTGATAGCAAGCAAGCATAAAGGAAAAACCCATACTGGAGATCTGGCTGACAATCCTAATCCTTCTTTTCTGCAGACTAGGCACGCCCAAACTCTGCAAACGTTCTTCATGTTTTAATCTTCAGGTCTTAATCATCTTAGCTGCTCTTTGCACTTTTCTCCAAAGTCTAAACATCTTTTTTGTAATGTGATGTGCTAGAGTTTGCAGCAATCCAACCAGCACACAAATAAATAATTCAGCAGGATTCATTTTAGAAGTAACTTCTTTATATACAATAAAATACAGTATGATGCATGTATATAAACCCTTGCAGCCGAAGTCAGAAACCAGAACTCAGAATCCAGAAGTATAATCACAGAAGCAATATCATTGAGTCAATAAGGACAAAGTAACTGTTATATACAAATAAATCAAGCTAAGCCACACAGGCAATTAGCTGTGTCACTACAGTACCCATTGGATGACCTATTACATGTCTATTCCAATTCATGAACTCTTATACACTGACATGACCAAAACTGGATGCAGTACTCCAGATGTAGTCTTTCTAACACTTTACAAAACGGTACTAATATTTCACATGATTTTGATTCTATGCCTCTCTTTATACATTCAAGGATTATATTAGTTTTCTAGCTGCTGCTACACACGCATGACTCATGTTTAAGTGATCATCCATTCAGACTCCCAAGGTCCCTCTTACAATTATTGTTTTTGAGCTAGGTTTCATGCAATCTCTTTTTCCTGCCCAGGTGTAAAATCTTACTTTTCTCCACACTAAGTTTTATTTTGTTGGATTCAACCTTATCTCATTTGGATCATGAAGGCACAATATGTAGACATATAAATCTATAGAGACATAATGGGTCAGTGGTTAGAATGCAGTACTACAGCCTAATTGTCCACAGCCAGGCGTGTGATTCTGACAGACTCATGGTTGATTCAGCTTTCATCCTTCTCAAGTGGGTAAAATGAGGATCCAGGTTGCTGGGGATCATATGCTGACTCTGTAAATTGCTCAGAGAGGGTTGTAAAGCATTCTGGAGTGGTATATAAGTAAGTAGAATTGCTGTTGCTATATAGTTTCTCCCGAGCGTGGATCTTTTTATGAGAAGTAAGACTACCATTCTGAGCAAAGCTCTTTCCACATTCCATGCATTTATATGGCTTCTCTCCTGTATGGATCAACTTATGGCAATTAAGATGACCACTTCGAGCGAAAGTCTTTCCACACTCCATACATTCATATGGCTTCTCCCCTGTGTGGATCATTTTATGTAAAATAAGATGACTTCTTAGAGCAAAGGTCTTTTCACATTCCATGCATTTAAATGGCTTCTCCCCTGTGTGGAGCCTTTTGTGGATAGTAAGTCCACTGCTCTGAGCAAAGGTCTTTCCACACTCCATGCATTTATATGGTTTCTCTCCTGTGTGGATCATCTTATGGGAAATAAGATAACTGCTACTAGCAAAGGTCTTTCCACATTCCATGCATTTATATGGCTTCTCCCCTGTGTGGATCATCTTGTGGGAAATAAGATTACCTCTTTGAGCAAAGGTCTTTCCACACTCCATGCATTTATATGGCTTCTCCCCTGTGTGGATGATCTTATGGGAAAGAAGATTACGTTTTTCAGCAAATGTCTTTCCACACTCCATGCATTGATACGGCTTCTCCCCTGTGTGGATCATCTTATGGGACATAAGATGAGCTCTTTGAGCGAATGTCTTTCCACATTCCGTGCATTTATATGGTTTCTCCCCTGTGTGGATCCTTTCATGGGAAGTAAGTGTACTTCTATGAGCAAAGGTGTTTCCACACTCTATGCATTTATAGGGTTTCGCTCCTGAGTGGACCCTTTTATGGGAAATCAGATTACTGCTATGAGCAAAGGTCTTTCCACAGTCCATGCATTTATATGGTTTCTCCCCTGTGTGGATCCTTTTATGGATAGTAAGTGTATTGCTATTAGCAAAGGTCTTTCCACAGTCATTGCATATGTAGAGCGTCTTCCCAATGTGAATCCTTTCATGGGAATTAAGTTGCCTTCTTGTTCTAAAACATGCTCCACATTCCAAACATTTATAAGGCTTCTCATTTGGGTCAAACACTTTTGGAGATGTAAGGAAGTTATTACCAAGAGAAAGAATGAATGCGCCATTAGAATTTCTCCGTTGTCGTTTCTTATAGCATCTTCTCCTTTGTTTTGGGTTAAATAGTGTTCATTTACATGTAATTCAGCTTTGATTAGCTTCACGCTTTTTCCAGTATATTTTTCCCTTATGTTCTCTTCTTGGGCAAGAACGTCTTGCATCGGAGCATCAGTGGAAGATGAACTTTCCTGATTCCAATTCTTTGACTGGTTCCTCTCATGGCTTTCAAATTCCATTTGAATTTCAAACTTCTCCGTTCATCTTTAGCACTGATCTCTTTGAACAATTCACAGGAATCTTGATTCTCCTGCCCATTATACCTTCAAGCAAAAGGGAAAAGAAAAATGATAACAAGGTTAGAGTAAAAGATCAAACTGCAGAAATGAATTTCCTTCTGAATTACTCTGAAATTCCTTTAGGTTGTATGTGTACAGCTTACAGGGGAGTGATGTAGACATGTTGATGTCTATATTCATGAGTCATGAAAGCTTTGAAAATATCAAGAAACATCTCATTCTTTATAATTATCTCTATATATGAAAATCTCACTCAGTTTGGAGTTAAGGAATAGAATAGGAGAGTTGGAAGGGACCTTAGAGGTCTTCTAGTCCAACCCCTTGCTTAAGCAGGAACCCTATACCATTTCAGACAAATGGTTATCCAACATCTGCTTAAAATCTTCCAGTGTTGGAGCATTCACAACTTCTGGAGGCCAGTTGTTCCACTGATTTGATTTTTTCTAACTGTCAGGAAATTTTTTCTAACTGTCAGGAATATTTTTGAACTACAGGTTTTGAATGAGGCTTTTTAAAAATGGTAATGTGGGCAATTTGAGTATTTAGTTATTTTCATTAAACTTGCACAATTCCGAGTCAAAGAATAATTAAAAAATGGGTCTTTAGCAGTTCCTGCCACTGTAATATGTTTTATTCCTATTTCTTGGAGGACTTTTTAAAATTGCTTCTTGTAATACAATACAATAGTAAGAGTTGGAAGGGACCTTGGAGGTCTTCTAGTCCAACCCCCTGCCTAGGCAGGAACCCTATACCGTTTCAGACAAATGGCTATCCAACATCTTCTTAAAGACTTCCAATGTTGGGGCATTCACAACTTCTGGAGGCAACTTCTGTCCACTGATTAATTGTTCTGACTCTCAGGAAGTTTCTCCTCGTTCTAAGTGCTTCTCTCCTTGATTAGTTTCCACCCATTGCTTCTTGTTCTAACCTCAGGTGCTCTGGAGATAGCTTAAATCCCTCTTTTTTGTGGCAGCCCCTGAGATATTGGAACACTGCTATAATGTCACCCCTAGTCCTTTCATTAAATTAGATACCCAGTTCCTGCAACAATTCCTCCAGTCCCCTAATCATCTTCCTTGTCTCTCTGCACTCTTTCTAGAGTCTCAACATCTTTTTACAATTGTGGAGACCAAAATACTGAATGCAGTATCAAGTGTGGCCTTATCATGGCATTATAAAGTGGTATTAGCACTTCACGTGATCTTGATTCTATCCCTCTGTTGATGCAGCCTAGAACTGTGTTGGCTTTTTTGGCAGCTGCTGCACATTGCTGGCTCATATTTAAAGGTTGTCCACGAGGACTCCCAGATCCCTCTCATAGTAACTACTACTGAGCAAGTACCACATATACAGTACCTGTGCATTTTTTTTTCTTGCCTAAATGTAGAACCTTACTTTTTTCACTATTGAATTTCATAATAATCAAGGGAAACATCCAAGGAGGAATTAGGAGAAACCTAAGAATTATAGGGTGGGTTAATTTCAGCAGAGACCTGTGAGAAGTGAAACAATTTTGAAACACCAAAGCAGGCAAAGGAAACCGATGGCTTGCCACATTGTCGCAAGGTACCATATTTTTCGGACCATAAGATGCACTACCATGTTTCCCGAAAATATGACATGTCCTGAAAATAAGGCCATGCCAGATTTTTTGGGTGGGCAAAAATATAAGCCCTCCCCTGAAAATAAGCCCATTGGACAACTCCGCCCTACAGCCAGGCAGAGTGCCACTCACTGACCTAGCGGTATACCGAAGGTGCTGAGCCACGCGAGTGCCTTCCCCCAACCCTGGCTCCCACGCTGCTTAGCACCTTCGGTATACTGCTAGTTCGGTGAGTGGTGGTCTGCTGGGCTGGAGAGGGGAGTTGTGTGAGCACCGGTTTCCGTCCTTCGCTCGCGCACCTCTCAGCCTCACAACGATCTGGGCCAGCTCTCTCTGTAGGGCAGGCCGCTGGCGCCATTCGAACACTGAGGATGGCTTCTTCTGTGGCTTCCAAACCCCGATCTGCTGCCGAATCTTCTGGCAGCCAGGGGAGTCTTCCAGCAGTGGCCACACTGGGAGTGTGCTCTATATTTGTGGGCCAGCTGCTGAAAGACTGTCTGTCCCAGTTAGCAATAGCAATAGCAGTTAGACTTATATACCGCTTCATAGGGCTTTCAGCCCTCTCTAAGCGGTTTACAGAGTCAGCATATTGCCACTAACAATCCGGGTCCTCATTTTACCCACCTCGGAAGGATGGAAGGCTGAGTCAACCTTGAGCCGGTGAGATTTGAACAGCCAAACTGCAGAACTGCAGTCAGCTGAAGTAGCCTGCAGTGCTGCACTCTAACCACTGCGCCACCTCGGCTCTATCCCAGTTGCCGGAAGACTCGACAGCAGACGTTTGGAGTTGGGAAGCCGCAGAAGTGTTGGGATGGCAGCAGCAACCTGGCCCTGCAGGGAGAGCTGGCCCAGATTGTGGTGAGACTGGAAGGCGCGCGAGTATGGGGCGGAACCGCAGGCAGAGTGCCACTCACCCAACGTAGCAGTATGCCGAAGGCACCAAGCTGCACGAGTAGCTATTCCTCCCCCAGCTCTTGCAGTTTGGTGTCTTCGGGATACTGCTAGGTTTGACTGGCTGGAGAGGGGGTGCCAGGTGGCTGCTCATGAGCATGGTCACCTCATGGCTGCTATGTTGTGCTGCTGCGACAGCGTAACACAGCCGTTCGCCTCTGAGACTGTGCGAGGCTCTTCGGGAGACTGCTCACAAAAAAGCAGCTGCCTGGCAACACCAAAACAATAAGCCCGCCCCACCCCCTCCGGGATAATAAGGCCAAGGCCATATTTTGGGATTCAAAAGAAAATAAGACCCTGTTTTATTTTCAGAGATAATAAATAAATAATAAAACCAGGGTCTTATTTTCGGAGAAACACAGTAGGTTTAGAGAAAGAAAACAAGAAAAAGTAGTTTTTTTTTGTCTCCAAGCATTCAGCTTTTTGCTCTCCTTGGCATCCAGAAGTACTCTACAGGTCGAAAATGAGCTAATTTTGCCCCCCCCCCCCCCAATCTTCTCTGCATGCCAGTTTTTGCACTCCCTGGTGTCCAGAAGCACTCTGCATGGCAAAAACGAACCTGTTTTTCCCCCCCTCCCCAACCCTCTGCATGTCCTGTTTTCAGCCTCGACACCAGGGAGGGGAAAAATAGCACACAGAGGCCTCCAGAGACCAGTAATATGCCCGTATTCACTCTATTAAGATACACAGACATTTCTACTCACTTTTTTTTCTGTGGGGAAAAAGAGCGTCTTATAGTCTGAAAAATACAGTAAGTCATGGCGGGGTGGTGTAATAGGTAGGGCAAACGTTGCAGCGCTTCTGCTGTCATTCATAAGCATGAATGACAACCATGGTGCTGCTACATTCATAATATCGGTACTGGGTCTCAAGTACTTGGAGGAGGGCTGGTCATAACTTGAAACAGCCGCTAAGTTAACTGTCATAACTTGGGCATTACCTGTACTCTAGGATGCTATGAGTCACACTGCATGGGACCTTTGTTCTTGAATTGGATTTGGAAAATGCTCTTCCATGGCCTGAGTGTGAAAGTTCTGTTCTCACACAATTTTGGAGGTTTCAGAGGACAAATGACAATACACTCCTCTCACTTGACCTCCAAAGGACACATAGAAACACATCTCATTCTTTTCAGCCCCCCAGATTTTCCTTCTCCCTCCCAGGAGATTATATCTGATTAGTGTTTTTTTAATTTAAAAAAAAAACTATCTATAATCTGTCTCCTTGAACTGTCTGATTGGGACTAGAAAACACTTACCCAGAGAGACCACATTCCTATGGTTTTCA
Organism: Thamnophis elegans; assembly: GCF_009769535.1. NCBI lineage: Eukaryota > Metazoa > Chordata > Lepidosauria > Squamata > Natricidae > Thamnophis > Thamnophis elegans. The sequence continues at coordinate 172,465,477 of NC_045542.1, read as the reverse complement.
AGCATGACTTCCGAATGCAGCACTTTTGGTCAGGATCCATCTGAGACCATTCCTCCTCAGAGAAATACACAGCCACTTCTTCAAAGGACACAAGACTCTCCTGAACACGGAAAAAAGAACAGAACGGGAGGATTCGCAAGATCTGTTCATCTTCATCATTTATTTAGACAAGATGATAGAAGGAGAATTCATCAAAATTCAAGAAAAGACCAAATTGACATGAATAACAACACTACAGAAGATAAGTTCCAGATATAGAAGGATCGACAAATTGGGCCCCATCTAATGAAATGAAATCAACAGTGAGAAATGTTAAGCTTTCCATTTAGGAAAGAAAAACCACATGGACAGGCATAGAATAGGTGATACCAGGTTTAATAGTAGTAATGGCAACAGGGATCTGTTGGAAAACTGGAAAACCACTTAAACATGAGTCAGCACTATGCTATAATAGCCAAATACCCTCAACAGAATCATAGACTGCATTAAGAGAGGGATAGAATCAAGATGACATGAATTGTTAGTACCACTTATAATGCCTTGGTAAGACCACACTTGGAATATTGCATCCAGTTTTGGTTGCCAGATGTAAAAAAGATTTTGAGACTCTAGAAAGAGTGCTGGGAAGAGCAACCAAAATTATTAGTGGACTGGAGGCTAAAACATATAAAGAACGGTTGCTGGAATTAGCAATAGCAATAGCAGTAGACTTATATACCGCTTCATAGCCCTCTCTAAGCGGTTTACAGAGAGTCAGCATATTGCCCCCAACAATCCGGGTCCTCATTTTACCCACCTCGGAAGGATGGAAGGCTGAGTCAACCCTGAGCCGGTGAGATTTGAACCGCTGAACTGCTGATCTAGCAGTAGCCTGCAGTGCTGCATTTAACCACTGCGCCACCTCGGCTCTTCATTAGGTATGTCTAGTGTCATGAAAAGGACTAGGGGGTGACATGATAGCAGTGTTCCAAGAAGAAATGGATGGAAACTATTCAAGGACAGAACCAACCTACAAGTAAAGAGAAATTTCCTGACAGTGAGAATAATTAATCAGTGGAATGACTTGCCTCCAGAAATTGTGGATGCTCCACGCTGGAGGGGTTTGAGAAGAAATGCCATTTATCTGAATGTTATAGGACTTCCTGTCTGAGTAGGCGGCTGGACTAGAAGACCTCCAATAGGGGAATGGAGTCAAACATATGATGAAGAACGGTTGCAGGAACTGGGCATGTCTAGCTTAATGAAAAGAAGGATTAGGGGAGACATGATAGCAGTCTTCCAATATCTCAGGGGTTGCCACAAAGAAGAGGGAGTCAAACTATTCTCCAAAGCACCTGAGGACAGGACAAGAAGCAATGGGTGGAAACTAATCAAGGAGAGAAGCAACTTAGAACTAAGGAGAAATTTCCTGACAGTGAGAACAATTAATCAGTGGAACAGAAGTTGCCTCCAGAAGTTGTGAATGCCCCAACACTGGAAGTCTTTAAGAAGATGTTGGATAGCCATTTGTCTCAAACGGTATAGGGTTTCCTGCCAAGGCAGGGGGTTGGACTAGAAGACCTCCAAGGTCCCTTCCAACTCTGCTATTGTATTATTATTCTGTCTGTCATTGATTGATCTGGTAGTCTGAGCCATTGGCTGAAAGGAAGAAAAAAAAGAAGAGAAAATTCCTTGGGAAAGTCATTTCTCAGCCTTTGCAAAGCAGGAATGTTGGATCTCCTAATTTGAGGATTGGAAATAATTTTGTAGCCCAAAGTACCTGATTACATGTTCAACACGCCCACTCCCTTTGGATTTTAATAGTCTGCTTTATTTTTTAATACATTTGCTTATTTTGAACTACAGGTAATACGTGAGGCTTTTTAGAAGTGGTAATTTGTTTACTTTTCATTAGCCTTGCACAATTCAGTCAAAGAATTACTAAAAAAAAACCCGGGTCTTTGGCAGTTCCTGCCACTGTGAAATGTTTATTCCTATTTCTTCAAGGACTTTAAAAAAATTGCTTCTTGTAAACTCGGTGTTGGTGGTGTAGCTAGAAGAAAAAAGATAACCAGAGGAAGCTATGCTGGTTGAACCTGCTATTCTGCTCTCCACGTTGTGTAAAAACACAAAAATAATCAAGGCCAAACAAGGGGGGAAAATAGGAGGGATCATTCTGTACACCCCCTTCACATCTTAAAGGGAGAATAGAAATCTAATATCTTTCCCCTTTCTTACTTGATTTGGAGGTTCAACGGCTGTTTGTTCTCCGTCATAAAAACCAGAAAAGTTCATTCTTCGTTTCTCTGTAAGGAATAAATAGTTTCAAAATGCATATTTAACAAAAGAGGAGATGTTCTATAGAAGAGGAGACAGATGGGCAATTGTGAGGATCTTCCATTACCTCCTGAGGCGTCTTGACTTTGATGTTCCCAAGGGATCCTCCTGAAAAATAGCTCTTGAGGTGGATTTGATGGGTTCTTCTTTCCCTCAGGATCTCTGATCTCCACATTGGAGCCCTTCAAAGAGGAAGAAGGAAAAAAGAAGCAAGAGAATTAATGTAGATCACATGCCACAAAGGGGATTCTTATATTCGGGACACAACCTCAAAGCCCCCAATATCCACCTGGGAGGTTGAGTGAGAAAACAATGGAACCACGTCCTACAAGAATTGGTGAATTACCACGTATGATGAAGGCCAGAGAAGTTTGGGAAGGTGGGGTGAAATATTCAAACACTTCCTCTATTCCCTTCTGAGCTCCATAAAGTCTCTCACCTGCAACTGGACCTGCTTCTTCTTCTCTTCTGCCTGGCTCAGGAGGAAGCCTTCTGCTAGGGCCACCGCCTGGGAGCTATTCTGTGCTCCACACTCCCTCACCCAACCCTCCATCTCTGGGGGCAGCAGGAACAGGAGATGCTCCAGAACCACCAGATCCAGCATCTGGGCTTTGCTGTGTTTTTCTGGTCTCAGCCATCGCCTGCAAATGTCATAGAGTCGGCTGCAAAGTCCTCGGGGACTTTCAGCCTCCCGGTATTGGATGAAGTTCCAGGGCTGAACTTCTGAAGGGAGGATGGTTCCTCCTCCAGGATCTTCTGCCCAGTTTCTGTCCGGAGCTTCCCCCCCTTCCCAGGCTGAGCAGCTGAAGGGCCTTTTCCGCTTCCCTCCTTGGCAAAAGGTTGTGCCTCCATCCTTTCTCTGTCCTGCAAAGCAACTCCAGATGGGTCCAAGGACTCTGGTGGGTCTCCAGATGCCCTTTTCCTTCACAGGACCATTTATGGGACCGCAGGATGGATCCCTGCAAGTTATTCCGCTCCTTTTTTTCCCTTCTAACAGAAAAGTTTGCCTTTCAAAGACCACAAATGGCTTCCAGTTTCTGTATCTGAGATGGAAAGAAAAAGAAAAGCCAAGAATTAGAAATTGGAATTCAGCCACTGAACAACCTTCACCCAACTTGCCCGGAGCCCGAAACGGCTCATCCCATGGCAGTGCCGAGGTCCCCCCCCCCCCCCAGGAGGGCCGGGAAGGAGGCAGCTGGAGAGGCTGCCCAGCTTCTCTCCCGGAGTCAGGATCGGGCCCTCGGGGAGCCTGGTGCGAATCCTGCCTCCTCCTCTCCTGCTGGGTCTCCCCAAGGCCCACCCTCACTTCCCACAACTCGGGCTCTTCCCTCCGCCTTCCTGGCATTCCCGCTTCCCCTTGCAGGAGCGTGTGGCTGGGGAACATAGGACCCGGGAAGACACCCCCCCCTCACCCGGGTCACGTCTGGATCGCCCCCCCCCCCCGCCCTCCGACTACCCTCTCCGCCTCCTGCCGAGCTCGAGCGATAAGGAGAGAGAGAGCGTCGTTCTGGAGAGGCAAGCTTTTGTGACGACACTTCCTCCGCCGCCTCCTATGGAAAGCCAGCTGTGACGTTCACCCTCCAGTGGGGCCAATGGGAAAGCGCCTGGAATTCCCTTCCGTTGGTAGAGGGCGCCATCTGGAGGATTTGGGGCGAAGTGCCAGGATCGTAGAAAGGGCGGGAAGGAGGAGCGCCTCTGAGGGGAAAGGGCGGGAAAGAGGAGAGTGCCTCTGAGGGGAAAGAGAGAGCAGGGGATGATGGGCATAGGAGTAGGGGGGAGAAAAGGCCCCCTCTCTATCGGTTCCTGTCAATCAAAAGCTTCAATGTCTGTTCTTCTTTTCGCCCTTTGATATTAACCCAAATGCATTGAAGGAGGTTTTCGTCTTTCTTCTGTTGCGTTTCTAGAGCGGTTTGGTTATTTCTTCTGTATAGCGCAATTCCACCTCCACCTCTTCCATTCGGTCTGCTTATTATTTATTTATAGAATAGGAATAGAATAGAACAGAAATTTCTTTGTGGCAACTCCTGAGATATGAGAACACAGTTATCATCTCTCCCCTAGTCCTTCCTTCTATTAAACTAGACGTACCCAGTTCCTGCAACCGTTCTTCGTGTGTTTTAGCCTCCGGACCCCTAATCATCTTTCTTGCTCTTCTCTGCACTCTTTCTAGAATCTCCACATCTTCTCCCTTTCTTATACAAAACAGAAAGAAAAATAGAAATAAGAAATTAAAGGAAGGAGAAATAGAGGTGTAGAAAGTCGGCACCCACTTTCTCCTGGAACAATTAAATATTCTAGGAAATATTTAAAATGCAGAATAGTATACCTCCCCGGATGAGAGAAGTAGAAAAGGAAGTTTGAGGTACAATGGGAGGGGAAAAAGTTCACTTCGTTTTAGCACAGGGCAAAAAAATATATATTCTTTTTTTAAAAAGCCATTCCAGCCTGACAATTCAATCTAATCAACAAAAACAAAGTCTTTTTAGGCCCATTTCTTTTGAACACTTTAAATGTGAAGATATCCAATTTAATAACTGGAAAAGCGCACAATAGTTTCAAACACCCTGTTATGGCTGAGTGAGGACGAGCTCCGGCCTGAGGTGGATCTGCGCTCTGATTGCTTGCTGTGGGTGGAAAGGTGTTTCCCTTTTTCCCGCCTTTTCCTTCTGGGCGCATTTTGAGATTTACCTCAGGTTGTTCCTGACTGTCTTCTCTGCTGCGAATGTCAAATACATTTATATTGATATAAAACTAGAAGTTTCTGTCAGTATCCCTCACTTCCTTTGGACAGTGTCTGTGCAATTCCTCCACATTAAATCTCTTCAATTGCACCTTCTAGTAGTGGGTTTCCTACCACAAATTATAATTCTATAATGCTGAAGAACATTAAATTTGTTATTTGTAATTTAAAGCAGGGACCTAATCTGGTTGCCACCCAAAGAACAACATTTCAGGTGTGGTTTCTTTATTTTTTTCATTTTATAAGCCTATTTGCATCTGGAACATTAAAGATCTTTGTGGAATAGCAAAAAAAGGCAGTGACTTTACAAAGCGAAAATCATGACTATTTGTTTGAACAAGATGCAAATTCTGGATGAGAAAAAAAATATTTTAGCAAGAAATGGATGGAGCATTTTTAAATGAGTGGAAATTGAAGTTTCAATTTGGCATTTTATTGAAAAAACTTGTATAATTACTTTTAGTGGGTAAACAAACAATCAGATGGCATGAATCATTTTATGGCCCAACCCAAAATTACATAATTTTAGAAAAAAATGTACTGATAACATTTTGGAGTTCCATTTGACTAGATGCGAGTTGCTGGAGAGAGATTTTAATTCACTTCTGGGTCCACTAGTGAATTGGAAGATTTTTTTAAGCCCCCCCTCCCCCCAATTTTCTCCTTCTGTCCATCTAGGAATAGACAGAGCCCTGGTGCCTGAAGTCCTAAGCCCGGTACAAGTCCTCGGTGGCTGATGTTGTTCTGACCCCCCACCCCGGCCTGTGAATAAACCAGAACACAGGCTTGGCTGTTTGCCACTATTTAATTGAGATAACAAATCCTTTCGCTGAGGGCCCAGGCCACTCACGTTCATGATAATCGCTTGGCAGCAACCCAGAAAGTTCAAATGAAGTAATGGGGATAATCCAAAAGACGCGGCTAGAATAGACAGATTTCTTCAATACTAGTTTGAACGGTGGTTTCCTGCAAATGTTCCCACCCAACACCTCACTTGGGAGGAGCCCATCCACAACCACCTGAGCATAATTATCTTCTATGAGACTGCCCACTGAGTTGCAGCCCTTCTCAATCGAGCATCAGGGACAAAACTAGCTTTGATCCTCCCACTGCTCCATGCTTCAGGCACCACCTGGTGGCCAACCACCTCTCTGGTCCCTGCTCTAAGTCTGATCCTCCACATCTTCCATGGCAGACTCATATGGTTCCTCACTCTCTGAGTCCATCAGCAGCTCAACCGGATCCTGCTGGTCACAACAGTGCCCATATCCACACTTTCAGCTCAAACAGAAGATGATTTCAGGATCTATTGATATTCCTATAGGATCTCTTTCAGACAAGTGATTATCCAGTGTCTACTTAAAATGACCAGTGATGAAGCAACAGCAATGTTTGAAGGAAAGCTGTTCCACTGGTTAATTGTCCTCACTGTAAGGAACTCTCTCGAGGTTGCTTCTCCTTGATTATTTTACATGTATTGTTTTTTCTCCTAACCTTTGGTGCTCTAGAAAATAAATTGACCACCCCCTCTTTGTGGCAGCTTCTCAAGAACTGGAATACTGCTACCATGTCACTCCTAATTCTTTTCTGTAAACTAGCAAACCCAAATCCTGCAACCATTCTTCATATGTTTTAGTCTTCAGGCCTTTAATCTCTTAGCTGTTCATTTGCACCTTCTCTAAACTCTAAACATCTTTTATGTTATGTGATGACCAAAGCTGGATGGAATATTCCAAGTGTGGTCTTACTAAGGCTTTATAAAATGGTACTAATCACGTGATTTTGATTCTGCCTCTCTTTATACAATCAAGGATTATATTAGCTTTTTGGCTGCTGCCACACAAACGTGACTCATATTTAAGTGATCACCCATTCTGATTCCCAAGGTGCCTCTCACAATTACTGTTTTTGAGCCAGGTTTCATGTAATCTCTTATTCCTGCCCAGGTGTAAAATCTTAATTTTTTCCACATTAAGTTTCATTTTGTTGGATTCAACCTTGCCTCATTTGGATCATAAAGGCACAATATGCATACACATACAAATCTATAGAGACCTGGTAGGTCAGTGGTTAACATGGAGTACTACAGGCTAATTGCCCATAGCCAGGAGTTTGATTCTGACAGGTTCATGGCTGATTCAACTTTCATCCTTCTCAGGTGGGTAAAATGAGGATCCAGGTTGCTGGGGACCATATGCTGACTCTGTAAACTGTTCAGAGAGTGTTGTAAAGCATTCTGGAGTGGTATATAAGAAAGTAGAATTGCTGTTGCTATATAGTTTCTCCCGAGCGTGGATCCTTTTATGAGAAGTAAGACTACCATTCTGAGCAAAGCTCTTTCCACATTCCATGCATTTATATGGCTTCTCTCCTGTATGGATCATCTTATGGCAATTAAGATGAGCATTTCGAGCAAAGGTCTTTCCACACTCCATACATTCATATGGCTTCTCCCCTGTGTGGATCATTTTATGTAAAATAAGATGACTTCTTAGAGCAAAGGTCTTTTCACATTCCATGCATTTAAATGGCTTCTCCCCTGTGTGGAGCCTTTTGTGGATAGTAAGTCCACTGCTCTGAGCAAAGGTCTTTCCACACTCCATGCATTTATATGGTTTCTCTCCTGTGTGAATTATCTTATGGGAAATAAGATAACTGCTACTAGCAAAGGTCTTTCCACACTCCATGCATTTATATGGTTTCTCCCCCGTGTGGATCATCTTATGGGACATAAGAGTACCTCTTTGAGCAAAGGTCTTTCCACACTCCATGCATTTATATGGCTTCTCCCCTGTGTGGATCCTTTTATGGGAAATAAGATTACGTTTTTCAGCAAATGTCTTTCCACAGTCCATGCATTTAAATGGTTTCTCTCCTGTGTGGAGCTTTTTGTGTCTTCTAAGTCCACTGCTCTGAGTAAATGTCTTTCCACACTCCATGCATTTATACGGCTTCTCCCCTGTGTGGATCATCTTATGGGAAGTAAGTGTACTGCTATGAGCAAAAGTCTTTCCACATTCCATGCATTTATATGTCTTCTCTCCTGAGTGGATCCTTTTATGGGAAATCAAATTACTGCTATGAGCAAAAGTCATTTCACACTCCATGCATTTATATGGTTTCTCCCCTGTGTGGATCCTTTTATGGATAGTAAGTATATTGTTATTAGCAAAGGTCTTTCCACACTCATTGCATATGTAGAGTGTCTTCCCAGTGTGAATCCTTTCATGGGAAGTAAGTTGCCTTCTTGTTCTAAAACATGCTCCACATTCCAAACATTTATAAGGCTTCTCATTTGTATCAATCACTTTTTGAGATGTAAGGAAGTTATTACCAACAGAAAGAATGAATGTGCCGTTGGAATTTACTCCGTTGTCTTTTTTTATAGCATCTTCTTTGTTTTGTGTTAAATAGTGTTCATTCACATGTAATTCAGTTTTGATTAGCTTCACACATTTCCCAGTATATGTTTCCCTTATTTTCTCTTCTTGGGCAAGAAAGTCTTGCATTGGAGCATCAGTGGAAGATGAACTTTCCAGATTCCAAATCTTTGACTGGTTTCTCTCATGGCTTTCGAATTCCATTTGAATTCTAAACATCTCCATTCCATCTTTAGCATTGATCACTTGGAACAGTTCACAGGAATCTTGATTCTCCTGCCCATTATTACCTTCAAAGCAAAAGGGAAATGAAAATGATAACAAGATTAGAGGAAAAGATCACACTATAGAAAGTTGTGAATTTCCTTCTGAAGTTTTCCAAAATTCCATTATGTTGAATTTTTGCATGCCTACAGTGGTATGATATAGACATGATGGTTTCTATATTCGTGAATTATGAATATATTGCACACACATAGGGTTTAGGAGGCCAAAACAGGCCCTTATTCACACTATAAGATGCACAGACATTTCCACCCACTTTTTTTTGGGGGGGGGGGGACAGAGTCTTATAGTCTAAAAAATACGATAAGTCACAGCGGGGTGGTGTAGTAGGTAGGGCGAACATTGCAGCGCTTCTGCTGTCATTCATAAGCGTGAACGACCACCATGGTGCTGCAACACTCATAATATCGGGATTGGGTCTCAAGTACTTGGGGAGGGCTGGCCATAACTTGAAACAGCTAAGTTAACTGTCGTATCTCGGGGATTACCTGTACCCTAATATGCTCTGAGTCACACTGCACGGGGGGCCTTTGTTCTTGAATTGGATTGGAAGAATGTTCTTCCATGGCCTGAATGTGAAAGTTCTGTTCTCACACAATTTTGGATGTTTCAGAGGACAAATGACAACACACTCCTCTCAAATGACCTCCAGAGGACACACAAAAGCACACCTCATTCTTTTCAGCCCCCACAGATTTTCCTTCTCCCTCCCAGGAGATGATATTTGATTAGTGGTTTTTTAATTAAAAAAAAAACTAACTATAATCTGTCGTCTTGAACTCTCTGATTGGGGACTAGAAAACACTTACCCAGAAAGATTACATTCCTATGGTTTTCAAGCATGACTTCCGAATGCAGCGCTTTCTGGTCAGGATCCAGCTGAGACCATTCCTCCTCAGAGAAATACACACCCACCTCCTCGAAGGACACAAGACATTTCTGAACATGGAAAAAAGAACAGAGGATTTGCAAGGTCTGTTCATCTTCATCATTTATTTAGACAAGATTTTGAAAGAATAGTGCTCGGCCACCTGAGAACCACCAGATTTGCTGTTAGACCCCCTGCAATTTGCCTAGTGAGCGAATAGATTGACAGATGATGTTGTTAATATGACTCTGCAATACATCCTACAACATCTTGAATCTCCAAAGACCTATGCAAGGATCCTCTTTGTAGACTTCAGCTCAGCATTCAATATCATCATTCCAGAACTTCTTCTAACTAAATTAAATCATCTAGCTGTACCTGATTACACTTGTAAATTGATCATAAGCTTCCTAACATACATGAAGCAGCAGGTGAAGCTAGGCAAAATCACATCAGATTCCTGTACAATTAGCACAGGAGCACCCCAGAGCTGTATGCTCTCTCCACTTCTCTCTATACATCAATGACTGCATCTCAAATGATCCCTCTGTTAAAATACTGAAGTTTACAGATGATACAACAGTGATTGGTCTCATTCAAGAAGATGAATCTGCATACAGATGGTAGGTTGAACAACTAGCCTTGTGGTGCAGCAAGAACAATATTGAACTAAAATCACTCAAAACCGTAGAAATGGTGGTGGATTTTAGAAGAAAACCTCCTATACTACCACCTCTTACAATATTAGACAACACAACATCAACAGTAGAGACCTTCAAGTTTCCAAATTCTATCATCTCAAGACTTAAAATGGACAACTAACATCAAAAATGTCATCAAAAAAGCACAACGAAGAATGTTCTTTCTGAGCCAACTCAGGAAGCTCAAACTGCCCAAAGAGCTGCTGATTCAGTTCTAGAGAGGAATTATTGAGTCTGTCATCTGCACCTCCATAACTGTCTAGCTTGGTTCTGCAACCAAAACCAAGCAAGACAAATATAGACTTCAAATTGGAACTGCAGAAAAAACAATTGCAACCAATCTGCCTTCCACTCCCAAAGTCCATCGGGGCTGAACCGCAGGCTTCTCTATCCTTAGGCCAGCTAGCCTTTCAGGTAAAGTTGGTTCTGCAGTTTCTCTTTCAATCTCATCATCATCGCTCGCTTGCAATGACATTTTCTCCGTCCTTCTTGTGAGTACACCCCACACGGTAGGTTGAAAACTCCTGATGGGGTGTGAGTGAGTCTTTCGCTTACTGTCAGCACTCCTCCATTGAATAATTAGGAAAGAAAACCACGAGACTCCATTGTTAGAAATCAAGTGTACTTTTACTAATTATAAATGATTAGAAGCGTAGCAAAGCGAAGACTGATTATTTAGGCGCGAAAGCAAATGATATCTAGAATAACCCATCCCCCTTCCTTGGCATCCCAGTTACAGTCCAATCATAATTCTCCCAAGTGTCAGGTGTGAGATAACTTCGAAAGGCATCACCCAGATGGAATGTCGGTGCCGTTGGCCTTGGCGGGAAACCTCCTCCGCATGCGCAGTAAGACAGGCAGCAGAAACTCCAGAATCTTCCTCCAGCACAATTAGTATTCCCCTCCCAAATACCATGCCCCCCCTCCCCGTTTCAATGGCAACCGAAGCAGCAGCAAAGCAGAAGCTGACAGAGGACCTATATACTGCACAAGTCAAAAAGAGTGAAAATATCTACAGACCCCTCGCATCCTGGACATAAATTGTTTCAACTTCTCAAAATGATGCTATAGAGCACTGCACACCAGAACAACTAGACATGAGTTTTTTCCTGAATGCCATCACTCTTCTTACCAACTAATTCCCACAACACTGTCAATAATTTATTAAGAATGTATTACTATTATTCTTCTCTTCCTTCCTAGTATCTCTCTCTCCCCACTTATGACTATAACCATGTTGCTTGTATCTTTCAATTTATATTGTTTTTATTTGTTTCCTAGTACAATTTGATAGCTTATTATTATCGTTTATCGTTTATTAAACTTGTATGCCGCCCTATTCCCGGAGGACTCAGGGTGGCTAACAAACCAAAAGGAATGGGGACAATATACAGACAACAAAACAAGACAAAAAACAAAATACAGAAAACAGATTAAAAACTCTCAACAGCCACACAATTCAAGTCAGCCCCAGGCCTGCCGGAACAGCCAGGTCTTAACGGCTTTGCGGAAAGCCTGAAGGGTGGTGAGGATCCGAATCTCCACGGGGAGATCGTTCCAGAGGGCCGGAGCAGCCACAGAGAAGGCCCTCCTCCGGGTGGTCGACAGTCGACATTGGCTAGCTGATGGAATCCGGAGGAGGCCTAATCTGTGGGATCTAATTGGTCATAGGGAGGTAATTGGCAGGAGGCGGTCTCTCAAGTACCCAGGTCCGATACCATGTAGGGCTTTAAAAGTAATGACTAGCACCTTGAGGCGCGTCCGGAGTCCAATAGGCAGCCAGTGCAGCTCGTGGAGGATAGGTGTAACATGGGTGTACCGAGGTGCACCCACAATTGCTCGCGCGGCTGCATTCTGGACAAGCTGAAGTCCTCGAATGCTCTTCAAGGGCTGCCCCATGTAGAGCGCATTACAGTAGTATTATTAACCTTGCCTATCCCTGAGTGTTGTATCTTTTTATTCTTGATGAATGTATTTTATTCTCCTTATGTACACTGAGAGCATATGCACCAAAGACAAATTCTTCTGTATCCAATCACACTTGGCCAATAAATAATTCTATTCGATTTTTTAAAGAAGAGGATAAAAGGGGAACTCAACAAATTTGCATGCAAGACCAAATTGACAGGAATAGCAACAGTCCTGAAGATAAGCTCAAGGTATAGAAGTATCGACAGATTGCCCGATCTATTAAAATGAAATCAACAATGAGAAATGTAAGGTTCAACATTTGGGAAAGAAAAACCAAATGCACTGGTATAGAATAGTTGATACCTGGCTCAACAGTAGTAAGTGCAAAAAGGATCTTAGTGTCCTAGTGCAGTGTTTTTCAACCTTTTTTGTGCAAAGGCACACTTTTTTCATGAAAAAAATCACGAGGCACACCACCATTAGAAAATGGTGCACCCTGGTCAACACTGAGTAAGGAGCCTCCCTGCCAGGCCACAGTGGAAGGCCAGCTCAGTGGTGTGTGTGTGTGTGTGTGTGTGTTATTTCAGTCAACCAAGGTTGGGAAGCAAGACTCTGTCCAGCCATCGTTTGCTAATGCGGCCCCAGCTGACCTCTGCTCTTGCCCAGCAGCAGGGGCTGATTCTTGGTCTGGTGAACTGTCTGCGTGTGTGTGTGTGTGTGTGTGGTGTGGTGTGCGTAAAAGAAAGCAGCCCTGGGCTTGGGTTCTCAGTGGACCCCCTGAAGAGCCTTTCCTGTGGCTGGCTGTGGAGGTGGGATCCTCACTCCCATGGTCTCAGAGGGCAGGGGCTGGCTGGGAGGGCAGGGGCTGGCTGGGAGGGTCTCTTGGCCTCTGTATGCAGGCCCAGCTCAGACCCCTGCCCAGCATCCCCTTCCACCCAAGCTCACATATTAAGTGAAGCAAAACAACCCTCGCACGGAATAAAAGCTTCGTGAAAAGTTTTCATTTCTTTTAAAGCAAAGGGTAAAAAAAAAAAAATTACTTTTTGGATCCCTCCACACCAGCAAGCTCATCTCACCAGCCACGCGCGCGGAGGATCCACGGGGGGGGGGGGGGGGGGAGGAGGAAAGGATGCGCCTTTGGAGCGGCCCGGGGAAAGGGAAGCGGGTGGAGATTCAGGTGATGGGGGAGGTGTGACTACACGCCCCCCCTTCCGCAGCCCGTTCAAATATCACATCCTACCGGCGAAGGGAGCGTGAGGGGCGGCGCGGCGATGTCCTCCCCGAGGCCGGCCAGTTGCGGCGCTCGCCCCCTCCCCCTCCTTCCCCCTTCCCGACTGGCGCAGGTGAGGTGGGGCGCGCGGACTTGGCCTCCCGCTGAGCCTGGGCGCGCGGCTGTTTGGCGCAGCCTGTTCCGGGACGGCGCTGCCACTTTTCTCCCTCGGTGGTGGTGGAGGAGGAGGACATACAAAAAGGGAAGCGGAGCCCGAGTTGGCTTGGTTGGGCTCCACGCTTTCCTCCTGCGACGGGAATCCCACGGGAAAAACCTCCTCAAAAACCTCGCCTTTTGCGCCCTTCCTTGGAGCAGCTCTTTGCTCTCCTCCATTGCTCCAGGGCCCTGTGTTGGCGGGGGGGGAGTGGGCGGGAGCAGGGCGCGCGTGGCAATGCCGGCGGGTGTTTTTCCCACGGCACACCTTACACTATGTCACGGCACACTAGTGTGCCGCGGCACAGTGGTTGAAAAACACTGCAATAGGCAGCCAGTGCAGCTCGTGGAGGATAGGTGTAACATGGGTGTACCGAGGTGCACCCACAATTGCTCGCGCGGCTGCATTCTGGACAAGCTGAAGTCCTCGAATGCTCTTCAAGGGCTGCCCCATGTAGAGCGCATTACAGTAGTATTATTAACCTTGCCTATCCCTGAGTGTTGTATCTTTTTATTCTTGATGAATGTATTTTATTCTCCTTATGTACACTGAGAGCATATGCACCAAAGACAAATTCTTCTGTATCCAATCACACTTGGCCAATAAATAATTCTATTCGATTTTTTAAAGAAGAGGATAAAAGGGGAACTCAACAAATTTGCATGCAAGACCAAATTGACAGGAATAGCAACAGTCCTGAAGATAAGCTCAAGGTATAGAAGTATCGACAGATTGCCCGATCTATTAAAATGAAATCAACAATGAGAAATGTAAGGTTCAACATTTGGGAAAGAAAAACCAAATGCACTGGTATAGAATAGTTGATACCTGGCTCAACAGTAGTAAGTGCAAAAAGGATCTTAGTGTCCTAGTGGACAACCTCTTAAACAGTCAGCACAATGCTACAGTTGCCAAAAAAAACAAACCCCAACAACAGAATCATAGGCTGCATTAAGACGGATAGAATCATTATGACATGAAGTGTTAGTACCACTTTATAATGCCTTGGTAAGACCACACTTGGAATCCTGCATCCAGTTTTGGTTGCCAGATGTAAAAAAGAACTTGAGACTCGAGAAAAAGTGCAGAGAACAACAACAAAGATGATTAGGGGACTGGAGACTAAAACATATGAAGAACGGTTGCAAGAACTGGGTATGTTTAGTTTAATAGAAAGAAGGACTAGGGGTTGACATGATAGCAATGTTCCAAGAAGCAATGGATGAAAGCTATTCAAGGAGAGAACCAACCTACAAGTAAAGAGAACTTTCTTGAAAGTGAGAACAATTAATCTCTTGCCTCCAAAAATTGTGGGTGCTCCAATACTGGACGTGTTTATGAAGAAATTGGACAGCCATTTATCTGAAATATTATAGAGTTTCCTGTGTGAGCAGGAGATTGAAAACCTCCAAGATCCCTACCAACTCTGTTATTCTGCTCCATTGTTCCCAAATTCCCAAAGGAAAGATATGCACTAAGTTAAATGGCTGTGCGTCACACAAGTCCTCATTTTAGTGAGAAAATGGGCAAATGTGAAAATTGCTTTCGCTGAAGAAATATGGAGGGAAGCTTTATCAAGTTCATTGATTCTGAAAAATCTTCAGTGCCTTTCAGCAAAGTAATCCTACTTCTGGATCAACTTGATCTATCACTCTGTCTGTCATTCATTGATCTGGTAGTCTGAGCCATTGGCTGAAAGGAAGAAAAAAAAGAAGAGAAAATTCCCTGGCAAAGTCATTTCTCAGCCTTTGCAAAGCTGGAATGTTTGATTTCCTAACTGAGGATTGGAAATTATTTTGTAGCCCAAAGTACCGTGATTTCATGCTCAACATGGCCACTCCCTTTGGATTTTGATAGTCTGCTTTATTTTTTTTAACACAATTTGCTTATTTTTGAACTACAGGTTATAAATGAGGCTTTTAAAAAATAGTAATGTGGGAATGTGAGTATTTATTTATTTTTCATTAGCCCTGCACAATTCCGAGTCAAAGAATTACCCCAAGAAATGGGCCTCCAGCAGTTCCTGCCAAGGTGATACGCTTATTCATATGTCTTGAAGGATTTTTTAAAAAACTACTTCTTTTAAACTCAAAGTTACTGGAGTACCTAGCAGAACAAGATAACCAGAGGAATGCTGACTGACAGCAACCTGAACCTGCTATTCTGCTCTCCATGTTGTAGAATAACACAAAAATGATCCAGGCCAAACAAGGGAGGAAAACAGAAGGAAGAGAGCACTCTGCACACCCCCTTCACTTCCTGAAAGGAAATAAAAAAATCTAATAACTTTTCCCTTTCTTACTTGATTTGGTGGTTCAACCGCTGTTTGAGTTCCGTCATAAAAACCAGAAAGCTTCATTGTTTCTTTCTCTGTAAGGAATAAATAATTTCAAAATGCATATTTAACAAAATAAGAGATACACTACAAAAGAGAGGGTAAGACAGATGGGATCTCTCTGGGTAATCAGAGGAACTTCAATTACCTCCTGAGGTGTTCTGACTTGGATCTTCCCAAGGGATCCTCCTGAAAAATAGCTCCTGAGGGGGATTTGATGGGTTCTTCTCTCCCTCAGGATCTCTGATCTCCACAGTGCAGCACTTCAAATAGGAGGAAGGAAAAAAGAAGCAGAATTAATGTACAGTTGAGTGAAAATACAATGGAAAAATGTTCTACAAGAATTGGTGAGTTGCCACGCTATGAATGTACCAGAAGTTTGGGAAGGAGGAGTGAAGTATTCAAACACTTCTTCTATTCCCTTCTGAGCTCCCTAAAGTCTCTCACCTGCAACTGGACCTGCTCCTTCTGCTCCTCCGCCTGGCTCAGGAGGAAGCCTTCAGCCAGGGCCACCGCCTGGGAGCTGCTCTCTGCTCCACACTCCCGCACCCAGCCCTCTATCTCTGGGGGCAGCAGGAACAGGAGATGCTCCAGAACCACCAGGTCCAGCATCTGGGCTTTGGTGCGTTTTTCTGGTCTCAGCCATCGCCTGCAAATGTCATGTAGTCGGCTGCAAAGACCTCGGGGACCTTCAGCCTCCCGATATTGGATGAAGTTCCCAGGCTGAACTTTTGAAGGTAGGATGGTTTCCTCCTCCAGGATGTTCTGCCCAGTCCTTCTCCAGAGCTTCTCCCCCTTCCCAGGCTGAACAGCTGAAGGGCCTTTTCCACTTCCCTCCTTGGCAAAAGGTTGCGTCTCCATCCTTTCTCTGTCCTGCAGAGCAACTCCAAATGGGTCCAAGGAGTCTGGTGGGTCTCCAGATGCCTTTTCCTTCACAGGACCATTTCTGGGACGGATCCCTGCAAGTTATTCCGCTCTTTTTTTCCCCTAAGAGAAAAGTTTGCCTTGCAAAGACCACAAATGGCTTCCAGTTTCTGTGTCTGAGATGGAAAGAAAAAGAAAAGCCAAGAATTAGAAAGTGGAATTCAGCCACTGAACAACCTTCACCCAACTGGAGCCACAAGCAGGAAGGAAGCAGCCTCCGGAGACAGGATCGGAGCCTGGTGCGAATCCTGCCTCCTCCTCGCCCGGCTTCTCTCTCCTGCTGGGCCCCCGCAAGACCGACCCTCCCCTCCCCCCACTAGGGCTCTTCCCTGGATCCCCGCCGCCTTCCCGGCAAGCCCGCTTCTCCTGCTTCCCTCTGCAGGGAGTGGGCGGTTGGTATGCATGAGACCCGTAAATACCGCCTCCCCCCTCTTACTAGGGGAACATCTAGATGTCCCCGTCCCCCCTCCGCCAGCCTCTCCGCCTCCTCCGGATCCCGAGCAATTAAGGAGAGCGAGTGCCGCGTCCTAGAGAGGCAAGGGTCAACGATGTCACTTCCTGCGCCGCCTCCTCTAGAAAGCCAGCCGTGACGTTCGCCCTCCAGTGGGCCAATGGGGAAGCGCCTGGAGTTCCCTTTCCCTTGGCAGAAGGCGCCCCCTGGAGGATTTGGGGCAAAGTGACAGGTCGTAGAAAGGGCGGGAAAGAGGAGCGCCTCTGAGGGGAGAGGGCGGGGATGATGGGCTTGGGAGTAGGGGGAGAAAGGCCTTTTTCAGTGCCTCCCTTTCAGACAAAGGCTTCAACGTCTGTCCTTCTTTTTCCCCTTTTATATTAACCGAAATGTACTGAAGGAGGTTTTCCTCTTTCTTCTGCTGCATTTTTAGAGCGGTTTGGTTATTTCTTCTATATAGCGCAACTCCACTCTTTCATTCGGTCTGTCTGTCTTTCTATCTATCTATCTATCTGTCATCTATTTATTAATAGAATAGAGATAATAGAGAAGAGAAAAGGAAATACATCTTTTTTGTGGCAGCCGCTGAGATGTCGGAAGATTCCATCATGTCTCCCCTCATCCTTCTCTTCATAAAATATACAATGTAGTGAATTAAAAGCCAAATCCCACCATACAAAGAACTTAAATAGGCAGAAAGTGATCAAATAAAATAAAAAAATACGAAAAAGACACCCACACTTCCTCCCTCCCCCTCCAAGAAACAACCACAAGAACTGCACACACCACAAAGGAAGGGACTTGTGGGCATAGAAAAGGACAACTCAGATGTTTGGGGAGGTTGGGAGACGTTTCCTTGACCGTCCCCATCCAGGCAGAGGCAGTAAAGGGAGCCGCCTAGCTCCAGGCCCTGCCTATCAATAACCCCCTGCAGTGTAGGCCTGACCAGGGGCCGGAAAGAGAGGGGGAGGGGAGATTTCTTTTCAGCAGTGCCTTATTTCTACTGCAGGTTTTGCTTTATATTCTCCTTTTCCTCCCCATCTCTTTTTCCCACAGAGCTCCTGAGTTGATCCTGCCGTCCCTTCCCGCTTTCTGTGGGAAAGCTTTCTTTAGGAAGAGCTGGAGAATTTCCGCCTTTGGAGGGGGCCGAGTGGGGAGGGGAGAAGAATCACAGCCTGGATCTTTTCCTGCTGAGACCCCCAGCTTTCTTTCAGATCCTCCCTTTTAAGGGGACAGGGAGTGGAGATCATCTAGTCTTCCTTCACTTCAGGAAAAAAAGAGCCGAGGTGGCGCAGTGGTTAAATGCAGCACTGCAGGCTACTTCAGCTGACTGCAGTTCTGCAGTTCGGCTGTTCAAATCTCACCGGCTCAGGGTTGACTCAGCCTTACATCCTTCCGAGGTGGGTAAAATGAGGACCCGGATTGTTGTTGGGGGCAATATGCTGACTCTGTAAACCGCTTAGACAGGGCTGAAAGCCCTATGAAGCGGTATATAAGTCTAACTGCTATTGCTAACTCTTGGATTGCCTATCTCTCCAGACCCCCCAACCTCTCCTGCTCAGCCAAGACCCCCAGTCAGAGCCATGGCTTCAAACATCCACCAGACAGCCACTTCACTCGAAATCCCTCTGGTGCTTAGCCAAGTATGCAGGCCAGTGGATCCATGGACATCCCAGAAAGTCTGCATGCTGAGATGGCATACCGCTATATAAGGCCTTGGGGAGGCCAACTTTGGAATCCTGAATCCAGTTCTGGTCACCACGATACAAAAAAGATATTGAGACTCTAGAAAGTCTAGACTCTAGAGCTTTGGAACTTTGTTATTGCAGATGCTGACTGCTGCCACAATCCTTTGTATGCAAAAATGGAAAGATCCCTCCATCCCAGTGGTGAAAATCATTTTTTTTTACTACCAGTTCTGTGGGTGTGGCTTCGTGGGTATGGCAGGAGGATACTGCAAAATCTCCATTCCCACCCCACTCTCGGGCCAGCCAGAGGTGGTATTTGCTGGTTCTCCGATTTGGTATCTCAAAATTTCTGCTACCGGTTCTCCAGAACCTGCTGAATTTCACCACTGCTACATCCCCAAGATGGAAGAAGGATAGATGGAAAAATGAGGAAGTTGGCAGAGATGGAAAAATCAATTGTTTTGATCAGAGAAAGAAATAGATCCAGCTGTATTTCTACCTGGAAACCATTTCTGGACTTTGTGATTGAGGGGGGGGGGGGGGAAATGAGACCTGAACTGGGATCTGCTGATTAGGTTAAGTTTTTGTTATTGTTATAGAGATTATTAATTTATTCAGAATGTCCTATAGGAATAAAAAGTTAAAGCTGTAATTTCACTTTATATTTTACTGTGCTGAAATATGCCCCCCCCCTTTTCTCTCCCTCTTCCTGTTATGCTACACTTCTCATTCCCCTTTCTTTTCTTTTCTCCTTTTATTATTACTTTTATTTTCTATTTCATACTATGATAATCAACAAAATTAATAAAAAGCAGCCTTTTGTTTTTAGGAGCGCTTCCTCTTCCACAGCCAAAATATCCAAATTCCTGGGAAAAAAGCTCATCACGATTCCACTCCAGATCTGCACTTTTCTGCTGGCAAAGTTTATTCCAAAATGTTACTTGATATATTTTTCTGCTGAAAGAGAGACCTTTGAAAGGATAGGATCCCTGGGACCAGAGCTTTGGTCTTGCAAGCTTTCAGACTCTGGAGCCCCTTCTCGGGAAGCTTCTCCCCAGCAGAGGTTGTGCCCTTCTCTGTGGCAGTTGAATAGTGCCTGTTTTGTACATATTTGTATTAAAATATAGGCCCTCATTATTTAATTAGTCAACGTTTTAGTCCACCAATCTAATCCCAATAACTATCATTAAAACAAATATGTCACAATTTTTCAACATCCAAGTTTTATATCTATTACTTTTAATATATTATATAAAATATGCATAATATTACCTCAATTTCTTGTGTCTGCCTCTAGTCTAGCTCCCAGTAATGCCAATCTTGCGTTACGAAACATTTCCTCTATCCATCATCTTGCCCATTTTAAAAATTTCAATTCTTATTCGTTTTTTTGACTTGCCTCCCATATTCCTCCCTTGGGTCTTCTCTATCTACATCTTTCATTTTTTCCATCTCTACTATCCTTTGCTGCCAAGCCTCCAGAGGATCTGCCCAACTGTCCATTTTCCTTTCAAAAATATCTTTCTGTTTCTCCAGTATCATTTTTTGGTCTTTTTGACATGTATTTTCCCTGAATTGCTTCATTAATTTTTATTACTTTCTCCTTTTTAATCTTGTTTTGTTTGTTGATTTGTCCATTCTATCTTTCCCCCTGGTCTCTATTATCTCCTCTATTTCCTGGGCTTTTTGATCATTATTCATTATCCCTCGTGAAGATTTATATTATTCATTAAATCCATTATCTCCCTGTAATTCCTTGTCCTGGAATCATAAATGCTTTGGAACATCACCACCAATTCTTTTTGCAACCCACTTATTTTCCCCTGCTGAAACATCTTGCCTTATTATTATTTTTTTAATAAGTCCAAATATTGCCCAGTAGTCTGTCAATGGTTTATCACTGCCCCGGAGTCTCAATTATCTTTGCCCTCAGTCAGTCAATCTGGAAACCATTTACTCAGTCCTGTTGTTGCTCCTCTGGGAATACAGTAATATAGTTCTTTATATCCCACAAAGAGTCAATTTAGTTCTTTTTAGGTAATCCAAGAAAATTTCCAAATGTCTTCTTAAGTCCCACTCAATCCTAACTCCTGATATTTGAAAGTCACTTTACTTCAGTGTCTTCCATATTTTCACCATTTGAGCTCCAGGAGTCACAGTGTAGTTAAATATAAAACAATAGATAGCACGGCAGTCCTCCAGGTGTTTTTTCCACTTTCTCTTCTGTCTTATCAGTATTTTCCCAGGGTTAAATAATATAATGTATTCCATTCACCAATAGATGGCGCTTTCTGCTTAACTCAGAGGTGAGTTGCAAATCTTGGTGCTACTGCCCAGGCTCACGAGTCTGGGTAGATGGGCAGAGCCTCCAGCCACAGCAACTACCAGTTTGCCCAATCCGGGCCAAACCGGGAGCAACCCACCTCTGGCTTAACTTCAATGTTGCATAAATTCTAACAAGTTCTATTATGTTTATTCAAACAAATAATCAAAATTCAAACAAGTAGTTCCAGTATTTTAATATTCCTTATTCCCAATAAAAAATAGTGATACAACCCTCCTATGTTTTTAAAGGTTTTGCGCTCTCTTCTTAATATCCATTTCTTTTCTTTTGGGTCTGTAATTTTTCTCTCTGCAATTGTTTGCCACTTAAACAAAGTTTATTTTCTTTAGGGTTGGTTTTAGATAATAAAAAAGTCACCTCACCCAGTTCCAGTCACTGTTCACACATCACTCGAGCACATTCTTTGTTTCTTTGGGTGCCCCAGCTTCACGGCAGCCATAATGGCTGCCTCTCCTCCTCATAGTGGGATGAGAGGAAATTAGCCCTGGATAAAGCAGGAGAGCCACGGCTGTCCACGACCTGCAGGCCACTCCGCCACTCTTCATCACCCCTATAGGATGACTTTAGCCCCTTATAGGGCCCTCCAATGAAGGGATTTGGCGCAAGTTCACGAACCCCTGTTTTCGTGTCCAATAGTGCGGCAATGTCAACAGGAAGCCCCAAGTGGATATTTTGGTGGCTTCTAAATCTACTGCTCCGAGTAAACGTCTTTCCACACTCCATGCATTTATACGGTTTCTCCCCTGTGTGGACCATCTTATGGGAAATAAGATGACCTCTTTGACCAAAGGTCTTTCCACACTCCATGCATTTAAATGGCTTTTCCCCATTGTGGATCTTTATGTGCATAGTAAGTGTACTTTTCACAGCAAAGGTCTTTCCACACTCCATGCATTTAAATGGTTTCTCTCCTGTGTGGAGCTTTTTGTGGCTTCTAAGTCCACTGCTCTGAGTAAATGTCTTTCCACACTCCTTGCATATATACGGCCTCTCCCCTGTATGCATCATCTTATGGGAAATAAGATGATTTCTTTGAGCAAAGGTCTTTCCACACTCCATGCATTTATATGGTTTCTCCCCTGTGTGGATCCTTTTATGGATAGTAAGTGTATTGTTATGAGCAAAGGTCTTTCCACACTCCATGCATTTGTAGAGCTTCTCCCCAGTGTGAATCCTTTCATGGGAAGTAAGATGCCATCTTGTTCTAAAACATTTTCCACATTCCAAACATTTATAAGGCTTCTCTTTTGTGTCAATCGCTTCTTGAGATGTAAGGAAGTTATTTCCAAGAGAAGGAACGAATGTTTCATTGTAATTTTGTCCGTTGTGTCTTCTTATAGCATCTTCTCCTTTGTTTTGGGTTAAATAATGTTCATTCACATGCAATTCAGCTTTGATTACCTTCACACTTTCCCCAATATTTTTTTTCCTTATTTTCTCTTGTTGGGCAAGAAAGTCTTGCATTGGAGCATCAGAGGAAGATGAGCTGTCCTGATTCCAAATCTTTGACTGGTTTCTCTCATGGCTTTCAAATTCCATTTGAATCCCAAACTTCTCCGTTCCATCTTTAGCACTGATAACTTGGAACAGTTCCCAGGAATCTTGATTCTCCTGCCCATTATTACCTTCAAAGCAAAAGGGAAACGAACATGATAACAAGGTAAGAGAAAAAGATCAAAGTGTAGACAGTTAAGTGAATTTCCTTCTGAATTTCTCAGAAATTCCATTAGTTGTATGTTTGGATGCTTACAGGGGTGTGATATAGACATGATGATTTCTAAATTCATAAGTCATCAAAGCTTTGAAAATATCTAGAAAACATCTCTTTCTTTATTATCTCTTTTTATGCAAATTTCACTCAGTCTGTTTTGAGTTAAGGAATAATCAAAGGAAACATCCCAGGTAGGTTAATTTCAGCAGAGACCTTTGAAAAATGAAACAATTTTGAAACAAGCTCCTTCTTCCCCGATGTACATTGGAGCAGCTGCTCCATTATGTCCATCTGGTGGGAGGGATCCCTGCTCAGCCCTCGATCCCAGCATGGCTTTGGTTAGCAAAGAACAGAGGCCTAAAGCATTGTAGTGCGGGATCACATGAGATCAATAGTCCTAGATTTCCCACCACTGATCTCACATATCTCTCACTACTTTAAGCCACTTTTTTCTGCAAATGCACCGAAGTAGGCAAAGGAACCGACGGCTCGCTATATCATCACAAGCTAAGACCCAGCGGGGTGGGGGTACAGGTAGGCTGATAGTTATTGCAACGCCTCTGCTGTCATTTGTAATTGTGAATGACAACCATGGTGCTGTAACATTCGTAATTTCACGACTGCCTTAAGTACTTGGGAAAGGGCTAGGTCATAACTTGGAACGGTTGCTTAGTGAACTGTCATAACTCAGGGATTACCTGTACCTTACAATGCTCTGATTCCACACAGCATGGGGCCTTTGTTCTTGAATTGGATTTGGAAAATGCTTTTCCATGGCCTGAGTGTAAAAGTTCTATTCTCACACAATTTTGGAGGTTTCAGAGGACAAATGACAACACACTCCTCTCACGTGACCTCCAGAGGACACATAAAAACACACCTCATTCTCCTCAGCCCCCACAGATTTTCCTTCTCCCTCCCAGGAGATGATATCTGATTAGTGTTTTTTTTTAATTAAAAAAAAAAACTATCTATAATCTGTCTCCTTGAACTGTCTGATTGGGGATTAGAAAACTCTTACCCAGAGAGACCATGTTCCTATGATTTTCAAGCATGACTTTCGAATGCAGCGCTTTCTGGTCAGGATCCAGCTGAGACCATTCCTCCTCAGAAAAATACACAGCCACCTCCTCGAAGGACACAAGACTCTCCTGAACAAAGAAAAAAAGAACAGAATGGGAGGATTCGCAAGATCTGTCCAACTTCATCAATGATTTAGACAAGGGGATAGAAGGAGAACTCCTCAAAATTCAAGACAAGACCAAATTGACAGGGATAACAACACTATAGAAGATAAGCTTGAGTTATAGAAGGATCGATAAATTGGGCTCCATCTAACGAAACAAAATCAACTGTGAGAATTGTAAGGCTCTACATTTAGGAAAGAAAAACCAAATGTGCAGGCATAGAATAGGTGATACCTGGCTCAACACTACTAAGTGCAACAGGGATCTTGGAGTCCTAGTGGACAACCACTTAAACACAAGTCAGCAGTAGTCTACTGTTGCCAAACAAAACCTGAATAGAATAATAGGCTGCATTAAGAGGGATAGAATCAAGATGACATTAAGTGTTAGTACCACTTTATAATGCCTTGGTAAGACCACACTTGGAATAATGAATCCAGTTTTGGTTTCCAGAGGTAAAAAAGATTTTGAGACTCTAGAAAGAATGCTGAGAATAGCAACCAAAATTATTAGTGGACTGGAGGCTAAAACATATAAAGAACGGTTGCTGGAATTGGGTATGTCTATTGTCATGAAAAGAAGGACTAGGGGAGACATGATAGCTGTTCCAAGAAGCAATGGGTGGAAAGTATTCAAGGAGAGAACAAACCTACAAGTAAAGAGAAATTTCCTGACAGGGAGAATAATTAATCAGTGAAATGACTTGCCTCCAGAAATTGTGAATGCCAGAACACTAGAGGTGTTTAAGAAAAAATTGGATAGCCGTGTCTTCCTGTCTGAGCAGGGGGTTGGACTAGAAGATCTCCAAGATCCCTACCAACTCTGTTATTCTGTTCCACTCTTCCCAAATTCACAAAGCAAGGATATGCACCAAGTTAAATCACTGTGTGTCACACAAGTCCTAATTTTAGGTGAGAAATTGGGGAAAAAATGTGAAAATTGCTTTCACTGAAGAAATATTTGGGGACGTTTTTTCAAGTTGATTGATTCTGCAGAACTTTCAATGCCTTTCAGTAAAGTAATCCCACTTCTGGATCAACTGATCTATTGCTCTGCCTATCATTGATTGATCTGGTGGTCTGAGCCATTGGCTGAAAGGAAGAAAAGAAAGAAGAGAAAATTCCTTGGGAAAGTCATTTCTCAGCCTTTACAAAACCAGAATGTTTGGAATGGAAATAATTTTGTAGCCCAAAGTACCATGATTACATGTTCAACATGGCCACTCCCTTTGGATTTTAACAGTCTGCTTTATTTTTTAATATGATTTGCTTATTGTTGAACTACAGATTATAAATGAAGCTTTTTAAAATGGTAATGTGGCAATTGTGAGTATTTAGTTATTTTTCATTAGCCTTGCACAGTTTCGAATAAAAGAATTACCAAAAAAAAGGGTCTCTAGCAGTTCCTACTAGTGTGATACATTTACTCCTATTTCTTGAAGAATTTTTTTAAAACTACTTCTTGGTGGAGTACCTAGCAGAACAAGATAACCAGAGGAAGCTATGCTGGTTGACAGCAACTTGAATCTGCTATTCTGCTCTCCACGCTGTGTAAAAACACAAAAACAATCCAGACCAAACAAGGGAGGAAAATAGTAGGAGGGAATATTCTGCATACCCACTTCACTTCCTGAAGAGAGAAAAGATATTTAATAACTTTTCCCTTTCTTACTTGATTTAGAGGTCCAACCACTGTTTGATCTCCATCATAAAAACCAGAAAGTTTCATTCTTCGTTTGTCTGTAAGGAATAAATAATTTCAAAATGCATATTTAACAAAATAAGAGATACATTACAGAAGAGAGGGTAAGACAGATGGGATCTCTCTGGGAAATCAGAGGATTTTCCATTACCTCCTGAGTTGTCTTGACTTTGACTTTCCCAAGGGATCCTCCTGAAAAATAGTTCCTGGGCGGGATTTGATGGGTTCTTCTTTTCCTCAGGATCTCTGATCTTCACACTGCAGCACTTCAAATAGGAAGAAGGGGGGGGAAAGCAGAATTAATGTACATAACACAACACAAAGTGGATTCTTATAGTCAGGACACAACCTCAAAGCTCCCAATCCATGAGGTTCAGTGAGAAAACAATGGAACAATGTCCTACAAGATTTGGTGGGACATCGCCACACATTATGAATGCCCAGGAAGTTTGGGAAGGAGGGGTGAATTATTCAGATACTTCCTCTATTCCCTTCTGAGCTCCATAAAGTCTCTCACCTGCAACTGGACCTGCTCCTTCTGCTCCTCCGCCTGGCTCAGGAGAAAGCCTTCGGCCAGGGCCACCGCCTGGGAGCTGCTCTCTGCTCCACACTCCCGCACCCAGCTCTCCATCTCTGGGGGCAGAAGGAATAGGAGATGTTCCAGAACCACCAGGTCCAGCATCTGGGCTTTGGTGTGCTTTTCTGGTCTCAGCCATCGCCTGCAAATGTCATGGAGTCGGCTGCAAAGTCCTCGGGGACCTTCAGCCTCCCGGTATTGGATGAACTTCCAGGGCTGAACTTCGGATTCCAGGATCTTCTGCCCAGTCCTTGTCCAGAGCTCCCCTCCCTTCCCAGGCTGAACAGCTGGAGGGCTTTTTCCGCTTCCCTCCATGGCAAAAGTTTGTGTCTCCATCCTTTCTCTGTCCTGCAGAGCAACTCCAGATGGGTCCAAGGACTCTGGTGGGTCTCCAGACGCCTTTTCCTTCACGGGGCCATTTATGGGGCCCCAGGACGGATCCCTGCAAGTTATACTGCTCTTTTTTTCCCTCCTAACAGAAAAGTTTGCCTTGCAAAGACCTCAAATGGCTTCCAGTTTCTGTGTCTGAGATGGAAAGAAAAAGAAAAGCCAAAAATTAGAAAGCAGAATTCAGCCACTGAACAACTTTCACTCAACCTGCCCGGAACCCCAAGCGGCTCATCCCATGGCAGGGCCGGGAAGGAGGCAGCTGGAGAGGCCGCCCCGCTTCTCTCCCCCTCCGGAGACAGGATCGGGCCCTTGGGGAACTTGGTGCGAATCCTGCCTCCTCCCCGCCCGGCTTCTCTCCTCTCCTGCTGGGCCTCCGCAAGGATGACCCTCCCCCCACTCGTGCTCTTCCCCGGATCCCCTCCGCCTTCCCGACATCCCCGCTTCTTCCTGCAGAGAGAAGGCGGCTGGGGAACATGGGACACGGGAAGAGCCCCCCCCCTCACCAGGGGCACGGCTGGATCTGCCCCCGCAAGACTCTCCCGCAGCCTCTGCGCCTCCTGCAGAGCCCGAGCAATCAAGGAGAGTCCTGGGGGTTAAGGAAAGTGAGTGCGGAGTCCTAGAGCGGCAGGGCTCAGTGGTGTCACTTCCTTCTCAGCCTCTTCTGGAAAGTCAGCCATGACGTTCGCCCTCCAGTGGACCAATGGGGAAGTGCCTGGAGCTCCCTTCCCTTGGAAGAGAGCTCCCCCTGGCGGATATGGGGCAAAGTGTTAGGATCGTAGAAAGGGCGGCGAGAAAGAGGAGCACATGGGGAGGGAGAGGGCAGGGATGATGGGCTTGGGAGTAGGGGAGGAAAGGTCCACTCTCAATGGCTCCCTGTCAGACAAAGGCTTCGACGTCTGTGCTTCTTTCCCCCCTTTAATATTAGCCCAAATGCATTGAAGGAGGTTTTCGTCTTTCTTCTGTTGTGTTTCTAGAGCGATTTGGTTATTTCTTCTATATAGCGCAATTCCACCTCGACTTCAAGAGCTATTTTTCAGGAGGATCCCTTGGGAAGATCCAAGTCAGGACACCTCGGGAGGTAATTCAAGATCCTCTGATTACCCAGAGAGATCCCATCTGCCTGACATTTTCTTCTGTAATATACTTCCTCTTAATTTATTAAATATGCATTTTGAAATTATTTTATCCTTACAGAGAAACAAATAATGAAGGAGCTCAATGGTGTTGAGTTCGATGGAGTTCTGACTGGATTGTTTTTGTGTTCTTCGACAACATGGAGAGCAGAATAGCAGGTTCAGGTTGCTGTCAGCCAACATAGCTTCATCTAGTTATCTTGTTCTGCTAGATACTCCTCCAACTTTAAGAAGCAATTTTTAAAAAGTCCTTCAAGAAATACATAGGAATAAACGTATCACAATGGCAGGAGCTGCTAGAGACCCCCCCTTTTTTGGTCCTTATTGTACAATTTTCAAATGTTTACACCTTAATTTAATTTTTAGCCTTGATGTTCATTTTTATACCTTTTTATTTAGGGGTTGGTTCTGTTGCATTGTCCAGAGCCCTTCTTTGAGGGAGGTTAGGAAACATCATTAAAGATCAGTAAATACAAATGGATAAATGTCGTAGATCTGATAGACTATATAACGATGTAAATCTCAGGGAGAATCCTAGGATGGTAAATGGAAGGGGGTCTCGGCATTCCTCTCCCTGGGAAGCCCCCCACCCGCACTCCCCTCTCCGGCCAGTCCCAGGGAGCCCCTGGACAGCCTCCTAGTTGTCTCAGCAGAAGGAATCCACTTTGGCCTCCTCAAAGTTAAGGAGCTGCTGTTTGCTGTTCAACCTGCCCGCATCCACCTCCCCCAGCTGTGGAGAGGAGGACGGGGAAGGCTGTCAGGAGATACTCCAGGGTCCATTATTCCCAGCCACTAGGAAAGGAGGAGGATCCCACGGAAGAAGGGAGGGTTGCAGAGGACGCCCCATGGAGGAGGGAGAGGGAGCTCTCTCAGTCCTAAGAGAGGAAGGCAGACTTGGGGGGGGGGTCTAGAGGGGGAAGGAAAGAGGGGGAGCGGAGGAGCCTCCCCCATCCTCCCCGGGTGGGAAAAGGCAGGCAGAAGCTCAACTGGTCCAGAAATCCGATTCGGTCTCTGCAGGGAACATTGGATCTCAAGGGGGAGGAATTTGGGGGGGGGGCGGCTGAAGAGACTCCCTAAACTTTCTGGGGTGGAAGGGAAGTAATGACATAACGTAAAGTGAGCAAAGAAAGTGGGGATTTCCCTCAACGCCTATCCTGAACCCCCCCTTAAGCTGCAGCCCCCCCCAAGACTAAAAGGATTCCCCCCTCCCACTTTCAGTTTCGCTTTGTCCCGAACTCTCTCCCCCTCCATGCGAGGTCACAAAGGACTCTGCCTGTAGGCCGATGACGCTCGAGCAAGGAGAATTCCCATTGGTGCTTCAGCTCGTTCTGGCCCCTCCCAACTGATAAGTGCGAGAAAAACCCTCCCCTCCCCTCTCCTCTCTCTTCGGGCCGAGGCGGTTGCAGGCCTGATTTTCCTTCCGATACTATCTTGGTATAAAATAGAAACCCACGACTTGAAGAGATTTAATGTGGAGGAATCGCGCAGCTGCTGTGCAAAGGAAGTGGAAGACACGGACACAAACTTCTAGTTTTATATCAATGCAAATGTATTTAACATTCGCAGCAGAGAAGACAGTCAAAAACATCCTGAGGTAAATCTCAAACGGCGCCCAGAAGAAAAAGGCGGGAAAAAGGAAAACGCCCCCTTTATAGCAATAGCAATAGCAGTAGACTTATATACCGCTTCATAGGCCTTTCAGGCCTCTCTAAGCGGTTTACAGAGAGTCAGCATATTGCCCCCAACAATCTGGGTCCTCATTTTACCCACCTCGGAAGGATGGAAGGCTGAGTCAACCCTGAGCCGGTGAGATTTGAACCGCTGACCTGCTGATCTAGCAGTAGCCTGCAGTGCTGCATTTAACCACTGCGCCACCTTGGCTCTTATCCACCCTCAGCAACCAATCAGATCGCAGATCGCCTCAGGCGGGAGCCATTGAGAGGGGCCTTTCCTCCTACTGACATGCCCATCATCCCTGTCCTCTCACTTTCCCCTCAGAGGCGCTCTTCTTTCCCGTCCTTTCTACAATCTAACACTTTGCCCCAAGCCGAACACGTCAGGCTGGCTTTGTACAGAAGGCGGCGAAAAAAGTGACATCACGCCTGTCTAGGACGCTGCATTCGCTCTCCTTAACCCCTGGACCTCCGCAGGCTAAGAAGCTGCGGGAGAGTCTAGGTGAGCGGGGGTGGGGGGGCTTCTTCCCGGGTCCCATGCTCCCCAGCGGCCGTCTCCCTGCAGGGAAAAGCGAGGATGTCGGGGCTCCCTTCTCGCCCCGTGTCCGGGGAAGAGACCGAGTTTGGGGGGGGGGGGTCGGCCTTACGAAACCCCAGCAGGAGAGGAGAGATGCCGGGCGAGGAGGAGGCAGGATTCGCATCGGGCTTCCCGAGGGCCAGATCCTGTCTCCGGAGGGGGAGAGAAGAAGGTCGGCCTCTTCAGCTGCCTCTTTCCCGGCCCTGCTCCCCTGCTCGGAGATGAGCCGCTTGGGGCTCCGGGCAGGTTGGGTGAAGGTTCTTCAGTGGCTGAATTCCACTTTCTAATTCATGCCTTTTATTTTTCTTTCCATCTCAGATGCAGAAACTTGAAGCCATTTGAAGTCTTTGCAAGCCATACTTTTCTTTTGAGGGGGAAAAAGTGTGGAATAACTTGGAGGGATCCGTCCTGCAGCCCCAGAAATGGTCCTGTGAAGGAAAAGGCATCTGGAGACCCACCAGAGTCCTTGAAGCCATCTGGAGTTGCTCTGCAGGACAGAGAAAGGATGGAGACACAAACTTTTGCCAAGGAGGGAAGTGGAAAAGGCCCTTCAACTGTTCAGCCTGGGAAGTGGGGGAAGCTCTGGACAAGGACTGGGCAGAAGATGGTGGAGGAGGAAACCATCCTCCCTTCAGAAGTTCAGCCCTGGCATTTCATTGACTATGCTAAAGCCTTTGATTGTGTGGATCACAACAAAGTTCTTAAAGAGATGGGTGTACCCAACCATCTTATTTGTCTCTTGGGAAACCTATATGCAGGTAAAGAAGCAACAGTGAAAACTGGACATGGAACCACTGATTGGTTCAAAATTGGGAAGAGTCCGGCAAGGCTGTGTATACTGTCACCCTGCCTATTTAACTTATATGAAGAGCACATCACGAGAAAGGCGGGGGTAAATGAATCAAAAGTTGGAATTAAGATTGCCGGGTGAAATATCAACAACCTCAGATATGCAGATGATACCACTCTAATGGCGGAAAGTGAAGAGGAACTAAAGAGCCTCTTGATGCGGTTGAAGAAGAAGAGTTGCAAACGTTGCCTTAAAACTTAACATTAAGAAAACTAAGATCATGGCATCTGGCCCTCTCAATTTCTGGCAGATAGGGAAGAAATGGAGGTACTGACAGATTTTATTTTCCTGGGCTCCAAGATCACTGGAGATGGGGACTACAGCCAAGAAATTAAAAGATGCTTGTGCCTGGGGAGGAAAGCTATGGCAAATCTAGACAGCATACTAAAAGTGCATATAGTCAAGGCTCTGGTTTTCCCCGTTGCAATGTATGGCTGTGACGTTGAACCATAAGGAAGGCTGAGCGCCAAAGAATTGAGGCCTTTGAACTATGGTGCTGGAGAAGACTCCTGCGAGTCCCTTGGACTGCAAGGTGATCAAACCAGTCAGTCCTAGAGGAGATCAACCCTGACTGCTGTTTAGAAGGCCAGATCTTCTGGAGTGTTGGTATTCCTGTCCATTTGGTCTTGTCTGCAAATTTGATGAGGTCCCCTTCTATCCCCTTGTCTAAATCATTGATGAAGATGAACAGATCTTGCGAATTCTCCAGTTCTCTTCTTTTTTTCTGTCTTCAGGAGAGTTTTGTGTCCTTCGAGGAGGTAGCTGTGTATTTCTCTGAGGAGGAATGGTCTCAGCTGGATCCTGACCAGAAAGCGCTGCATTCAGAAGTCATGCTTGAAAACCATAGGAACATGGTCTGTTTCGGTAAGAGTTTTCTAGTCCCCAATCAGACAGTTCAAGAAGAAAGATTATACATAATTATTTATTTAAAAATCACTGACCAGATATCGTCTCCTGGGAGGGAGAAGGAAAGGATCTGGCCTTGTTGTGCTCCAAGGAAGGAAAGAGTCAATGTCTCTTTGCTTACATGCTTTCTTTGCCATTTCTTATCTCTATTTTTTCCATTTCTATTTGAACTTATCTATGAAGGCTGAAAAGAACGAGGTGTGTTTTTATGTCTCCTCTGGAGATCATGTGAGAGGAGTGTGTTGTCATTTGTCCTCTGAAACCTCCAAAATTGTGTCAGAACAGAACCTTTACACTCCGGCCATGGAAGAGAATTCCCAATAAAATTCAAGGACAAAGGCTCCGTGCAGTGTGACTCAGAGCATCCTAGGCTACAGGTAATCCCTGAGTTACGACGGTTCACTTAGCAGCTGTTTCAAGTTATGACCAGCCCTCCCCCAAGTACTTGAGACCCAGTCCCAAAATTATGAGTGTTGCAGCACCGTGAGCGTCGTTCACACTTACGAATGACAGCAGAGGTGCTGCAACATTTTTCCTATCTATTCCCCCACCCCAACCCGCCAAGACATATTTTTCAGACTATTAGACATACTTTTCCACCTTAAAAATGTCTGTGTGTATAAGAATATGGGCCTGTTTTTGGCCTTCCAAGACTCCCTACGTCCCGTTTGTGGCCTCCTTGGTGTCCACTCTTCCGCAGCTTCCTTTCAGGGTCTCCTTTTCATTTGGAGGTGGGAGAGGGAAGGTGTGGAGGCCGGATATACTGCCCCCAGGGACACTGGGACTCCTTGACCCTCCATCCCCCCCTCCAGTCTCTCCTGCTCAGCAGAGCCCCCCCATTCAGAACCATGGCTGCAAACATCCACCTGACAGCCACTTTGCCCGAAATCCGCCTGGATTAAGACTGGTTAAGACTGAAGGCCACCAGATCCAGAAAGATCCTAGATGCTCTGCATGCTGATATCCCCCATTCCTGAGAGGAGATCTCAGTGACCTAGGGCTCGCTGCCCAGCAGAGTCTCAACTCTTTCCCCCTTCCATGGATTCCCCTGGATTCTCTATCTCTTCTCCCTGCTTGAAACCCACAGCAGCTTCATTTTCATTTCTGTTCTCCTCCCAGTCAGTTTCTTTCGCTTTTATTTGAATAAAAAAATAGACTTTGGATTGGCGGAAACCCTGGAATGAGCTGACTGAATGTTGTCCGAAGAGTCTCAGCTCCAGATTCTGTCCAGCTCAAATAAATTGCCCCCATCCCTGAATTCCGGATGCTCGGCAAAAGGTGGGATGTTTGCCCCTCTACATAGGGAAATGATATTTTACGGGGGTTCAGAGGGAGAGGAAGGAGCCACTTGAACCAGGTTGTTGTCTTGAACCACAAAGAATCTTGTTGTCCCAGATGGCGGTGGAAGTCAGGAGTCAGCTGATGAAGATGGGATCTGTAGTTCTGGGTCAGGCATTCTCAAAAGAGAAGGTATTCCAACAGAAGAGAATATATACATCTTAGATTGAACTGTGGGGTCCTTGGTGCACTCTTGAGTTTGGTTGTTCGCTTGGAGACCTTTCATTACCCAGCTAGGTAACATCCTCAGTGCAAAGGAGAAAGAGGTTTGCCGCCTGAATTATATGCCATATCAGAGTTGGTGTGCTTCCCTCCTGGATGGTTCCTTGATTAGAATATTGTTTTCTGTCTGCTTGTTTGTCTGGTGCTGATCCCTGCTTATCTTTTGGCTGTTACAGGAGAGGTATGCATTTTGTTCCCTCCCTAGGTTTTTGATTGTGTAAATGAGATTTATCTTTCTGCATCTATTGAAAACCAGAGTTTTACCTTTTAGGATTACTGAATAGAAACTTGAAATAAAAATTGGAACTTTATTACTGTGCATGCAGAGTGCAGCCAGAATTCTTCATATGCAAAACTGGAAAGCTACCTCCATCCCCATGATGGAAGAAGGATGGAAGGAAGAATTGATGGAGTTGGCTGAAGATAAACCGTTTTGACCAGAGAAAAGAATAGATCCAGCTGTGTTTCTACCTGGAAACCACTTCTCGACTTTCTGCTTGAGGCAAAAGAAAGGGACACCTTGCCTGTAGGATTTGCTGATCATGATTGGTTGTTATAGAAATGTACCAAATTTACTACAAATGTTCAGTAGAAGGAAAAATTGAGGCTGAAATTTCACTTTGTATTCTGCTTTGTTGAAAATAGTTTTTTTCCCTTTCCCTTTCCTCTTCCCCTACTACCTTTATTTTCTATTTTATACCATGATAATCTTAATAAAAATAATAAAAAGGAGCCTTTTGTTTTAGGGGGAGCTTCCTGTTCCACCGCCGAAATATGCAAATTCTTTGGGGGAAAGCTCATCACGATTCCCCAATATATCTGCACTTTTATATTTCAAAATTTCTTCCAAAATGTTATTTGATATATATTTCTGCTGAAAAGGAAAAATTTATGGCAGATGTGGAAGTTCTCCAGGGAAAGGAGCAGAAAGCTGAGGAGAAATGGCCAAACTTGATTCCGGGATCTTCATCCGGGGCTGCTTTGCAAGGAAAAGGGGGATCCCAACCCACAGAAAGAAAGAGGGAGATTCCTTTGCATTTGGGGCTGAAGGGCGGGAAATTTGAAGGGGCCGATCCGTCCGGACATTCTCAGCAAGAGAGACGCGGGTTTCAGGGAAGGAAAAGCTGTTTTTCGAAGCGAAGCTGCGCCTTTCCCGAGAGAGCTGAGTGGCGGATTCCCCCGGGAAGGCGGGCTGGGGGGAGGATCCGACTGGACTAGGAGGGATCCCTGAAGATCTCCGCCTTTTCATGGTTTAGCTGAGGGCTTTCCGTGGCTTCCCTCCGGATTGGAGGTGTCTGTAACCCCCAGTCTGTAACTTCCCTGGCTGCGGGGCCATCCATAGCAGTTACATCTTCATCTGTGAAATCAACGTGTGTGTGTATGGTGTGTAGGAGGAGGGCCAGATGTTTCCAGCCCCAGAAGAGGAATCGGGGGGGGTCTGAATTGGGGGGGGAGAAGCTTTTCTCTCGGGCTTTTGAGTTGGGTAGGGCCAGAACGAGCAGAAGGACCAATGGGAATTCTCCCTTATTGAGCGTCACCGATATCCGGGCAGAGTCCTTTGGGATTTCACCTGGAGGAGGAGATTGTTCGGCGTAGAGGGACAAGCGATGAAAGTGGGAAGGGGGATCGGTTCAATCTTGAGGGGAGGGGCTGCATCTCAAGGGGGTGGCGTCATGGCAGGCTCAGAAGGGACCCTCCACTTTCTTTGCTCTCTTCACGATTCTCAGCCAGGGATTCCCTCTTCCCCCCTCTTATCCCCCCCCCCAATTCTGATGAAGGACAGCCACTCTTGAATAAAACACCGACCTCTTATTTGCGGTGGGTCAGAAAACCCCACAGCACTGGGGGTGCAACCGGCCCTCTGGCCGCCCCTTTGCCAGGAAGAGAGCCAAAGGCCGAGGGTTCTTGGAGGGAGAACAGTGAGCCCACATGGTTGCGGGAGGGGGACTCCCAAAGACGAAATGTAGGCGCCTGTGTGTGTGAAGGCGCCGAAGGACTCCCCAGCCAGCCTGCTAAGAGACCCCCAAGTCCTCATTGGCTGTGGGGCTGCACCTTCCCTTCTTTCATACACCGCAGCCCTGCTCTACGCCAGATCGGTTGTGGGAGGGCAAGAGGAAGTCTATGCTCCCCTCCAGGGCTGACATGAACATTACTTGAGACTGAAATAACCCTCCTCCCACTTTCTCCGCTTCTCTCTCTGCGCCGAACTATCTCCTCCATCGGGTGAAGTCAAGGGAGGCTCTGCCCGGAGACCGATGACGCTGCAGAAGGGAGGATTCCCATTGGTCCTTCTGCTCTTTCTGAACCTTCCCTCTTCCGAAGTCCGAGGAAAACTTCTCCTCCCCCCAATCCAGACCCTCCGATTCCGCCTCTGGGGCTGGAGGCATCGGCGTCTTTCTCCCCTGTCTTTGGGGGCGCTTGTGGGGCAGCATCCATGGCTTTTGCTGGGCTCCCCCTGATGCTGCTGGTGGGGGCGCTGGCCCGGATCCCCGGAAGCGAAGGGGGGAAGGAGACCCCCGGTGAGGAGGGGGCTCGTCGCGGAGAGGGGCGGGGCGGGGCCGTCAATGCTCCAAAGGGAAGAGGGGGAAGAAAGGGGCTGAGAGACCCCAGTAATGGGGAAAGGGGTCGAGGGCAAGAGAGGGGGGAGCCGTGAGAAACTTCGATCTCCGCGTGGTCTCCGCTCCCCCCCTCGCCCCACTTCGCCCAGAAGGACGAAGAGGGATGGCCGTCTCCCTTCCTTCTGATTGGAGTGGGGAGCCAGTCGTGGGAAGGCGGCCTAACTGAGATGAGAAGCAGTCGCCACCCCTGGGTCCCCTTGGAGGTGATCTTGGGGGCTCTTTTGGGAAGGGGAGAGGAGAGAGCCCCGATTCTACTCCAGATCCTAGAAGGACTGAAGATTAGGGGGAGAAGAAAAGTTGAGGGTAACCAGAGAAGATTAGGGTTGAGGGGAGGGAAGGGCTGGGAGACCCCAGGTGGGTCAGTCCATATGCCCCCCTTGTTCCCCCTCCCCTATCCCCTCCCCCAAGGGAGGGAGGGAGGCATAAGGTATTTGGTTTTATCTATGTATATTACATTTGTATGGTGCCCATCTTGTCTGAAATGGTCTGAAGGGGGTTGGACTAGAAGACCTCCAAGGTCCCTTCCGTTAATTTGTTCTCTGATGTCTCCCCTACAAGGGGACTCTGCAAGGTGACTTGCAGGTTATCATTGAAAAGAAAACATATTAAAATCTTTTAGTACATATAATATATTTTAGTAGATAGATTAAAAATATAAAACTGTGCAAAAAGAAAAAAAAATTCCGTCCAGTCCACAGTATTTCTGTTGGTCTTTTCACCCCCTCCCCCCATATTTCCTGCCACTATGGGGGGGGGGGGGCAGCATCCAAAGTTCACGGCTGAGAGAAGGTTTGCTGGACCAATTGAACTTCTGCCTGCCTTTGCCCACTCTGAGAGGAAGGAGGGGGGCACAGCAGGATAGCCCCCCCCTCTTTTCATCCCTCTCTCCAGGCCTTTAACAATTTCCTGCTGGAGCAGGGTTGGATAGATGACCTCCAGGTCCCTTCCAGCCCTGGGTTATCCTCTGAAGCTGCATCTAGTGCCAGGTTTGTAGTCCTTCCTTCCTCTCCTTTTTCCCTCCCTCCCTCCCTCCCTCCCTTTCTTTTTATTTATTTCTCTTTCTTTCTCCCTTCTTTTTCTCTCTCTCTCTTTTCTTCTTTCTTTCTCAGCAGCCTCACCTTCCCGTTTTTGGGCTAGCAGGCCTCAGGGAAGCCTACTGGTATCAAAAATGGACCCCCCCATTTTTGGCTGTGCGATGTGCAATTTTTGGAACTTTTTTAAAAAAACATTTTTTAGTATTTTTTACTACCACAAACCAGTAGCATTTTTTACTACCGGTTTGGGCGAACTGGCTCAAACTGGTAGCATTTCAACCCTGCTCCAGGGGGCATCTTCCATCCGTCTCTCAGAACAGCTCTCCCACCCTTTGCGCCTGAGTCCCTGCTTCTCCTCTACTAGCGGCTGGGAACGATGGGCCCTGGAGTCCCTCCTGATGGCTTTCCTCCTCCACCTCGCAGCCCATTTCCTGCACCAGATGAAGACCGAATGCCGCTCCTTCAATGGGACGCAGCGGGTGCGGTTCGTGGACAGGCAGATGTACAACCGGCAGGAGTTTGTCCGCTTCGACAGCGACCGCGGGGAGTTTGAGGCCGTCACTCCGTTGGGGCAGCCAGATGCAGACAAGTGGAACAGCGACCAGGTCTTCCTGCAGTACACAAGGGGCCAAGTGGATGCCTTGTGTCGCTACAACTATGAGCTTCTCCAAAGGAATTCTGTGATTGGTTGGAGAGGTGAGTTCGGGAGGCAGGGCTTCCTGTGGAGGGGGATGCTGGCCCCCATCTTTCATTTACTTTATTAAGATTATCCCGGATAAAGATTGACTCGTTATATATAGTCTATCCTCTCAGATCTACAAAATTTATTCATTTGTATTTATTGATATTTATTGATGATTCTAAACCTCCCACCTCCCTCAACGAGGGGCTCTGGATGTTTCACAATATAACACAACCCATAAATTAAAAAATGTATAAAAATGAAAAGTAAGGTTAAAAATTAAATTACAGTAAACATTTGAAAATTGTACCGTAATGACAATTAAACATCAAAAGGGAGGAAAATATTCCTTCCCCTCACAAAAAATAATCCAAATTCTCTTCCTGTCCAGAATCTGGGATCCTTTTAATCTCCTCCCATAAATCCATCAAAATAGGATTTGTCATTGATTTTTTAAAATTCATTTTTATTCAACATTGAAATCACAATTACACTTTTACAGCTTTCCGTTATCGGTAAAAAAATATTTCTAATTTCAAATTTTCCATTCTAAGGCCTATTGTTTTATACATATACCTCTTTATTTTATAGTTACTCTTTTTATAATATATACATTTATTTCTCTGTTACTTTCTAAAATATATACTATCTCCTTTTATTATACTTTCTATGTATTTATTATGCATTAATTTTACATCTCTCTTCAAGCCAATTATCCCACCTATTCCATGTCTTATAATACATTGTTTCCTCTCCATTTCTTAGTTCCATTAATTTATCCATTTCTGCGCATTCCAGCACCTTGTTTATGATCTCCCCTGCGTTTGAGGGAACATTATTTTGTTTCCAGTATTGTGCGAATGAGATACCGGCTGCAATAATTATGTGGAGCATAATGTATTGAATTTCTTTACTTATATTTCCTTTTATCATTCCCAGAAGGAACAGCTCTGGCTTCATATCAATTTTTTGTTCCGTTACTTCCTGCAACCATTTTGGGATTTTTGTCCAGTACTCCCTATCTTTGGGACATATCCACCACATATGATAGAAGGTCCCGTGTTGATAATTAACATTTCCAACAATCAATCAATCTCTTCCAACACACACAGAGATACACACACACAGACACAGATCCTGGTGGCACACAGATGAAATATCAAGCCACAAAAGCACTCTATACAATTTAAGATTTAAAAAGCGATTATTACAGTTCAGTAATAAAAACCTAATTAAAACATGGAAGCTTTCAGGGCGCTGACCAGCCCTACAGATGCATCCTCCTCTGTGCCCCCCAAGCAAGGGTCCAGAGCCCCATTTTGGACTCCTTTCCCAAGGCCCAGGAGGGAGGCTTCCTTCATCTCCGGTGCCTTTGGGATTTTAGGATAAAAATTGAGCTTCGAAATATCTTGAAAAGGGGATCCATGAAGGCTCTTTCGCCTGCTGTGCCCTTTCTATCCAGCCTTT
Source organism: Thamnophis elegans (assembly GCF_009769535.1). Classification (NCBI taxonomy): domain Eukaryota; kingdom Metazoa; phylum Chordata; class Lepidosauria; order Squamata; family Natricidae; genus Thamnophis; species Thamnophis elegans. The sequence goes on along the minus strand of NC_045542.1, from coordinate 172,426,047 downwards.
AGTTCTTCTTATTGTTTATTCAGAGTCATTTGTAACTTTCAATCCAACAAACAAATAAAGGAAGCAGTTGGAATATATAATCAAAATTCAATGTTTGAATCAAGATGTAAAAAAACCCACCAAGTGGAATCCTGGTCTGGCGTTTCCTCTGCTTTGAGCAGAAGCAGATTCAAAACCTAAGAAATTTCATTCAGGGGGTTTGGGAGAAAAGCCCCCCTTGAAGTCCCATTTTTGGTCACAGACGCAGCTTCACCTGCAGCCAAATTGCTTCCGTTTTCCTTCCTGGGGAGGCTCCTGATTTGAGGGGAAAGACTTCAAAAATACCCAAAGTCATTACTAGTGAATTTTGAGTCATAAGAAACAGACTTTGGCCCTGAAGACAGGAATTGTTTAACTCTCTTTTCTGATTTCTTGCAAATTGCCTAGATTTGCGTCTAATTTTATTTCTTTGTCTAATATTAAATTTATTCTTTTCTGTCAACTGACAGGGTTTCAGAGGCTAAGCAGAGTTCAAATCTAGGATTTCAGCTGCATGTTTTGCAATTTTGCCCTTCCAGAGGAATTTTCCTCCTTTGATGGGAAGTGGAAAAAGGGAAGAATATTCTGAGTCTGAGGTTCCCATTGGGAGCCCAGGAGCTTCTCCAGAAATCATGTCTGACCACAGAATGAAATCAGAGGTTTCTCCCATCAGAGGGAAAAAACCAGCCCCATCCTAAGAGAGAAAGTATTGGCGGAGGGGCTGCAATTCACAGCTAGAAGTGCTCAACTTTGGGTTACTTGTGCAACTTTGGCAAATAAATTCAATAAATGAATGCACTAACTAACCAACTTGGTCTTCTGTTCTGGGCCCTCCTGTGTTTCTCATGTGCCTCCTTCTCCTCCTTCCCTCCAGCCAAGCCCACCATCACCATCTCCCCCACCAAAATGGAACCCGACTCCCCCAACACCATCCTCCTCTGCACCGCTACGGGCTTTTACCCCGTGGAGATTGAGATCCAGTGGCTGAAGAACGGCCGGCCGGAGAAGGAGGGTGTGGCGTATGGGGAGGAGCTCCAGAACGGAGACTGGACCTACCAGCTCATGGTGATGCTGGAGACCCAGCCCCAGCGGGGGGACGTCTACACTTGCAAGGTGGATCACGCCAGCCTGGAGGCCCCCGTCACTGTCCAATGGGGTAAGGCCCTCCCCTCCTGCTCTGGGGACCCCATCCTACCCTGAAAAGGGGGAGAGACCCTCCCTGTCTTGGGAGCCAGAATCGACCCTCCTGGGGGAAGATGGGCCTGATCCTCCTGCTCAGGTGAGGCTCCTTCTCCTTCCCCAGAGCCCCGTACCTCCAGCTCTGCCAAGAGCAAACTCTGGACGGGGATAATGGGAGCTGTGATAGGAGTGTCCTTCTTTGCAGTGGGGCTCTACTCTTACCTGAAGGCCAAGAAAGGTGAGTCGGGGTGGGGGGTGGAGGAGAAGTTGTGGGGAGGTGACCATCTAGGGAAGGAATCTTGTGAAGCTTAGCAGATGGCCAAGAGGAATGTCCCCTTGAGAAATGTTTTTGAAAACTTCTGTTATTAAGGGAAGATCATGCAACCTATTATGGGCTATCAAAGTGGAGGGGGACCCCCTGCGTCTTCCAGCCCACGAAGGATCCTGATTGGATCTTTTTCTCCTTCTAGCAATTCCCATCCAACCTCCTGCAGGTGAGTTTCTCCTCTTCCTCCCTCACCTGAACCCCTCCTAAAAAAGTTATAGGTATTTTTTTTAATTTCTTAATTGTTCCTTTAAAAAAAAAATGCCTGAACCAAACTTTCTTGCTGTGAACACAGCAAATTTTTGAAATTTTTTCAGCTTTTGCTTGCAGAGGGCAGAAATTTTACATTGCAATGAAAAACCAAAAAAAAAAAAGAAAAAAGAAAAAAAAACTACACATGCAAACACTAAAATCTTGCCCAGAATTTTTCCAAGTTTTGGGAAATTGCAAAAAGGAAGGGAAGGTGGGGGCTATTCCTGTCTCGGTTTGTGGGCTGTGGTTCCCCCTTTTTCCTTGTGACATTTCATAAAGTTTCTGGCCAAGTGACCCCCAGGCTCCCCGCCTTTGTGCCCCCCCATCCTAGCCCCATCTTCTTGTTCATCTGGAACATCTGTAGGTAGAGCTCCCCTTTCTTGATTAATCTTCTAATTAAGACAATTGGGGAGATTTCCATAAGCCCTAGAAGATGAATTGCTGGTCCTTCCCAGTTTTTTCCAGGGGGGGGGGATTCTCCCTCTGTCTGTCCCTGCCCATCAACCACCCCACTGCAGTGTGGGCCTTCCTGGGGGGACCTGAAAGAGATGAAGAGAGGGAGTCCATCCGGTGTTTTTCCTGCAGACCCTCCAAAAATACCTCATTTAAACTGAACGTTTCCCTTTATATTCTAATTTTCTTCCCCGTCTCTTTCCTCCTCAGCCCTCGTGACTTAATGCTGCTCTCAGATGCAAAAGGATGTTTTTTCTTCAGGAGCTGATGAATTTCTGGCTTTTTTGCAACATCTGAAAATGGAGGTTGTAGGTGGCAGGTTGGAAGGATGAGAACTGGACCTTCTCCTGCTGAGACCCTTCCCCAGCAGGGTCTCATTTTCATTTGGGGGGGGGGAGAGGGAAGGTGTGGGGACAATCTAGACCAGGGATGTCAAACTCAAGGCCCAGTGCTTAAATCTGGTTACATTCTAGCTTAAATCTGGGTGCTTAAATCCGGTTACATTCTAGGGTGCTTAAATCTGGTTACATTCTAGCAGTAATTGCTTTCTTTCAAGTGTTTACTCTTGAGCTTGCCTGGGGTATGAGCTGTGGAAATGAGCTTTTGTGTTTAGTTTTAAAAGGATTTAAACTGTTGTGATTTAATTATTTGTATTGTGTTTGAATTTTTTTCCTGCCTCATGGCTTTTTATACAGTTTCAACAAGCAGAACAAAGCACAGTAAGCAACAGTATTGTTTTGGTTTACTCCCTCCTTTTTCCTTTGTGAATCCAGAAGGCTATCCAGACCAAGGTTGAATCTAACATAACTCCCTGATACGTCCTGTCTCTGCTCGGTGAGATCATAGGCTAAAAGATAAACAGCTATGGAGATTATGGCAGTTTAATGCACATGTCTCTATGTAACCTTTCCTCTCTTCCAACATCTGGTTCTGCTAATTAGGTGAGCTTGTAGGTATTCAAGGTAGCCAGCTACTGAGATCACGGTAGCTTACTACGCATGTCTTTACGTAGCCTTACCTCAATTCCTTCACACACCCAGTTCACTGTCAATATCCACAATTATCTTGTCTCTTTGTTCATTTTTCCCTTGGATTTTTAGAACTCTAACTTCCACTTTTTCCATTTGCTGGATATCTTCCATTTTTCCATCAGGCTTTACCACATTACAATTTATATTTTCAATATTTTCCAATCTCTTCTCAACTCTCTCTGTTGTTTCTAATAATTTTTGAATTTCAAACATAATCTGTTGTAATGTTATGGTTTCTTTTTGGTGCCATGCCATCCTTCCAGTTAGTAAACATTGCCACTCTGGTTTAAAAACAAGGTTTTGTTTTCACTACTTTCCAGCTACCAAAGAGCATCCAAAGAGCACCTGTATAAACAACCCATGCTCTTCTCCTTATCTCTTCTATAAACAAGTTGAAGCCTTTGAAGTGCAAGGTCAAAATGATCAAAGAGAAAAAAGAAAAAACAATGTTTCCAGGACTCAACCTCCAAGTGGCAGTGTAACTTCTTTTCCCTCTGAGGTTACTACCTCTTTATATTCCTTTTATATCTTATTTATGTTTCAGGCTTAGAAGAAACAACATTCTTAAATGAAATAAAAGAAAAAGAAAAAAATCCATCCCAACCAGTATTGTAGAAATAAAGAAAAAAAATTAATACATAGGTTAAAAAGAAGAAATAGAAGAAGAAAAACTGATACTTTCACTTTAAAAAGTAGAAAATGTTTACAAAACTTCCATCCATAGAAAAAAATAAAAATAAAAAAGGATAACATACTGTCCAATAATGCTTAATTTTGCTGCTTATTTTCTTTTCTTTTACCAGTTTAGTTTAGCTTCAATCTTTTTGGGCAATCTTTTATAAAAATAAGATTTCCTCACCAGATGGACACACTTTCTGTTTCCGCTTTCCTCCTGTTGAGGAGCTGTCCCGACTTCAGCAGCTTGGGGCTGTGCTTATGTCACCGGCAAGAAGAGATTCTCTTGGATCAATCAGGGATTTGCGGTGTCCCTGAGATCAACAAGATGTACTCTTCCCTGTCACCATCTCTTCAGGACAGTTTAGGTCCAAATGGACCATCCAGCGGCAAATCTTAGAGCTTGGAGATCGCATGTCATGTCATCGCGACATCAGCTCTCTTTCTCCCTAGGGAATTGCTTTTATCCCTGCTGTAGCTCCTTGTTCAATGGCCCTGCCCTTGCCCTATCCTCCCAGTGAGTCCTTCTTCTGGCCCTTGTTGATGCTGGGCGTTCCTTGGTTGCTCAGGGAGATGTATGACTTGTTCTCTGTCCCGAGAAATTGGCTCAGCCCGGTTGCAGCCAATGTTGCATTGTAATGGACTCCAGGAGAAGGGATGCATTGAGTGTGCTTCACATTGGGGGAGATGGGATCCCCTCCTCATCCTGGACCCCATTATGATGCAGATCATCATCTGCAGCCGGGCCAGGCTAGTGTCTCACAGCGGAGATCAAGTCGTGCATCATCCTGAACAACCGAGGTTTGCACAGCACCAAAAAGCCCCAGTAAAAGCACTGGAAAAAACACCCATGAGATGAGGCAAGCACAGGGGCAGTTTACTCCTGCAGGGGAATATGGAGCGAGTCTCCATCCCCCACCGTCGCCCTTACCTTCTCAGTCCAGGCAAGAAGTAACTGGGAGGGCGAGGGGCGGGGCCAGCCAGTGGTGGGTTCAGCTGACAGGGAGCAACAGCTGGGTGGGGAAAGAGCTGTATGCGTTTCCAGAGCTGTGAGTTGCCAGCACCCATACTAGACATACCCAATTCCTGAAAATGTTCTTTACCCTGTTTTTGCTTCTGGTCAATAGAATATGATTAGGGTTAGGGTTAGAGTTAGAATAGAATAGAATATTGTGTTTTGGCCAAGTGTGTTTAGACACATAAGGAATTTATCTTGGCTGGAGAAGATTTCAGTGTATATGCAAATAACAAAGGAGTAATAATTTCATAATTCAATAATCCAATTCCAATAAGAGGGTGTCAAGCCTCCAAGTAACATGTCCCCAAAAATGAAGTCCAAGGCATCCATCTTCCTTTCAAAGCCACTTATTAGGAACATATTAAATTGGCATGGACTTAGTGTGTAATTCAGACCCTGAACATGATCCAGATTACACCCAATAAAAGCATAAATTAGAAACTCCCCCCACCTGAGTCACAACCACCAATCAATTATCACTTCAACAGCCCAGTGACTCCAAATTCCACCTTCAGCCAGCTGCAGGCATCGTATCTCTCCCCACAGGAAAGGGATGCCACCTAGATATAAATATTCCCCCTTTATCTTTACATCCCTTCAATAGTTAGAAAGTGGCGATCCTGAAATATTTATAAAATTAAATTACTACAAACCTAAAAGCTAATAGAAAAAAAAAGAGTACAAAGCTACAAGAATATCAGTTTGTTGCAGAAATCAAATCCAGAAAGCACACACAGGTACTGATTCAGCAGGATTCGTGAACTTCTCTTTATTTACAATATATGACACATAAGTAAATATACAATACCAACCGGCAGAGGAGAGAACAGTTTTTAGTTTCAGTTCAGAGAGCAGACCAGACTAGTGTTGGTTCTCAGCACAGACTCAGAGTTGCAGGGCTAAGCCACGCCCTGGCTCCAAACTGTTTCAGTTTCCAAACAGCTCTCATTTGCTAACCCAGTTGCTATATCTATTCATGGGCTGACCGTGTTACCATGTCTTCCCAGTCATGAACTCTCATGTACTGACAAAAAAATATGCTACACATCTGTCATCTTCAGGGTCGACAGGCTTTCCACCTTCAAGTGCAAACACTTCCTGCAAAGAGACAACCATAAACATTAATTAACTCTAACTTCCCCAGGAACCCCCTGTGGTTTATGAGGATTCTTCTCATGCCCATTCTATCAGCATTCACCTTCCAGCTTTTTACCCAGGTTGCCTCTGAAATAGGATATCCTTTCCAATGTATTAAATACTGAAATTGCCCCCTATAAATATGGGAATCTAAAATTCCATTTAACTTTGTAATGTTCATAACCCACAATCAGTAAAGGTTTCTGTGGAGCCTGATCTACTGGCCTAAGGAAGGAACTGACAGCCCATTTTAACAAACTGCTATGGAAAACGGGAGGTACTTTCCCTAGAAGGCGTGGGAGCCTAAGTCTCACCGTAACTGGGTTTATTACCTTGATGATTTCAAAAGGACCTAAAAATTTTGGTCCTAACTTCCTAGATGGCCATTGCAACTATAAAATATTTTGTAGACAGGTAAACTTTGTCTTCTACTTTAAATTATGGCTGCTTGGAACAATATTTGTCAGCTTGCATTTATTATTTTCACGGCTTCCGCTAAAGCTTGCTTAGTATTTTCCCAGGAGTTTTTCAACATCCATCCATTAATTTACTGACATGGATGAGGGGGGCAGGGGGCTCTGTAGGTAACTCCAGCATAGGGACAAATTCCATCCCAGTGCTAATTTGAAATGAAGTTAACCCCCTGCTACTGTGCACTGCATTGTTTAAGCCATTTCAGCGAACTGTAAAAGCTCTACCCAATTTGATTGCTGATAATTACATCAGACGTCAGAGACAAAGAGAGGGAGAGAGAGAGAGATGAGAGAGAATCAGAGTGGGAAGAGAGAGAAAGAGGTGGCCAAGCTAAGTGCCTGAAGGATCCCATCCTGTCACTGGGAGTCCAGGCGCTTCAGCGAGCCTCTCTGGATTCATATTAGTGGTCCGTGGGATTTAAAATTATGAATTTAGTGGTCCCTGAGGTCTGAAAGGTGAGTGACCTCTGATTTACATAACATCTCAAGTACTGCCCAATCTGATGCCATTCTGATTTTCTGCCGCTCCATTCATGCTTGGATGGAATTCAGAACTTAACTCTTGGGATGACCCAATCACTTTTATAAACTCCAACCAGAATTTAGCCATGAATTGGACACGCCTGTCTGATACAATCCTGCAAGGAACCCCATGTAGCCGATAAATGTGTTTAACAGATAGGCTAGCTAATTTCCTCATTGAGAGGAGACCATTGCCAGCGATAAAACCAGCTTGTTTGGAGAATAAGTCAATCATGGTCCAGATTGGTGTCAATGTACTCCCTCAGCTCCTTAATTTCTCTGGGGATCATGGAATATGTTTTTGGTTTTGGTAATTTGGCTCCTTCCACCAATTCTATCACACAATCCATGGATCGGGGGGGGGGGGAAGGTAATATATTGCATTGTTCTTCACTAAAGGCCTCTCCTTTTGAGCCATTCCTGTGATTTTCTGATCCACTGCAAAGAACAGGCTGGCTTTGGTTCACTAATCGCTGTTGTTGGGTGAAATAGGGGAAAAATAAGAGGGAGTTGAATATATTCGTATCTTGAGGGCTTTCTAAGGGTTCTAATTAAATTACCAATATTTACCAATTTCCCCATTGGAGTTGCGCTTCTTTAGTTCAGCTTGAGTGTCCAAATAGATGAAAAAACTGGAGCTGCCTTTCCTTCTCTCGCTTGGACTTCACTGACCAGTCAGGGAGGGAGAATAACCTGGGTGGGAGGGGGACGCGGGGTCCTGTCTTCTCCTGATAAAGAATAACAACCCAATATCCAATAAGCGGAGCTGTGCAACAACAGGATTTCGATAAAAAGCAAACACAGCAACCCAGAACACCAGAAAAGAAAGCCAGCTATAACATCTTGCAACAAAAAATGGATACCTACACAAATTTATCGAAGGTCATCTTGCTAACCCCGATGAGAGATGGTTCCCTGTTCACAACCTCTTATCCAGCCCCACAGACTCACCTTTCTTGCTCTTCAGGTAGAAGAGCCCCACAGCCAGGAAGGCCACTCCTATCACGGCCCCCACAGCCCCCGTCCAGAGTTTCCTCCTGGCAAAGCTGGAGGAATGGAGCTCTGGGGAAGGAGGAGCCTCAAATGAGCAGGAGGATCAGGCCCACCTTCTCCCAGGAGGGTCCATTCTGGCTGTCCCCCTTCTCAGGCAGGGTGGGTCCCCAGAACAAGAGGGGAGGGCTTACCCCACAGGATGGTGTTGGGGGCCTCCAGGCTGGTGTGCTCCAACATGCAAGCCTAGAAGTCACCCCGCTAGGTCTGGGTCTCCAGCATCACCTAGAGCGGATAAGTCCAGTCTGTTCTGGAGCTCCTCCCTGAAGGCCACGCCCTCCTTCTCTGGCCGCCCATTCTTCAGCCACTGGACCTCGATCTCCATGGGATAAAAGCCCATCGCAGAAAAGGAGGAGTGACATGAGAAGCACAAAGGTCCCAGAACAGAAGACCAAGTTGGTTACTTCAGATGCTACATTCCTTGCTGGGGACGGGGGATTGGGGGAGAATGCAGAGGGGAGACACCCCCACCCCCGAACAGGCTGTGCCTGCAACTGGCTGGCCTCCTTCCAGCTGAAGGTACCAGGTTCCCAGGGAAGGACGGTGGGGAGGGGTCTGATTCCCTCTGAAGGAAGAGCTTATCCCCCCTTCCCCTCTCTGACCACTGAATGATGAGAGAAGCACCTTTTGGGGGTCTCAATGTCTCTCTTGTGCTGTGGAGAATCCTCGGGTGGGGTGGTCTTTGGGGGATTTTATAATGCTGAAGAAATTCAATTTGTTATTTGTAAGTTAAAGCAGGTGTGAGCTTAAATGTACTCCAGATGGGAGCATAAATCTCACATACATTGGGGGCGCATGCAGGGGGCGAGGACTGCGGGGGGGGGGGTCACAGATGTATACATGGGGGTCACACACGTGTGGTGGGTGTATGCGGGGGGGGGGGGGTCACACACATGGGAGGAGCAGGGTGTGGATCGTGCATACGTTGCAATATGGGGCGCTTTCGGAACATGCCAACAAAAAGTTTAGTCATCACTCTCCTATATCCTATATCATTGATATTCCTATAGGATCTATGTCAGACAAGTAACTATCCAGTCTCTTCTTTAAAATGTCAGTGATGAAGCAACCACAATATCTGAAGGAAAGCTGTTCCGTTGGTTAATTGTCTTCACTGTAAGGAAGATTCTCGTTAATTTGAGGTTGCTTCTCTCCTTATTTTCACATGCGTTGTTCTTGTCCTGCCCTCTGGTGCTTTAAAAATAAATCGACCCCCTTCTCTCTGTGGAAGCTCTCAAGTACTGGAATATTGCTATCACGTCACTCCTAATCCTTCTTTAGACTACCCATGCCCAAATCCTGCAAGGTCTTCAGGCCTTTAATCATCTTAGCCACTCTTCTTTGCACTTTCTCCAAAGGATACAATTATTTTTTGTAACGTGATCACCAAAACTGAATGGAGTATTCCAGTGTGGTTTTTACTAGACTTTAAATAATGGTACTAATACTTCACGTGATTTGGATTCTATTCCTCTCTTTATACAATCAAGGATTATATTAGCTTTTTTTGGCTGCTGCCACCACCACCACGTGATTCATGTTTAAGTGATCATCCATTTGGACTCCCAAGGTCCCTCTCACAATTACTGTTCTTGAGCCAGGTTTCATTTAATGTTTTTTCTGCCCTGGTGTAAAATCTTCTCCACATAAGTTTCACTTTGTTGGATTCAACCTTCTCTCATTTGGATCAGAAAGGCACAATATGCGTACACATACCAAATCCATACAGATATGGTGGGTCTGCACTGTTCCCTCTAAGGTGCGCGCCTGCACGGCTGCGCACGTCAAAAAAAATACCTATAACTTTTTTAGGAGGGGTTCAGGTGAAGGAGGAAGAGGAGAAACTCAGCTGCAGGAGGTTGGATGGGAATTGCTAGAAGGAGAAAAAGATCCAATCAGATTCTTCGTGGGCTGGAAGACGCAGGGGGTCCCCCTCCACTTTGATAGCCCATAATAGGTTGCATGATCTTCCCTTAATAACCCCTCAAAGAACAGAAGTTTTCAAAAACATTTCTTTTAAGAAAATACATTATTTCCATTTCATTCCATACAATCACATGTATACTGTGCATAACCGGGACATATAACATTGAATAATAACACAGCCCTTGCTTTTATAGACAATACCCCCCAAAATACAAACTCAATATACCACCTTGAACCCACCATACACCCTCTTTCACCCTCCTCCAACTTTCATTCTTCCTTCCAACATTCCCCTCTACTTCCTACTTCCCCTCCCCCTCTATTACTCCTCTCTCCCAATGCATTCCCTCCTTCCTTCTCCTCCTGAGGTCAGTAGTTAGAATGCAGTACTACAGGCTAGTTGACCATAGCCAGGAGTTTGATCCTGACTGGCTCATGGTTGATTCAAGTCTTTCACCTTCTGAGGTGGCTAAAATGATGGAGCCAGGTTGCTTTGGACCAATATGCTGACTTTGTTAACCTTGCTCAGCGATTGTGGTAAAGCATTGTGGATTGGTATATAAGTCTAAGTGGAATTGCTATTGCTATATAGGTTCTCCTGAGCATGGATCCTTTTATGAGAAGTAAGATGACCATTCTGAGCAAAGCTCTTTTCCACAGTCCATGCATTATATGGCTTCTCTCCTGTGTGGATCATCTTGTGGGAAATAAGATTACCTCTTTGAGCAAAGGTCTTTCCACGCTCCATGCATTTATATGGCTCCTCCCCATGTGGCTTCTTTTATGGGAAATAAGAGTACATTTATGAACAAAGGACTTTCCACATTCCGTACATTTAAATGACTTCTCTCCTGAGTGGAGCTTTTTATGGCTTCGAAGTCCACTACCATGAGTAAACGTCTTTCCACACTCCATGCATTTATACGGCTTCTCCCCTGTGTGGATCATCTCATGGGAAGTAAGTGTACTGCTTTGAGCAAAGGTCTTTCCACATTCCATGCATTTATATGGCTTCTCCCCTGTGTGGATCATCTTATGGGAAGTAAGTGTACTGCTTTTAGCAAAGCTCTTTCCACACTCCATGCATTTATATGGCTTCTCTCCTGAGTGGATCATCTTGTGGGAAATAAGATTACCCTCTTTGAGCAAAGGTCTTTCCACACTCCATGCATTTATATGGCTTCTCCCCTGTGTGGATTCTTTCATGGGAAGTAAGAGTACCTCTTTGAGCAAAGGTCTTTCCACATTCCATGCATTTATAGGGCTTCTCCCCTGTGTGGATCATCTCATGAGAAATAAGATTACTCCTTCGAACAAGGTCTTTCCACATTCCATGCATTTATATGGTTTCTCTCCTGAGTGGATCTTTTTGTGGCTTCTAAGTTCACTGTTATGATTAAACGTCTTTCCACATTCCATGCATTTATACGGCTTCTCCCTGTGTGGATCATCTTATGAGAAATAAGAGTAACTCTTTGAGTAAAAGTTTTTCCACACTCCATGCATTTATAGGGTTTCTCCCCTGTGTGGATCATCTTATGGGAAGTAAGTGTACTGCTATGAGCAAAAGTCTTTCCACACTCTATGCATTTATATGGTTTCTCCCCTGTGTGGATCCTTTTATGGATATTAAGTGTATTGTTATGAGCAAAGGGTCTTTCCACACTCTATGCATTATATGGTTTCTCCCCTGTGTGGATCCTTCCATGAATTGTAAGTTGCCTGTTTGTTCTAAAACATTTTCCACATTCCAAACATTTATAAGGCTTCTCTTTTGTTTCAATCGTTTTTTGATAGTAGGGAACTTATTTCCAAGAGAGAAAGAATGAATGTCCCATTGTAATTTTGTTTGTCCTGTCTTCTTATAGCATCGTCTACTTTGTTTTTGGTTAGATAGTGTTCATTTACTTGTACTTTAGTTTTGATTAACTTCACACATTTTCCAGTATGTTTTTCCTTATTTTCTCTTCTTGGACAAGAAAGTCTGCATTGGAGCATCAGTGGAAGATGAGCTTTCCTGATTCCAATTCTTTGACTGGTTTCTCTCATAGCTTTTGAATTCCATTGAATTCCAAATTTTTCCGTTCCATCTTTAGCACTGATCATTTGGAACATCTCACAGGAATCTTGATTCTCCTGCCCATTATTACCTTCAAAGCAAAAGCAAAATGAAAATAATCACAAGGTTAGAGAAAAAGATCAAAGTGTAGAAAGTCAGATGAATTTCCTTCTGAATTTCTCCAAAATATCCATTAGGTTGTATGTTGCATGCTTATAGGGGTGTGATATAGACATGATGATTTCTATATTCATGAGTCACGAAAGCTTTCAAAATATCTAGAAAACATCTCTTTCTTTATAATTGTCTATACATATGCAAATCTCACTCAGTGTCTGTTTTATAAATCTCAAGATTTATTGGGTGTGTTAATTTCAGCAGAGACCTGTGAGAAATAAAACAATTTTGAAACAAGCTCCTTGTTCCCTGGTGTACCTTGGAGCAGCTGCTCCATGAGGTCTTTCTGGCAGGTGGGACGCCTGTTCCTTGATCCCAACTATGAAACTTTGGAGCGAAATCCCTTGCTTGAAGCCTCCCATTTGCTTTTAAATGCTCTTTGCGCTGAGACTGGAAAAGTTGGGAGGCTTCAAGAATGGCTATTTTGCTGCTCCAAAGTCTCATTGAGCTTTGGCTGGATTTGGTACAGGCTTCAGTTCACAGAGAATAGAGGCCTAAACTCTTTAGTGCAAGATAAGTAGTGCAAGATCTCAGGCTAGTAATCTTGCATGATCTCGCACTGCAGTACTTTAGGCCTGTGTTCTTTTAAGAAATGAGGACTGCACGAGATCCGAGGCCAAAGTCTTTGAAAAGAAAGAGGCCTTTCCTCTCTTTGCAAAGCATTTGCTCTGGATCTCGTGCAGGCCTTGATTAGCAGAGAACAGAGGCCTAAGCACAGTAACACGAGATCATGTGAGATCAATAGTGCTAGATTTCTCACTACTTTTCTTTTTTAAAAAATACAAATAATACAAACCTGGATTTCCCACTACTGATCTCACATATCTCTCACTACTTTTTTCTGCAAATGCACCGAAATAGTCCTCTCTTTTCTGCAAATGCACCGAAGTAGCAAAGGAACTGAAGGCTCGCCACATCATTGCAAGGTACTGCTTCTGCGCTCCACAGTGTTGAGGAGGCTGAAACGGGAGGCGGAGAGGGTTTGGGAGGCCAAAACCAGGCCCTTATTCACTCTATACACGCAGATATTTCCACCCATATTTTTTTGGGAGGAACAAGTGAATCTTATAGCCAAAAAATATGGTATATCCTGGCGGGGTGAGGTGGGGTAGTAGATATAGTCTTGAATTGGATTGGGAGAATGCTCGTCCAGGTGCTGAGTGTGGAAAGTTCTATTCTCACACAATTTGGAGGATTTCAGAGGACAAATGACAACACACTCCTCTCACATGATCTCCAGAGGACACATAAAGCACACCTTGTTCTTCTCAGCCTCCACAGATAAGTTCAAAAAGAAATGGAAAAATACAATTAAGAAATGGCACAGAAAGCATGTAAGCAAAGAGACATTGACTTTTTCTTTCCTTGGAGCATGAGAAAGCCAGATCCTTCCCTTCTCCCTCACAGGAGACAATATTTGATTAGTGGTTTTTTTAATAAAAAAGCCTAACTATAATCTGTCTTCTTGAACTCTCTGTGGACTAGAAAACTCTTACCCAGAGAGACCACGTTCCTATAGTTTTCAAGCATCACTTCCGAATGCAGCGCTTTCTGGTCAGGATCCAGCTGAGACCATTCCTCCTCAGAGAAATACACAGCCACCTCCTCGAAGGACCCAGACTTTCCTGAACACGGAAAAAAAGAACAGAGGATTCACATGATCTGTTCATTTTCATCAATGATTTAACCAAGTGGATAGAAGAGGAACTCCTCAAATTTACAGACAAGACCAAATTGACAGGAATACCAAACACTCCAGAGATACACTATATTGCCAAAAGTATTAGCTCACCATCCAAATAATCAGAATCAGGTGTTCCAATCACTTCCATGGCCACAGGTGTATAACATCAAGTATCTAGGCATGCAGACTGTTTTTACAAACATTTGTTGAAAGAACAGGTGGCTCCCAGGAGCTCAGTGAATTCCAGCGTGGAACTGTGATAGGATGCCACCTGTGCAACAAATCCAGTTGTGAAATTTCCTCACACCTACATATTCCACAGTCAACTGTCAGCTGTATTATAAGAACGTGGAAGTGTTGGGGAACGACAGCAATTCAGCCACAAAGTGGTAGGCCACGTAAACTCATCCAACATCAGTGTGTGACCTCACAAATGCGCTTCTGGAAGACTGGTCAAAAATCCCATAAATATATTCCTGAACCTTGTGGACAGCCTTCCCAGAAGAGTTGAAGCTGTTATAGCTGCAAAGGGTGGACTGACGTCATATTGAACCCTATGGATTAGGAATGGGAGGTCACTTACAGTAAGTTCATATGCGAGTAAAGGCAGGTGAGCGAATACTTTTGGCAATATAGCTCCAGATATAGAAGGATCAACAGATTGACCCCATCTAACAAAATGAAGTCAACAGTGAGAAATGTAAAGTTCTACATTTAGGGAAGAAAACCACATGGACAGGCATAGAATAGGTGATACCTGGCTCAACAGTAGTAAGTGCAACGGGGAATTTTGAGTCCCAGTGGACAACCACTGAAACATGAGTCAGCAGTAGGCTACAGTTGCCAACACCCCCCCCCCCACCACACACACAGAATCATAGACTGCATTAACAGAGGGATAGAATCAAGATGACATGAAGTGTTAGTACCACTTTATAATGCCTTGGTAAGACCACATTTGGAATATTGCATCCAGATGTAAAAAAAGAGACTCTAGAAAGAGTCCAGAGAAGAGCAACCAAATTTATTAGTAGACTGGTGGTTAAAACATATAAAGAACTATCGCTCTGTCTATCATTGATTGATTTAGTAGTCTGAGTAATGTTCAGACGAAGAAGAGAAAATTCCCTAGGAAAGTCATTTCTCAGCCATTGAAAAGCGGGAATGTTTGATCTCCTAATCCAAATCAGATAATTGGAAATTATTTTGTAGCCCAAAGTACCGTGATTACATGTTCAACATGGCCACTCCCCTTGGATTTTAATAGTCTGCTTCATTTTTTAATATGATTTGCTTATTTTTGAACTACGGGCTATTAACCAGGCTTTTTAAAAATTGTAATGAGGCAATGAATTTAGTTATTTTCATTAGCCTTGCACAATTCCAAGTCAAGAATTACCCAAAAAATAAATAAATAGGGTCTCTAGCAGTTCCTGCCACTATAATACGTTTGTTCCTATTTCTTGAAGGGACTTTTCAAAAATTGTTTCTATAAACTCAAAGTTGGAGGAGTATCTAGCAAAACAAGATAACCAGAGGAAACTATGCTGGCTGATAGCAACTTGAACTTTCTATTCTGCTCTCCATGGTGTGGAAGATCACAAGATAATCAGGCCAAACAAGAGAGGAAAATAGGAGAGAGCACTCTGCACACCCACTTCACTTCCTGAAGGGAGAATAGAACATAATTACTTTTCCCTTTCTTACTTGTTTTGGAGGTTCAGCCGCTGTTGTTCTCCGTCATAAAAACTAGAAAGCTTCATTCTTTGTTTCTCTGTAAGAATAAATAATTTCAAAATGCGTAATTAACAAAATAGGAGGAGGTATTCTATAGAAGAGAAGAGAGATTGAAGGTAAGACAGCATGGCCAATTGGAGTATCTTCCACTACCTCCTGAGGTGTCCTGACTTTGATCTTCCCAAGGGATCGTCCTGAAAATAGCTCCTGAGGCGGATTTGATGGGTTCTTCTCTCCCTCAGGATCTCTGATCTCCAAAGCGCAGCACTTCAAATGGGAGGAAGGAAAAAGAAGCAGAATTAATGTACATCACATGAAATAAGTGGATTCTTATATTCGGAACACAACCTCAAGGCCCCCAATATCCACCTGTGAGGTCGAATGAGAAAACAATGGAACAATGTCCTACAAGAATTGGTGAATTGCCACGTATGATGAATGTCAGACAAGTTTGGGAAGGAGGGGTGAAATATTCAGACACTTTCTCTATTCCCTTCTGAGCTCCCTTAAGTCTCTCACCTGCAACTGGACCTGTTCCTTCTGCTCCTCCGCCTGGCTCAGGAGGAAGCCTTCTGCCAGGGCCACCGCCTGGGAGCTGCTCTCTGCTCCACACTCCCGAACCCAGCTCTCCATCTCTGGAGGCAGAAGATCCAGGAGATGCTCCAGAACCACCAGGTCCAGCATCTGGGCTTTGGTGTGTTTTCTGGTCTCAGCCATCGCCTGCAAACGTCATAGAGTCGCGTGCAAAATCCTCGGGGACCCTCAGCCTCCCAGTATTGGATGAAATTCCGCAGCTGAACTTCTGAAGGGAGGATGGTTTCCTCCTCCAGATCTTCTGCCTAGTCCTTGTCCAGAGCTCCCCTCCCTTCCCAGGCTGAACAATACTGAAGGGACTTTTCTGCTTCCCTCCTTGGCAAAAGTTTGTGTCTCCATCCTACTCTTGTCCTGCAGAGCAACTCCAGATGGCTCCCAGGACTCTGGTGGGTCTCCGGATGCCTTTTCCTTCACGGGACCATTTCTGGGGCTGCATGACGGATCCTTGCAAGTTATTCTGCTTTTTTTTCCTTCCCAAGAAAAAAGTTTGCCTTTCAAAGACCCCAAATGGCTTCCCGTTTCTGTATCTGAGATGGAAGAAAAAGAAAAGCCAGAATTAGAAAGTGGAATTCAGACACTGAACAACCTTCACCCAAACCTGCCCGGAGCCCCAAGCGGCCTATCCCAGCGCAGGGCGGGAAGGAGGCAGCTGGAGAGGCCGCCCCGCTTCTCTCTCCCTCCGGAGACAGATCGAGCCTCAGGGAGGCCTGGTCCGACTCCTGCCTCCTCCTTGCCCGGTTCTCTCCTCTCCTGCTGGGCCTCTGCAAGGATGACCCTCCTTTCCCCTCGCCCTATCCGGGCTTTCCCCGGATCCCCGCCGCCTTCCTGGGATCCCCGCTTCTTTCTGCAGGGAGAGGGCGGCTGGGGAGCATGGACCCAGGAAGAGCCCCCCGCTCACCCGAGGCACGTCTGGATGTCCCCCCGCAAGACTCTCGCGCAGCCTCTGCGCTCCTGCGGAGCCCCAGTGGGTTAAGGAGAGCGAGTGGGTGACGTCCCTAGAGAGGCAAGCTCAGTGATGTCACTTCCTTCGCCGCCTCTCATACAAAGTCAGCCGTGACGTTCGCCCTTCAGTGGGCCAATGGGGAAGCGCTGGAGCTTCCTTCCTTGGCAGAGGGCGCCCCCTGGGGATTTGGGGCAAAGTGCCAAGGTCTTAGAAAGCGAGGGAAAGAGAAGCGCATGGGAGAGGGAAGAGAGAGGGCCGGGATGATGGGCATGGGAGTAGGGGAAGAAAGGCCCCTGTCAAACTCTTCGACGTCTGTGCTTCTTTCCCCCTTTGATTTTAACCCAAATGCATTGAAGGAGTTTTCGTCTTTTTTCTGCTTCGTTTCTAGAGCGGTTTGGTTATTCTTATAAAAGAGGCAACTCCACCTCCATCTCTTTGCATTCGGTCTGCTTCTTATTTATTTAGAGAATATAAGAGAGAATAGCCGAGAAGAGAAGTTACAATAAAACAGCCCGTTGTTGCTGAGTGAGGGCGGGCTCCCGCCTGAGGAGATCTGCGCTCTGATTGGTTGCTGTGGGTGGAAATGGGGCGTTTCCCTTTTTCCCGCCTTTTTCTTCTGGGCCCCGTTTGAGATTTACCTCAGGATGTTCATGACTGTCTTCTCTGCTGCGAGTGTTAAATACATTTATATTGATACAAAACTAGAAGTTTGTGTCCGTGTCTCCCTTTTCCTTTGGTCACCAGCTGCATGTTTCCTCCACATTAAACCTTTTCAGTTGCACCTTCCAGTAGTGGGTTTCATCCCACCAAGTTTCAGTAATTGGAACAATCTCACACCTGCCTTTGGCTTTCATGTTTGCACAATCAATGACGTGCAATAGCAATAGCAGTTAGACTTATATACCGCTTCATAGGGCTTTCAGCCCTCTCTAAGCGGTTTTACAGAGTCAGCATATTGCCCCCAACAACAGGCTGGGTCCTCATTTTACCCACCTCGAAGGATGGAAGGCTGAGTCAACCCTGAGCAGGTGAGATTTGAACAGCCGAACTGCAGAACTGCAGTCAGCTGAAGTAACCTGCAGTGCTGCATTTAACCACTGCGCCACCTCGGTGGCGCAGTGAGGTTTATGGTTGGTGAGGCACTGACGTCATCACAATCTTTTTATTAAAATGCCTTTGTAATACAGGGAGTTTTAATAAAAAAATCCGTGCCGTTTTGTCCCGTCCTTGCGCGTTTTGAAGTGGTGGCGGGCAAGAGAGTATCGCTGAGGACCATATGCGGTGACCACCAGTGGTCAACAACAAAAATGAAAATGCAAATAAACCAGGCAGATGATTGGCATATAAGCTGAAAAAAGAGAGAGAGCAAAGAAAATATTCCATTTAAGAGATGAACAAGGACAAATTCAGTATGGAAACACTGAGGAAAAAAATTATATAAGATTACTATGCTAAGCTCTATGAACAAGAGAAGGTGGAAGAGGGAGGAGTTAAAAAGTATTTACAGGATGCTAATCTTCCCCAGATATCAGATGAAACTAGAACAATGTTGGAAAGTAAAATAACAATGATGGAGCTAACGGAAGCACTTAAAAAAATAATGGAAAAGCCCCAGGTTTGGATTGACTACCTGTGAAATTCTACAAAATATTTGAAGAAACCTTGATCTCCCACTCTTAGAAGTCTTGAATGAAGTGATATCTGAGAGTAGAATACCGAAATCATGGTCAGAAGCATACATTGAATTGTTACCCAAGGAGGAGACTGATTTAACACAAACTAAGAATTATAGACCAATTTCTTTATTAAACTCAGATTATAAGCTATTTGCATCTCTACTAGCAGAGAGACTCAAAAAATATTTAAATAGCTTTATCCACTCAGACCAAAATGGTTTTTTTACCAAAGACACAAATTAAAGACAATATGAGAATGATTTTGAATACTTTGGAATATTATGAGGCTCATCCCGAAAAACAAATGGCTTTGATGTTTCTTGATGCACAGAAGGCTTTTGACAACGTGAACTGGCAATTTATGTTTCTACAATTGGAGCAGATGAACTTTGGTAAGAAATTTATCCAAACCATACAAATGGTATATCATAAACAAACAGCAAAGATAATGGTAAATGGAGAAGTGACAGATTCTATTGAAATAAAGAGAGGTACGAGACAAGGTTGCCCACTATCACCGTTACTCTTCGTCTTAATATTAGAAGTTTTAAATAGAAAGATTAGAGAAGAAAAAAAATAAGAGGAATGAAAATTAAAAAAGAATACAAGCTACAAGCGTTTGCAGATGATTTTGTTTTATTCTTGAAGATCCACTAGAAACAGCACCCAAATTGTTAGAAAGAATAGAGGAATATGGAAAAGTAGCAGGTTTGAAAATAAACAAAGACAAAACAAAGATTTTGACAAAGAACATACCAGCAAGACAAAAGGAAGAGTTGTCAGAAGCTTTGCAGATTCAAATCACAAGCAAGGTTAAATATTCGGGGATATATTTATTACCTAGATGCAGTACTCTTAAGGAGGACAATTATACTAGATTAAAACAACAAATTGCGACTGACTTGATGAAATGGGAAAATCAATGATGGGAAGAATGTCTACAATCAAATGAATATCTTACCTAGAATTTTATACTGTTCCAGACAATCCCAATCAGACTGGGTAAGGACTTTTTTCAATATTTAAATAAAATAGTTTTGAAGTTTATGAAGGGAAAAAAGCAAGAATATAACTCAAATTGTTCCAAAATGCTAGAACTAGAGGGACTGGGCTTACCTGATTGGGAGTTATACCACCAAGCAACAAATTTGATGTGGATTAAGGAGTGGATAACACTAAAAAAATTCTAGACTATTGAATGTAGAAGGTCATGACTTACTGTTGGGATGGCATGCTTTTTTATGGTATAAGGGAACCAAAGCACATAGCTATTTTAGAAGACATTATATAAGAGAGGCTTTGTTATTAAACTGCGAAAAGGTTAAAAGATTACACTACTTAAAAATTCCAGTTTGGATATCAACGATTGAAGCATTTTCATATCCAATAATAATAAAAAGGAACAAACAGTTAGATATGTTGAAATATTGAATGCAGAGGGTGAACTCAACTCTATCCAAGAATTGAAACAAGAAGGGATAGAAATGAATGGTATTCATATGTACAGATACAATCTAGATATAATGAAGATAGAAAATCAAAAGGTTTTTACAATAAAACTGAGTTAGATAAAATTCTAACAGGTACTGATGAAAAAGTAATTAAAAAACTATATGGATTTATTGGAGGTTAAATTACAAGAGGAACAAGTTAAAGAATCTATGATAGCTTGGGGGGGGAATTTTCGGCATGGGATTGATTTAGAGAAATGGCAGAAATTGTGGTCTCAAAACTATAAAATGACAATGTCTACGGCATATAGAGAAAATTTGTATAAGATGTTTTACAGGTGGCATGTACCCTCAACGAGAATTGCAAGAATGTCCAAGAATAAATCAGAAAAGTGTTGGAAATGTCATCAGATACCAGGCTCATATTACCACATGTGGTGGACTTGCATTGAAGCTAAAAGATACTGGACTAAAATTCACATGTGGTTGGAGAAAATGATACACAAACACATAGATCTTAAACCAGAGATCTTTTTATTGGGAATTATTCAAGAAATAATTGAATAATTATTTATAATTATTGTATTATAATTGTTATTATCTATAACAAAGACTTGAAATATTTGACTGTAAACGTTCTAACAGCAGCCAGAATCGTATTTGCAAAAAACTGGAAAAATGAAACAATACCAAAACAGGAAGAAGTTATTCGAAAATAATGGAGTGTGCTGAAATGAGTAAATTGACATTTGAAATTAGAGAACAAGAAGATGAGCAATTTTATAAGATAAGGGACTTTTTTATCAGTGGCTGGGGGAAAAACCTGGAAATGAAAAAATGTTTTACTTATGTTTTAACTGAAGGAGTTAAGTGATAATATAATTATGCTGTGAAATAGACTAACAATGATACATGAAAGACTGATACATATATGAATTGAATACTTTAGAACTTTTGTTTTAAAATGGATAAGGATAACAATAAATTTATATATACTGATAGAGGATTGGTGATATAATGTATAAATTTAAGTATATATTATAAAGATATCTTGTTGATAATTTAATAAGGAAGTAATTAAAAAATTCGTATATATGAAGTGAGTATTTAGAATACCTTGTTGAAAATAATAATAATAACAATAACAGTAGACTTATATACCGCTTCATAGGGCTTTCAGCCCTCTCTAAGCGGTTTACAGAGTCAGCATATTGCCCCCAACAACAATCCGGGTCCTCATTTTACCCACCTCGGAAGGATGGAAGGCTGAGTCAACCCTGAGCCGGTGAGATTTGAACCGCTGAACTGCTGATCTAGCAGTCAGCCTGCAGTGCTGCATTTAACCACTGCACCACCTTGGCTCATATGATGTACAAGGACAATAATGAACATAAGCATACCCGATAGTTGATTGGTGGGATTATACATAATTGAAAACAGTGATATACAAATATAAATCGTTGGTAATTTGTTTTCATATTGGGATATGTGATTATATAAAGGTATATTGTTATTAAACAGACAATCAAGAATGTAAGTGAATTAGGTTTATTGGGAAATATACATATTAATTGTAATTGAATATACGTTGTACAATGAAAGAGGTACCTAGTTATATTAGATGAAAAATCTGTGATTGTAAATGTAATTGAGAATATGGATGCAAAAACACTTGTAACCAAACGACATGCTGTATGTAATGGATGAGGATTTTTTAGGTTGTTTTCTTAATGTTTAAAAATAAAAACAAATTTAAAAAACAACAACAAAAAGTGATTTTTTTGGGGGGGGGGAGCAAAAAGCCGAGGAGTTCCTTCTTGTGTTTTCCACAAGGGAGGAGAGTCCCTCTGACGGAGGGGGAAGAGAGAGAGAGATGATGATGATGATGATGAGATGACAATTAAGTACCAAAAGCCTTTTGAGTTTGACAATATAATACATTATCCAAAATTATAATCTTATTTTCCCTCCTTCCTTCCCTCCCCCTTTCTCTCAACTTCCCCTCCCTCCCCCTTTGCTCCTCAACTTCTCCTCCCTCCTTTTGACAAACGTTTGTAAAAGTTGTTCTTCAGAAGGAGAGGCGGGTGGTTCCTGCCGGCCTTGGTGAGGGGTGGGTTGCAAGCACTTTGACTAGGCTGGGCTCCTGCACACGCGTCCTGGTGAGGCCTCCCGTAGCCGCTGAACGGGGCCGGACAGGGAGCGCGACCCACGCTTGCCCTGGCCCTCAGGCAGGCGGGTCCAAGGGCCCTGGGAGCCGCGTCCCTTTCCCACGCCAGTCCTGCGAGGGAGGCTTCTCCTCTCTGCGCCCCGAAGCAGGGCTCCCCAGACTTGGCCACTTTAATAAGACTGGTGGACTTCAACTCCCAGAATTCTCCAGGCAGCTCTGGAGCTCTGCTGCCTGGAGAATTCTGGGAGTTGAAGTCCACCAGTCTTATTAAAGTGCCATGTTGTGTAGACCTCTGCCCTGAACTGACCCTCGCCCCCACTCGGGAGGGTCGCCCGAGGGAAGCAGCCTTCTCTCCACGGGGACTTTGGGCGCCACCTGGACTCTTTTGGCCGCCCTGGGAGCGTCGGGGGCGGGTCAGGAAGCCAATCCCGGGCAGCTCCCGCACGGGGGTCTTGCGAGAGAGAAGCCCCCACGGCGCCCGTGCTTAACGCGTGGCCAGCTTCCCCCAACCCGCGTGGCGTGGACACACACACACACACACACCCTTTCGGGAACCCCGTGGAAGGGAGCAGCAGCTTCTGCGCAGGCGCAGAGCCCGTTCTCCTCAGCCTCCCAGCCGGGAAACGAAATCGAAAGCTCCGGCGAGCCGTTGCTCCTTCTGCGCAGGCGCACAGCCCGTTCTCAGCCTCCCACGAGGCCGGAGAGGTTGCTCTGTTGGAGCTGCCTTTCGCCGCAAGCAAAGTTGCGCCCTCGGTCCAGGCTCCGGTGCCCTTCGGAGGGGAGGCTGTGCTGGGTGAAGGGCCGAAGGGGCCTTGCAGGTGAGGCCCCCTCCCCCCAAAGACAGTCGGAGTTTCCTCTCGGTACTCCCGGTAGGTTCGGGGGGGGGGGGAAGCAGGGAAGGGAGGGCTCAGGAGGGCAAAAGGGGGGTGTCTAATTGTTTAACTAACAAAGTTGGAAGGGTCCTTAGAGGTCATCTACTCCAACCACTCGAACTGCCGACCTTTCCGATCGACAAGCTCAGCCACCTAGTCTATGGGGCTCAAGGCTTCCTTCTTCACACGGGGCCAGGACCCACAGAGACCCCTGAGCTGGCCGGGCTGAGCTGGAGGGCTCCGAAGAGACGGGATGGGTGGCCAGAGACCCCGAGGGGCTTCCCTGCTCTCTTCTCCGGCCACTGGGCACCCTCCCCCCCCATCCATTTGCCAGAGCCCCCTTGCTTGGCCAGTGCTGGCTGCTTCTCTGCCCCACTTCCCCCAGGACAGGAAAGCCTAGGGTATGTGTGTGTGGGGGGGGGCTTTAAGACCTCTGGGCTTCGATCTGAGGAGGGCTTCAGGCCAGTTTCACTTAACAACGGTGGTAGGAAAGCTCCTAAAATGGAACAGAATTCACTTAACAAATGTCTCGTTTAGCAACCAAAACTTTGGCTTCAATGCTGGTCAAAGTTTGAGGAGGATAAATTGAAAAACAGCTGCTGGGTATCTGCAAGAAGCAACTATCCTACAAAATTCTAAAATGGTGTTGGAAAACCTCTCCTTGTTTCGCAATAACCGGACAGGATCGTGAGGAACCCACCTCTGGTGGGGGGTGGGGTTAAGATCTCTGGGATTCAATTGGAGGAGGGGTCCAGAGCACCTTCCCTGCAGGTGGGGCTAGAATGCATCCCCCCCAAGAGCCCCTCCCTGTGGAGGAGGAGCCAACGAGCAGCTTTCCCTTCCAGGCTCAGCAAAGGGAGAAACGGAAGGGAAGAGCTCCATGGCGGCCTCAGGGGAGCAGACGGCCTTGGGGCAGCTGGGCCAGGAGGCCACCTGCCCACTCTGCCTGGACTTCTTTGAGCAGCCGATGGTCCTGTCCTGCGGGCACAACTTCTGCCACCATTGCCTGGCCCAGCTGGGCACTAGGTTTTCCTGCCCCCAGTGCAGAGCCCCGGTGAACTCCAGCAGCGCCTGCCCCAACCGTGCCCTGGCTAACATTCTGCTGTTTGAAGGGGCTCCGGACGTCACAGGGAGCCCAGGAGGAGAGCAATGGCCACCGGCTGTGCCAGGAACACGGGCAGCCCCTGCAGAGCTTCTGCTCCAGCGAGAAGAGACTCCTCTGCCCTGGCTGCCTGGGGGGGCACCAGGGCCACCCCCTCCTCCCTCTGCCTGAGGCTGCCCAGGAATACAAGGTAGGGAGCGGGCACCCTGGGGCCAGGCTCTGCAGAAGGGGGGAGCTGGGCAGTCCAAACTGCATGGGCCACTCCATCAGCTCTTGGGGGAGGCTCAGGCAGAGGGCCCCCAAAGCCCCCAGAAAGATGGGAAGATGATCCTGGGAGTGAGAGGCCCACAAAGGCTTCCACTTAAAAAATGGCTGAGGAGGGTCAGGCTCTTTTTCGGCAATGAGAGAGGCGATGAGGTATGTGAGGGGGCAGACTCTCAGTTCTCGCTCCTTGACCCCCAGCAACACGTCCCCTTGAGTGTAGCACCGGGGTCCTTGTCGCCCCCTCTGGGTGGGAGGACTGCCATTGTGGACCCAGGAATGGCACCCTTTCCTCCATGTACAGGACCTGCTATTGCCTCCTGGAACCCCTGAGGAAGGAGGGGCAGAAGCTGCTGGAGCAGAGGAGAAGAAGAGCAGAGACGGCAGGAGATCCAGGTGGGTCTCTCGGGGAGGGGGCAGGAGGCAGCCCCCCAGGAATGCTGGGAAATCTCCCCCCTCCCTCTGAGTCCCCCCTCTTCTGCCTTGCACCTCTCAGGAGCAATTTGCTGCCGAGAAGGAGAAGGTGGGCCTGACACTGGAGTCCCTGCAGGAGTTGCTCCGAGAGAGGCAGCCGGTCTGGCTGGCTGGCTGGCTGAGCAGGAGGAGAAGATGGAGGCCAAGTGCGGGTCACCCTGGCCCAGCTCTCCGGGGAGGCCTCCCGCCTGCAGCAGCTGATTGCCCAGACGGAGAGGAAATCCCGCCAGCCGGACGTGGAATTCTTGCAGGTGGGGTTTTGGGCTCTCACTGGCCTCAAGAGCGGGAAGGAGAGGTTTCCCCACCTTGGAAGGGTCCCAGACCCCCTTCTCTGTTCTCCTCTTTCAGGAGATCCAGGACACCGTAGAGAGGTAAGTGCCGTCCTGCGTTCCTCCGCCTCTGTCCTTGTGGGTCCATTTGTGCTCATAATTTCTTGGGCAGCTACTTCCTTTCGGATTTTGTCGCCAAGAGATGCTGATTGTGGGACTTTTGGTGCCCTCTGAGCTCGACTGATTTCCTCCAGACATTTCATTACCCCACTAGGTAACATCACCAGTGCTGGGAGGGAGTGGGGTTCGCTCCCTCTTGATATACAAGTACCGTCTTTCCAGAAAATAATGCAGGGTCTTGGTTTTTTTTGGCCCCAGAAATAAACCCTTGGCCTTATTTTCAGGGAGGTCTAATTGTTTTTGCGGTGCAGGAGGCGGACAGCGTGGTCCCCCATGGCTGCGGCTGGGTTGCCGTGTTTTCAGGGAGGGCTTATTTTATTGCATGCGCTCAAAAGCCCGATTGGGCGTATTATCTGGGGAGGTCTAACTTTTGGGGAAAGGGAGGGTCACCCTCAGTTGGGGTCCCCTTTGTGGCTTGCTGGTTGGTCAGTCGTTAAGCTGTAAACAACACAGGTGAGGAAACTACCGATGCAGACAGACGATCCGACAGCAAAGAACAACCTCACCAGGGAGCCACTAAGAAGGGAACAAGAGCAAGCCAGTAGTGCAGGCAGTCCTTGATTTACGACCACAGCTGAATCCAAAATTTCTATTACTAAGTGAGACAGTTGTTAACTGCGTTTTGCCCCCCTTTAACCCACAAGTGTTAGTGAATCACTGTAATTGATAAGTTACTAATGCCTTACTCCTTGGTGTAGTCTATTCGGAATCACAGAGACATTTGTGTTCAGTTGGTGTCTTTCCTCACTTCTTTACTGAACTATACACTGGTTTGGTGCGCAGAGTCGCTTGCGATCAAAGCAACAAACAACGCCTGCATAAGAAACAAGCCAGGATTCATACCACATCCTAAACTTAGGTTCCCCAAACCCGAGTCCTTTATTCACCTGGCAAGACTCTGGAAAGGGCTGGCTTGTTTCACACACCCCACGGCCCCACTGCCCCGTATTGTGGGGACAGCCAGGTAGTTGTGTGAGGCCGCCCTCCTTGTGTCACAGGTGCCGGAGTTACGTGGTGGGGCGCGTAGAGAGGGTCTCTCCCAGGCTGCAAGGCAGACACAGCATCATCTTGGAGAAAAACGCTTCTGTAAGGCAAATTGTGGACCGTAACAAAGGTGAAAGGCCCTTTGAGGAGGGGCTGGGTGGTCCGGGTCTGGAGTTCTGGGGGGTTCTGGGCCCCTCTTCTGCCCCCCTTTTACTGGGGGATCTCAGGGGAGCCGGACCCAATCCAGCTCCATCCAATCGCTGGCTGGATAAGGGGGACTGCCTCTTCCACCATCAGTCACCTCCCCCAAACCATGGCCCTTGGGGGAGGGGAGTCACTGGGCATCTGGGAGGCACCCAGACGTTGCTGCCAACAAGGGTGGCTTCTGCTCACCGGCATCCTCCACGGGCAGCTGTTTTTCACCCTGGCCCCGTTTTTTTCCTTTCTTCCTCTGAATCTCAGGCTCCTTGCAGAAACTCTGACCAGGGAGAATCTGGAGCAACTTCTGGCCACTGGTAACCCCCTGGGGCTGGGGGGGGGGGAGGGTGGGGAGGGGGTGGCAAAGACCACCTGCCCTCACCAGGGCTCACAGCAGCGTTTTGCCCAGAGCGACAGGAATGGCCTTCTCCTTGGGGTGGAAGTGTCTGCAGGGCCCCAAATGCAGCCTCTGTGGGAGTCGGGGTCCCTCAGCAGCCACACGGATCGGCCCTTCCCTGCCACGCCTTGGCCGCTCCAGAAAAGAGCCCCATTTGAGAGGGCGTCTGGGCAGGCCTTCTCAGAAGAGCACAGAAGAGCCCAGCAGGAAGGGGGGCTCAGTTTCGAGAGTGCCTTGTGAGAAGTGGGAAGGGGGCTTCTTCAGGAAGAACAGCCTGATCTTAAACTTTTCCCCTTCCTCCCCAGCACCTGCTCCAAAGAAGCTAACAAGTGAAGGTAACGGTGCACTGAGGAGAAGGGACCTTTCCACAGAGGGGGTGGGGACCAGCAGAAGCGCCCTGTGGCCGATGTTGGGCATCCGGCCGGTGCCTGGCAAGGGCCCTTCCGGAGCCAACTCTCAGCCCTCCAGGCTGCCTGTAAATGGGGGGACCCCAAAGCAGCCACCCAAATGTGGTGGGTGGGCCGGTAGCTGCAGAGGGTTTTCCGGTAGGGGGTGGGAGTACAAGGCACCCCAGCAAGGTCCCTGGGGCAGACTGGCCCCGTCGCCTGGCTCTGGTGCTTTCTCTGGGAGGAGCACTAAACCCACCACCACCATTAGTGGCAACCTGGGAGAAGCGGAAACACAGGGAGTCCTTGAATACGACCACAACTGAGCCCAGAGTCAGAAGAACCTCAACACTGAAGTGTACGTTTTGCTATTAAGAATGCCTGATAATAAACTTGGTCTGAAAGAGATTCCTAAGCGTGGAGTTAAGATGGCTCCCCAGACAAATCCACATCGCTGGGTCAGAACAGTAAAGGTCTGTGGTAATTCTCTATCCCCTCCCCTCGAGGAGTAAAGGGACGTTGAAGTTGAATCCCAAACTCTGCTTGCATTTTAACTGAGGAAAGCTGCCGGGATTTCCCCACCCCTCTTGGAGCAGAGAGAAACATCCCATTTCAGCGAGAAAGGCTGAGTATCTCTCCTGAGAGGAAGGACTTTGTTGTGATTAAGAAAGTGTGTTAAAAAGGAACCCAGAGATTGCATGATAAAACAACCCACCTTTCTTTCTCAACCTAACAAAGAAAGAGAAACCTTGATGGTCATAAAAGCCTCGAGAGATCTCCATGGAAATGAAATTTGAGTAAGAAAGAGGTCAGTAGCCCAGAGCCGACCTCCCAGATCCTTTGAACTTTATTGATGAGTTGTCCTGGCAATGAGAGGCAATAAAGAGGCTTAGCAAGGGGACGCAGGGGTCGCCAAAGGGGATTTTATGTCCGTGGGACTCTGCACCCCTCATGAATCCATGCCAGCTGCCAAGCGGGCAAATTCTGACCAGGTGACCATGGGGCTGCTTCAATGGTCGTAAGTGTGAAAAACGGTCATAAGTCACTTTTTCAGTGCCATTGTAACCTCCAGCTGTCACTAAATGAACGGTCGTAAGGCGAGGACTACCTGTGCTATCTCCAGGCACCCTGGACAAAGTAAACGCAGGGCCTCTCCTGGGTCAGACCCCTATGCCCATCTTGCCCTGCCAGGGACCCCCAACTACCCACAACCCCCACCCTTCAGAGGCAGCCCCACTGACCTCAGGCTGCAGAGACCCTCCCTATTTAGGAATTGGTCTGACCTTTGTGGGGGGAGGTCTTGCCAGGCACTGAGTCTCAGAGCTCCATAGGTGACCCAGTATCTCCCTTTGCACTGCTGCCTTTCCGCTAAGCAGGTGCGGAAGCCACACTTGACCCTCCCTGCTCCCCACCCTCCGTTCCCTTCCCGCTTAACATTTTCTCTTCTCCGTCCTACAGATTACCGCAATTTGAATGAATCAACCGCCCATCCCCGGCTCCACTGCAATTGGTCGAGTGTGCTTTGGGCCAAGGAATACCAGGAATGCCCAGAGACGCCAGAGAGGTTCGACCGGGAATTGTGTGTCCTGGGCCGTGAGGGATTCACCACAGGATGGACGTGGTGGGAAGTGTCCGTGGAGGAGGCAGACTGTGTCCCTGTGGGGGGCAGAGCATGCTGGGCCATCGGGGTGGCCAAGGAGTCTGTCCGCAGGAAGGGGAGCTTCCAGCTGAGCCCCCAGGAGGGAATCTGGGCCCTGGGGAAGTGGGTGGGGGGCAGATGATCGCTTTCCCAAGGATCAGAAGAAGGTGATCTTGCAAAGGGCGCCGCAGAGGCTGCGGGTGAGGCTGGGCTACGAGGCAGAAACGGTGGAGTTCCTGGATGCAGAGGAAATTTCCCTCTACACCTTCCGGACGGGGCCCTTCCTTGGGGAGACGCTCCGGCCTTTTTTCTATGTGGGCCATAAGGGGGTCACCCTTAGACTCTTTGAAAAGTATTTGGGTCTGATAGTCCTCCACTTACAACAGTCCCATGTATTGACCAAAGTTACCCCAGCATTGACAAAAGCCACTCGGGACCATTTCCCCCACTTAACGACCGTTGGCAGCATCCCAAAAGCCTTTTTCCAATTGAGATGCCAGCCCTCTGCCTGCTTCTTTGCATTTCCAAAGTGGTTCTGTTTAACGCCTCTGATTTTTTTGCGCCAGTTCTTCCTTTTCCAGTAGGTCCATTTTGTGTTGAATTGTATCCATTTTCATTTTAATCTCTTTTTTGTGGAGATTTCTGTAGTTCTTTTCCAAGTATCTTACAGTCATTCTCTAGACCTTTATGTTTGTCTTTTCTTTAATGTTCTTTCTTGTGGAGTCCATTATCAGACCTCTAGAGAAAGCTTTCATTGTCTCCCAAAGATTCTGCATTGATGCGTCTTCTTTTCTATTCTATTTAAAGGAAAAAGCCAGTTCTTTCCCCATTTTCTGTACAAAATCTTTCTCTTTCAAGATTGGGTTGTTTCGTGTCCGTCTGGATCTTTGACCTTTGGCCTTTCCATTGGATTGGAATTGGATTGTGGTCGGCCCAAGTGCTGGTTTCGATCTCCGCTTCCTGTACGTTGCAAATCAATTCCGTTGAGGCCAAAACCATGTCAATTCTGGAATACATGAGTGTCTATTTGAATAAAAAGTAGATTGTTTTTCTGTAGGATTTCTTTCTCTCCAAATCTCTTTTAGATTTATTTCCTCTCTCATCCTGAAGAAGGATTTCTGAAGTAATTTTTTTTTATAATCCATGTTCTGGTTTACAATGCCATTAAAGTCTCCCATCATGCAAATATCAGAATAGTCCAAGTCACGAATTTTCTTGTGCATTTTTTTTTTATAAAATTCATCTGTTTCTCATTGGGAGCATAGATTGCAATTAAGAGCATTTTCTTGGTATCGTCCATGATTCCCACCATTAAAATTCTTCCGTCTTCATCTGTATAGATTTGTTTGACTGAGATTTCATCTTTAACATAGAAGATCTACCCTCTTTTCTTACAATCCGCCAATGCAGTAAATATTTTCCCAAGCTTTGGTTCTACTAATAAATGTTCCTGTCTCTTTTGAATGGGGACTTCTTGTAGTAGGCACATTATGTCTGAGTTAAACTTTTCCCATTTGTGAACTATTTTTTTCTTTTAATTGCTGAGTTGAGTCCATTTATGTTAACTGTAATCATCGTTTCTTCTTCCATGTTTATATTTATATGTAGGGTTTATGGCTCTGGTTGATCTTGGTTGCCTCGTTCTTTGATATCGATCCCCCTACAGCACCTTCTATTCTCTCCGTCTCGGTTAAAGCTGCGTCCAGTAGTTGCACCAATAGTTCTTCTTTCCCAGTCTTCTCCACCTTCCCTCTCAAGTGTCCTGCACTTTTTCCCACCCCCTCTGACCACGGGGAAGCCAGAGTCCCTCAATGGCCGCGTGGCTCATTTTGAGTACGGCGGTGATTCGCTCAGCATGGTGGTGAGAAAAGTCGTAGAATGGGGCAAAACAAATTTCTCACTTAGCAACATCCATTGTGGGCTGAGCTGCTCGTGGGGACTATATATAGGGGGCCCAAGGGCAGCCCTCCACCTTAGTCACCTCCCCGTTTCCTGCTCATGGGTCCTTTCCTTGGGGTGTGTGGGGAGCGGATGTAGCTGGAAGCAGAAGTGGTGGGGCTGTAGACAAGGCTCAGCCCCATTTCCTGGCGCCTTTCAGACCGCATCTGGCAGCCCCCCCTCTTGTCCGCTAGGGTGTCGGCCTCTCTGTCGCTCGCTTGCTATTGGCTGCCTTAAAGACGGGGAGGGAGGGCTTGGGGTCTTTGGGAGGGGAAGAGTGCTGGAGGAGACCTCTGACCATGAAGAGGGTTTTGTTCTTCTGCCTGCTGAAGGCTCATGTTTAGGCCTGGTCAACGCCAACCGTCTCTGCAGACCAGCTGGATGGCGCCACTGAAGATGCGCATGACACCCGCGGGGCTGCAGATTGGACATTCAGCTTGGGGTGTTGTGGGGAAGGATTTGGGTAAACTTTGGAGATGTAAAACTTCACGCCTTTAGTCTCAGGCCTTGCCTTACTGTCGCTGTCATCACTTCATGTCCAGTTAAAAGTAACTTTTCTCTGAAACCTCACATATTCTAATACTAGGCTTAGGGAAAGAAGGGGAAGGTGAGGGAGGTGGTGTCAGCCTCTGCTTTGCTGCTTGCTTTCGGCTGCCATTGAAATGGGGAGGGGGGCAGGTATTTGGGTGGGAAGTATTCAGTACAGGAGTGATTGTAAAAAGGGAGTTGTTTCACCATCTACTGCGCATGCTGCAGAGAGAGGATTTGCCGCCAAGGCCAACTGTCCGGCATACCAACCTGATGCTCTTTGAAGATGTCTCCCACATGACACCTGTGGTGTGTGCAGACTGGACTGTGGGATGGGGTTACCAAGGGGAGGGGGTTGGGTCACGTATTGATACCTATGATTACGTGCGCTTTTGCCTCAGATCTTGCTTTGCTTAGCTGCTATCTACTCATGACCAGTAAAAGTACTCTTAATTCTGCAAAATGGAGTTGAGTGGTTTCTTTCTTGGTTACTGAGGGAGGCCGCCTTGACAGGTGGCAAATGAGGCACAAAGATGTTTGCACCCAGAAGACAGACGGCATAAGGAAAGATGGAATGTTTATCTTTGCAATTGAAAAATAGTATTTAAAAAAAGAATCTGGGGAGGGGGTCCTTGGGTGGGTCCCTTGAGTTTGATGGTTTTCCTGCAGAGGTTGCTTGGGCCAAACTAGGCCCCATTGTGGTGGTTAGTGGGGGGAGGTTGCTCTCAGTTTGTGCTCAAGTAAAAGGAAACCCACCACTGCCTTCTAGCACTGAGGATGGTACCTATTTGGCAGTGGTGAAATTCAATTTTTTTTTTTACTACTGGCTTGGTGGGCGTGGCAGGGAAGGATGCTGCAAAATCCTCATTCCCTCCCCACTCCTGGGGTCAGCCAGAGGTAGCATTTGCCAATTCTCCAAACCAAATTTCTGCTACCAGTTCTCCAAACCATACAAAATTTCCGCTACCGGTTCTCTGAACCACTTAAAATTTCCGCTACCGGTTCTCCAGAACCTGCTGGATTTCACCTCTGCTATTTGGGTTGTGAAACTTTTGCAAGGAAACAGCCAAGCTCTAGGACCACCAAGGAGCCCTCAGGTCCACCTGAGCTATGAAGATTCTCCTTAATCCATCCCTGGATTGAGAGAGAGACTTTGTCCTGGGAAGAGGGGCTCCTTTGCCCCCACCAATACAATCCCCCCCCCCCCGAGTCATTCAGGCAAAGCCAACAGCATTTATCAAGGTGGGAGGAGTTCTTTTGTGGGGCACACAAACACAACACAGGTCCTGGATAGAGGAGCCGAGCGGCCAGCAAAGGATTAGTGGATTAGATGTGAGATTTGGACCGTGGGAATCATTGACTCCAGAGAACTGTCCACAAGGGGTGAGATTTGTGGATTGCGTTGCTCCTGGTTGGTGTCTTACTTTGAAACTTGCACATGTATTCAAGGGCTTGCCAGATTGTGGTCTCAGTTGTGTAGTTGCCAGGAAAGCAAGTTGTCGCATGCACAGCCCTCCCGAAAGGGCCAGGAAGGGAGCAGCTCTTGCTGGAGGAGGTTGGGGCCCTGACAGTGATGACCCCCCCCACACACACACACCCCTCCCCTGCAAGCTGTGTTGTGTTGCTTCGTTTTAGTTTTTCCAATTCAAGTCCGTTTTGCATTTAGAGTTGTGAAAGATTTGCAAGTGTTTTCTCTGGCTCAGAGTCACCTCCAACTGTGGGGTGGGTGGCAAATTCACTAGATAAATGAAATGCCGAAGGAAACCGGCCTTGGCTAAGAAGAGGGAAACGGGCTTTTTAATTGCTAAAATAAGTGGCTGCACCAACATCCCCTTTTGGAAAGTGCAAGAACTTTGAAGCCTCGGATTCTAGCTTCCCCTCCCCTCCCCCCCCTGGCCGGCCAGATGTGGGAATCTCTCTGGGGAGTTGGACACCACAGGCTGCAATCAGGCTGATCCAAACCAGGGCCTGATCTCAGCACAACCCTGGACCTCCAGACAAGGGGCTGACCTTGGTTGGCTCCCCCCCCCCGCCCCAACCTCCTTCAGCCAAGGGCAAGGTTGGTCCTGACCCCCCCCCACTTCCTCCAGCTTTTCTTGGCTGCCTTCCATGGGAGACTGAAAGGAAGCCCAGATTGGAAGCCCTTTAATTGTAACAGACTTGGAAGGGACCTTGGAGGTCATCTAGTCCAACTCCCTACTAGGGATCGAACTGCCGACCTTTCTGATCAACAAGCTCAGTGTCTTAGCCACTCCAAGATCCCCCACTGGCTATATGGCTGCACCTCCCTTCCTTACATGTGGGCCTCCCCTCCAGGCTCTGCCCAGTGCTCCTCCTGCTCCTCCTTGTCTCTAGGGGGGGTATTTTCTTCTTAACCCCCCCCCTCCCAGCCTCTCCCAAACAGCTCCCTCTAAAGGTGGATTTTGAACAGATTCTCTCTCCACTCAGCTGGACTCATTTCAAGGTTGTGATGCTCCCTTTTCTCCTGGCCTGACGAGGGGTGGGGAGGCAGAGGCTGGGGGGGGGGCTTCTCTGGGGAAGGTGATGTGGAGGCGGATGTTGCCTTCTGGCCTCAACATCACACTCCACACTCCATAGGTCACTGCATGCTTGGTGGTCTTGGCCTCCAACTGTCCCTTCCTGGCTGGATCCAAATGGTCACAAGGGAGGGAGGCCCAGGTGGGCTTTCGGTGGGTGGTTGGGTGGGAGTTCATTAACACTTCCACTCCCAGAGCTGTGCCCATCCTTGCAATGCCAGAGGAGGAAGTTGTGGTAGCTCTTGCTCTCCGGAAAGCCCCAAATGCCTTTCGGAGGCTCTGCTGGCAAATAACCGCGGCTGAAAGGCTGGAGTTGGGCACCTGGGAGCAGGTGAGCTTGTTTGCTTGATGCCAGCCTCCCTAGGGACACAGAGACACCTGCCCCCGAGTTGCTCGGCTCCCTAGCCGAGTTCACAATTGTTATCTGCCTTGGTAGCCCTTTGCAGTATGAAGTCAGGCAGGGCTCAAGAGTTCGTGGCTAGCATGAACTTAGCCCCTCTGGACTTCCGGGGAAGGTTATGGCAGAGAGCGAAGACCGTTGCAGGCAAACTCTCTGGATTCAGCAAGGCATTCGACAAAGTAGACCAAAACTGCTTCTTGGTTAGCTAAATGGAATAGAAGCATCACCACCAGAGGGATTTGCACTGGCTGACAAACCGTACCCAATGAGGAGCCCTTAATGGGTCTGCATCTACCTGGAGGGAAGTAAGCAGTGGGGCACCCCAAGGTTCCTCTTAGGCCCAGGACTCCTCAAGATCTCATCAACCACTTAGATGAGGGGATAGAAGGGGAACTCTCCAAATGTGCAGATCATACTAAGGTGGCAGGAATAGCTCACACCGTAGTGATGGCTAACCTGTTTGTAAAGGTGTGCCAAAATTGTGAGTGCACGTGCTAAGCACATATGTTCATGCCTAGACCCACAGCAGAATATGCCCCACCCACATGCGCATGTGCGCGGACACTCCCCACATATGCATGACCGCCACACGGATGAACGTGCCCCCTACACGCGGGCTGTGTGTCTTGCCCCCCCCCCCAGGCTCCGGAGGCTTTCCTGAAGCCTGGGGAGGTTGAAAACAGCCTCCCCAGAGAACCTCTGGAAAGTGGAAACAGATCCCTTCCGAACTTCTGGTTGGCGCATTGGGCCCATTTTTCCCCCTCGTCCTCAGGCTTCAGTGAAGCTTCCGGAGAGTCTGGGGAGGGTGGAAAACAGGCCCAACAGGCCAACCGGAAGTGTGGAATGAACTAGAAATCCAGTCAAATGGCTGTCCAGTTTACATAAATTACAGATTAACAGAGTTGGGACCTTGTAGGTCATCTAGTCCAACCCCCCACCCAAGCTTGAGACCCTGCACCATTTCTGACAAATGGCAATCCAGTTTCTTCTTCAAAGTCTCAAGTTGTGAAGCTCCCACAACTTCTTGTGCCAGTTGGAGCACTTGCTGAAAAAGGAGATCAAGAAGATCCTCTCCAAGGTTCTGCTGTGATCCTGGGATTGCCCTGATCTCCTCAGCCTCCATCTGCCCCAAACTTCCCTTTCCCCATCATCCCCCCCTCCCATTCCCTTCCTCCCTCATCCTGGCAGAAGTGCCATCAGGGAGTCAGACGGACCCCTCCCCCAGATAATATTTGGAACGAACCCACTTGGTCTCCTGTTCGGGCCCTCCTGTGTCATGTGCCTCCTCCTCCTCCTCCTCCTCCTCCCTCCAGCCAAGACCACCGTTACCATCTCCCCCACCAAGATGGAACCCGATTCCACCCAACACCATCCTCCTCTGCACCGCGACGGGCTTTTACCCTGGGAAGATCAAGATAAAGGGGCTGAAGACGGACCGCCGGAGAAGGAGGGCGTGGCCTTCTGGGGGAGCTGAACAATGGAGACTGGACTACGATGCTGGAAGCTCCTGAAGCCTCCGAGGGCCTCTGGGGGCAGGGGACTCTTTTCACCCTCGCCAGGCTCCTATAAAGACTCTGGAGCCTGGGGAGGCGAAAAATGGCTTTTAAAAAGGCTGGACTCAGCTGACAGGGCACGTCTCACGTGCCCTGGCAAATGGCTCCACGTGCCATGGGTTTCCCCATCCCGGGTGTAGGGTCTCCCCTACTCAAGCAGAGGGTTGGTCTAGATGACCTCTGAGAAACCCACCTGAAGCCATTCCTGGTGTGGAAGACATTTGCCATGGAGGGGAAGACCAGCTCTGTGGGAAAGATGGGGTGGGGGTTCAGTGGGCATCCCTGAATGGAAGACCCCTCCCTTCTTCCCAGCATCCTTCCAACTGGGCCTCGCCCCTTCCAGAGGTCATCCAGACTGGCTCTGCAGGAGTCCAGTAGCCTCGATCTCTAAGGACAGAATTTTCCCCTCCCCTTTCTCATCTGAGGTCTTGGGGTCACCACAGGAAGAATCGGTCAGTGTGTGATTGTAGGAATTGTCTCAAACACGGAGAAGATTTGGGCTCCTGTTGGAAATCCCTCCCCTTGCAAGATAGCGTGGAAGAATCTGGAGAAGGGACAACACCAAATATCTCAATGGCAGAAAAAAAATAAGATTTCCTTAACAAAGAAAAGGCATTGTTGGTGGAAGAGGCTTCATTGCTCAGGGGAACTGAACCAGCAATTCGTAGACAATCAAACCAGGGAGGTTAGCTGTTTCCCAGGTGTGGGGAACGAATCAAAAACGTGACTGAGGAGCTTAAAGAAATATTGAATATTGAATATTGAAATATTGCCCGCGCCCGCTCCTTACCCGGTTTTGATGAATTCTGCGCTTCCACGCATGTGCAGGACGCATACAGCGCCTGCGCGATCCTCCAGGAGCAGCTGGAGCATCGCACAGACGCTAGTACGTGCGCCGCACGCGTGCATGCGCGCGCCGCACACGTACACGAGGACGCCGCCAGCCTCGTTCCAACCGAACCGGTTGGAACGGGGCGAGAAACCCACCCCTGGAGGGGTGGCTGCGTATTCGGACTAGCACAGCCCCAGACGGGGAGGCCGACGCCCCAGAGCCTGCTGGCTCCAGCCCGCATCAATGTTCCCTCTAATTTTTTTTCAGTGTGAGTGGAAAAGTATAGTGTTTGAGCAGCACATTTTCATAGCTGAGCACCTGGATTTTTTTCATAGATGTCACCCAAGACAACGAAATTAGTGTTATTTGAAACTCAATTCTACCATGTAAATATCCATTAAGTAAAGAAATCTCCCTATACAGGTAGTCCTCAATCTACGACCATAATTGAGCCCAAAGTTTCTATTGCTAAGTGAGACATTTGTTAAGTGAGTTTTGCCCCATTTTACAACTTTTCTTGCTACAGTTAAGTCAATCACTGCGGTTAAATCACTAACCTGGTTGTTAAGTCAGTCTGACTTTCCTACTGACTTTCCTTGGCAGATGGTTGCAAAAGGTGACCCCAGGACACTGCAACCGTCATAAATATGAGGCAGTTGCCAAAGATCCAAATTTTGATCCTATGACCATGGGGATGCTGCAATGATCATGTGTGAAGAACAGCTGTAATTCACTTTTTTCAGTGCTGATGTAGCTTTAGTCATTAAGTGAACTGTTGTAAGTTGAGGACTATACTTTCCCCCTTACTATCCAATAGTCTGCAGTGATATTAGCAAGTTATGAATAAATGACCAACTGATGTAGATTAGCAATTGGAGCACTTAAAGAAGCAAACAAAGAGGGGAGAGGAAGGAAGGGATGAAGGAAAGAACGGAGAGGGGAGACAGAGACAGAGGGAGAGACAAAAAAGGAAAGAGGAGAAAGAGAAAAAGAAAGGGGAGAGGAGGTTGGGAGGATAAGAAAAAGAGGCAGAAAAAAGAAAGAGAGAGAAAGAGGAAAGGAAGAAAGAAGGAAGGAAGGAAAGAAAAAAAGGAAGAAAGAAAAGAGAAGTGAAGGAATAGAGGCCAAAAAAGCAAACAAGGAAAAGTAGGGAAAAAACTTTCACTGGAAAACACTATTTTTCCATCAGTGCAAAACTTTCCTAAACAAGGTTAATTTTCTGGATTTTGACTTTCCGGTTCAGGTGGACCAAGAAGCCTTTATTTTCTTTTTCTAAAATCAAATAAAATCTGCAGAGCACCAGCTCGACTCCCCCTTCCTGCGAAAAAACCTCGAGCGCAGAGGCTGGATTCAGACAACATGTGCATATCCGGCGTGGGTTTCCACTTGTTTGAGAGTTGGTTGCTGCAGTTGCTGCTGCCGTTGCTGCTGCCGCCGCTTCTCTCCTCAGTAACTTTGATCCAGGAGGGAACAGCCTCCCTGTCAATCAGCTAGAAAATGGCTTCCTTCCCTCGGCTTCCTTCGTGCTGAGTTATCCTTTAGAAACTTACTGTTAATGCCTATCTCCCTCAGGCTATCGGGGCTTTTTTTCCTGCTCCCGCCCCTCCGCCGCCTTCCTACTGGCTCCTGTAGCCTCAAAGGCTCCTCAAAGCCGCAGCACCGGGCAGCAAATCCGGTGGTGCTGTTAGAGGAGGAGGAGGCAGCAGCAGTTAGTCCGGCCTGCAAAGGACCTCCTCCCCAGCTTCCGGAGCCTGTGGAAATCACTGCGCGGGAGTTGAAAAATGCTGCGCGGTGTTTTCTTGCCATGTGCGCGGCAGGATCAGGTTGTTTGAGGATGGTTATGTGCTGTCAGGTTGGTGTTGATGTTTAACCACCCCATGAATAGGCTTTCTCTGGGGAGACCCCTCCCTGTTAGAATGGGTAAAGGAGGCACAAAAGGCTCCAGTAACAACAGCTCTGTATTGCAAGTCAGGTAAACATCTGGCTGGGGAATGGTCGGGCAGCATCCCCTTTTAAAGGGATCTGTCAGACCTCTTGACCAATGGGGTTAAACCTCTGTTGCCGCTGGAACAGAGGACCTTGATGGAAACCTCAGTCAGTGAGGGGGGGGATATGTAACACTCCCCATCCCCTCCTCCAGGCCTTCTGAACAGTGTCCTTCCCCATTACTGCAACGGAGTCCCTCCCCTCCATGAAGGTTTGAAGGTTTATTTTATTTATATGCTGCCCTATTCCCTGAGGGACTCAGGGCGGCTAACAAACCCAAGGGGGGGGAGGGGGGGGAGGTCCCCCTTTTCCTCTCTTTCTTCCCATCTTTCCTCCATCAGAGCCTCCCCCAGAGAGCAGGGAGGGGGAGAATTTGGGCCTTGAGTCACATTTGTCCATCCCTCCATCGCTTTGTTTCCTGGGCTCTCCAGGGTCTCCTCGGGAGTCAGAAAGGGCCCTTTAGCTGCTTCCACTGGGACAGAGGACCAAGGGGCTGCCCCGCCTGGAGGCTCAGCCATGGGGCAAAGGAGGACAGTCCCTGAGCTGCCCTGATGAAGAATGGAGGCTTGTTGCCTGCTGGATCCTGGCCAGTTCCTCAGTTCCGCTTCGGACGAGCCCAACGCTTCAGGCTGGAGAAGCGAAACCTGAGCGACTTTGCAGCTGTTGGGGGTTGGAGGAAGAAGTGCTGCTCTGTGTGTGTGTGTGTGTGTATGTATGTATGTATGTATGCATGCATGTATGTATGCATGCA
The DNA here is from genome assembly GCF_009769535.1 of Thamnophis elegans. Taxonomy (NCBI): domain Eukaryota; kingdom Metazoa; phylum Chordata; class Lepidosauria; order Squamata; family Natricidae; genus Thamnophis; species Thamnophis elegans. The sequence goes on along the minus strand of NC_045542.1, from coordinate 172,386,213 downwards.
TGCATGCATGCATGTATGTATGTATGTATGTGTGTTGGGGATATCAGGCAGAAAATCAAAAACTTGCGGGGGAGGGGGGAAACGTTGAAAGAGCCTAGAAGTTCTGCTTTGATCAGGAGAGCGATGGGCCTCCCACCAGAGTCTGCCTGGATCTGGGGCCAATTTTGTGTGACTGGGTGTCTCCAAACACACAATTGTGGGACCCATTCAGATTCTGCTGCCTCCTTCAGCTACAGGGGGGGATACCCAGTTCTTGCCTGCTGAGGCCAGTGCAGGGCAGGGTGAAGTTTGACCCCTCCATCCCCTCCCCCATCCCTGGAAAGGATTTAGGCCATCTGAGGATACGAGCCCTGTGGGATGTCTGCCTGCTGCAGCTGGGAGAGGGTTGGGGCTCTGAGCCTGGCCTGATCAGGTATCACCAACATTAGCTGATAGTTTATCACCAGCCCTCAACATCTGGCAGCTGCCCAGCCTCCGATGACCTCACCTAGGTGAGAGAGATAATGATAATAACGTATAATATATGTGTATGGGTACAGTATAAGGAAATGAGATGTAAATTGTAAACAATCATTTGGAAAGAAGGATAGAAAACTTTGTTATTAAATATTATGGATGTTTAGCTAGAATAGGACATAAGGATTTAGTGTCATTGGAGGATTTTAGAAATAGTGAATGAAATGCCAGTATGTGGTTATGTATTAAATCTTGGTATATTTTATGATGAAGGACGTTTAAATAATTATAATCAAATGAAATGGAGGTATGATGATGGTAACATGTATAAATATCTGAGTTAAAATACTTGAGTTAATATGAATTATGTTTCATGACTGTGGAAGAGATGCATAAAAGTCTTTTGTAACCAACTGATACACTTTCTACAGTATGTCAAAAAGGAAGATTTTATGTGTTGTGTTTGTTTTGAAAATAAAAAATAAAAACACTTTAAAATTTTTTTTTTAAAAGATCCACTTCCCATTCCTCTTTTAGCCTGTCTGATCTCCCTGGAACTCTGTCCCTCCCCCCTTCCTGCTGTTTGGAAGACCTCCTGGGAACCCAATTCCCCTTGTCCAGAGAGAGGGGACAGGGTTAGAGTGGAGCAGAAACCCTAAAGGGGGGCAATGAAGGGGGGGTCTCACCTTACTTGGTTCTTGCCCCCACCTCTAAATACAGTAGCCTTTAAATCTTTCCCACCTTCCCGAGGTTCAAGTAAATCTCGAGTAGAAATGAGTAATGTAATAACTATCATCCAGCAGAGATTTGAAAGTCAAGCAAGAGGGGAGCTTGGAGCTCTTTTGGGGAGCCCCTTAAATTGGGGAGGGGACCAAGGACCCCCACCCCATAATCACCGATTCCTCAATCAGGACCTGGAGGGTGGGGGGGAAGGGAGGGGAGGCTTTGAGAGAAGGGCCTCGGAAATTAACTCCCTCAAATTCTCCCTTTTGTGAAGGGGGAGGGAGACCCTCCCTTTGAGGTGGTCTTAGAATATTCTGGGGAGGGAAAAGGGGTCTTGGGCTGAATAACCAACTGGAGTTTCTTCTCTGCACCGAACTAAGTCTTCTATCGGGTGAAGTCAAGGGAGGCTCTGCCCGGAGACCGATGACGCTACAGAAGGGGGGGATTCCCATTGGTCCTTCAGCTCCTTCTGGACACTCCCAAGGCCGAAGTCCGAGGAAAACTCCTCCTCCCCACAATCCAGACCCACCGATTCCGCCTCTGGGGCTGGAGGCATCGGCGTCTTTCTCCCCTGTCTTTGGGGGCGCTTGTGGGGCAGCATCCATGGCTTTTGCTGGGCTCCCCCTGATGCTGCTGGTCGGGGCGCTGGCCCGGATCCCCGGAAGCGAAGGGGGGAAGGAGATCCCCGGTAAGGAGGGGGCTGACCGGGGGAGGAGGGAGTTGGGGTGTGGAGGAGGTTGGGAAAGACCCCCGCAGGGGGAAGAAACTGCTGGGTCTCCAGAGCCTCCAACAGCCACGATCTCTCCGTGGTCTCCTCCCCCTTCCTCCCCACATTCCCCCCTCACAGGATAACGGAGAGGGACCCCACCCCTTTCCCCGATGGTAGCCGAGGTGGGGGTCGCAGCCAGGCCCCTCTCTCGGTCGTCCCCCCCCCCCCCAGTATGTGGGTGGGAGTGGGCTGCCTAGAAAGAGGAAGGGAAGGAAAAGCGAAAGCGAAAGAGGGAAAGTGAGGCATTTGAACAAAAGGATTTTGGCTTCTTCTGAAACTTCACTTTTTCTTCTGAATCTCAAATTTGAGGCTTTGAAGGTCGGGCAAGAGGGGAGCTTCCGTCCCTCCTGGGGGAGAGCCTGAATTTGGGGAGGAGACCAAGGACTCCCCCCATAATCCCCAATCGCTCAAGTGGGGCCTGGAGGGGGAGGGGGAGGGGGAAGTGAGAGAAGGGGATTTGGGGGCTCTGAGTCGCTCCTCTCAATTGGTTCTCAACAACTGCCCTTTGTGAAGGGGGCTGGAGACCCTCCCTGTGAGAGGCTCTTGGGAAGGGTGCAAGGGGTCTTTTGGGGGAGGGGGATAGGAAACAGGTGTGATCCCTGAGGATTCCGCCAAGGGAGGGAGTTGGGCTGAAGATTAGAGGGAAAGAAGAAAAGTTGGGGCGACCCAGGGAAGGTGGGGGTTGTAGGGCAGGGAGACCCCAGGAGTCTCAGTCTAAATGCCCTCATTGTGCCCCTCCCCATGTTCCCCTCCCCCCAAAGGAAGAGAGAGTGGGAGATTATCTTCCCTCCAGCCCTCCCCACATCATTCCTCCCCCTTTAGATCCAACTTCCCTGCTCGACCAGCTGAGCTCTGCCTGCCTTTTCCCACCCTGGGAGGATGGAGGGGTCCACCAGAAGGCTCCTCCCTCGCCCCTCCCCTCCTTCTTTCCTGCCCCCCCCAGGCCCCCTCCCACCCAGTAAATCTGCTCCCCTCTGGGACTGAGAGAGTCCCCCTCCCTCCTCCAGTCTCTGAAAGGAAGTTCCCATGCCCCCTCCCTTCCCGAGTGGATCCCCCCTTTGCTAGTGGCTGGGAACTATGGGACCTGGAGTCCCTCCTGACAGCCTTCTTCCTCCTCCTCCTCCTCCTCCTCCTCCTCCTCCTCCTCCTCCCCGTCCCAGCCCATTTCCTGTACCAGGAGAAGGTTGAGTGTCGCTTCCTCAATGGGACGCAGCGAGTGAGGTTCCTGGACAGGCACTTCTATGACCGGCAGGAATACGTCCGCTTCGACAGTGACCTCGGGAAGTTCGTGGCTGTCACAGAGTTGGGGAAGGAGGATGCAGACTATTGGAACAGCGATAAGCAGCTCCTGCAGTACACGAAGGCCCAAGTGGATTCCCTCTGCCGGCACAACTACAGGGTGTACAGCTACAAGGATGAACGCGTGATTGGCCGGAGAAGTGAGTCTGAGGGGAGGGGGGAGTTTGGGAGAGGGGGGAGGGGGAGTTTGGGGGATGGGGGAGTTGGAGGGAGGGGGAGTTGGGGGGGATGTGGGAGTTTGGGGGTGGGTGGAGGGAGGAGCTTTGGGGAGGGGGATTTTTGGGTAGGGGATGCGGGGACACCCTTTTCCTTCCCTTCCCTTGATGGAGACTCTCCCGTGAAGTTTCCTTCTTTAGTTCTTCTCCTCCTCCCTCCAATTCTCCCTCTGACCCTCATTCCCACAACTCCCCCTTTTCCTCCCAAATCTTCCCCTGCCCGGAATCTGGGATCCCCTGGATCCCCCCAAGAGATCAAACCCATTCATCCACCAACTTTTAGAACTCAGGAAATAAGTAGGTAAGTGTTGCCACCAGACTCCGACAGCGAGGGGCCCTATGAGTCCGCTCTGGATGATGTAGAGGACCCTGGACAGGGTTCCGACTCCGAGCAGGGCGCGTAGAGACTGATTGGCCACCAGGAGGCGCCTGAGCCTTGGACCAGTGGGGAGGAGACAAGGGAGAGTGATCCAGAAGCCAGCAGTGATTTGTTCCTGGATGCCCGGCACCGAAGATCTAATAGGCATCAGGAACAGTTTTGCAAGTACAGGAGGTAATTGCACTCAGCTGGTGGCCATTAGGCTCCTCTCCAGACTAAGAACAGACTGCTTGTGCACACGCCCCTCTTGCAGAAGTCAATGCAGGAACTAATGTGAACTTGGAATTGTGAGCTTAGCAGGCTGGATTGCTGCCACAACTTATCTGTGCCAGTTTGCTGCCAAGGACCTGTCTGTCTATTAATAAATTCCGGAAAGTACCTTTGACTCAGAATGTGTTGGTGTGGGAAGAGGGGGGACAGAACAAGTAAGTTAGTAAAATAAATAAATACATGAAATTAAATCAACAAATTAAAATTAAATAAATAAATGAAAACTTAATAAAATAAACAATATAATGAACCAATAATAAACTAAATAAATTAATAAACTGGCTGAATGAAATAAATAATAAACTAAACAATGAAATATAAATCCATCCATCCAGATAGAATTTATAATCACGAATCAAACCGGAATCAAACCGGAATCCTGGTCTGGCATTTCCTCTGCCTTGAGCAGAAGCTGATTCAGAGGCTGAGAAACCCAATGGCAGGACAACACACGGATAAACAACTCTGTAATCCGTGACGTTCTGCCTTTGGCCTTCACAATGCAACGGTCACTGCCTTGTGGACGTTGACATTTACGAAGATTAAGTCCAAGTAAGTCCAGAGGCTGAGAAATTTCATTCAGCTGATTTTGGGGGTCCGGGGGAAAAGCCCCCCTTAAAGCCCCCTTTATGCCCACAGACTCAGCTTCCCCTGCAGCCCAATCCCTTCCGTCTTCCTTCCTGGGGAGGCTCCTGATTTGGGGGAGGGGAGAGTCCAACCCCCCCAAACCTTAAGACTGAATTTGGGGTCCCTGGATTGTTTGAGCGTCTCTTCCACATTCTTTGCAAACTGCCCAAATTTGTTTTTCTAATTTACATTCTCCGTGTAATAATAATAATAACAACAACAACAACAACAATAATAATAATAATAATAATAATAATAGTTATTTCTATCTACTGATGGGGTTTCAGAGGCCAAACATGGTGGAAATGAAGGATTCCGGCTGCCCTTGTTGCCATCCGGCCTTTTCAGGGGAATTTTCCTCCTTTGATGGGAAGTGGAAAAAGGGAAGAATATCCTGAGTCTGAGCTTCCCATTGGGAGCCCAGGAGATTCTCCAGAAATCATGTCTGACCACAGAGTGAAATCAGAGGTTTCTCCCATCAGAGGGAAAAAAACAGCCCCATCCTAAGAGAGAAAGGCCTTTTACGGGGAGATCCTGGGCTTTTCCTCCTTCCCTAAATTATTCCATATTTCAGGGGAACCGAAAGAGATTTTGTTCTCCACAGATTCCGTCTCATTCTCACTCCTCAATTCTTCCCAGCAAAGCGAGGAGGAGGATCACATTAATGTAAGAGGATATCAGAATTAGGAAATGAATGAATAATATTCTCTCAAATTTGAGAGATTGTTTGAAATAGTTTTTACCACCAAAGAGAATGTTTTCCTGGAGATAATAATCCCGATTGATAATATTCAACATTTAATTATTTCTTACTATCAATTCAACATTCTTGTCCTCTGGCACATTTGAAATAATTCTCATTCCAGCAATATTTACCATGGAAAATTCCTCCCTTCTACTAATTTATCTAATGATTTTTTATAACTCCTGAAAGTCCCTTAGTCCCTATGCCTTTGTTCCGTTTCTTTTAATAAATATTCTGTGTATTTAGAGCAAATTGTTGTTCCGGCTGCAGTTCAGGAGACCTGAAATCACTGGATGTTTCTTTTTCTTTTTTTGAAATTTGTTTTATTGTTTTAAATAAACAAAAACACAAAACAGGAATCATCCTTCATTACATCCTGTCGAAAGCGTGTCGATTGGTTAAAAACAGTTTTTGTGCATTTCTATCATAACTATTACATATTTTTTTCCCCATTGAATAAGTATATTTTACATCAAAAATCTTCATGTATTTTACTATCAATACACCGCCATTCTCATTTAAGTGAAATTAAACGTGCTTTTATCTGATATCATTTGCATTCAAAAACACAACCACCCACTGGCATTCATTGACAATCTCAACAAATCTTCTGTAGAATTACATCTTATCACATATTCTAAAAGAAAAAATCAATTAATAAAATTTCTAAGTATTTCCCCCTCCCCCCCAATTCACCATTTAAAGCTTTTATACAATTGCTTTTACCAATGCCAACACATATAAATATCATTAAACATTATCCATTAACATTTCTTTGGTTATTATTATAACTAATTAAGAATTATTTATTATGTATATCACATCTTCTCTCATCCGACCCAAAAGATTTAAAAAAACCTTACATTTTTATGCATAGTATAAACAAGAATTTGTTAATAAGTTTTATAAGTTTTTTTTCCCAGGTCCCAATTTGCAATTTATATCCAAATGGCTTTTACTAGTCATAATCAATATTTCATTACTATTATCATTATGATTATTTACTATTTATATCACCTCTCCTCTCGTTAGACCCACAAAAAATTTACTTCTTTATAACAAAATCGAAACAAAATTTTATTGATAACGTTCATAAAGTTTTCCCCCCCCCAGGTCCCAAGTTGCTATTTATATCCAAGTTGTTTTAACTGATTAGTTATTATTTCATTGTTATTGTCATAATGTATTACTTTTTAATGAATAAACATTTAAAAACAATCTAAGAAAAGTCTATAAAGTATTAAGGTTACTATCTATTAATCACCACAAATTAATTAAATTTTTTATCATCAACGTTCATTATCTCCTGTATCTTTCCAGTAAAAAAAGAATCTTGTCTCTTTTGCCAGTTGTTATGTCAATCTTTTTACTAATTATTTTATAAAGTTTTTATAAACTTCTCTCCGCATTTTTTTGCTTGAAGGATCTCTCAAAAAACCTCGTTGCCCTTGAACTGCTATTAAAATTAGCATGTCTTTGATTAAACGTATTTCTGAAGCAGTTTCTCTTCTTAGTTCTATCATCATCACTTTTTCCCCTCTGTTTCTTGAAAAAAGGGATAGAACTCCTGCATATCAAGTTCACTGTTCCATATTCTTCCATTTCCACCCAAGTTTGCTCCATCATTAAATTCATCTGTTATCTTACCCTTGTTTTCTTCATCTTCATTCATTTCTTTATTTTTTGGGACTCCAATTCCATCATCCTTTATTGTAGGAGATAGCAGTCTATCCAATTTCTTATCAAATTTCTCAGATCTTTCCGATAACTGTTGAATTTCAGTCAACAAATCTTGAAGACTCAGTGTTCCCTCCTCTGAAGATTGATGTATTTTTCCAAATGAAAAGGAAGCAAGGAGAAAAAAAAATTCCTTCCCTTGCCAAGAGTATTTTTAAAAAGGCAGCTGTAAAAACAACTCTATCCTTGGCTCCTTATCAAATTGCACAAGATAAGCTGCAAGACTGCAAAGCTCTTCGTTACAGCGAGATCGTCAACAGAGAGAACAACGGATACTTTGTTTCAAAGAGGGAAAAAAAACAGGTTCTAACTTCCGAATGGCAGATTCAATTCTTCTCCTATTTATCTCAAGCTTATGGAGAACAATAATCTTTAAAAGTCTTTAATGAAGGTTAATGAGAAGTAGTAAGAAAAATTATTAAAATAAAATAGGTTTTAGTTCCAGCCAACAAATGAGGGTAGCAGAAAATAGCAGAAAAAAAAACCAGTTCATTCACTTGCGAGGAGAAACAAAAAAGTTACAGTCACTTCAATCCACAAAACATCGTTAACAGAGGGAAAGAGAAATAAAAACTTCCCAAGACAGTCCAATAAAGATAAATTCCGCCACTTTATTCTTTGCTTAAAGGACTAATTTATCTTTTTTTTTTTAATCCTTTGGGCAATCATTTTTTTAAAAAAGCCTTACCAGATGGACTCACTTTCAGCTGCCTTCTTTCAGGAGCCGTCTCTGACTTTGTCAGCACAGGGCTGTCTGTTTATCGCCAGCTTGGAGCACTTCCCTTGGGTCAATCAGGGACTTTGTGATGTCCCTGGGACCAGCAAGGTTTTGTCACACTATCACCATCTCTACGGGACGGCTTAGGTCCGTTGGGACCATGTAGCAATAAAAGAATCAACGGCGCTCTCGGGACAGTCAAGACCGCACATTGTGACATTGCGAAGTTGGCCCCTCCCCTTCCATTTCTTTTAATAAATATTCCATGCATTTAGAGCAAATTGTTGTTCCGGCTGCAGTTTAGGAGACCTGAAATCACAGGATGTTCCTTGAGTCTCTTTGGGGGAATTTTCTCTTCCTTTTTCTTTGGCTTCTGAGCTGACTTTCCTCTCCAGAGAGATCCGGGAGTCTCCTTCCCCCGAGGGGCCAAAGCTTTTCTCTGGCCACCAAGAGAGGCTCTCAGCCTTTCCTGAACTCTCCCCAAAATTAACTGAGCCTCGATTTCTCTGGGAAAAATCCCATCTGAGTCTTATGCTTGTTGTTCAATGAACCCCAACAAAGGAGTATCTCAATAATTGCAATACTTTAACCCCAAACCTTCGAAAATTAGCACTGATTCTATGGGTTCTTGATCAGAAAGACAAATGTAACTCTGGCTCACATTTTCACTGCATTCGGCATTAAAGTTGATATTAAAAATAAAGCTTGAATATCACAGTGTGAGGCAGACAAAATGTATTGTGTGTTCCTGCTGTTTTAAACTGAGAGGTCTCCAAATGTGGATTGAATTAAATTCCTGGATGGACAGATGGAGAAAGTGGTGTCTCGGAAGTGGGTGGGGGTGTTTGTTTGTTTTTTAAAGGGACTTCTGTTGGGTGTACGGAGGAAATGATAGGCAGTGATGATCCCTGCAGCCTGGAACAGCTGATAGGTGGAATTTTGGGAGGTTTATAAGGAGAGATTGGACAGCCTCTTGTCTGAAATATTACAGGGTTTCCTGCCTGAGCAGGGGTTTGGACTAGAAGACCTCCAAGGCGCCTTCCGACTCTGTTATTCTGTTATTCTGCTGTGGGAGTTGCCTATTTTGACAATTCTTCCCTTTTGATGAGATCACCTGATCCCAACCAGGAAGGATTTAGGTTTCCCCATTTTTCAGGATCCCTTTTCATCTCTTCCTGCAATTTGCTTTGGAAGAAGACTCCAAACACCGTACCAGAGGTCTTTTCTCAAAAGGCAACTGGACTTTGTTTTTCCTTCAGGACATTTTGCTTCTCATCCAAGAAGCTTCGATTTGGGCCCTCGGAACTGAAGAAACTTCTCGGATGAGAAGTGAAATGTCTTTTAGGGGGGGAAAAGCTCCTTTGGGACAACCATGACCTGGATTGACTGAGAATCTCCACAGAAACTCAAAGCAAAGAATATTTTTAAGAGAGAAAAGGAGTCTTGAACTAACCAACTTGGTCTTCTGTTCTGGGCCCTCCTGTGTCTCTCATGTCCCTCCTTCCCCTCCTTCCCTCCAGCCAAGCCCACCGTCACCATCTCCCACACCAAGATGGAACCCAACTCCCCCAACACCATCCTCCTCTGCACCGCAACGGGCTTTTACCCCGTGGAGATTGAGATCCAGTGGCTGAAGAATGGCCAGCCAGAGAAGGAGGGTGTGGCCTATGGGGAGGAGCACCAGAACGGAGACTGGACCTACCAGCTCCAGGTGATGCTGGAGACCCATCCCCAGCGGGGGGACGTCTACACTTGCAAGGTGGAGCACGCCAGCCTGAAGGACCCCATCACTGTCCAATGGGGTAAGCCCCTCCCGTCCTGCTCTGTGGACCCCGTCCTACCCTGAAAAGGGGGAGAGACTCTCCCTGGGGGAGAGTCAGAATGGACCCTCCTCCTGAGGGAAGGTGGGCCTGATTCTCCTGCTCACATGAGGCTCCTTCTCCTTCCCCAGAGCCCCATACCTCCAGCTCTGCCAAGAGCAAACTCTGGACGGGGATAATGGGAGCTGTGATAGGAGTGGCCTTCTTTGCGGTGGGGCTCTTCTCTTACCTGAAGGCCAAGAAAGGTGAGTCTGGGGGACTGGAGGAGAGGTTGTGGGGAGGGGACCATCTAGGGGAGGCCTCACATCAAGCTCAGCAGGTGGCCAAGAGGGTCTCCTTGAGAAATATTTTTGTCAGCTTCTCTTGTTTGAGGGGCTATTAAGGGAAGATCATGCAACCTATTATGGGCTATCGAAGGGGAGGGGGGGCTGAGTCCTCCAGAACCATGAAGGGTCCTGATTGGGTCTTTTTCTCCTTCCAGCAATTCCCATCCAACCTCCTGCAGGTGAGTTTCTCCTCTTCTTCCCTCATCTGAACTCCTCCTAAAAGTTATAGGTGGTTTTTTAAATTCTTCAATTGTTCCTTTTTAAAAAACATGCCTGAACAATATCTCCTTGCTGTGGATACAGCAAAGTTTTGAAATTTGGGGCAGCTTTTACTTACAGAGATCTGAAAAAGTATTGCAATCAAAAACGAAAGCTAAAATCTTGCCCAGAATTTTTCTGTTTTGGGGAATTGCAAAAGGGAAAGGAACGAGGGGGGCATTCCTTCCCATTCCTCCCTCAAGGAGGAAGGACCCCAAGGTTTACATTCCCACATGCATTTTGTAAGCAACCCACCCATTCACTGCTCACTGTTGAAGGGGGTTCCTGAGGGTATTCAGGCAGGGGGACAAATTCCACCCCTGTGGCTATTTTAAAAGGGGTGAATCCCATTCTACTATGCACTGTGATGTTAAATGCCACTTCAGCAAATGGCAGGAGATGTTCCCACCTAAATTGCTGATAATTAACGTAGGATCTCAGGTATTGTTCTATCACTGCATTAGCTCATCCCGCAGCTCCATTGGTGCTTGGATGGAAGGTGGAGCTAAGCCCTTGAGGTGACCCTATCAACTTAATGAACTCTCTCCTAAATTTCACCCTGAACTGGACTTCCCTCCCCCATCCGAGATGATCCTTCTTGGCACCCCATTCAGACTCATTAGGGTTCATTAGTTGGAACCCTAACCCTTAATGAACTCCCTCCAAATCTTCCCTGTGAACTGTATCCCCCTCCCCTCCCCCCTGAATATTCTGTTTTTGAGAATTCACTGCCAAGTGACCCATCGCTCCGCCTTTTCCTGCCACCCCCTTTGTAGCCCCATCTACTTTCTTCATATGGAAGGTCTGCAGGGAGGGGGGAATGTTCTCTTAATTAACCCTCTAATTAAGTTGGGGAGAATTCCAAAATCCCCTGGATATGAAATGGGGAGGAATCCCTCATCCATCCCAGCCTTTTCATTCCTCCAATGGGCATATTCTCCCTCTATCTGTCCCTGCCTATCAACCACCACCCCTGCAGTGTGGGTCTGCCTTTGGGGTTGGGGGGCTAAAAGGAAAGATAATTATGGTTTTTACACTAAAGGTTTCTCTATATATTCTAATTTTCCTCCCCATCTCTTTTTCTACAGCACTCATGAATTAATCCTGCTCTCTGATGCAAAAGGAAATTATTTCTTTAGTAGCTGATGATTCTTTGTTCTGTTTGCAATATGTGAAAAATGGAGGCTGAAGTGGCAGGTTGGGGAGAGGAGGAGAATGTCAGCCTGTGTTAAGTCTTTCCCCGTTAGGAGACTAGAGTTCTGCAGCAGAAGTTGGTAACGAATAAGCCGCTGAATAGTCACTCACAGCCACCGAAGGCAAAACAAAGAATAGCTTTACCTGCGTAACAAAAATAGGATAAATATTCTCCAGACAGACTATAAGCAGTCTTGAAGTATATACACAGTCTATTTACAATACGTTGACTTTACAGTTGCTCAACTCACAATTCACCATGTAGACAGGTAACTACTATACAGACTAGCCACCATCCAATACACGGTCTTCTCTCCAAAGACTAAGCTCATACAGTAACAGTCAGGAACAATCCGGAGCATCAGGAGAAACCATAATAGTTCCTTCCTCCTTTGATGGCTGCTTAAAGCAACAGCATCCAATTACGTCTCTCTAGCATTTAAAGTAACAGATACACTTGTTACAATTATGGCTTATGCTTATACATATACATTGCCAAGCCAAGACTAGGGTTACATCCCTAACATTCTCCCCTCTTGGGTTGTCAATGTATTTACACGCAACTTCACATTCTCAATCCATAGTCATCACCACATTTCTTGTGTTTTACAGCACCTGTACCTTAGTAAAATGGTCAGCTATATTGTGTTCAGACATACAATATTCCAATACAATCATTTTACTTTTTATACTCTGTCACACATTCAGATATCGCAAATCTGTATGTTTAGATCTAGTTTTAACAGGAATATTTGTAGCCATCTGTATATCTGCCTGGTTGTCCTCATAAACAATGATCGGTTTTACTTCAGTTATTCCCATATCAAGTAACAATTGTTTATAACACACTATGTCGGTACATAATGTTGATAAACAGGAAAATTCTGCCTCCGTTGTTGACAGGCTAATGTGTTTTTGCCTAATAGACTTCCATCCTATTAGTGCCTCACCTAAAAACACAGCAATACCAGATGTTGACTTCCGTGTCTTAACATCTGTGGCGAAACTTGCATCAGCATATGCTGACAACCTAAAATCTTCTGTAGGTTCCAGATACAACGCATAATGCATTGTGTTTTTCAAGTACCTTAATATTCTTTTTACAGCTTTCAGTTGGTTCTCTCAGTTGCTTCTGCGTTGAACCTTGCTAGCTGGTTAACACTATATGAGATATCAGGTCTCGACCAGTTGCTGAGATACGATAATCTACCATTCAATGATTGATACAATCCCTGATCAAACATAGGACTCTCTGCTTCCACGTTGCCAAACTCCTGACTCATCGGGGTTTTAGATGGTTTACATAATTCCATCCAAAAATTCTTTAGCAACTGATTTATTTTCTCCGTTTGAGATATCTTAAAACCTCCCCTTGTCCTTACTATTCCTAGTTATGCACATCGACGCTGCACTATCTATAATCCACATATCGTGGTTTACAGGTGCATTATCTAATCTAGTCAAATTAATGTTAGCTTTCTTCTTAGCTTCTCTAGTGTTCTTGGCCTTTGCCTTCTTGAAGAACCTAGATATATGCCCCCTAGCACCACAAACAAAACATTTCTTTACAGTATATGCTGATTGAGTTAAACCCACATTCTCAGTGTTTTCATCTAACTCCTTGTGTAGGCGTAGCGGTCACCCCTGGCCCAGTGCATAACAGGGCATGCGCAGCCACGCTGAACCACATAGGAAAAAACAAACTCCTAAAAGAACATAACATCCTTACAGTACTCCATAACATCCTGATAGTTCGTAACATAACATCCTGATAGTTCACTCTAGATGTGCCTTACCAATGACGCCCAGGATTTGACCATATATAGACAGAACTTCCCTGAGCAGTAGATTAGCAATTGTAGTTTGAAGGCTGTCTTTAATCACATGCTGATTGCTGATTGCTCCTCCTGCCTTTGTCCTATCTCAATAAAAGGGGCTTCCAGACCCCCAATCTGGGTCGCTCCATCCCGAGAAAGCTCGTGTCCGTGTCTTTTCTCCACATTGGCCTCATGGACGAACCACGGGAACATCACATTTGGTGGCAGCGGTGGGATGGTTACTTCACATTTGGTGACCCCGATGTCATTACCTGTGCTGCCAGCCCTTCACTCACCCCCAACTGGGCAAAGTCTCGCAACCAAGGCCGGCCGTCAGCGAACGGAGCACCCTCCCAAATCGTGAGTAATGGGCTCGGGCTTCTCAAAGGCTCAGACTGCACACCTGCAGGAGCTTTGGGATCTCCCCAAATTCTTCATTGCAATCTCTCAAGCGGCAGATCGCCTGCTTCCCATTGCAATCTTTCAAGCGGCTGATTGCCTGCTTCCCATACCCCCAGAAAAGCCGCCCGTCAGCTACACGCACATCTGCGAGATGGCGCGCTTCGTGCTCCGTGCCGGCACCTGCATCCCTCTGCACGACCACCCGGGCATACAGGGGCTGCTGAAGGTCCTCTACGGCACCCTCCGCATCGCCTGCTTCGATGAGCAGCCTGAGGAGCCCAAGGACGCCGCCACTTCCGCCAACGGCTCCGAGGCCGCCTCCTGCCCTGGCCACCCTCGCCGCTTGCGCGCCTTGCTCTGCTCGCACTGCCTCTACACGGCCTCCGCGCCGCCCTGCCTGCTCTCCCCACAGCGGGACAACCTGCACCAGATCGCGGCCGAGGGTGCCGGGCCCGCCGTCTTCCTCAACATCCTGGCACCGCCCTACGACCCGGCCCGCGGACGCGACTGCCACTACTACCGGCTGGCCGACGGGCAGAGCCTCCTGGCCGCAACTGGCCCTCCGTGCGCTCTCTGGCTGTTGGAGACCACGCAGGCGCCCGACTTCTGGTGTGGCGGGGAGCCTTACCCGGGCCCCCGAGTCTACCCCTGAGCCAGGATGGAAGACGGACGGCCTCCTTGGCTGACCTCGACGGCGGGGCTGCCGAGGGGGACGATGCCCACCTGGACTTTCTGCTGGGTTTCAACGCCAGGTCTTGCCTGGACTTTCAAGCCCCCCCTCCTTTGGGAGTGTAAAACAGCATCTCTGAGATCATGGATTGGCTCCCCCCTTCTTTATTTTTTAAACTCCCAGTCGAATTAGCAACAAAAAGCATTGTGGACAGCCTATCTTAGTCTTTCCTCATCGTGATTTCATGTCTCAAAGAGTTCTTGCTACTCCCTTTCTTACTGACTCTTCTGATTTCTCCTCTGTTGCTTTGATGACATTTTCATGCCTGAGTACCTGAATTTTTGTTACAGATGTTTCACAGAGCAATTGATTTATAGGATCCGAATTGGAATGGAGAAAAATGGTTTTGTGCATGTGTGAGTGTGTGTCTTTGTGTTTGAGTGAGCGAGGGCTCCAGTAAGGGAACTGCGCCTATTTAGGAAAGTAGGTGAATTATTGCAAACATGATCAATCGAAGATAAGTATGGGGACAGGTTGGGCAGTAGAGAGAAATAGAGAGAGAGAGAGAAATACAGTAAGTAGGTAGAGAGAGAGAGAAGGTAGGTAGAGGGATAGAGAGAAGAGAAAGTGATAAAAGAGTGGGAGAGAGGAAGAAAGAAAAAGAGTGAAAGAGACAGAAGGAGACAAGGTGGAGAGAGTAGAGAGAAGGGAAAAGGAGAAAGTGACAGCGAAAGTGACAAAAGAGGGAAAGAGAAAGTGAAGAAAATGACAGAGAAAGTGACAAAAGAGGGAAAGAGAAAGTGAAGAAAGTGACAGCGAAAGTGACAAAAGAGGGAAAGAGAAAGTGTAGAGAGAGACAGAGAGAGAAGAGACGAAGAGGGAAAAGTTTTTTTGACAAAAAAGAAAAAAGTAGGAGATGCTGATTACTCCTCCTGCCTTTGTCCTTTGATAACTTCTGATAACTCCTCCAGGACCATATGCTTCCCATCCCAAATACCTCAAGCCCCCTCCCTCCCCGTTTCTAGGACCCGGATTGTTGGGGGCAATATGCTGACTCTGTAAACCGCTTACAGAGGGCTGAAAGCCCTATGAAGCGGTATATAAGTCTAATTGCTATTGCTATTCTATGGCAGCCGATAGCAAGCAAGTAGAGGCTGACAGAAACATTGTTAGCAAAGTACTCTGTCCTGGAGTGAACCTTTAAAGGACCCTCTTGGGGGTGGGGGTTCACCTAGACACCCCGCCATTAATCCATCCAAGAGTTGTGCCAGTTGGAGCATTTGGTGAAGGGGGACATCAAGAGGGATCCTCTCCAAGGCTCTGGTGTGATCCTGTCATCGGCCTGATCTTAGCCCTAATTGCCACACCTTCCCTTTCTCCAAGATCTCCCTCCCTCTGAATCCCATCCCCATTTCCTGTCACCCTCATCCAAGACACTATCTGCCATATGGGAGTCAGTCCCCCTCCCTACCTCCTTCCCCCGGGAACAGTTGGGAAGGAGACTTTCTGCCTGCAGGCATAGCCTGATCCAGGGGGGGGGTGTGTTCTTCCAGCAAGCGGGAAGATGCTTGTTGGGATGGAAGAAATATTTAGATTATATACAAGATATGCAACAAGGAGCAAACTCCCCAGAGAGGTACATGGGCTTGGCTGGAGGGGAGGAGGAGGAGGCAGATGAGAGGCACAGAAGGACCCAGAACAGAAGACCAAGTTGGTTAGTTTAGATGCTACGTGGGACTGACCACGTCCACAGCCAAGAGAGGAGAATTGGGGGAATGCAAAGGAGGACACCGCCCCCCCCCCAGACCAGGCTCTGCCTGAAACTGGCCAGCCTCCTTTCAGCTGAAAGAACCCACCATTCCCAGGGAAGGAGGTGGGGAAGGGTCTGATTCTATCCGAAGGAAGAGCTTATCCCCCCCTCCCATCTCTGACCAAATAATGAATGAGAGAAGCACTTTTGAGGGGTCTCTTTTGTGCTGTGGAGGATCCACCCTGGTGGCCTTTGGTGGGATTCTGAGGGAGACCGCCCCTAGACCAGGCTCTGCCTTGCAAGCAGCCGGTTCGGTTCATTCCAGCTGAAGGAATCCTCCGTTCCCAGGGAAGGTGGTGGGGAGGGGTCCAGTTCCAGATGGCAGTTTTCCCAGAATGGGGGCAGCAGGGGGTGTGGAAGCGATGGAGGGGATCTTGGGGAAAGGTGTGGACAGATGGAGGCTGAGATCAGGCAGATCCCAGGATCATCTCAGAACCTTTATCTCCTCCTTCACCAAATGTTCTAATTGGCACGATTCTTAGATGGATTAATGAGGTGGGTCTGGGTGAGCCCCCCCTAGAGGGTCCTTAAAAGGTGCGGGGCAGCTCCAAGCACTTTGCTAACAATGTTTCTCTCCGTTGAGGGATTTTGTTTACTAACAGTTAATTCTATAATGCTGAAGAACATTAAATTTGTTATTTGGAATTTAAAACAGGGATCTAATCTTGTTGCCACCCAGACAAAGAACATTTCAGGTGTGGGTTGTTGTTTTTCCTCTTCATAATAAGCCCATTTGCATCTTGGAACATTAAAGATCTTTGTGGAATAGCCAAAATGAAAGCAGTGGCTTTACACAGTGAAAATTGTGACTATTTGTTTGAACAAGAAATGCAAATTATGGATGAGAAAAAATCTTTTAGCAAGAAAATGGAGAGAGTAGATTTAAATCAGTGGAAATTGAAATTTTTTAACTTGGCATTTTATTAAAAACAACCTAAACTCCTATAGATTTATAATAGGTAAACAAACAGATGGCATTAATCATTTTTATGTCCTAATCCAAAATTAACCTAATTTTTGACAGAACAGTACTGATAACATTTTGAGGCTCCAATTTGATGAGATGGGAGTTGCTGGAGAGAGATTTTAATTCACTTCTGCATCCACTAGTGAATCGGAAGATTTTTTTTCTTTTTAAAGATTCCCCCAAAGACATAACATTCTCCATCCAGGAATGGACAAAGCCCTGGTGCCTGACGTCCTAAGCCCGGTATGAGTCCTCAGTGGGTGGTGCCCCTATCTGCAATTTCAGCTCAAGCAGGAGATCCTATACCATTACAGGATCTATTGATATTCCTATAGGATCTATTTCAGACAAGTGGCTATCCAGTGTGTGTCACACACATGACTCATGTTTAAGTGATCATCCATTCGGACTCCCAAGGTCCCTCTCACAATTACTGATTTTGAGCCAGGTTTCATGTAATCTGTTTTTCCTGCCCAGGTGTAAAATCTTACTTTTTTCCACATTAAGTTTCATTTTGTTGGATTCAACCTTCTTTCATTTGGATCAGAAAGGCACAATATGCATAAACACACAAATCTATAGAGACATGGTGCGTCAGTGATTAGAACGCAGTACTACAGGCTAATTGCCCACAGCTAGGAGTTCGATCCTGACCAGCTCATGGTTGATTCAGTCTTTCATTCTTCTGAGATCACCAAAATGAGGACCCAGATTGTTGAGGACAATATGCTGACAATATGTAGACTGCTCTCAGAGTATGATAAAACATTTTGGAGTGGTATATAAGTCTAAGTGGAATTGCTATTGCTATATAGTTTCTCCCGAGGGTGGATCCTTTTATGAGAAATAAGACCACTATTCTGAGCAAAACTCTTTCCACATTCCATGCATTTATATGGTTTCTCCCCTGTGTGGATCATCTTATGGGTGGTAAGATTACCTCTTTGAGCAAAACTCTTTCCACATTCCATGCATTTAAATGGTTTCTCCCCTTTGTGGATCATCTTATGGGTGGTAAGATTACCTCTTTGAGAAAAACTCTTTCCACACTCCATGCATTTAAATGGTTTCTCCCCTGTGTGGATCCTTTTATGGATAGTAACTTGCGCACTTCTTCTAAAACATTTTCCACATTCCAAACATTTATAAGACTTCACTTTTGTGTCAATCACTTTTTGAGATGTAAGGATGGTTTTTTCAAGAAAAAGAATGATTGTTCCATTGTAATTTTGTCCGTTGTGTCTTCTTATAGCATCTTCTCCTTTGTTTTGGGTTAAATAGTGTTCATTTACTTGTACTTTAGCTTTGATTAGATTCACATTTTTTCCAATATATTTTTTCCTTATTTTCTCTTGTTGGGCAAAAAAGTCTTGCATCGGAGTATCAGTGAAACATGAGCTTTCCTGATTCCAATTCTTCAACTGGTTTCTGTCATGGGTTTCAATTTCCATTTGAATTCCAAACTTCTCAGTTCCATCTTTAGTATTGAGCACTTGGAACAGTTCACAGGAATCTTGTTTCTCCTGCCCATTATTACCTTCAAAGCAAAAGGGAAATGAAAATAATAACAAAGTTAGAGAAAAAGGTGAAACTGTAGAAAGTCAAGTGAATTTCCTTCTGAATTTCTCCAAAATTCCATAGGTTGTATGTTAGCATGCTTATAATGGTATGATATAGATATGATGATTTCTATATTTATGAATCATGAAAGCTTTGAAAATATCTAGAAAACAATTATATATATATATATATATGTATGTATGTATGTATGTATGTATGTATGTATGTATGTATGTATATATGTTTTCTGAGGTTTTCGCGGGTGTTAGTATGTAGGTCTCTAGTTGTTCGGGTTTTCTCCCGCGTAGAATTGGAGATGTCTTGGCGACGTTTCGACGAAGTCACATTCGTCATCTTCAGGCTGCTGCTGACTACTTCTCCTGGAAACACCAAATCTGAAGTAGTCAGCAGCAGCCTGAAGATGACGAATGTGACTTCGTCGAAACGTCGCCAAGACATCTCCAATTCTACGCGGGAGAAAACCCGAACAACTAGAGACCTACATATATATATATATATATATATATATATATATATATATATATATATATATATATATATATATATATATATATATATATAATTGTGTGTGTGTCTGTGTGTGTGTTGTATTTGTGCTGATAAATAATATTGGGCTTCTGTCTGGATGGTCTCTTGTGACGAGCCGATGGACAAAGAATGGAAGCAGTTAGCTTCCTCCCATAATTGGGGCATACCAGGGGTTGTGACACTATATATATATATATATATATATTTAGTGTCACAACCCCTGGTATGCCCCAATTATGGGAGGAAGCTATATATATATATATATATATATATATATATATATATATATATATATGTGTGTGTGTGTGTGTGTGTGTGTGTGTGTGTGTGTGTGTGTGTTTATTTGTGCTGATAAATAAATAAAGGGAGACTAGTATAGATCTATTTCAAGCTATTTAGCTCTCATCAGCTAGCCATACCCTTACTGGGATTCGAACCTGTGCTGTATTGCATCTTAGGCAAAGGTCTTAGCCATCAAGCCACAGGTCTCCTCCTTATCAGCTGAAGCCAGGGAAGAAGGTATATATTAGTGTCACATCCCCTGGTAAGCCCCAATTATGGGAGGAAGCTAACTGCTTCCAACATCTGTCAATTGGCTCGTCACAAGAGTCCATCACGACAGAAACCCAATATTTTTACTGTTGCCTTTGTTATATTTGTGTTTTTATTTGTGCTGATAAATAAATAAAGGGAGACTAGTATAGATCTATTTCAAGCTATTTAGCTCTCATCAGCTAGCCATACCCTTACTGGGATTCGGTTTCTGTCGTGATGGACTCTTTATTTATCAGCACAAATAAAAACACACACACACACACACACACACACACACACACACACACACATGTTCTGTCCCCCCTTAACGGCTTGTTAACAAACGGCAAGCAGACAAACTTAAAAGGAAGTCTTTTTATCAGTTCTTGGCTCAGACTGGCTTCGAGCCCAAAAATAGCATAAATACAGTCTCTGACTAGATAACGGAATCCCCCACCGCAGGGCCCTTTCCCCGGGGTCCGATGGTCTGGATGCGGTGGGAATGTCGTGTCCACAAGATGACCCACACCCATTTCCCTTGGTGCCTTTTTCATGAATCCCGAACCTCTGTAGGCATAGCCCCCTTGAATCGGAACTCTTTAGGTATCTGGTGGCCACCATGTTTCCTTCCGCCCTTCACGGCGTCGACACCCCGTCCAGGGTCATCCAACCTCCGCAAGGCTGACCCACCAGCCCCCCTACCATCGGAGGTTGATGGCAGCTGTACCAGCTTTGGCCGAGCCTTAACACCCTGTCCAGGGTCCTCCACCCTCTGCAAGGCCGACCCACCAGCCCCCTGCCATTGGAGGTTGATGGCACCTCTACCAGCTTTGGCCGAGCCTTAACACCCTGTCCAGGGTCCTCTGCAAGGCCGACCCACCAACCCCCTTTCTGTCAGAGGTTGACAGCAGCTCTACCGACTCCTGCCGAACCACCACGCAATCCCCTCCCGCAGAGCCCTTCCCCCGGTTTTGATGATCGGGGTGCGGCCCAGAAGGGTTGGTGACGGCCTCCATGGAACATGGTCCAAGACACTGGCACCCCATTGGGAACCTAGAGACAAAGTCCAGTGTTGCGGAATCTCGGCGGAGTTCTCTTTGTAGACTTGTCCCAATGACACTGGGCACATGACTTCACACACCTCCGTACGTCATTTTTCAGATGGGGCCACCAAAATTGACGGGAGGCCAGGCGCAACGTCCAAATAAATCCCCAATATTTGGATGCAGACGCGCAATGAATCTGCGCGAGCACCTGTTGACGGATGTGCCCTGCGGGAACATAGAGCCAGCCTCAATGTGGAATCCTGGCTATGTAGCCTGAATTCAGACACATAGTCCTGCAATGAACCACTCCCCTGCTGCAGTGATTCCAGACTTCTAGCAGCTGTTTCCCCCTTGATCGGATCTTCAAACATCCATTTGAAATACTGACAGAAGCCCTGGAAGTCATCCAACAAAGGGCTCTGCTGAACTAACAAGGGGGTGGCCCAACGGGCAGCTGTGCCTGAGAGCAAGCTGTTAATGAATCCCACCTTCGTCCAGTCAGTGGGAAAGTCCTCTGCTCTCAGGCTCTGGAACAGCTGGCATTGTCCCAGAAACGCGGCAAACATGGCCAGACTCCCATCATATTTATCTGGCATGGCTACTGGGCACTTCCTCCTTGTCTGAGGGGTGGGGGGTTTGCAGCTCTCTGCAACTGTTGAATTTGATCCAACAACATTGCAATTTGCTGTGCCATTAATCCATTTTCAGCCATGAGCTGCTCCATAATTACTGAGATTAAGGCTTGTCAGGCAGGAGTAAATCTGTTTTGTCCCCCCTTAACGGCTTGCTAACAAATGGCAAGCAGACAAACTTAAAAGGAAGTCTTTTTATCAGTTCTCGGCTCAGACTGGCTTCGAGCCCAAAAATAACATAAATACAGTCTCTGACTAGATAACGGAATGAAAAACAAAACAATTCTTACAAGCAATGCACTTCTCCAAGTGTAGCCTTGAATCAGGGTTACAGGAAACACCAAAGCACTTATCCAAGTGTATCAAGCAATGTTGTATGCACGAAGGAACGTTGACTCCTGCGACTAGGGCATGGCAGCATCCGTCCTTTTATCTCCAAACCTGCCTCTAACAAGCCCCAGCTGCATAATGAATCTTATATCCTGAAAAGACTCACAGCAGACATCTGCTGAGTCATAAAACACACACACACACACACACATACACACACACACACACACACACACAAATCTCACTCAGTTTTGAGTTAAGGAATAATCAGAGGAAACATCCAAAATTTATTGGGGTGGGCTAATTTCAGCAGAGATATGTGAGAAATGAAACAATTTTGAAACAAGCCCCTTCTTTCTCAGTGTACCTTGGAGCAGCTGATCCACACCGTCTCTGTTCCCGTTCGGCCTGTTCCTTGATCCCAGTGATGAGATTTTGGAGCTAAATCCCTTGCTTGAAGCTTCCCATTGGCTTGTAAACACTCCTCGTGCTGAGACGGGAAAGGTTGGGAGGCTTCAAGAATGACTATTTCACTGGCCCAAAGTATCATCGGCTTGAAAGGGCACTTTGGCCAAATCTGTTACAAGCTTCAGTTCACAGAGAATGAAGTTCTAAAGTACTTTAGTATGAGATCACATGAGACCAGTAGTGCAAGATCCCAGTCTACTAATCTTGCGTGATCTCGCACTGCAGTACGTTAGGTCTGTGTTCTTTTCAGAACTGAGGACTGCACGAGATCCAGGGCAAAACCTTACCGTCTGTTTACAAAGCATTTTGCCCTGGATCTTGTGCAGGTCTTGGTTAGCAGAAAATAGAAGCGTAAAGCACTGTGGTATGAGATCATGTGAAATCAATAGTGCTAGATTTTCCACTACTGATCTAAAGTATCTCTCACTACTTTAGGCCTTTTTTTTCTGCAAATGCAGCAAAGCAGGCAAAGGAACCGGCGGTTTGCCACATCATTGCAAGGTAAGTCCCGGTGGATTGGGGTCGGGGTATAGGTAGGGCAAATGTTGCAGCACCTCTGCTTTCTGTTTTGACCGAGGCTTCCCAAGAGCATGAAACAAATGCCTTGTCCAGAGAAAAATCTTTTGTCAGGGTTCCAAGTAACACCCCCAACGAAAGAACACTCGGAGGTTTGAGTTTCCTCAAAGTTCCATTTTATTAGATAGGTCATATTGGCACATCTGGGGAAACCCGGATCTGAAAGCTTCCAGGTTTTCCCACCCAGTTGAAAGTTCAAGACCCTGTCGCAAAATCCACAAGGTCACATGGTCTAATCCTTCATTACCACGAAGAAATATTCCTCCCATCCACATCTGTCCAGGTGCAGGGACAAAGCTACCTTGACTTTCTGAGAAAGAATGTTATTAGGGCTACACATTACCCATACTCTGTATAATCTCCCCTCCCATTTTTCCACAGTAGAAAGTGTGGCCAGCCTGAAATCCAAAAAGTAATAGCTGGCTTCCAGGTCTGACACCTGGAGGGTCTGTTTTTTGGGGTAGTCCAACAAAACGGGACCTTTTTCTGAAGGAGGGGCGCAGTCAGGGAAGCAAAGCAGGAGATGAAGGTCCGATAATAGTTAGCAAATCCGAGGAGTTGCTGGACTTCATTCGCCAAGGAGGTTGCCAACCATGCAAAGACTCAACCTTGTTCAGCTCCATCGCAATGCTCTCAGGAGAGATGTCCCTAGGAATTCGATGATGGACTGAAAAAACTGGCATTTTTCCAGTTTTGCATACAAGTGGTTCTCCAGGAGCAGTTGCAGGACCAGACGTAGGTGCTGTTGGTGGCTCTCCTGGGAGGAAGAGTAGATTAAAATGTTGTCCAAGTAAATCATGACAAACTGATCCAAGAGGTCCTGGAAGATGTCGTTCATAAAATGTTGAAAGACGGTGGGAGCATTGGTCAACCCAAATGGCATGACAATGTCCTCATAATGTCTAATGCTGTCTTCCATTCATCCCTGGGCTGGATCTGAACTAGATTATAAGCTCCACACAGGTCCAATTTGGTGAAGCCGTTCAAACAGTTTGGAAATAAAGGGCAGAGGATACCGTGATGGTGTTTAAATTGCAGTAGTCACAACAAAGCCTTAAGTCTCTGGTCTTCTTCATGAACAAGATCGGGGTGGACAGTGGCAATGAGGGCCAGATAAAACCCCAAGCCAAATTTTTGTCCAGGAAGTCCTGCAACATGGCCAACTCAGGGTCCGGCATCAAGTACAAACGCCCCACTGGAAGCAGCACGTCCAGAATCAAATCAATAGGGCAGTGGTATGGCCGGTGTGGAGGCAATTGGTTCGCCTCCTGCTCGCTGAAGACATCTGCGAAGTCCGCTAGGTCAGAAGGCAAGGACACTCCGGGTGGACTCAGCAACTGGCCTGCGCAGACTTGGTGGGTGTGGTCCACGCATTGCAAGCTTGGGAAAGTGATTAGGTTCTGGGACCAGAAGACTTGCGATTGTGCATCCGGAGGCAAGCCAAGCCCAAGCCCACCAAATAATGCAGACTGGAGGTAATATAAAACTGATTAGCTTCTTCATACCAGGTGCAAAAGTTGTGTGGCGGCCTTAATAGGTCCAGACAGAAGGACCCTGCCATCAATGGTTTCCATAAGCAGAGGGGGATCCACTGGACAACGAGGGACTGAATATTTGGAATGCGTCCATAAGGGCAACTTTGTTCCGGGCCAAAGCCTGGCTAAGCAACTGGAACTCACTGATATATTCCTGCAGAGGACACTGGTCCTGCTTCAGGGTCTTCAGGTGTCAGGTAGCAGTCTGCGTATTGATGGGGTCCTCATACATCAGCCTGAGGTGGTCACAAAACTCCATGAAATCATCAAGCAAAGGACTAGCCTGGACCAGCAGAGGCATGGCCCAGCGAGCCCCAGAGCTGGAGAGAAGGTTAATCATAAACCCCACTTTATCCCTGTCAGTGGGGAACTCTTCAGCTCTCAGCCTGAGTTGAGCATTTTCCCAAGAAAGCTGAAAACATGGCTTGGTTGCCATCAAATTTATCAGGCACAGACACCTGGCATTTCCTCCGGGGAGGTGGAGCAGTGGTGAGCTTGGAGCTGACAGCAAAGGCACCTGTTGATTAAGCTGAGTGTTCTCCACATGAAGCTGCTTCATCTTAATAGAGGTTTGTTTGGGCAGGAGTGAAACTGTTCTGATCGAGGCTTCCCAAGAGCATGACACAAATTCCTTCTCCCGATAAAAACCCCTTTTATTAATTTACTGTGATTTCTGTTCATTCACAATCGGCAAAGTCTTTCAGGGGAGGATTTACAGTCACAGATCTTATCTGGCTTGGAGAACTGACAGGCCGATATCTGCAGAACTTGGCAAAGTTAGCCAACTAATTGTCTCCCGCAAACTTCACTCTCCTTTCCCTCCTCTTTTATTTCTTCTGGGAGGGGCCATTCATTGTCTAGCCTTACTCCCAAGTCAACCCCTGTTCTTTAATTGTTCCCTTCATTTGGCAATCTGCGCATGCGCACACTGGGAATAGGCTCCAGATGTTCGTCTGCCTCACTGATGTCTGCCTCTGAAGGCAGCTGATAGCTGGCAAGTGGCTCTGGCCCCCTTTCTGCCTCAGACATTGAGCCCTCATCAGAGTCTTCCCCAGGACCATGTTCCTTCCCAACCTCCTCACTGTCCAAATCTGCTGCCAACTCTGCTGGCTGTCCACAATACATTTGTAAGTGTGAATGACAGCCATGGTGCCGCAACATTCGCAATTTCAGGACTGCCTTGGGAGTGGGCTAGGTCGTAACTTGGAATGGTCACTTAGTGAACTGTCGTAACCTGGAAATTACCTGTACCCCTAGGCTGCTCTGAATCACACTGCATGAGGCCTTCGTTCTTAAATTGGATTAGGACAGCGGTTTTCAATCTGTGGGTCACGACCCCTTTTGGGGTCGAACGACCTTTTCACAGGAGTTGCCGAGGAGCCTCCCGCGGAGAAGTTAGTGAGAAGCCAGCTTGAAGGAAAGGAGCGGTTTGGGTTCCCCGCACAGCGGAAGAAGAGGTGTGTGTGTGGTGGGTGGGTGGGGAAAAGTAGGTGCTGGAATGGAGGCGAGGAGGGGGAAAAGAGAGACGCGCGCAGCACAAAGGACGCTGGGAAAGCAGCTCGCTCTGAGTGATGGGCAGAGCTACGGAAGCCAAGAGGTACCATTTCTAAGGCGTAAAACAAGGCGGGAAAAATAAAATAAAGGAACATGGGATGCGCGTACGCTGAGATTCCCTATTAAGACTTACCCATGCTTAGCATGGGTAACAATCTTAATAGCCTTTGGCCCCTCTCCTGCGGCTCCCTGCTGACCCAATCAGACAATCTGCTCTCCATCCCGAGAAGGCATGAGCCTCTCACCTGCTTTTGCGATTCCGCATCCTTCACAGGCAACTCAGTGTCGGGAAGAGCTCCAGCCCTTTTCTTGCACTCATTTCTTGCGCGCGCACAAGCAAAATATCCTCCTGGGACAGGATCAAGGCTGAGGGGACAACAACTCTTCTCCCGCTGTCACCACTGCGCAATGAGGTGAGTAACTGGGTACGCAGCACAGGGGAGCCATGCTGTGCAGGAGACTCCTCAGCGCCAGATTCAAGTCAGCGCGAGCCACGGTCCCCTCCGGGTTGGCTCAGGAAGGAGGGGAATGGGGAGCAGCAGCAGCAGCTGGTTGGGTGCAGGGAGGGAAGAGCTCCAGTTCTCCTGCACTGCACAGGGCTCTCCTTGCGCAGGGCTCTGGAACTCTTCCCTCTCTGCATCCAAAGATGCCTGCTCCGGCTCTTTCCTGAGTCAACATGAAGGGGACCGACCTGAATCTGGCGCTAGCACAGCACAGCCATCTACTCACTTCTCAGTGGCGGCAGCGTAAGGAATTGCTATCCCCGCCGCCATGATGCCAGCCCAGGAGGGTATTTTGCTTGCACACTCAAGAAAGAGATGAAAGAGAAAAGGGGAGAAAGAGAGAGATGGAGAAATGAAAGAGAGCTGGAAGGAGAGAATGGGAGAGAGGGAAACAAATTAGAGGGAGAAGGGGGAGAGGGAGAAAGAAATGAAAGAGAGCTGAAGAGAGAAAATGAGAGAGAGGGAAAAGAGGGAAACAAATCAGGAGGAAAGAAAGGAAGAAAAAAGAAAGAAAAAAAGAAACTAACTTTTTCAGACCTATGACGAAAGCAATGGTAAACTAGATCTCTTGCCAAGAAAACTTAGCCCAGAAGGCACAAATTGGAAGCAAGTCTGATTTTTTAAAGAGAAAATAACAGAGATAGCAAAAAATGCATCTGAAAATAAAATTATTTATAATTTTGGAAAACGTATTATATTGTCAAACTCAAAAGAAATCAAAATATATATATCCTATTGCTGTTAGTATAATCTTGCCAGCTTCTATCAACTTAAGAGTTCACTATGAAAAGATTACAGAGAAGCAATTTCCTACAATTAATAACTTTATTTTGGATTTGCTATCGTATTCAATGAGAAAGAAAGAAAAAGGAGGGAAAGGGAAGGAAAGAAAGAAGAGAAAGAGAGAGGAAAAATAGAGAAAAACAGAAATGAGAGGGAGTGGGAGAGAAGAGAGAGACCCTATTCCCACAGAAAACACTGAGCCATGAAACCTTGGTAGGCATGTGGGGGAGGGGGATGTCATGTGACTGGGTGGGAGTGATGTTGAGTTGGCCACACCCACCCAGGTTTTGTGGCTCCCAGTGTTACATAGTAGCAACGAAAATAATTTTATGGCTGGGGTCACCACAACATGGGGAACTGTATTAAAGGGTCGCGGCATTAGAAAGCTTGAGAACCACTGGATTAGGAGAATACTCTTCCATGGCCTGAGTGTGGAAGTTCTGTTTTCACACAATTTTGCAGGTTTCAGAGGACAAATGACAAGACATTCCTCTCACATGACCTCCAGAGGTCACATAAAAACATACCTCATTCTTTTCAGCCTCCACAGATAAGTTCAAATAGAAATGGAAAAATACAGATAAGAAATGGCAGAGAAAGCATCTAAGCAGAGAGACATTGACTCTTTCTTTCCTTGGAGTACGAGAAGGTAGATCCTTTCCTTCTCCCTCGCAGGAGATAGTATTGGATTAGTGGTTTTTTGAAATAAAAAACTAACTATAATCTGTCTTTATGAACTCTCTGATTGGGATTAGAAAACACTTACCCAGAGAGACCACATTCCTATGGTTTTCAAACATGACTTCAGAATGGAGTATTTTTTGGTCAGGATCCAGCTGAGACCATTCCTCCTCAGAGAAAGACACAGCCACGTCCTCGAAGGTCATAAGACTCCCCTGAACATGGAAAAAAGAACACAACAGGAGAATTAACAAGATTTCATCATCTTAATCAATGACTTAATCAATCAAGAGCCGAGGTGGCGCAGTGGTTAAATGCAGCACTGCAGGTTACTGCTAGATCAGCAGTTCAGCGGTTCAAATCTCACCGGCTCAGGGTTGACTCAGCCTTCCATCCTTCCGAGGTGGGTAAAATGAGGACCCGGATTGTTGGGGGCAATATGCTGACTCTCTGTAAACCGCTTAGAGAGGGCTGAAAGCCCTATGAAGCGGTATATAAGTCTACTGCTATTGCTATTGACTTAGCCAAGAGAATACAACGGGAACTCATCAAATTTGTAGACAAGACCAAATTGACAGGAACACTCCAGAAGATAAGCTTGAGATATAGAAGAATCGACAGATTGGGACACATCTAACGAAATGAAATCAACAGTGAGAAATGTAAGACTCTACATTTAGGCAAGAAAAACCACATGCACAGGCATAGAATAGGTGGTACCTGGCTCAATAGTAGTAAGTCAACAGGGATCTTGGACTCCTAATGGACAAGCACTTAAACATGAGTCAGCAGTAAGCTACAGTTGCCAAAAAAAAATCTCAAACAGAATCATAGGCTGCATTAAGAGGGGGATAGAATCAAGATAACATGAAGTGTTAGTACCACTTTATGATGCCTTGCTAAGACCACACTTGGAATATTGCATCCAGTTTTGGTTGCCAGATGTAAAAAAGATCTCGAGTCTCTAAAAAGAGTGCAGAGAAGAGCAACCAAAATTATTAGTGGACAGGAGGCTAAAACATATAAAGAACGGTTGCTGGAATTGGGTATGTCTAGTGTCATGAAAAGGACTAGGGGGTGACACGATAGCAGTGTTCCAAGAAGAAATGGATGGAAAGTATTCAAGGAGAGAACCAACCTACAAGTAAAGAGAAATTTCCTGACAGTGAGAACAATTAATCAGTGGAATGACTTGCTTCCAGAAACTGTGGGTGCGCCAACACTGGGGGTGTTTAAGAAGAAATTGGACAGCCATTTATCTGAAACGTTATAGGGCTTCCTGTCTGAGCCGAGGTTGGACTAGAATACCTCCAACATCCCTACCAACTCTGTTATTCTGTTCCATTGTTCCCAAATTCCCAAAGCAAAGATATGCAATACCATGTTAAATGGCTGTGTGTCACACAAGTCCTAATTTTAGGTGACAAAATGGGCAAATCTGAAATTTGCTTTCACTGAAGAAATATTTGGGAAGTTTTATCAAGTTGATTGATTCTGCAGAACTTTCGGTGCATTTCAGTAAAGTAATTCCACCTCTGGATCAATTGATCCATTGCTCTATCATTGATTGATCTGGTAATCTGAGACATTGGCTGAAAGGAAAAAACCGAATAAGAGAAATATCGTTGGGAAAGTCATTTCTCAGCCATTGCAAAGCGGTAATGTTTGATCTCCTAATCCAGGCGCAAATCAGAGGATTGAAAATTATTTTGTAACACAAAGTACCGTGATTACATACTCAACATGTCCACTCCCTTTGGATTGTAATAGTCTGCTTTATTTTAAATATGATTTGCTTATTTTTGGACTACAGGTTATAAATAAGGTTTTTTTTAAAATAGTAATGCTGGAATGTGAGCATTTATTTATTTTTCATTAACTTTGCACAATTCCGAGTCAAAGAATTACCAAAAAAAATGGATCTCTAGCACTGTTACGAGTCGAGATGGTGCAGTGGTTAGAGTGTAGTACTGCAGGCTACTTCATCTGACTGTTAGCTGCAGTTCACCAATTCAAATCACACCAGGCTCAAGGTTGACTCAGCCTTCCATCCTTCCGAGGTGGGTAAAATGATGACCCAGATTGTTGGGGCCAAAATGCTCTGTAAAAACCACTTAGAGAGGGCTGTAAAAGCATGTCTATGAAGCAGTATAGAATTCTAAGTGCTATTGCTATTTCTTGAAGGACTTTTAAAAAATTGCTTCCTATATACTCAAAGTTGGAAGAGTATCTAGCAGAACAAGATAGCCAGAGGAAGCTATGCTGGTTGACAGAAACTTGAACCTTCTATTCTGCTCTCCATGTTGTGGAAGATCACAAGAATAATCCAGGCCAAACAAGAGGGGAAAATAGAAGGACAGAGAGCACTCTCCATACCCACTTCACTTCCTGAAGGGAGAATAGAAATATAATTACTTTTCCCTTTCTTACTTGGCTTGGAGGTTCAGCCGCTGTTTGATGTCCATCATAAAAACCAGAAAGCTTCATTCTTTGTTTCTCTGTAAGGAACAAATAATTTCAAAATGCATAATTAACAAAATAGGAGGAGATATTCTATAGAAGAGAAGAGAGACCAAAAGTAAGATAGATGGGCAATAGGAGGATCTTCCATTACCTCCTGAGCTGTCCTGACTTTGATCTTCCCAAGGGATCCTCCTGAAAAATAGCTCCTGAGAGGGATTCTCTCCCTCAGGATCTCTGATCTCCACAGTGCAGCACTTCAAATAGGAGGAAGGAAAAAAGAAGCAGAATTAATGTATGTCACACGAAATAAAATGGATTCTTATATTGTGAACACAACCTCAAAGCCCCCAATATCCATCCATGTGGTTGAGTGAGAAAACAATGGAACAATGTCCCACAAGAAGAATTGGTGGGACATTTGTTGTAATATAGTTCCTTGTGTAGGCGTAGCAGTCACCCATGGCCCAGTGGATAACGGGGCATGCAGAGCCACGCTGAATCACACAGGAGACAACTGGCTCCGATAAAGCCATAACATCCTGATAGTGAATAACATAACATTCTGAGATGTGCTCTACCAATGACGCCCAGGATTTGACCATATATAGAGAGAACTTTCCTGAAGCAGTAGATTAGAAATTGTACTTTTACAGGCTGTTTTTTATCACATGCTATTGCTCCTCCTGCCTTTGTTCTATCCCAATAAAAGGGGCTACCAGACCCCCAATCTGGGTCGCTCCATCCCGAGAAAATTCGTCTCCTGTCTTTTCTCAACATTGGCTTCATGGGCGAACAGCGGAAACTTCACATTTGGTGACCCCGACGTGATTCGAACACGCAGCCTTCTGATGGACGTGATTGACATGACCGACGTGATGCAACGTGATCGACGTGATCTTCCTGTGTCACCAGCCTTTCACTCATCCCCGACTTGGCAAAGTCTCGCAACCAGGGCCTGCCGTTAGCGAACGGAGCACCCTCCCAATCGTGAGTATGGGCTCAGGTTTCTCGAAGGCTCAGACTGCACACCTGCAGGAGCTTCGGGGAATCGTTAAATCGTCTGTTGCAATCTCTCAGGCGACAGGTCATCCGCTTCCCATTCCCCTGAAAAAACATTTCCTCTCTCTATTGGCTTACATCTGAGAATTGTCCCATCTACCCAGAGAAGGGCTCTCTTAAAGTTTCCTTATGGCTTCAATTGGGTGTTTATTTTCATAAGTAACCTCGAGCCCTGCCAGAAGTTCTCACTACTTGGAGACTTCTTGTAAGATGCCTTCAAATTCATGAGGAAGGTATGCGGGGGGCTGCTTTTAAGCCTTCGGCAACATCTCCCCCGCGCTACCAGGAGATCGCCCCTCCTGGGGCCCTCTCCAAAACTCCTCCACCTCCCCCGGCCCCTCCGGAAGAGAAGGTTTCCCCTCTCCCTTCCGCCCCTTCCCCCGCCCCGCAAGTGTGGCGTAGCGCTCTCCAAGACGCTCTGCGCGATGCTTACAATCAAGGGGACATGGAATTGGCACAGCATTGTTTCCCCGTTTCCTTTCAAACCAACGCGGCTGGGGGGGTTGTGCCCACTCATACCTCAATCCTCTATAGGGTTGTTAAAGATCTGAAGCAAGCAGTTTCTACCTATGGGGTGCGATCCCCATACTGCAAAGGACTGTTCCAAACCCTTTTGTCAGGCATGCTTCTTACCCCCTCTCAATATGCCATTTGGACCTCCGAATACCTTAGAGAGATTAACAAGGCGATTGCCAAGGGTCTGCCTAACAATGTTACCGCCCCTCAGCTAAGGGGAGGGGATGGGTTTGATACGGGGCCTCTGCAGGCCACGGCCCCACGGGAAGCCCTTGGAATTCTTTTCACAGATGTTTCACAGAGCAATTGATTTATAGGATCCGAATTGGAATGGAGAAAAATGGTTGTGTGTATGTGTTTGAGTGAGCGAAGGATCCAGTAAGGGAACTGCGCCTATTTAGTAGGTAATTTATGGGGACAGGTTGGGCAGTAGAGAGTGAAGAGAAAGTGATGAAAGTGAAGGAGGGAGGGGGAAGAGGAGTGAGAAGGGAGAAGGAGAAAGTGACAGAAGAAAGTGAAAAGAGGGAAAGAGAACGTGAAGAGAGGGAAAGAGAAAGTGAAGAGAGAGACAGAGAAGGAAATCTGGTAAATGGCATTTTTTGCATGATTTGCGGGCTGTTAATAAAATTCTCCAACCCGTGGGAGCGCTGCGGCCTCCCCAATCCAAATTTGATTCCCCAAGAATGTGATCTCATGACACTTGTCCACTATTTCTCAGAAACCCTCCCTTTTTGCAGCCCTAATTACAAAAGCCCTTCCGCTCCAGTGGAAGCCTTCCTTCAACAGCTTTTTTCTATCAAAGACGCTATAACTGTCTTTGCCGATGGGAGCATGTGCCTGGCAGGAGGATGGTACATGGCACACCCAGCTCACAGAGCCACAAAAATCCTCTCAAACAGATGAATTGGCCGCTTTCATCTTGGCCTTTCAGTTATTTGACAAACAACCGTTTAATCTTTATGTGACTCAGATTATAACCTCTTTGTATGAGTCTTATCTCTCTTCTTCTATTGATTCACAACTTTTGTCTCTGTTTCTCACTTTACAAGGTCTTGTCTCCTCTCGCTGTTATTTTTTCTATGTCTCCCATATCTGAAGTCATCAGCCTTTCCCTGGGCCTCTCCAGGAGGGCAATGATGTTGCTGACGCTGCGGCATCAGCCCCCCCACCCCATGTCAATGTTTGTTCTGCTATCACACCTTAGGATAGCCACTCTTACTTTCACCAGAATAAAAAAGCGCTCATAAAACAATTTGGCCTTACGTCGGTGGAGGCATCAGCAATTATTCAACTATGCCCCACCTGTAGCCAGCAGGCAAACCCTCTCCCTATGGGGGTAAACCCCAGGGGGGACAGAGTGTTGCCAAATTTGGCAAATGAATGTTACCCAATATCCTCCATTTGCCCCTTGGAAATATTTACATGTTTCCATTGATACATATTCAGGCTACATTATGGCATCCCCCCAAAGGGGTGAAGCCACCAAACATGTTATTAATCATTCGATTCGGACCTTTGCATCGCTGGGACGCCCAAAAGAATTAAAAACAGCCTTTGCTGCCTTTTGTAACCAATGGGGCATTGTGCAGAAATTTGGCATTCCTTATAACAGCCAGGGTCAGGCGTTGGCTGAGCGCGCCAACCAGACATTAAAACATGCCCTGGACAGATATATTGGCAATAGGGGAAAATGCCCCCTGGCCTCCCAGCAGTGCAACACACCGGCAGCCCACCATCCTCGGCAGCGACTCGTCATCTTGCAGCTCCACCTACTGCAGACACCTTTTGTCCACCTGTCTACTACCGCTGCTTGCCTGACTTGACGTGGTGAAGACCTGCTGACCTGATTACCTGCGGAAGGAGCTACGCTGCAACCCAGCTAAAAGACAAAGTTCTTTGGATTCCAGGACGGCACGTAAGACCATATTTGCCAAAACCACCTATACAACCACCTACACAAACACAGAAGCAGCCTGACCATGACCAACCAACAGGAACCACAGCTTGAGGCTGTCTCTGTCTCTGACCTGGAGAACAGAGCAGAGCACCCTCCATGCTACACTCCTCCGACCGGCTGCTCCGTCTTTCGCCGCAGATCCCCCTACTATGTGTTTGGTTGAATGCTACCTGTTGTCATTATTTGAACCAGTCCGGACAAATTGAAACCAGTGTGGACAAATTACATGATACCGTTCAAGCAGTTGGACAAACATACAAAGCCTTGGACTCCTGGTGGGGCTGGATGACCTCTTGGTTACCTAATTTTATCTGGTTGGGAAATGTTTCCAAGACCATTATAAGCCTTGTTGCTTTGCTGATACTGTTGTGTTGCTGTATTCAATGTGTATCCTCTTTATTAACTATGTGTAAGAATATACTCTCTAGCTTGGCTCCACAGAAGAACATTCACATTGTCAACCACATGGAGTTACATGAACAGTCAACCCCTTCATGGGGAAAGCTCCCTTCCGCATGCCCAGTGACGAAGAAGGAGACGCTGCCTTTTAAAAAACAAAAACATTCCGGGTGTGTGTGTGCAGGGCAGTTTCTGCTGTCTGAAACACACATACACAGGAATGCAAAAACATCAGAAACATTTTTCCAGCCTAAACGGGCCAGGACCCACTATGCAGCCTCATGTAACATGAACTATGTGAGCCAACTACTCCCACACATGCCCTTTCTCCCCCCCTATGCTGTGCTGTAACCTTCTGTTCCCCCTTTGCCCACCCTTTGCCATGATGTGATTTTCTATTGGTTTATGTGTAGAATGCTGTGATTAGCCCTGGTAGATGAAGAGGGAAAGTTTTTTTGACAAAAAGAAAATAAAAAAGTAGGAGATGTTGTAATATAGTTCCTTGTGTAGGCGTAGCAGTCACCCATGGCCCAGTGGATAACGGGGCATGCAGAGCCACGCTGAATCACACAGGAGACAACTGGCTCCGATAAAGCCATAACATCCTGATAGTGAATAACATAACATTCTGAGATGTGCTCTACCAATGACGCCCAGGATTTGACCATATATAGAGAGAACTTTCCTGAAGCAGTAGATTAGAAATTGTACTTTTACAGGCTGTTTTTTATCACATGCTATTGCTCCTCCTGCCTTTGTTCTATCCCAATAAAAGGGGCTACCAGACCCCCAATCTGGGTCGCTCCATCCCGAGAAAATTCGTCTCCTGTCTTTTCTCAACATTGGCTTCATGGGCGAACAGCGGAAACTTCACAGACATTGCCACATATTATGAATGTCAGAGAAGTTTGGGAAGGAGGGGGTGAATGATTCAAACACTTCCTCTATTCCCTTCTGAGCTCCCTAAAGCAGTGGTCCCCAACCCCCGGTCCGCGGCCCGGTGCCGGGCCGTGGAGTACCTGGCACCGGGCCGCGCAGCCATGATCGCTGCAGCTGGGCGCCGTGGCTCTTCTGCTGCGCCAGCCGCTCCTCTTCCAGCCGCTCGCCCAGCGCGCAAAGCTCCCGGCAGCGGCGCCACAGCTCCTCGAGGCGCCGGCGGCTCTCCTGGTTCTGCGCGCGCAGCTTGCGCAGGTCCTGTTGGCCCAGGCGGCCCCCTTCCAGCTCCTGCAGCGCCCGCAACTCGGCCTCGTATCGCTCCAGGCTCTGCGCGCAGCTCCAGCTCAGCACCAGCGCGTAGTCGGAGGCCAGCTGCCACTTCTCGGAGCGCCCGGCCCGGAGGACGCGCGGGGCAGACAGCAGCGCGGCCGGCCGCTGCTTGCGCGCTTCCTGCAGCCCTTCGTGCTCGGCCAGGAGCTGCTCCAGCAGCGCCTCCAGAGCGGCGCAGTCGGCCCACAGCCCCTCCAGCTGCTGCTGCCGCCGGGCCAGCTCGGGCTCCAGGCGGCGGAGACGCAGCTCTCCAAGTTGCGCGCTCAGCCTCTCCAAGCTCTCCAACTCGTGGCGCAGCGCGTCCCGCTCCAGCTCGCCTTGAGGTGATCTCAAAAAATAAGCTAGGTTGGATATGACTGGGGTAAGATTTCCAGATGTTGACTTGGCTCAAGTCACCGGTTCCTTTTTCTTGCTGAATGAAAACTCCTGCATCATGGTTGTATGTAGGATGTATTTAGAAAAATTCAAGATGGGAACCATCTTGGTTTTTATGTGATGCAAATAAAAGAATAAATAGGCTTTTAATTTCATAGTCATGGCTATTACCTTGACATTTTCGATGTCACTCTGACACCCCTGTCCCAGATAATTTGGTGAATGGACAGAGAGGCTACCAGCTAGTAGTAGGCTGGCTTGAATGCACTTACTAAGAAAGGATTCACAGTGAATTCAATGAATAACATTTTTGGGTGATCATCAATCTGATGGGAGCTATATATCTATTGCAGCATTTACCTGCAAATTTAAAGGAAGTCCAGAAAGCGATTGCAATCTATTTGGCATATATTTACAAATACATATTGAAAATAATGCAACATCTAACATTTTATGATATATAAATGAAATATATATGATATATAAACAATCAATGTGTCGTCGCGAACAACGCCCCCCCCCACCCCTGCGCGCGCTCAGCGGGCCACGGTAAAATTATCACAGGCTGACTGGTCCGTGGCGATAAAAAGGTTGGGGACCACTGCCCTAAAGTATCTCACCTGCAACTGGACCTGCTCCTTCTGCTCCTCTGCCTGGCTCAGGAGGAAGCCTTCTGCCAGGGCCACCGCCTGGGAGCTGGTCTCTGCTCCACACTCCCGAATCCAGCTCTCCATCTCCGGAGGCAGGAGACCCAGGAGCTGCTCCAGAACCACTAGGTCCAGCATCTGGGCTTTGGTGTGCTTTTCTGGCCTCAGCCACCACCTGCAAAAGGCGTGGAGTCGGCTGCAAAGTCTTCGGGGACCCTCAATCTCCCGGTATTGAATGAAGTTCCCAGGCTGAACTTCGGAAGGGAGGATGGTTTCCTCCTCCAGGATCTTCTGCCCAGTTTTTCTCCAGAGTTCCCCTCCCTTCCCAGGCTGAGCAGCTGAAGGGCCTTTTCCGCTTCCCTCCTTGGCAAAAGGTTGTGTCTCCATCCTTTCTCTGTCCTGCAGAGCAACTCCAGATGGATCCAAGGGCTCTGGTGGGTCTCCAGATGCCTTTTCCTTCACGGGACCATTTCTGGGACGGATCCCTGCAAGTTATTCAGCTCTTTTTCCCACCAAGAAAAAAAAATGTCTTGCAAAAACCACAAATGGCTTTCAGTTTCTGTATCTGAGATGGGAAGAAAAAGAAAAACCAAGAATTAGAAAGTGGAATTCAGCCACTGAATAAAGAAGGCAGCTGGAGAAGCCGCCCCGCTTCTCTCCCCCTCCGGAGACAGGATCGGGCCCTCTGGGAGCCCGGTGCGAATCCTGCCTCCTCGCCCGGCTTTTCTTCTCTCCTGCTGGGCTGACTCTCCCCTTCCCCAATTCGGGCTCTTCCCTGGATTTCCGCCGGCATCCCCGCTTCTTCCGTTTCCCCCTGCAGGGAGAGGGCGGCTGGTGAGCATGCAACCCGTGAAGAGTCCCTAACTCACCCGAGGCACGTCTGGATGTCCACCCACCAGATTCTCCCGCAGCCTCTGTGCCTCCAGCGGAGCCCCAACGGTTAAGGAGAGAGAGTGCGGTGTCCTAGAGCGGCAAGGCTCAGTGATGTCACTTCCTTCGCCGCCTCCTGTGGAAAGCCAGCCGTGACGTTCGCCCTCCAGTGGGCCAATGGGGAAGCTCCTGGAGTTCTCTTCCTTTGGCAGAGAGCGCCCCCTGGAGGATTTGGGGCAAAGTGCCAGAATTGGATGATGGCCTTGGCAGTAGGAGGAAGAAAGGCTCCATTTCAGACAAAGCTTCGACGCCTTTTTCATCTTTTATATTAACCCAAATGCATTGAAGGAGGTTTTCGTCTTTCTTCTGTTGCGTTTCTAGAGTGCTTTGGTTATTTTTTCTATACAGCGCAACTCCACCTCCACCTCTTTCATTAGGTCTCCTTCATATTTATTTATAGTATAGAGATAATAGGAAAGGAAATAATTCTTCTTTCTGGCAGCCCCTGAGATATCAGAATATGCCATTATGTCCCTCCTCGTCCTTCTCTGCATACCCAGTTCCAGCAACCGTTTTTTAATATGTTTTAGCCTCCATCTTTGTTGCTCTTCTTTGTACTCTTTCTGGAGTCTGAAGATCTTATTTATTTATTATACAAAACGCAAAGAAAAGTCTGAGGTATTAAAAAAAAAACAAAGACGTTGACTTCTTTTTATCGGAATGAAGATTAAAAATATTCCAGACTGAGAATTCGACGTAATGGACAAAATCAAAGTCATTTTAGATGTTTCTTTCGAACTCTTTAAATGTGAAGATATCCAATTTAACGGCTGGAGAAGGAAAGTGCACAAAGATCCCAAAGACCCCGTTGTGGCTGAGTGAGGGCGGGCTCCGCCTGAGAGGATCTGCGCTCTGATTGGTTGCTATGGGTGGAAAGGGGGCGTTTCCCTTGTTTCCCGCCTTTTTCTTCTGTGCGCTGGTTGAGATTTACCTCAGGATGCTCCTGACTGTCTTCTCTGCTGCGAATGTTAAATACATTTATATTGATATAAAACTACAAGTTTGTGTCCGTGTCTCCCTCTTCATTTGGACATCAGCTGCATGTTTCCTCCACATTAAACCGCTTCAGTTGCACCTTCCAGTCGTGGGTTTCTATTTTATCCCCTGATAAGTGTCGGAAGGAAAAACGGGTCCAGTTCCAAGAAGGGAATAAAATGGAGGCTGTTTAGGAAAGGAGGTTTATTGACGCGCAGAACCAAGAATGGCCTGCAGTTAAAATAACAGAGCTGGAAGGGACCTTGGAGGTCATCTAGTCCAGCCCCCTACCACCTCTAACAAGTGGCCGTCCAGTCTCTTCTTAAAGGCCTCCAGTGTTGGAGGATTTACAACCTCTGGTGGCAAGGAGTTCCACCGGTTAATTCTCCCTGTCAGGAAGTTTCTCCTTAGATTGCTTCTCTCCTTGGTTCCTTTCCACCCGTTGCTTCTCGTCTTCTGGGGCTTTGGGGGATAGTTTGACCCCCCCTCTTCTCTGGGGAAGCCCCCCAAACTCTCTTCTGGGAGAGCCGAGAAAAGAGCGGGATGA
Organism: Thamnophis elegans; assembly: GCF_009769535.1. Taxonomy (NCBI): domain Eukaryota; kingdom Metazoa; phylum Chordata; class Lepidosauria; order Squamata; family Natricidae; genus Thamnophis; species Thamnophis elegans. The sequence goes on along the minus strand of NC_045542.1, from coordinate 172,347,126 downwards.
GCGTGGTGGGACTTCGATGCCGTTTCTGTGGCGTCCGGTGATGCAGAGTGTCGGGTCTCCGCCTCTGGCAACCGCCGCCGCCATTCGGGCTCCCGAGACGATAATAATAGTTTTTTCTTCCCTTCAAGCCGAGCCAGGCGCCCCGGAGCCTTTTTCTCCCCTGAAGCGAAGCGGCGCTTCTCCCTGGTCTGACTGAGGGTTTTCCGGGGCTCCCTTCGGACTGGGGGTGTCTGGGCGTGACCCCCCCAACTTGTCCTCGCTGGCTAGGCCTGCCCCTCCCCCCTTGTCATCCAACGCAGAAACTCTTCCTACGGCAGAATCGTCACATTAAATCAACCTCTCTCTCTCTCTCTCTCTCTCTCTGTTTGTGTCTGTGTGTGTTTGTGTTCTTGGACTTTTTGCATTGGGGAGCGGGGCAGAACGACCTGAAGCACCAATGAGGATTCTCCCTGCTGGAACGTCATCGGTGTCCGGGCAGAGTCCATTGTGACTTCACCTGAAGGAGGAGGGCGTTCGGGGCAGAGAGAGAAGCGGAGAAAATGGGAGGTGGGTCCCTTCAGTCCGGGGGGAGGGGTGGGGCTGCAGCTCAAGACGGGGATTCACGGCAGGCCCAGAAGGGACTCTCCTTTTGTTTGCTCTCTTTATGATTCTCAACTAGATTTTCCTCTGTATGCATGTGGGAGAGGGTGTGGACTAGATGTCCGCTTAGGTTCCCAAACTGTCCCCGGGTGGGTTGGTCCTTCTCTGAAAGGGGCCTCCGGGTTCTTTCTAGCTAACTCGGGGGAGGGGAAGCGTCCCTGAAACGGGCGCTTGGTGGGTGGGTGGGTGGAGAAGGGGACTAATCCCCAAAGGGCAGCGGAGGCTACTCCAGGGGGAGGGCTTGGTGGGTCGTGGGATGGGGGGAGCCCCACAGTCGGGGAGGGGCTGGGAGGCCAAAGAGCTGCGGCTGAAAAGGGCCAAATCCAGGAAAGGCTCTTTCTCCAAGATTCCTCATGGGAAAATGTCTTCTTTTCATAGTCTGAGTATCCCAAGGATGGTGTCATGATGCTCTAGGGTCCCAGCCCCCCCCCCACTTGGCAAGGATCCAGATTGGAGCTTCCCCCCATCCCAAAAAGCTGTCTGGTCTCCACGGCCCTTCCTATGGAGTGGAGCCCATGGCTTTGGAGGGCCATCCTGGCGCCGGTCTCCGAGTGGGACATTTTCCCCAAGGGGGGGGGGGCTCGGCAAATCTCCCAGGGAAAATCGGAGGAAATAGTTTTCTCCCCCCCCCCTTAAGAAGAAGGAGGGCCGTTTAGAGGCTACGCAGGAATCGGGGGCGGGGGTGGGTGGGAGAGCTGGTCCAGCTCATTTGCGGAGGAGAGAGGATTTTCATTTTATTTCGTTTTTCCTTATGGCATAGTTTATACTCCTTCACTTCAGAGCGGGGCTAGGAGAGCTTTTCCTCCCACGGAGTTCAATAAAGTAGATGGAAGGGAGGGAGGAAGGGTCCCTCCCTCTTACTTTCCGCCCATTGAGATGAACCAGAGCCCTTCTTGAACCAGAGCCGCTTGCTTTGATATACTGTCCATCTATCCGTCCATCCATCCACCCTTCCTAAATAACACCGAAACCTTTTACAAGAAAATCCGCTCAAATCCTCTTACAAATATCTGGGGATATGGATTTTTTCTTCTTTGGGGAAAAAATATTTCCTTCGACTCCCCTCCAGAAGAACGGAGCTGATCTCGGAGTTTGGATTCTTAGGACTTGGGAGTCCCAGGGCGGTTTTCTCTCCCCGTAAAATCCCCCTTTTCTCCCACGATCCTTGCAGGCAAAGCGTTGAGTTCCCTGGCAAAGAACAAACGGCAGGAAGGGAGAATCCGGCTCCTTCATCGTAGGAAACGTTTGTGAGGTTTATGGAGCTTAAAGGTTCGTTTCAAATCAAGGCAGAGATCTGGAAAGGCGGGGAAAGCTGCATTTATTTGGAAACGGCGGCGTTTCTCTTCGAAAGACGATTTGTACCAACACACCAAAATCGGAGGGAGGAAATTGACAGATGAGGAAAAACTGCGTCGAGGGTCCTTGGGCTGAGAATCGGGGAGGGGGACCGAGGAAGAGCCGCTGCTCAGACAGGGGGACCTCCATGAATTCTGGGCTTGGGGGGCAGAAAAGGGGGACGGGGCTCTGGGCTGGGCTCTGGGTGGGTGGTGGGGGAGACTCCACTTGCGGCCCTTCCTGGACAGGAGGAGACCGACCGGAGTCCCACTCCTGCCCTTGGGATCTCCCTCGCTCACTCGGGCAGATCCCGGAGTGGGGCAGCATCTCCAGGGATCCCCACTCAGCTGACAGAAAACGAAGCCCGTAGACGGTGGATCAGCCCGGGAGGGAAAACGGGATCGTCCTCCGAGGGGGATCCGACCTGGAAGCGATCAGGAGGGATTTCGTGACCGAAAGCTGCCCCCCACCTGGAATTGGGGTGTGTGGGGGAGGCTCCATCCCTGGAGACCTTCAGAAAGATGGTTGGGCAGCCGTCTGTCTGTCTGCCTGTCTGTTTGTCCGGGGCGGCCTCAGGGCTTCTGCCTCGGTCAGCGGGTGAAGAGAACTGTAAGGTCCTCGACTTGCGACCTGGTTGCCCGGTAACAAACGGACAGCTACCATTGGCTAAGGCGCGCCTGGCTGAAGCGGGACTATTGCAGCTTCCCCATTGGTTGTCCTGCTTGTCAAGCGGGACTTTTGCAGCTTCCCCATTGGTTGTTCGGCTTGACAGCTCCAGTATAAATAGCTGTCAAGCAGAGCGTGGTGCTGAAGTTGTTGTTCTATCGTCGTCTTTGCTGTGGGTTCAAATAAAGGTTGTTTTTGAGGTTACCTCATGGGGTCCCTCACTTCTGTTGACCAGAATTTAATAACAACCTTTTGTTACGTTATTTGAGTGCCACCACTGCCCGGGAGTCGTCGTGAGGTAAAAGGTCTGGAGTCTCCAGGTTTCATCTCCTCCTCCGTTTTTGACCTGCTCTTCCTTTCCCCCTTTCCCTTCAAGGCCTTTCCGCGGGCACCGGAGAGGGTCCCCCGGGGGGGCTCCTCAGGAGAGGGCGGGAGGTGTCCCTGCCCTTTCCGCGGCTGAGAGGCTGAGGGAAGAGTCTGAATCATTTTTCTCATGGCGGCCTCCCTGCCCGCGTCCCGCCATCCCCCCCCTTCAGGCCGCAACACCCGCAGACACAAACTGGGTTCCCCGGAGAGGCTCCCGGTCCTCCTCTTCCAACCTCCCGGCTGTTTCTGACAGGAGTTTCTGACAGGATTTGGACCCTTTTGGGGCCTCCTCCGATGTCTGCGGAGCCTTCAGGGCGGCAAGTTCAGGGAGGCGAGTTCAAATCCTGAAAAGAGGTTTTTCTCCATCTCCAAAGACAGTAGGGAGAGGAAGATGGAGAAAGTACCGCGTCTGAAGTCTTTGACAAGGAGCCTTTCTTCCTCCTACTCCCAAGCCCATCTTCCCTGCCCTTTCCCTTCCCCATCCCATGCGATCCCCTTTCCCGCCGTTTCTACGATTCTGGCTCTTTGCCACAAATCCTCCAGGGGGCGCCCTCTGCCAAGGGAAGGGAACTCCAGACGCTTCCCCATTGGCCCACTTAGGGACGAACGTCACGGCTGGCTTTCCAGAGGAGGCTGAAAAGAAAGCCACGTCACTTAGCCTTGCCTTTCTAGGAAGCCCGACTCGCTCTTCTTAACCCCTGGGGCTCCGTAGGAGGCGCAGATACTGCGGGAGGACATCCAGACGTTCCTCGGGTGGGGGTGGAGGGGCTCTTCCCGGGTCCCATGCTCCCCAGTCGCCCTCTCTCTGCAGGAAGAAGTGGGGATGCCGGGAAGGCGGAGGGGATCCGGGGAAGAGCTCGGATGGCTCGGGGTGTCGGGTCGGCCTTACGGAGACCCAGCAAGAGAGGAGAGAAACCGGGCGAGGAGGAGGCAGGATTCGCGCTGGGCTCCCCGAGAGCCCCGATCCTGTCTCCGGAGGGGGAGAAAAGTGGGGCAGCCTCTCCAGCTGCCTCCTTCCCGGCCTGCTCTGGGATGAGCCGCTTGGGGCTCCTGGCAGGTTGGTTGAAGGTTGTTCAGTGGCTGAATTCCACTTTCTAATTCTTGCCTTTTATTTTTCTTTCCATCTCAGATGCAGAAACTTGAAGCCATTTGAAGTCTTTGCAAGCCAAACTTTTCTTTTGAGGGGGAAAAAGTGTGGAATAACTTTGAGGGATCCGTCCTGCAGCCCCAGAAATGGTCCTGTGAAGGAAAAGGCATCTGGAGACCCACCAGAGTCCTGGGAGCCATCTGGAGTTGCTCTGCAGGACAGAGAAAGGATGGAGACACAACCTTTTGCCAAGGAGGGAAGCAGAAAAGGCCCTTCAGCTGCTCAGTCTGGGAACTGTGGGGAGCTCTGGACAAGGACTGGGCAGAAGATCCTGGAGGAGGAAACCATCCTCCCTTCAGAAGTTCAGCCCTGGAACTCCATACAATACCAGGAGGCTGAGGGTCCTCGCGGACTTTGCAGCCGACTCCATGACATTTGCAGACGATGGCTGAGACCAGAGAAACACACCAAAGCCCAGATGCTGGATCTGGTGGTTCTGAAGCAGCTCCTGGTCCTTCTGCCCCCAGAGATGGAGGGCTGGGTGCGGGAGTGTGGAGCAGAGACCAGCTCCCAGGTGGTGGCTCTGGCAGAAGGCTTCCTCCTGAGCCAGGTAGAGGAGGAAAAAGAGCTGATCCAGTTTCCGGTGAGCAACTTTAGGGAGCTCAGAAGGGAATAGAGCAGTGGGTCTCAACCTTCCTAATGCTGTGACCATTTAATACAGTGCCTCATGTTGTGGTGACCCCCAACCATAAAATTGTTTTATGTTTTCTGTATTTTTTCAATAATACATTTTTTCCGATAGTCTTAGGCGACTCCCTGTGAAAGGGGTCCCGACCCACAGGTTGAGAACCGCTGGAATAGAGGATGTGTCTGAATACTTCACCCCTCCTTCCGAAACTTCTCTGCCCTTCATAATATGTGGCAATTCACCAATTCTTGTAGGACATTGTTGGATTGTTTTCTCACTCAGCCTCATGGATATTGGGGGCTTTGAGGTTGTGTTCCGAATATAAGAATCCACTTTATTTTGTGTGATGTACATTAATTCTGTTTCTTTTTTCCTTCCTCCTATTTGAAGTGCTGCACTGTGGAGATCAAAGATCCTGAGGGAAGGAAGAGCCCATCAAATCCCCCCCAGGAGCGATTTTTCATGAGTACCCCTTCGGAAGATCAAAGTCAGGACACCTCAGGAGGTACCATGTCTCCCTGAAAATAAGACAGGGTCTTATTTTCTTTTGACCCCTGAAATAAATGCTTGACTTTATTTTTGAGGTGCAGGCGATGGCAAGAGTGGTCACCTCATGGCTGGGGAGAGGAGGGCTTATTATCCAGGGAGGTCTTGTTTTCAGAGAAATGGTAATGGAAGATCCTCTGATTACCCATCTGTCTTACCTTCACTTTCTCTTCTCTTCTATAGAATACCTCCTCCTATTTTGTTAAATTTTGCATTTTGAAATTATTTATTCTTTACAGAGAAACAAAGAATGACGCTTTCTGGTTTTTATGACAGAGCTCAAACAGCGGTTGAACCTCCAAATCAAGTAAGAAAGGGAAAATATATTAGAATTATATTCCCCCTTCAGGAAGTGAAGCAAGTGTCCAGAGTGCTCTCTCCTTCTATTTTCCACCCTTGTTTGGACTAGATTATTTTTGTGTTCTTCCACAACATGGACGTTCCTCTGGTTATCTTGTTTTGCTAGGTACTCCTCCAACTTTGAGTTTACAAGAAGCAATTTTTTAAAAGTCCTTCAAGAAATAGGAATAGACATATCACAGTGGTAGGAACTGTTAAAAATCCTTTTTTTGGAGGGGAGGGGGTAATACTTTGACATGGAGTTGTGCAAGACTAATGAAAAATAAATAAATACATTGCCACGTTACCATTTTTAAAAACCCTTATTTATAACCTGTAGTTCAAAAACAAACAAATCATATTAAAAAATAAAGCAGACTCTTGAAATCCAAAGGGAGTGGTCGTATTGAGCATGTAATCACGGTACTTTGGGCTACAAAATAATTTGCAATCCTTTGATTTACCCCTTGATTAGGATATCCAACTTTCCCACTTTACAAAGGCTGAGAAATGACTTTCCCAGGGAGCAATGGAACAAAATAACAGAATTGGTAGGGATGTTGGAGGTCTTCTAGTCCAACGCCGGCTCAGACAGGAAGCCCTGTAACATTTCAGATAAATTGCTGCCCAATTTCTTCATAAACACGCCCAGTGTTGGAGCACCGACAATTTCTGGTGGCAAGTCATTCCACTGATTGATTGTTCTCACTGTCAGAAAATTTCTCTTTACTTGTAGGTTGGTTCTCTCCTTGAATACTTTCCATCCATTTCTTCTTGAAAAACTGCTATCATGTCACCCCCTAGTCCAGTGATGGGCAACCTTTTTGGCATGGTGTGTCAAAAATTGGCAAAAAATCGAGCATAACTCGCGTTGTGTGTCACTTCGACAAAAACATAATTTTGCGCAATTTATAGTTTAAACTACAAAAATGTATAATTGCAATATATAATTGTATTTAATAAACCAAAAACAAATTATTTAACATACCTGCTTAGTAACTTCTTTGTTCATCAGTCGATTTCGTATGTTGCTTTTGATATTATTGAACTTGTTTGGGGTGCCGTGAACCAGGGCTGTGGAGTCGGCTGCTTCCAGCTCCACGTCCTCATCAACATGCCGCTCCAGCCCGCCCCTGCTATGAATATTCCTAGGGACGCGAGGGCGAAGAATATGAATATTCATAGCGGGGGCGGGCCGGAGCGGCATGTTGATGAGGACGTGGAGCTGGAAGCAGCAGACTCCACAGCCCTTCCCTGAACTGAGATAAGTGTGGTGCGGTCGTAACTGACAGTCCCAGGAGTAGACTCTCTGTGCCCGCCTGACTGGAGAGAGGCGCGCACTGTTCCCACGCTCCTCTCCTGCGGGTCCTCCCTCGCCGCGCTGATGACGTGTGTGCGCATGGCACGCACGCCTTACCAGCAGCCCCTGCGCTCAGAAAGGGGCGGCGGCGATACAGTAAGTGAGTGTGGGCGGGGGAGATCACACGTCCCGCCCCCCCGTTCCTCCAGCACAGATTCTTTCATCCTCGGCGGCCGTGCAGGAGCCGAGGATGAATCGCATGAAATCCTGTGCGTGTCACCCCAAATGGCTACGCGTGTCAGCACTGACACGCGTGTCATAGGTTCGCCATCACTGCCCTAGTCCTTCTTTTCATGACAATAGACATACCCAGTTCCAGCAACTACATTTCTCACTGTCAATTTCATTTTGTTAAATGGGGCCCAATCTGTTGATCCTTCTATATCTGGAGCATATCTTCTGTAGTGTTGACATTCCTGTCAATTTATGCTTCTGCAAATTTGGGGAGTTCTCTTTCTATCCTCTTGGTTAAATCACTGAAGAAGATAAACAGATCTTGTGAATCCATTGTTCTTTTTTCCATGTTCAGGAGAGTCTTGTATCCTTCGAAGAAGTGGCTGTGTATTTCTCTGAGGAGGAGTGGTCTCAGCTGGATCCTGACAAGAAAGTACTGCATTTGGAAGTCATGCTTGAAAACCATAGGAACGTGGTCTCTCTGGGTAAGAGTTTTCTAGTCCCCAATCAGAGAGTTCAAGGAAACAGATTATAGTTAATTTTTTATTTTAAAAAATCAGTCATCTGATATCATCTCCTGGGGGGAAGAAGGAAAGGATCTTCTCCTACTCCAAGGAAGGAAAAGAGTTTATGTCTCTTTGCTTAGATGCTTTCTGTGCCATTTCTTCTCTGTATTTTTCCATTTCTTTTTAAACTTATTTATTTGTGGAGACTGAAAAGAATGAGGTATATTTTTATGTGTCCTCTGGAGGTCATGTGAGAGGAGTATTTTGTCATTTGTCCTCTGAAACCTCTAAACTTGTGTGAGAACAAAACTTTCACACTCAGGCCATGGAAGAGCATTCTCCCAATTCAAGAACAAAGGCCCTGTGCAGTATGACTCAGAGCATCCTAGGGTAAGGTAATCTCCGAGTTATGACAGCGACTGTTCAAAGTTACGATCAGCCCTCCCTCAAGTACTTGAGACCCAGTTCCGAAATTATGAGTGTTGCAACACCACAGCCATTGTTCACACTTGCAAATGACAACAGAGGCCCTGCAAAATTCGCCCTACCTATTCCTCCACACCACCCTGCCAGGACTTACCTTATTTTTCAGACTATAAGACAAACTCTCCCCCCCCCCTCCAAAAATGGGTGGAAATATCTCTGCGTCTTATAGAGCAAAAAGGGGCCTGTTTTTGGCCTCCTAAACCCTCTGTGCGTCCCGCTTTTGGCCCCTGGAGGCCTCTGCGGGTACTATTTTTGCCCTCCCCGACATGGGGGAGGCTGAAAACATGACATGCAGAGAGTTTGGCAGGCCAGAAAGGACCATGTCTGGCTCTGAAGGCAGCTGATAATTGGCATATGGCTCTGGCTCTCTCTCTCTGCCTCCGACACAGAGCCCTCATCCGAGCCTTCCCCAGACTCCAAGATTGACCCATGTTCCTCCCTAACCTCTTCACTGTCCGAATCTGGTGCCAGCTCCATTGGCCACTGGCAGACCACAACAATCACGTGAAGTGTTAATACCACTTTATAATGCCTTGGTAAGACCACAATTGGAATACTACATCCAATTTCAGTCGCCATGATGTAAAAAAGATCTTGAGACTCTAGAAGAGTGCAGAGAAGAGCAACAAAGATGATTAGGGGACTGGAGACTGGGTATGTCTAGTTTAATGAAAAGAAGGACTAGGGGAGACATGATAGCAGTCTTCCAATATCTCAGGGGTTGCCACAAAGAAGAGGGAGTCATGCTATTCTCCAAAGCACTTGAGGGTAGGACAGGAAGCAAAGGGTGCAAACTAATCAAGGAGAGAAGCAACTTAGAACTAAGCAGAAATTCTGACAGTTAGTACAATTAATGAGTAGAATAACTTGCCACCACTGTAAATTTTTAAGATGTTGAATAACCATTTGTCTGAAATGGTGTAGGGTTTCCTGCCTAAGCAGGGGGTTGGACTAAAGACCTCCAAGGACCCTTCCAACTCTCTTATTCTATTCCTTAACTCAAACTGACTCTGAGTGAGATTTGCATATATAGATTTTATTGTTGTTACGTGCAAAGTCGTGTCCGACCCATCGCGACCCCATGGACAATGTTCCTCCAGGCCTTTCTGTCCTCTACCATCTTCTGTAGTCCATTCAAGCTCACGCCTACTGCTTTGGTAACTCCATCCAGCCACTCATTCTCTGTAATCCCATTCTTTTGCCCTGAATCTTTCCCAGCATTAGGGTCTTCTCCAGGGAGTCCTTCCTTCTCATTAGGTGGCCAAAGTATTTGAGTTTCATCTTCAGGCTCTGGCCTTCTAAAGAGCAGTGTTCTAGGACTGACCGGTTTGATTGCCTTGCAGCCCAAGGGACTCACAGGAGTCTTCTCCAGCGCCATAGTTCAAAGGCCTCAATTCTTTGGTGCTCAGCCTTTCTTATGGTCCAACTTCACAGCCATACATTGCAACTGGGAAAACCATAGCCTTGACTATACACACTTTTTTTGGCAGGATGATGTCTCTGCTTTTTAGTATGCTGTCTAGATTTGCCATAGCTTTCCTCCCCAGGAACAAGCATTTTTTAATTTCTTGCCACAGTCCCCATCTGTGGTGATCTTGGAGTCCAGGAAAATAAAATCTGTCACTACATTTCTTCCCTTTGGTAAAAATTGAGAGGGCCGGATGGCATGATCTTAGTTTTCTTAATGTTGAGTTTCAAGCCAACTTTTCCACTCTCTTTCTTCGCCCGTAACAAGAGGCTCTTTAGTTTCTCTTCACTTTCTGCTATTGGAGTGGTATCATTTGCATACCTTAAGGTGATTGATATTTCTCCCAGTAATCTTCATTCTAACTTTTGATTCATCTAGCCTCGCCTTTCTCATGATGTGCTCTGCATATAAGTTAAATAGGAAGGGCGGCAGTATACAGCCTTATATATAGCATATATAGATAGATAATTGTGAAGAAAGACATGTTTCCTAGGTATTTTCAAAGCTTTCAGACTCATGAATATAGAAATCATCATGTCTATATCACACTCCGTTAAGCAGGCAAACATACAACCGAATGGATTTTCAGAGAAATTCACAAGGAAATTCACTTGACTTTCTACACTGATCTTTTTCGCTAACCTTGTTATTGTTTTCATTTCCCTTTTGCTTTGAAGGTAATAACGGGCAGGAGAATCAAGATTCTTGTGAACTGTTCCAAGTGATCAGTGCTAAAGATAGAATGGGGGAGTTTGAAATTCAAAAGAAATTTGAACGCCATGAGAGAAACCAGTCAAAGAATTGGAATCAGGAAAGCTCATGTTCCACTGATGCGCCGATGCAAGATTTTCTTGCCCAACAAGAGAAAATAAGGAAAAAATATACTGGGAAAAGTATGAAGCTAATCAAAGTTAAAGTACATGATCTCTATTTCCAAAACAAAGGAGAGGATGCTATAAGAAGACACAGTAGACAAAATTACAATGGGCCATTCATTCATTCTTTTGGAAATAAGTTCCTTACATCTCAAAAAATGATTGACACAAAAGAGAAGTTTTATAAATGTTTGGAATGTGGAAAATGTTTTAGAACAAGCAGTCAACTTAGTATCCATAAAAGGATCCACACAGGGGAGAAACCATATAAATGCATTGAGTGTGGAAAGACCTTTGCTCAAAGAAATCATCTTATTTCCCATAAGTTGATCCACACAGGGGAGAAGCCGTATAAATGCATGGAGTGTGGAAATACGTTTACTCAGGTCAGTGGACTTAGAAGACACAAAAAGCTCCACACAGGAGAGAAACCGTTTAAATGCATTGAGTGTGGAAAGACGTTTGCTGAAAAAGGTACTCTTATTTCTCATAAGATGATCCACACAGGAGAGAAGCCATATAAATGTTTGGCATGTGGAAAATGTTTTAGAACAAGCAGCCAACTTACTATCCATGAAAGGATCCATACAGGGGAGAAGCCATATAAATGCTTGGAATGTGGAAAGGCTTTTGCTCGAAGAAGTTATCTTATTTCCCATAAGATAAGGCACACAGGGGAGAAGCTGTATAAATGCATGGAATGTGGAAAGACTTTTACTCAGAGCACTGGACTTAGAAGACACAAAAAGCTCCACACAGGAGAGAAAACATTTAAATGCATGGAGTGTGGAAAAAAGTTTGCTGAAAAACATACTCTTATTTCCCATAAGATGATCCACACAGGAGAGAAGCCATATAAATGTATGGAATGTGGAAAGAGCTTTGCTCAGAATGATAATCTATCTTCTCATAAAAGGATCCACACTCAGGAAAAACTATAAAGCAATAGCAATTCCACTTAAACTTATATACCACTCCACAATGCTTTACCAAACTCTCTGAGCAGTTTACAAAGTCAGCATATTGTCCCCAGCAATCTTGGTCCTCAATTTAGCGACTTCAGCAGGATGAAAGACTGAATCAACCATGAGCCAGTAAGGATCAAACTCCTGGCTGCGGGCAATTAGCCTGTAGTACTTTACTTTACTATCCTAATTTTAGACAAAAATGTACTGGTATAGGATCTCCTGCTTGAACTGAATGTGTGGATAAGGGTGCCAGCCGCCGAGGATTCATACCGGACTTAGGACTTCAGGCACCAGGGCTCCATCAATTCCTGGATGGACAGGAGAATGTTGTATCTCTGGGGGCTCTTTAAAAAGAAAAAAAATCATCTTCCGATTCACTAGTGGATCCAGAAGTGAATTAAAATCTCTCCAGCAATTCCCATCTCATCAAGTTGGAACCCCAAAATGTTATCAGTACATTTTTACCTAAAATTAGTTTAATTTTGGGTTGGGCAATAAAAATGATTCATGCCATCTGCTTGTCTGTTTACCTATTAAAATAATCGATACGATTTGCAGATGTTTTTAATAAAATGCCAAATTGAAACTTTTCAATTTTCACTGATTTAATAATGCCCTGTCCACTTTCTAGCTGAAATATTTTTTTCTCATCAAGAATCTGCATTTCTTCTTCAAACAAAGAGTCACAATTTTCACTCCATAAAGTCACTACCTTTTTTAAGCTATTCCACAAAGATCTTTAATGTTTCCAGATGCAAATGGGCTTATTATGAAAAGAAGAAGAAAAAACCCACACCAGAAATGTTGTTCTTTGTCTAGGTGGCAACCAGATTAGATTCCTGGTTTAAATTACAAATAAAAAGTTGAATGTTTTTCAGCATCATAGAATTAATAGTTATTAAAAACAATCTCTCAACTGTGAGAAACATTGTTAGCAATGTACTCGGAACTTGAATGGACTTTTTAAGGCAGAGGCCACCAACCAGTGGTCCGCAGACAAATGGTGTTCTGTGAGAAGATGTTGGTGGTCCGCGGGGGGGGGGGGCAGGGGGCGTTTTCCTCGAACTTCGAAATTGGGTGTGTTCAGGAAAGCGGAGGGGCCAATGGGAGTCCTCCCTTCTGCACCGTCATCGGTCTCCGGCCAGAGTCTCCCTTGACTTCACCCGATTGAGGAGATAGTTCCGCGCAGAGAGAGAAGCGGGGAAAGTGGCGGCCTGGGGGGTTTCCTTTCAGTCTTCAGGGGCTGCGGCTGCGGGGGTAGACATTCCAGCCCTGGAGGGAAGTATGGACTCCCCTCCCCCGATCCGGCATGGAGCGGGGCTGCAATGGATGAGAGAAGGGGAGGTGCAGCCCCCAGCCAGCGAGGGCTTGCGGAGTCTCTGGGCCTGTCCATTGGGGGAGATCCTCGGGCGCCTTCACACACACACGCACGGACATATTTCTTCGGTGGGAGTGTCCCTCCTTTAACATGCGGGGTCATTGTCCCCCGTCCCCACCGGAACCTTCTGCCTTTTGCTCCCTTTCCTGGCAAAGGGGTTGCCGGAGGGCCGCTTTTACCCTCACATTTGCGCTGTGGGGTTTTCTGACCCACCGCAAACGGCAGCTCATTTTTTGGTTCAAGAATGATTGTTGTTGATCTCAATTGGCGGCGGGGGGGAGATAAGAGTGGAAGAAACGGGAATCCCTGGCTGAGAATCGTGAGGAGAGCAAAGAAAGTGGGGGGCGGGGTTGTCACTTCTAGGGTGTCACAAAGGACTCTGCCCGGAGACTGATGTCGCTCAAGCAGGGAGACATTCCATTGGTGCTGCCGCTCGTTCTGGCTCCTCCCCACTCCAAAGTCCGGAAAAAAAGGCTCCCCCCCCCCCCTCAATTCAGAGCCCGGTAGTTCTCCTGGGGCTGGAAGCGCGCACCGTTCCTTTCGCATGTGAAGATTTCTGCCCTGGGAAGAGTTAATGCGCTGGATGAGAAAGGGGGAGGCGCACCCCATAGCACGGAAGACTCAGGTGTCACAGAACCCCCCCCCCCCAATCCGAAGGGAAGCCATAGAAAACCCTCAGCTAAATCAGGGCAGGCCGGTTTTGGTTCAAGAACGGCTGTTGTTGATCTCAGTGGGGGAGGGGGGAAATCAGAGGGTGGGAAAGGGGAAATCCCTCCCTCCCTCCCTTCCTCTTTGGGAAAATGTTCCACTCGGAGACCGGCCCCAGGATGCCCACCCCAGCACCATGGACTCCGTTCTATAGGAAGGGCCGTGGAGACCAGGCAGCTCTTGGGGGGGAGGAGAAGCTCCAATCTGGATTCATGCCCAGAGTGGGGGGAACTGGGACCCCAGAGAAGCCAGTGATCATCCTTGGGGATACTCAGACTATGTGAAAAAAAGAGATTTTCCCCCGAGGAATCTTGGAGTAAGATCCTTTCCTGAATTCAGTCTCTTTCAACTGCAGCCCTTTGGCCTCCCCGCCCGTCCCTAACTGTGGGGCTGCCCCCTCTGCCTCTGGGGGATGCCCGGGCGGGGGGGGGGACTGACCGTCCGATCCCCGCATCAGTGCCCGGAGACTGATGACGCTAGAGCAGGGAGAATTCCCATTGGTGCGCCAGCTCGTTCTAGCCCCTCTCTGCTCAAAAGTCCAAGAAAAAAACCTTCCTCCCCCTCGACACCCCCCCCATTCCTCCTCTGGGGCTGGAAGCATCTGGCCGGACACACCGCTAGATGACCGGGGGAGGGTGGGGGGACATAGCAAAGACTGGGGTGTCGCACACAGACACACACACAGTCCAAACGGGAAGGAAGCCGCGGAAAACCATAAAAAGTCGCCATTTCACTTCAGGGGAGAAAAAGGCGGTTTCCATCCTTTAAACACGCGTCTCGCTTGCTCGTAACGTCTGGAGGAAACGGTCCCTTGCGGTTTTCCGCCTCTCAACCCCAAATGCGAAGGAGCCCCTCCCCTTTCTTTCTGTGGGTTAGGGGGGGGGGTTCCCCCTTTTCCTGGCAAAGCAGCCCCGACCGGAGATCCTGGATTAAAAGTTTGACTGTTTCTCCTTCGCTTCTCCCTCCTTTCCTTCGACAGGGGTTGGACTAGATGACCTCCAAGGTCCCTTCCAGCTCTGTTCATCTGTTATTTTTGCACAATCTCAAGCCGTATAAGAATCTATACCTTTTTCTGAAGAAAAAGAAAAAAAAGATATAAAGGAATATTTTGGAAGAAAATTTCCCCCGAGGGAAAGGCTGGCCGGAGATCAGGGGAGGGAAATGGCGGCGTTTCTCGGAGGGGGATCCGAGGAAGCCGCTGCTTCAGCCCCAACCGCCTCAGAGGACAAAAGAACCGCCAAAGGAGCCTCTGGATCACCGGACGCCGCAGAAACGGCACCGAAATCTCCCCGCTCCTCCCGCTCTTTTCTCGGCTCTCCCAGAAGAGAATTTGGGGGGCTTCCCCGGAGAAGAGAGGGGGGGGAAACTATCCCCCAAAGCCCCAGAAGACGAGAAGCAACGGGTGGAAAGGAACCAAGGAGAGAAGCAACCTGGATCTAAGGAGAAACTTCCTGAGAGGGAGAATTAACCGGTGGAACTCCTTGCCACCAGAGGTTGTAAATGCTCCAACACTGGAAGATTTAAAGAAGAGACTGGACTGAAATGGTATTTAGCTTCTCCTATGCCTGACCAGAGGGCTGGACTAGATGACCTCCAAGGTCCCTTCCAGCTCTGTTCTCTTCCAACTGCAGGCCGTTCTTGGTTGTGCCGGTCAATAAACCTCCTTTCCTAAGCAGCCTCCATTTTACTCCCTTCTTGGAACTGGACCTGTTTTTCCTTCCGACACTATCAGGGGATAAAATAGAAACCCACGACTGGAAGGTGCAACTGAAGAGGTTTAATGTGGAGGAAACATGCAGCTGGTGACCAAAGGAAAAGGGAGACACGGACACAAACTTGTAGTTTTATATCAATATAAATGTATTTAACATTCGCAGCAGAGAAGACAGTCAGGAGCATCCTGAGGTAAATCTCAACCAGCGCACAGAAGAAAAAGGCGGGAAACAAGGGAAACGCCCCCTTTCCACCCGCAGCAACCAATCAGAGCGCAGATCCCCTCAGGCGGGAGTCCGCCCTCAGCCACAACGGGGTGTTCGGCTTTCCTTCTCCAGCTGTTAAATTGGATATTTTAACATCTGAAGTTTTCAAAACTAAGAGACCTAAAATGCTTTTGTCCATTAGAGTGAATTGTCAACCTGGAATGATTTTTTTTATCTTGCACTGTGCTAAAAGGAAGTCAACGTCTTTTTTCTCTTGTACCTCAGACTTTCTTTTCCCCTCTCCTTCCCTTAATTTCCTATTTCCTTTTTTTCTTTGTGGTTTGTATAAAAAATAAATAAGATCTTGAGGCTCTAGAAAGTGCAGAAAAGAACAAAGATGGAGGCTAAAATATATATTTAAAACGGTTGCTGGAACTTGGTCTGCTGATGAAAAGGAGGACGAGGGGGAACATGATGGCAATATCTCAGGGGCTGTACAAAGATTTATTTTCTTTTCCCTTTCCTTCCATTCTCATCCCTCACCTCCTATGCTATAAATAAATAAATAAATAAATAAACAGACCTAATGAAAAAGGAAGCAAAGTTGCCCTTTGCGCCAAATCCACCAGGGGGCGCTCTCTGTCAAGGGTAGGGAGCTCCAGGAGCTTCCCCATTGGCCTATTGGTGGGCGAACGTCACGGCTGATTTTCCAAATGGGGAGGCGAAGGAAGTGACATCACAAACGCTTGCCTCTCTTGGACGCTGCACTCGCTCTCCTTAACCACTGCGCTTGGGTGAAGGCTGTTCAGTGGCTGAATTTCATTTTATAATTTTCTTTCCATCTGAGATACAGAAACTGGACGCCATTTGTGGTCCTTCCAAGGCAAGCATTTCTCTTGGGGAGGAAACAAAGAGCAGAATAACTTGCAGAGATCAGTCCAGCGGCCCCATAAATGGTCCCGTGAAGGAAAAGGCATCTGGAGACCCACCAGAGTCCTTGGACCCATCTGCATTGCTTTGCAGGACAGAGAAAGGATGGAGACACGATCTTTTGCAAAGGAGGGAAGCGGAAAAGGCCCTTCAGCTGTTCAGCCTGGGAAGTGGGGGAAGCCCTGGACAAGGACTGGGCAGAAGATCCTGGAGGAGGAAACCATCCTCCCTTCAGAAGTTCAGCCCTGGAACTTCATCCAATACCGGGAGGCTGAAGGTCCCCGAGGACTTTGCAGCCGACTCCATGATGTTTGCAGACGATGGCTGAGACCAGAAAAACACACGAAAGCCCAGATGCTGGACCTGGTGGTTCTGGAGCAGCTCCTGGTCCTTCTGCCCCCAGAGATGGAGAGCTGGGTGCGGGAGTGTGGAGCAGAGAGCAGCTCCCAGGCGGTGGCCCTTGCAGAAGGCTTCCTCCTGAGCCAGGCGGAAGAGCAGAAGGAGCAGGTCCAGTTGCAGGTGAGAGACTTTAGGGAGCTCAGAAGGGAATAGAGAAAGTGTTTAAATACTTCACCTCACCTTCCCAAACATCTGACATTCATAATATGTGGTGATGTCCCACCAATTCTTGCAGGACATTGTTCCATTGTTTTCTCACTCAACCTCATGGATGGGTATTGGGGTGTTCTGAATATAAGAATCCACTTTATTTCATGTGACGTACATTAATTCTGCTTCTTTTTTCCTTCTTCCTATTTGAAGTGCTGCACTGTGGAGATCAGAGATCCCGAGGGAGAGAAGAACCCATCAAATCCCCCTCAGGAGCTATTTTTCAGGAGGATCCCTTGGGAAGATCAAAGTCAGGACACCTCAGGAGGTAATGGAAAATCCTCCCAATTGCCCATCTCTCTTACCTTCGCTCACCTCTTCTATAGAATACCCCCTCCTTTGTTAAATATGCATTTTGAAATTATATATTCCTTACAGAGAAACAAAGAATGAAGCTTTCTGGTTTTTATGATGAAGATCAAACAGCGGTTGAATCTCCAAATCAAGTAAGAAAGAGAAAAGTTATTAGATTTCTATTCTCAGTTCAGGAAGTGAAGCGGGTATGCAGAGTGTTCCCTCCTTCTACTTCCCCCGCTTGTTTCGCCTGGATTTTTTTTTGTTCTTCTACAACATGGAGAGCAGAATAGCGGGTTCATGTTACTGTCAGTCAGCATAGCTTTCTCTGGTTATCTTATTCTGTTAGGTATTCCTACAACTTTGAGTTTACAAGAATTTTAACAAGTCCTTGAAGAAATAGGAATAAACATTTCACAGTGGCAGGAACTGCTAGAGACCTGGGCTTTTTTTTGACTGAATTGTGCAGGGCTAATGAAAAATAACTAAATACATTGCACATTACCATTTCTAAAAAGCCTCATATATAACCTGTAGTTCAAAAATAAGCATTAAAATCTAAAGGGACTGGCCGTGTTGAGCATGTAATCAGGGTACTTTGGGCTACAAAATAATTTTCAATACTCAGTTAGGAGATCAAACATTCCGGCTTTGCAAAGGCTGAGAAATGACTTTCCCAAGGAATTGTCTCTTCTTTCTTTTCTTCCTTTCAGCCAATGGCTCAGACTACCAGATCAATCAATGACAGACAGAGCGATAGATCAAGTTGATCCAGAAGTAGGATTACTTTGCTGAAAGGCACTGAAGATTTTGCAGAATCAATGCACTTGATAAAACGTCCCCAAATAATTCTTCAGTAAAAGCAATTTATAGATTTGCCCATTTTCTCACCTAAAATTAGGCTGTGTTGTGCAAAGCCATTTAACTTGCTGCATATTCCTGCTTTGGGAATTTGGGAACAATGGAGCAGAATAACAGCGTTGATAGGGATCTTGGACGTTTTCTAGTCCAACCGGCTGCCCAGACAGGAAGTCCTATAACATTCCAGAGAAATGGCTGTCCAATATCTTCATAAACACCTCCAGTGCACCGACAATTTCTTGAGGCAAATCATTCCTCCCTGCGTCCCATCAGATCGCACAGGGTAGGCCTCCTCCGAATTCCATCCGCCAGTCAGTGCCGACTGGCGACTACGCGGAGGAGAGCCTTCTCAGTTGCAGCTCCGACGCTATGGAACACCCTCCCCGTGGAGATCCGCACCCTCACCACAGTCCAGGCCTTCCGCACAGCCCTCAAGATCTGGCTATCCCGTCAGGCCTGGGGATAGGATCTATTCTCACCCCGCCCGAATGTTGAGTGAATGTTGTGTTTTTATGGTTAATTTCTTTATTCACATTTTTTTCTTTTAAGTCTTGTCTTGCACTCCCTTCCCCCCATTGTTGTAAGCCGCCCTGAGTCCCCTCAGGGAAAAGGGCGGCATATAAATGCTCATTAAAATCTAAATCTAAATCTAAATTCCACTGATTAATTGTTCTCACTGTCAGGAAATTTCTCTTTACTTGTAGGCTGGTTCCCTCCTTGGATAGTTTTCATTCATTGCTCTTGGAACACTGCTATCATGTCACCCCCTAGTTCTTCAAGATCTTTTTAACATCTGGCAACCAAAACTGGATGCAATATTCCAAGTATGGTCTTAGCAAAGCATTATAAAGTGGTACTAATACTTCATATTATTTTGATTCTATCCCTCTTAATGAAGCCTATGATTTTGTTTTTTGTTTTTTTTGGAAACTCTAGCCTACTGCTGACTCATGTTTAAGTTGTTGTCCACTAGGCCTCCAAGATTCCTGTTGCCCTAGTACTGTTACCCTTATTACTACTGTTAAGCCAGGTATCATCTATTCTATGTAGTGCATTTTGTTTTTCTTTCCTAAATGTAGAGCCTTACACTTCATTTTGTTATATGGGGCCTAATCTGTCAATCCTTCTATATCTGGAGCGTATCTTCTGTAGTGTTAATATTCCTGTCAATTTCGTCTTGTCTGCAAATTTGAGGAGTTCCCCTATCCTCTTGTCGAAATCATTAATGAAGATGAACAGATCTTGTGAATCCTCCTGTTCTTTTTTCCGTGTTCAGGAGAGTCTTGTGTCCTTCGAGGAGGTGGCTGTGTATTTCTCTGAGGAGGAATGGTCTCAGCTGGATCCTGACCAGAAAGCGCTGCATTCGGACGTCATGCTTGAAAACCATAGGAATGTGGTCTCTCTGGGTAAGATTTTTCTAGTCCCCAATCAGAGTTCAAGAAGACAGATTATAGTTAATTTTTTATTTAGAAAATCACTGATCAGATATCGTCTCTTGGGAGGGAGAAGGAAAGGATCTTCTCGTACTCCAAGGAAAGAAAGAGTCAATGTCTCTCTGCTTAGATGCTTTCTCTGCCATTTCTGATCTGTATTTTTTCATTTCTATTTGAACTTATCTGTGGGGGCTGAAAAGAATGAGGTGTCTTTTTATGTGTCCTCTGGAGGTCACGCGAGAGGAGTGTGTTGTCATTTGTCCTCTGAAACGTTCCCAAATTATGTGGGAACAGAACTTTCACACTCAGCCGATGACATTCTCCCAATCCAATTGGGAAAACGAAGGTCTCATGCAGCATGACTCAGAACATCCTAGGGTACGGGTAATCCCTGAGGTATGACAGTTACCTTAGCGACTATTCCAAGTTATGGCAGCACTCCCCCAAGTACTTGAGACCCAGTCCCAAAATTCTGAGTGTTTTAGCACCACAGCCGTCATTCACACTTATGAATAGAGGTGCTTCAACATTCGCGCTACCTATTCCCCCATCCCACCCCACAGGGACCTATCATATTTTTCAGACTATAAGATTCCCCCCCCCCCGCAAAAAAAAAGTGGGTGAAAATGTCTGTACATCCTATAGAGCGAATACTGTTTATGGCCTCCCAAACCCTCCATGCGTTCCATTTTTACCCTCCATGGGTCCCATTTTTGCCCTCTCTGGTGTCCAGAAGCACTCTGCAGGCCAAAAACAGGCCTGCTTTTGGCCTCAGGAGGCCTCCACATACTCTCTTTTTGCCCTCTTGTGCATCAGGGAGGCTGAAAACAGGATGCGCAGATGGTTTGGGATGCCAAAAATGAGCCTGCAGAGAGGTTCTCTCTGCCATGGAGGGCAAAAACAGAACACGTGGAGGACAAAAACTATTTTTTCTTTTTTTCCTTCTCTAAACCTAGGTGCATCTTATGGTCTGAAAAATACGGTTCCTTGCGATGATGTGGTGAGCTGTTGGTTCCTTTGCCTACTTTGATACATTTGCAGAAAAAAGAGGCTTAAAGTAGTGAGAGATGCATGAAATCAGTTGTGGGAAACGTATTGATCTCACTCTGGTGCTTTAGGCCTCTGTTCTCCGCTATCTAAGGCCTGCACTAGATCCAGGGCAAAAGTCTTTGAAAACGAACAGGCCTCTTTGCAGAGCATTTGGATCTTACGCAGTCCTCCATTGTTAAAAGACTAAAAGTACTATGATGCGAGATCACATGAGATTAGTACCCTGAGAGCTTGCACTACTTTAGGCCTCCATTCTCTGCGAACTGACCCCTGTACTAGATCCGTCCAAAGAACCCTTGGTCTGATGGGACTTTGGGACAGTGAAATAGCCATTCTTGAATAATAGCAATAGCAGTAGACTTATATACCGCTTCATAGGCCTTTCAGGCCTCTCTAAGCGGTTTACAGAGAGTCAGCATATTGCCCCCTACAATCTGGGTCCTCATTTTACCCACCTTGGAAGGATGGAAGGCTGAGTCAACCCTGAGCCGGTGAGATTTGAACCGCTGACCTGCTGATCTAGCAGTAGCCTGCAGTGCTGCATTTAACCACTGCGCCACCTTGGCTCCCAAGTTGAAGCCTCCCAACTTTCCAGTCTCAGCACGAAGAGCATTTAGAAGCCAATGGGGGGTTTCCACAAGGGATTTGGCTCCAAAATCTCATTGCTGGGATCAAGGAATGGACTGAGTGGGGGTCCCACCCACCAGACTGACACCGTAGAGCAGCTGCTCCAAGGTACACGGGAAGAAGGAGCTTGTTTCAAAATTGTTTCATTTCTCCCAGGTCTCTGCTGAAATTAACCCACCGCAAGAAATCTTAAGTTTTCTCCTAATTCCTCCTTATATGATTATTATTATGATACTCAATGGTGAAAATAGAAAAGTTTTACATTTAGGCAAGAAAAACAAAATGCACAAGTACAGTATATGTGGTACCTTACTCATTAATCATAACTGTGAGAGGGATCTTGGAGTCCTAGTGGACAACCATTTAAATATGAGCCAGCCGTGTGCAGCAGCTGCCAAAAAAGCCAACACAGTTCTAGGCTGCATAAACAGAGATAGAATTAAGATCACGTGAAGGGTTAATACCACTTTATAATGCCTTGGTAAGGCCACACTTTGAATACTGCATCCAGCTTTGGTCACCACAATGTAAAAGAGATGTGGAGACTCTAGAAAGAGTGCAGAAAAGAGCAACAAAGATGATTAGGGGACTGGAGGCTAAAACATATGTAGAATGGTTGCAGGAACTGGGTATCTCTTGGGTAGTCAAAAGAAGGATTAGGTGTGATATGATAGTAGTGTTCCAATATCTCAGGGGATGCCACAAAAAAGAGGGAGTCATGCTATTCTCTAAAGCACCTGTGGGTAGGACAAGAAGCAATGGGTGGAAACTAATAACTTAGAACTATGGAGAAATTTCCTGACAGAACAATTAATCAGTCGAACAACGTGCCTCCAAAAGTTGTGAATGCTCCAAAACTGGAAGTTTTTAAGAAGATGTTGTGTCACCATATGTCTGAACTGGTGTAGGGTGAAGCAGGAGGTGAACTAGAATACTTCCATGTTCTCTTCCAATTCTGTTATTCTATTCTATTCCTTAACTCAAAACTGACTGATTGACATTTGCATATATAGAAATAATTGTAAAGAAAGAAATGTTTTGTAGATATTTTCAAAGTTTTCTTAACTCATGAATATAGAAATCATCATGTCTATATCACACACACCCCTGTAAGCATGCAAACATACAACATAATGGAATTTTGGAGAAATTCAGAAGTAAATTCACTTTGACATTCTACACTTTGACCTTTTCTCTAACCTTGTTATCATTTTCATCTCTCTTTTGCTTTGAAGGTAATAATGAGCAGGAGAATCAAGATTCCTGTGAACTGTTCCAAGTGATCAGTGCTAAAGATGGAATGGAGAAGGTTGGAATTCGAATGGAATTTGAAAGCCATGAGAGAAACCAGTCAAAGAATTGGAATCAGGAAAGCTCATCTTCCACTGATGCTCCAATGCAAGACTTTCTTTCCCAAGATAAAATAAGGAAAAAATATACTGGAAAAAGTGTGAAGCTAATCAAAGCTAAAGTACAAGTAAATGAACACTATTTAACCCAAAACAAAGGACACGATGCTATAAGAAGACACAATGCACAAAATTACAATGGGACATTCATTCTTTCTCTTGGAAATAACTTCTTTACATCTCAAAAAGCGATTGACACAAATGAGAAACCTTATAAATGTTTGGAATGTGCAAAATGTTTCAGAACAAGCAGACAACTTACTTCCCATGAAAAGATTCACACTGGGGAGAAGCTCTACAAATGCATAGAGTGTGGAAAGACCTTTGCTCATAACAATACACTTACTATCCATAAAAGGATCCACACAGGGGAGAAACCATATAAATGCATAGAGTGTGGAAAGACCTTTGCTCATAGCAGTACACTTACTTCCCATAAGATGATCCACACAGGGGAGAAACCCTATAAATGCATGGAGTGTGGAAAAATCTTTGCTCAAAGAGGTCATCTTATTTTCCATAAGATGATCCACACAGGGGAGAAGCCGTATAAATGCATGGAGTGTGGAAAGACGTTTCCTCATGGCAGTGGACTTAGAAGCCACAAAAAGCTCCACACAGGAGAGAAACCATATAAATGCATGCAATGTGGAAAGACCTTTGCTCTGAGCAGTAGACTTAATATCCACCAAAGGATCCACACAGGGGAAAAGCCATTTAAATGTATGGAGTGTGGAAAAACCTTTGCTCAAAGGGGTAATCTTATTTCCCATGAGATGATCCACACAGGGAAAAAGCCCTATAAATGCATAGAGTGTGGAAAGACATTTACTCATGGCAATGGACTTAGAAGCCACAAAAAGATCCACTCAGAAGAGAAACCCTATAAATGCATGGAATGTGGAAAGACCTTTGCTCGAAGGAGTAATCTTATTTCTCATGAGATGATCCACACAGGGGAGAAGCCCTATAAATGCATGGAGTGTGGAAAGACGTTTACTCATGGCAATGGACTTAGAAGCCACAAAAAGATCCATTCAGGAGAGAAACCATATAAATGCATGGAGTGTGGAAAGACCTTTGCTTATAATAGTGGGTTTAGAATTCACAAAAAGCTCCACACAGAAGAGAAACCATTTAAATGTATGGAATGTGGAAAGACCTTTGCTCAAAGTGGTACTCTTATTTCTCATAAGATGATCCACACAGGGGAGAAGCCCTATAAATGCATGGAGTGTGGAAAGATGTTTACTCATGGCAGTGGACTAAGAAGACACCAAAAGCTCCACACAGGAGAGAAACCATATAAATGCATGGAATGTGGAAAGACCTTTGCTCAAAGAAGTAATCTTATTTCCCATGAGATGATCCACACAGGGAAGAAGCCATATAAATGTATGGAATGTGGAAAGACCTTTGCTCAAAAACGTAATCTTATTTCCCATAAAATAATCCACAGAGGAGAAGCCATATAAATGCATGGAATGTTGAAAGAGTTTTGCTCTGAATGGTCATCTTACTTTTCATAAAAGCATCCACATTTGAGTGAAACTATATAGCAATAGTAATTCCACTTAGACTTATATACTACTCCACAATGCTTTACCACACTCTCTGAGCAGTTTACAAAGTCAGCATATTGTCCCCGATTGCCAATTAGAGCATTTGGTGAAGGAGGAGATCTGGGTCCTCATTTTAGCAATCTCAGAAGGATGAAAGACTGAATCAACCATGAGCCGGTCATGATCAAACTCCTGGCTGTGGGCAATTAGCCTGAAGTACTGTATTCTATCCACTGACCCACCATGTCTCTATAGATTTGTATGTGTATGCATATTGTGACTTTCTGATCCAAATGAGGGAAGGTTGAATCCAACAAAATGAAACTTAATGTGGAGAAAAGTAAGATTTCACACCTGGGCAGGAAAAACAGATTACATGAAACCTGGCTCAAAATCAGTAATTGTGAGAGGAACCTTGGGAGTCCGAATGGATGATCACTTAAACATGAGTCATGTGTGTGTGGCAGCAGCCAAAAAAGCTAATATAATCCTTGTTTGTATAAACAGGCATAGAATCAAAATCACATGAAATATTAATACCATTTTATAAAGCCTTAGTAAGACCACACCTGGAATACTCCATCCACTTTAGGTCATCACATTACAAAAATATGTTTAGGGTTTGGAGAAAATGCAAAGAAGAACAGCTAAGATGATTAACGGTCTGAAGACTAAAATATGAAAAATGGTTGCAGGATTTGGGTTTGGGTAGTCTACAGAAAAGAAGGATTAGGAATGATATGATAGCAGTATTCCAGTACTCGAGAGGCTGCCACAAAGAGGGGGGGGGGTCAATTGATTTTCAAAAGCACCAGAGGCAAGAAAAGACACAATACATGAAAAATAATGGAGAGAAGCAACCTCGAATTAATGAGAATCTTCCTTACAGTGAAGACAATTAACCTTCAGATATTGTGGTTGCTTCATCACTGGCGTTTTTAAGCGACTGGATAGTCACTTGTCTGAAATAGATCCTATAGAAACATCAAGAGATCCTGAAATGGTGTAGGACCTCCTGCTTGAGCCAAAAGTGGGGATAAGGTTGCCAGCCACCAAGGACTTGTACCGAGCTTAGGACTTCAGGCACCAGGGTTCCATCAATTCCTGGATGGACAGAAGGAGAAAGTTGTGTCTCTGGTAGATCTTTTAAAAGAAAAAAAATTCTTCCGATTCACTGGTGGATCCAGAAGTGAATTAAAATCTCTCTCCAGCAATTCTCATCTCTGCAAATTGGAATCATAAAATGTTATCAGTACATTTTTGTCTAAAATTAGGTTTATTTTGGGTTGGGCCATAAAAATGATTCGTGCCATCTGATAGTCTGTTTACCTACTGAAAGTAATCTCTACAAGTTACAGATTTTTTCAATAAAATGGAAAATTGAAACTTTTCAATTTCCACTGATTTAAATCTACTCTATCCATTTTCTTGCTAAAAGATTTTTTTTCTCATCCATAATTTGTATTTCTTGTTCAAACAAATAGTCACAATTTTCACTTTGTAAAGACATTGCCTTCTTTTAGCTATTCCACAAAGCTCTTTAATGTTCCCAGATGCAAATGAGCCTGTTATGAAAAATAACAACCACCCACACCTGAAATGTTGTTCTTTGTCTGGGGGGCAACCAGATTAGATCCGGCTTTAAATTACAAATAACAAATTGAATGTCCTTCAGAGTTATAGAATTAACAATCCCGCAACATATAAAAACATTCTTAGCAAAATACTTGGAACTAGTGCAGACCTTTGAAGGACCCTCTTGGGGAGGCTCATCCATTAATCCATCTAAGAATTTTGCCAATTAGAGCATTTGATGAAGGAGATCAGGAGGCATCATGTCCAAGGTTCTGAGATGATCCTGGGATCTACCTGATTTTCTCAGTCTCCATCTGTCCACACCTTCCCTTTCCCCAAGATCCACCCATCCCTTCCACACTTCCTGCCACCCCCATCCTGGGCAAGATGACATCTGGACCCCTCCTCACCACCTTCCTTAGGAACAGCAAGTTCCTCCAGCTGAAAGGCCTGCAGGCAGAGCCTGATCTGTGTCTCCCTCCGAATCCCCCCAAAAGCCCAACAGGGAGAATCTGCCACAACACAAGAGAGACCTTGTGACCCCTAAAAAATGCTTATCATTCAGTTTGTGGTCGAATAGTGGGGTGGGGGTGGGGGGGTAAGCCCTTTAGAGGGAATTGGTCTACTCCCCACCTCCTTTCCCGGGAACTGCAAGTTCCTTTGGCTGGAAAGAGTGTGGCCAGTTGCAGGCAGAGCCTGGTCTGGGAAGGGTCTCCCTCAGCATTCCCCTAAATCCCCCCCCCCCCTCATCAAGGATCTTGGCATAGCCCTGCCAAAGCCTTGGTGCATTCTGGAATCAGAGGGATGCTAGGGCTCTAACCACGGTCAGTCTCGTGTGGTATCTGGAGTAACCAACTTGGTCTTTTCTTCTGGGTCCTTTTTTGTCCCTCCTGTCCGACCTTCTCCTCCTTCCCTAAAGACTGGACCTACCGGCTCCAGGTGATGCTGGAGACCCAGACTCAGCGGGTGTGTGTGTGTGGGGGGGGTGACCTTTACGCTTGCAAGGTGGAGCACGCCAGCCTGGAGGCCCCCATCACTATCGCCAGGCCCGCGTGCAGAGTTGAGGAGGAGGTCGCTTCCCCTCCAGCACAAAGAGCTTCTGACGGTCTCCCCCCCCCCGCCGCCCCTTCCCCCGGGACCCACTGTCTGGGGCAGGGAGTAGATCCCCTGCAGCAGCTGAGCTTCTGCCTGAGAGGATCGTGTCGGGGGGGGGGTGTTCATCAGGAGACTCCTCCGATTCTTTCCCACTCCCGCCTTCAATTTCCCCAAAGGGCTTCAGTGGCGCCTCGTGAGGCGAATTTCCCCCTCGGTCTCTACATGAAAATGGTTTTTTTTCCCTTTTCCTCCTCATAATTCAGCTTTATCTTCCTTTTCCATGATGTCCCTTTCTGACTTTGACAATTCCACCTTTTTCTCCAACAGATGAGACGCCAATGGACTTCTGACTTGGGGAGGGGAGAAGCGGAAGAGCCAATGAGAATTCTCCGTGCTGGAGCGTCATCTGTCTCCGAGTAGAGTCCTATGTGACTTCGCCTGAAGGCGGGAATTCCGCTGAAGGAGAGAAGCTGAGAAAGTGGGGGGAATCCCCGCCTTAAAGTCCCCAAAGGGCTTCAGCTTCCTACTCTCATCTCTGGAGAATTTCTCCCTCGGTCTCTACGTGAAAATGTTTTTTCCCCTTCCTCCTCATAGTTCAGCTCTTTCTTCCTTTTCCACGATTTCCCTTTCTGACTTTGGCAATTCCACCTTTTTTTTTTCCAGCCGGAGTCGAGACGCCATTTCCCCCCTCTTTTGTTTCCCAATGAAGGAGACTCGTTGTGAGGTAAAATTTCTAGAATATCCGGAGATTTCAAGGTTTCCCTCCATTTTGGAACAGGTTTCTTCCCCTCTCCCTTTCTCCTCAGTCTCTTTCTGTGGGTGCCAGAAATGAATCTCCGGAGAAAGGCAGCTGTATGTATGGAATTAAAGAACTAAAAGATTAAAAAAAACCAATCATTTTCCTGGTTGTGGCTTCCGTGTCTGTGTCCCCCCTCCCCCCTTTCAGGCCGAAGTTCGCGGGGTTCTCCAGAGAGTTTCCCGGTCCTCGTCTTCTGCCCGCTCGGCCGTTTCTGACAGGATTTGGCCCCTTTGGAGACCTCCTCCGATCTCCGCGGAGCTGTCAGACGGGTTGTACTTGAGGGAGGCGAGTTCAAATCCTCCAGAGAGCTTTTTGTACTTCTCCACAGACGGGAAAGGGAGGAAGAGGGAGAAAGTGCCGCCTCTGGAGACGTCGAAGCCTTTCTCTGACAGGGAAGGATTGAAAGGAGTCTTTCCTCCTACTCCCAAGCCCATAATCCCCGCCCTCTCCCTTCCCCTCAGACCCGCTCCTCTTTCCCGCCCTTTCTAAGATCCTGGAACGTTGGGCCAAATCCACCTGGGGTCGCCTTCTGGGAAGGGAACTCCCATTGGCCCACTGGAGCCTTGCCTCTCTAGGACGTCGCACTCGCTCTCCTTAACACGCGAGGAGCCGCAGGAGCCGCAGAACCTGCGGGAGGACGTTCAAACGTGTACCAGGTGAGTGGGGGCTCTTCCCGGGTCCCATGCTTCCCAGGCGCTTTCTCCTGCAGGGGGATGCCCGGAAGGCGGAGGGGATCCGGGAAAGAGCCCGAGTGGGTGGAGGGGAGGGTCGGCCTTGCGGAGGCCCAGCAGGAGAGGAGAGAAGCCAGGCGAGGAGGAGGCAGGATTCGCACCAGGATCCCCGAGGGGCCGATCCTGTCTCCGGAGGGGGAGAGAAGCGGGGCGGCCTCTCCAGCTGCCTCCTTCCCGGCCTTGCGCTGGGATGAGCCGCTTGGCGCTCCAGGCAGGTTGGATAAAAGTTGTTCAGTGGCTGAATTCCACTTTTAAAAAATATATATAATTTTTTTATTAATAAACATGTAAAATACACACAAAAAAAACCCTAGACGTACACCACATTTACACAATACAATACGAACAGGAACTTCCTGTTCTTTCTAATAGCAATTATCAATCGCTACCACTCACCTTATATTATTTCCCCTTCTATTGTATTTCATTTAGATTTCACCATTCTTAACCTCTTATTTTACTCAACTATTATTTTTTGAGTTTTATTATATTCCTTCATTGATTTTGTTTCTTTCCTCCATCCACCTATACCATTTATCCCATATCTGGTAGAATTCTGGTTTTTCTTTTCCCTGGATTTCTTTAGTTAGTTTGTCCATTTCAGCACAATCCATAACCTTTCTTATTATTTCATCTTCGCTTGGAATTAATTTGTTTTTCCATTTCTGGGCAAAGGCAATCCTTGCCGCCGTAATTATATGTAGTATTAAACACTGGATTTCTTTTTTGTATTTCACCGACATAATTCCTAATAAAAACCTTCAGGTTTCCATTCTATTTTAACCCGTTATTGCCTCCAGCCAATTTTTGATCCTTTTCCAAAAAAATTTTAGCCTCCTCACAGGTCCACCATAAATGGTAATATGTTCCGTGTATTTATTCGCATTTCCAACATTTTGGGGAGGTATTTGTTAGTATTTTAGCTAATCTTGTTGGTGCCAGGTGCCATCTGTAAAACATTTTGTACTGGTTTTCCTTGTATGCAACTGATAGTGTCATTTTTAAGTTTGTTCCCCAAAATTTTCCCCATTTGTCTAATTCAATATTATAGCCAAAATTCTGCGCCCATTTTATCATTTGTTCTTTCACAATTTCCTCTTCCATTTTATACTGTGGGAAGTTATCATCCAGCCCTCTCCCAGAAAAATGAAATATCCTAGGAAATATTGAAAAGGCAGAATATTTCTCTGGATATGAAAAGAAAGAAACATGTTTTAAAAGACAGAATAGTTGCCTGTAGTTTCCTGCCCATCCCCACTGTTAATGGGCCATTAAGAAGGCCAAGCTAGTCCCCTTTACATAATAAAGACTTCTCCACTGCAGCACCAGGGGGGATGGGAGTAAAGGCATGATAATATTGGCCCTTTACTCAATTGACCACATGGCATCTGAGAACTCAACTAAACCTGGATTCAAAACACAGCCCAGAAAGTTGTCCCTGCATGGCCCTATGGGAGTCTGACAACCAATAAGAATACATTTCTTACACAGGAACAGGAAACAGGGAGGTGGGACTGAACAGGTTATAAAAAGCCTAGCAAGCCCCTCCTTCAGCCCTTCTCTTCTTCTCCACCAACATTGAAGCATGTGATCACCTTTTCTGTTCAGGGCTCAAGCCATGTGGTCCTGTCCACCAATAAACCATCTTTCCAAGCAGCCTCCATGTCTCCAGTGTCTTTTCCCCCACTTGGAGCTGAACCCAGAAGGACATTTCTTTCATCAATACTTCAGGAGGAATTTATATATTCTCCCTATCATCTTTCTATCTGAGCTTTGAATAATTTCATCCAATTTGTGTGGTTCTGTTTCGATGTCATATAATTTAGTATTTTATTGCATTTAGTTTTGATTTGGAGGTAAGTTAGCCAGTCAACTTTCATGTTCTGATCTGCCAATTCTTCAATTGTTTTTAAATTTCCCTGTCTATCAATTAAGTCTTTGTATCTTAGCATTTTGTTCAAATCTATAAAATTTGGGTGAGTTGTCCTTTCTGTCGGTGATAGCCAATTCGGGATTTTTACATAGTGGATTTTTTTTTATTTTGAGCCATTTTTGCAATAACGCTCTTCTGATTAAATGATTTTGAAAGTATTTGTGCGTTTTGTTTATATCATCCCATAGGAATCTATGCCAGCCTGCTTGCAAATTATGGCCTTCTAAGGTCAAAATTCTTTGATTCTTTAGCTCTATCCAATCCTTCACCCATGTTATTGTTACTGCTGATGTGTATAAATCCCAATTTGGTAATGCTAAGCCTCCCCTTTCGTTGCTGTCTTGCATTGACTTTAGTTTAATCCTCGCTTTTCGTCCTTGCCAAATGAACCTAGTGGTTATTTTGTTTAATAACAATTTAAAAACTTTTGTTTTGCTCTTTTTGTTTTCTAGTTTTTCTCACCATGTAGGCAATCGTAAGGCCTCTTGGGTATACTTTCATGGTATCCCAGAGATTTTGAATTGAGGGGTCTTCTTTTTTATTTATTCTAAAGAATAGTTTTAATTCTTTCTCCAGCATTTGAGTGTATTCTATTTCATCTACAATATTTGAATTCATCATCCATCTTTTTCTTCTTCTCTGACCTTTCCATCTTAATTTTATTGGATTATGATCTGCCCACTCATTTGCTTCTATTTCAATTTCGTCTAATTGATTACATAAACCAGATGAGATTCCAAGCCATGTCAATTCTTGATAGGGACTGATGGGGGTTCGAATAAAAGGTATATTGCTTTCTTGTTTTGTGCCTTTCTCTCCAAATATCATGTAGTTTATATTCCATTGTCATCTCAAAAAAGGATTTGGGTAATGTATTTTTTTTTTCTTTTAGCTTTGATAGTCCATTTTTTAATCCATTATTGCATTGTAATCCCCAATTAAGAAAATATGTTCATATTCTAATTCGTTTATTTTGTTGTGTAATTTCCTATAGAATTCCTCTTTCTAATTCTTGGCTTTTCGTTTTCTTTCCATCTCAAATACAGAAACTGGAAGCCATTTGAAATCTTTGCAAGCCAATTTTTTTCTCATGGGCAAAAGAAAAAATAGCAGAATAAGTTGCAGGAATCCATCCTGGGGCACCAGAAATGGTCCCATGAAGGAAAAGGCATCTGGAGACCCACCAGAGTCCTTGGACCCATCTGGAGTTGCTCTGCAGGACAGAGAAAGGATGGAGACACAACCTTTTGCCAAGGAGGGAAGCGGAAAAGGCCCTTCAGCTGCTCAGCCTGGGAAGGGAGGGGAGCTCTGGACACGGACTGGGCAGAAGATCCATGAGGAGGAAACCATCCTCCCTTCAGAAGTTCAGCCCTGGAACTTCATCCAATACCAGGAGGCTGAAGGTCCCCGAGGACTTTGCAGCCGACTCCATGACATTTGCAGGCGATGGCTGAGACCAGAAAAGCACACCAAAGCCCAGATGCTGGACCTGGTGGTTCTGGAGCAGCTCCTGACTCTCCTGCCCCCAGAGATGGAGGGCTGGGTGCGGGAATGTGGAGCAGAGAGCAGCTCCCAGGCGGTGGCCCTTGCAGAAGGCTTCCTCCTGAGCCAGGCAGAGGAGCAGAAGGAGCAGGTCCAGTTGCAGGTGAGAGACTTTAGGGAGCTCAGAAGGGAATAGAAGAAATGTTTGAATACTTCACCCCACCTTCTTAAACTTCTCTGGCCTTCATAATATGTGGCAATTCACCAATTATAGGATAATGTTCCATTGTTTTCTCATTCAACCTCCTTGGTGGATATTGGGGGTTTTGAGGTTGTGTTCCAAATATAAGAATCCACTTTGTGTTGTGTGACGTACATTAATTCTGCTTCTTTTTTCCTTCCTCCTATTTGAAGGGCTGCACTGTGGAGATCAGAGATCCTGAGGGAAAGAAGAACCCATCAAATCCTCCCCAGGAGCTATTTTTCAGGAGGATCCCTTGGGAAGATCAAAGTCAGGACAGCTCAGGAGGTAATGGCAGATCCTCCGATTGCCCATCTGTCTTACTTTCACTATCTCTTCTCTTCTATAGAATACCTCCTCCTATTTTGTTAATTATTTTGTTAAAATTATTTATTCCTTCCAGAGAAACAAAGAATGAAATTTTCTGGTTTTTATGACGGAGATCAAACAGCGGTTGAACCTCCAAATCAAGTAAGAAAGGGAAAATATATTAGATTTCTATTCTCCCTTTGACTTCTTCCGCAACATTGAGAGGAAAACAGCAGATTCATGTTGCTGTCATAGCTTCCTCTGGTTATCTTGTTCTACTAGGTACTCCACCAACTTTGAGTTTACAAGAAGCAATTTTTAAAAGCTCCTTCAAGAAATGGGAATAAACATATAACAGTGGCAGGAACTGCTAGAGACCCTATTTATTTATTTTTTTGGTAATTCTCTGACTTGGAATTGTGCAAGGCTAATGAAAAATAACAAAATACTCACATTGCCACATTACTATTTTTAAAAAGCCTTATTTATAACCTGTAGTTTTCTCTTCTTTCTTTTCTTCCTTTCAGCCAATGGCTCAGACTACTAGGTCAATCAATGATAGGCAGAGCGATAGATCAGTTGATCCAGAAGTTGGATTATTTAATGAAAGACACTGAAGGTTTTGCAGAATCAATGCACTTGATAAAACGTCCCCAAATAATTCTTCAGTAAAAGCAATTTATAGATTTGCCCATTTTCTCACCTAAAATTAGGATTTGTGTGGTGCACAGCCATTTAACTTGCTGCATATTCCTGCTTTGGGAATTTGGGAGCAATGGAGCAGAATAACAGGGTTGATAGGGATCTTGGAGGTCTTCTAGTCCAACCAGCTGCCCAGACAGGAAATCCTATAACATTCCAGAGAAATGGCTGTCCAATATCTTCATAAACACCTCCAGTGTTGGAGCACCCACAATTTCTTGAGGCAAATCATTCCACTGATTAATTGTTCTCACTGTCAGGAAATTTCTCTTTACTTGTAGGTTGGTTCTCTCCTTCAATACAATAATACAATACAATAATAGAGTTGGAAGGGACCTTGGAGGTCTTCTAGTCCAACCCCCTGCCTAGGCAGGAAACCCTATACCGTTTGAGACAAATGGCTATCCAACATCTTCTTAAAGACTTCCAGTGTTGGGACATTCACAACTTCTGGAGGCAACTTCTGTTCCACTGATTAATTGTTCTCACTCTCAGGAAATTCCTCCTCAGTTCTAAGTTGCTTCTCTCTTTGATTAGTTTCCACCCATTGCTTCTTGTTCTGCCCTCAGGGGCTTTGGAGAATAGTTTGACTCCCTCTTCTTTGTGGCAACCCCTGAGATATTGGAAGACTGCTATCATGTCTCCCCTAGTCCTTCTTTTCATTAAGCTAGACATACCCAGTTCCTGCAACCGTTCTTCATATGTTTTAGTCTCCAGTCCCCTAATCCTCTTTGTTGCTCTTCTCTGCACTCTTTCTAGAGTCTCTGCATCTTTTCTACATCATGGTGACCAAAATTGGATGCAGTATTCCAAGTGTGGCCTTACCAAGGCTTTGTAATGTATTATTAACACTTCACGTGATCTTGATTCTATCCCTCTGTTGATGCAGCCTAGAACTGTGTTGGCTTTTTTTGGCAGCTGCTGCACACAGCTGGCTCACATTTAAGTGGTTGTTTACTAGGACTCCAAAATCCCTCTCACAGTTACTACTATTGAGCAAGGCACCACCTATACTGTACCTGTGCATTTCGTTTTTCTTGCCTAAATGTAGAACCTGACTCTTTTCACCACTGAATTTCATTTTATTAGATAGTGCCCAATGTTCAAGTCTCTCAAGATCCTTCTGTATCTTAAGCCTGTCTTCTGGAGTGTTGACTATTCCTGCCAGCTTGGTGTCATCTGCAAATTTGATGAGTTCCCCATTTATTCCTTCATCCAAATCATTGATGAAGATGTTGAAGAGTACTGGGCCCAAAACAGAGCCTTGGGGTACTCCACTGCATACTTCCCTCCATGTAGATGCAGTGTCATTGAGGACTACATGTTGAGTGCGGTTGGTCAGCCAGTTACGAATCCATCTGGTGGTGATGCTGTCCAACCCACATTCTTCTACTTTATCTAGTAGTAGGTTATGGTCTAACTTATCAAATGCATTACTGAAGTCCAAGTAAACTGTATCAACGGCATTCCTCTGGTCCACTAATTTTGTCACTTTGTCAAAGAATGCAATAAGATTAGTCTGGCATGATCTGTTTTTGACAAACCCATGTTGGCTTTTGGCTATTACTTTGTTTGCTTCTAGGTGTTAGCTAATTCGTTGCTTGATTATCTTTTCCAGAATCTTTCCTGGTATTGAGATCATGCTGATAGGTCTGTAGTTTCCTGGATCTGTTTTTTTCCCTTTTTTGAAGATGGGAGCCACACCAGCTCTTTTTCAGTCCTCTGGCAGTTCCCCAGTGCTCCAGGATCTCGGAAAGATATAGTTCAGTGGTTCTGAGATCTCATCTGCCAGTTCCTTCAGAACCCTGGGGTTCTGAATAGTTTCCATCCATTTCTTCTTGAAACACTGCTATTATTTCATCCCTTAGTGCTTCTTTTCATGAAACTAGACATACGAAATTCCAGTCCACTAATAATTTTGGTTGCTCTTCTCTGCATTTTTTCTAGAGTCTCAAGATCTTTTTTGCATCTGGCAACGAAAACTGAATGCAATATTCCAAGTGTGGTCTTAGCAAGGCATTATAAAGTGGTACTAACACTTCATGTGATCTTGATTCTATCCCTCTCTTAATGCAGCCTATGATTCTTTGGGTTTTTTTTTTTGGCAACTGTAGCTTACTGCTGACTCGTGTTTATGAGGTTGTCCACTAGGATTCCAAGATCCCTGTTGCACTTACTACTGTTGAGCCAGGAATCACCGCTTCTATGCTTGTGCATTTGTTTTCCCCCCCTAAATGTAGAACTTTACATTTCTCACTGTTGATTTCCTTTTGTTAGATGGGGCCCAATCTGTCAACCCTTCTATATCTCGAGCTTATCTTCTGGAGCAGAGGTCAGCATCTTGCAGCTCCGGAGCTACATGTGGTTCTTTCATCCCTCTGCTGCGGCTCTCTATCGCCGGTCGGCACCACAATTGATAGGGCTTTTGGTTAGGACAGGTAGAAAAAAAAAGGACAGTGCACAAGGAGGAGACTATGGTAGAGGAACCGGACTTCCGGTCGGCTTCGGAATTTAATTGGGGGGCTTCCGGTTAATACGTTTGTGGCTCTTTCAGTGTTTAAGGTTGCCGATCCTTGTTCTGGAGTATTGGTATTCTTGTCAATTTGGTCTTGTCTGCAAATTTGAGGAGTTCCCCTTTTATCCTCTTGTCTAAATAATTGATGAAGATGAACAGATCTTGCGAATCTCCTGTTCTGTTCTTTTTTTCGTGTTCAGGAGACTCTTGTGTCCTTCGAGGAGGTGGCTGTTCCTTTTTCTGAGGAGGAATGGTCTCAGCTGGATCCTGACCAGAAAGCGCTGTATTCGGAAGTCATGCTTGAAAATCATAGGAACGTGGTCTCTCTGGGTAAGAGTTTTCTAGTCCCCAATCAGAGAGTTCAAGAAGACAGATTATAGTTAGTTTTTTTATTAAAAAACCACTAATCAAATATCGTCTCCTGGGAGGAAGAAGGAAAGGATCTTCTCGTACTCCAAGGAAGGAAAGAGTCAATGTCTCTCTGCTTAGATGCTTTCTCTGCCATTTCTTATCTGTATTTTTCCATTTCTATTTGAACTTATCTGTGGGGGCTGAGAAGAACGAGGTGTGTTTTTATGTGTCCTCTGGGGGTCGTGTGAGAGGAGTGTGTTGTCATTTGTCCTCTGAAATCCTCCTAAATTGTGTGAGAATAGAACTTTCACACTCAGCCCATGGAAGAGCATTCTCCCAATCCAATTCAAGAGAGAAGGCCTCATGCAATGTGACTCAGAACATCCTAGGGTACAGGTAATTCCCAAGTACTCCCTCAAGTACTTGAGATCCAGTGCCGAAATGATGAGTGTTGCAGCACCACAGCTGTTATTCACAATTACAAATGACAGCAGAGGGGCTACAACATTTGCCCTACCTATTTCCCCATCCCACCCTGCCGTATTTTTCAGGCTATAGCACACACACACACACACACACACAAACAAAACAGTGGTGGAAATGTCTGCATCTTATAGAGTGAATACGGGTCTATTTTGGGCCTCCCAAGCCCTACACATGTTTTTGCCCTCTCTGGTATCCAGAAGCTGTCTGCAGGCCAAAAACGGGCCCGCTTTTGCCCTCCAGCGGTCACGTGTCTCCCCTCCCCGGCATCAAGGAGGCTGAAAATAGGATGTGCAGA
Organism: Thamnophis elegans; assembly: GCF_009769535.1. Classification (NCBI taxonomy): domain Eukaryota; kingdom Metazoa; phylum Chordata; class Lepidosauria; order Squamata; family Natricidae; genus Thamnophis; species Thamnophis elegans. The sequence goes on along the minus strand of NC_045542.1, from coordinate 172,310,329 downwards.
GGGTTTGGGAGGCTAAAAATGAGCTCGTTTTTGGCTTGCAGTGTGCTTCTGGATGTCGGGGAGGGCAAAAACGGGATGTGTGGAGGCCAAAAACTTTTTTTTCTTGTTTTCCTTCTCTAAACCTAGGTGCGTCTTATGTTCTGGAAAATACGGTTTCTTGCGACAATGTTGTGAGCCATCGGTTCATTTACCTATTTCAGTGCACAAGATCCCGGGCAAAATGCTTTGGAAAGAGAGGGCAGGCCTCTTTGTTTTCAGAGACTTTTGCCCTGGATCTCATGTAGTCCTTTGTTCTTAAAAGAACACAGGCCTAAAGTACTGCAGTGCGAGATCACGTGAGATTAGTAGCTAGAGATCTTGCGCTATTGGTCTCGTATGATCTCGCACTAAAGTACTGTAGGTCTCAGTTCTCTGTGAACCGAAGCCTGTACCAGATCCGGCCAAAGAGCCCTTGCAAGCCAATGCGACTTTGGGTCAGCAAAATAGTCATTCTTGAAGCCTCCCAATCTTTCCAGTCTCAGTACGAAGAGCGTTTACAAGCCAATGGGAGGCTTCAGCAAGGGATTTCATTCCCAAGTCTCATCGCTGGGATCAAGGAACAGGCCGAGTGGGTTTCCCGCCCGCCAGACAGACACCATGGAGCAGCTGCTCCAAGGTACACCAGGGAAGAAGGAGCTTCTTACAAATTTATTTCATTTCTCCCAGGTCTCTACTGAAATTAACCAATCCCAATAAATTTTAAGTTTTCTCCTAATTCCAACTTGGATGTTTCCCCTTATTATTATGGAATTCAATGGTAAAAAAAGTAAGGTTCTACATTTAGGCAAGAAAAACGAAATGCGCAGGTACAGTATAGGTGGTACCTTGCTCAATAATAGTAACTGTGAAAGGGATCTTGGAGTCCTAGTGGACAATCATTTAAATATGAGCCAGCCGTGGGCAGCAGCTGCCAAAAAGGCCAACACAGTTCTAGGCTGCATCAACAGAGGGATAGAATCAAGATCACGTGAAGTGTTAATACCACTTTATAAAGCCTTGGTAAGGCCACACTTGGAATCCTGCATTCAGTTTTGGTCACCACGATGTAGAAAAGATGTGGAGACTAGAAAGAGTGCAGAGAAGAGCAACCAAGAGGATTAGGGGACTCGAGGATAAAACATATAAAAAATGGTTGCTGGAATTGGGTTTGTCTAGTTTAATGAAAAGAAGGACTAGGAGTGACATTATAGCAGTGTTCCAATATCTCAGGGGTTGCCACAAAGAAGAGTGAGTCAAACTATTCTCCAAGGCACCTGAGGGTAGAACAAGAAGCAATGGGTGGAAACTAATCAAGGAGAGAAGCAACTTAGAACTGAGGAGAAATTTCCTGACCGTTAGGACAATTAATCAATGGAACAACTTGCCTCCAGAAGTTGTGAATGCCCCAACACTGGAAGTTTTAAAGATGTTGGATAACCATTTGTCTGAAGTGGTGTAGGGTTTCCTGTCTGGAATAGAAGACCTCTAAAGTCCCTTCCAACTCTGTTATTCTGTTTTATTCCCTAACTCAAAACTGAGTGAGATTTGCATATGTAGTGATAATTGTAAAGAAAGAGATGTTTTCTAGATATTTTCAAAGCTTTCATGACTCATGAATATAGAAATCATCATGTCTATATCACACCACTGTAGGCATGCAAACATACAGGTGAAACTCGAAAAATTAGAATATCATGCAAAAGTTCATTTATTTCAGTAATGCAACTTAAAAGATGAAACTAATATATGAGAAAGACTCATTACATGCAAAGCAAGATAGTTCAAGCCGTGATTTGTCATAATTGTGAGGATTATGGCTTACAGCTCATGAAAACACCAAATCCACAATCTCAGAAAATTAGAATATTACATGCAATTGATAAAACAAGGATTGTACATAGAACAATATCGGACCTCTGAAAAGTATAAGCATGCATATGTACTCAGTACTTGGTTTGGGCCCCTTTTGCAGCAATTACTGCCTCAATGCGGGATGGCATGGAAGCTATCAGCCTGTGGCACTGCTGAGGTGTTATGGAAGACCAGGATGCTTCAATAGCGGCCTTCAGCTCTTCTGCATTGTTCGGTCTCATGTCTCTCATCTTTTTCTTGGCAATGCCCCGTAGATTCTCTAGCGGTTCAGGTCAGGTGAGTTTGCTGGCCAATCAAGCACAGTAATCCCACAGTCATTGGACCAGGTTTTGGTGCTTTTGGCAGTGTGGGCAGGTGCTAAGTCCTGCTGGAAAATGAAGTCAGCATTCCCATAAAGCTCATCTGCGGAAGGAAGCATGAAGTGCTCCAAAATCTGGTAGACAGCTGCGTTGACCCTGGACTTAATGAAGCACAGTGGACCAACACCAGCAGATGACATGGCTCCCCAAATCAACACAGACTGTGGAAACTTCACACTGGACTTCAAGCATCTTGCAGTATGTGCCTCTCCATTCTCCCTCCATACTCTGGGTCCTTGGTTTCCAAATGAGATGCAAAAGTTGCTCTCATCAGAAAAGAGGACTTTGGACCACTGAGCAACAGACCAGATCTGTTTTTCTTTAGCCCAGGTAAGACGCTTCTGACGTTTGTTGTTCAGGAGCAGTTTGATATGACATTTGAAGCCCAGGTCCAGGATCTTTCTGTGTGTGGTGGCTGTTGATGCACTGACTCCAGCCTCAGTCCACTCCTTGTGAAAGTCCCCAACACTTTTGAATGGCCTTTTCCTGTCAATCCTCTCCAGGCTGCGGTCATCCCTGTTGCTTGTGCACCTTTTTCTTCCACACTTTTCCCTTCCACATAACTTTCTATTAATGTGCTTTGATTCAGCACTTTGGAAACATCCAACTTTTTTTGCAATTACCTTTTGAGGCTTTCCCTCCTTATGGAGGGTGTCCGTGATGATTTTCTGCACAACTGTCAAGTCAGCAGTCTTTCCCATGATTGTGATTCCCACTGAACCAGACTGAGAGACCATCTAAAGGCTCAGGAATCCTTTTCAGGTGTTATGGATTAATTAGCTAATTAGAGTGGGACACTTTGAACCTAGAATATTGCACCTTTTCCCAATATTCTAATTTTCTGAGATTGTGGATTTGGGGTTTTCATGAACTGTAAGCCATAATAATCACAATTATGACAAATCACGGCTTGAACTATCTTGCTTTGCATGTAATGAGTCTATCTCATATATTAGTTTCACCTTTTAAGTTGCATTACTGAAATAAATGAACTTTTGCACAATATTCTAATTTTTTGAGTTTCATCTGTAATTAATGAAACCTAATGGAATTTTGGAGAAATTCAGAAGGAAATTTACTTGACTTTCTACACTTTGCTCTTTTTCTCTAACCTTGTTATCATTTTCATCTCTCTTTTGTTTTGAAGGTAATAATGAGCAGGAGAATCAAGATTCCTGTGAACTGTTCCAGGTGATCAATGCTAAAGATGGAATGGAGAAGTTTGGAATTCGAATGGAATTTGAAAGCCATGAGAGAAACCAGTCAAAGAATTGGAATCAGGAAAGCTCATCTTCCACCGATGCTCCGATGCAAGACTTTCTTGCCCAACAAGAGAAAATAAGGAAAAAATATACTGGGAAATGTGTGAAGCCAATCAAAGCTAAAGTACAAGTAAATGAACACTATTTAACCCAAAACAAAGGAGAAGATGCTATAAGAAGACACAACAGAAAAAATTACAACGGGACATTTATTCTTTCTCTTGGAAGTAACTTCCTTACATCTCAAAAAGCGATTCATACAAAACAGAATCCCAATGAATCTTTGGAATCTGGAAAACATTTTAGAACAAGCAGGCAGCTTACTTCCCATGAAAGGATTCATACTGGGGAGAAATGGTGTCCAGAAGCACCTGTAGCCCAGGCAGCCCAGTCCCTCCAAGCAGCAGGAGATAAACCATATAAACGCCTGAAGTGTGGGAAAACCTTTACTCATAGCTCTGAACTTACTATCCACAAAAAGATCCACAGAGGGGGAAAGATGTATAAATGCATGGAGTGTGGAAAGACTTTTGCTCAAAAAGCTAGTCTTATTTGTCATAATATGATCCACACGGGGGAGAAGCCGTATAAATGTATGGAGTGTGGAAAGGCCTTTTCTCAAAAAGGTAATCTTAGTTCCCATGAGATGATCCACTCAGGAGAAAAGCCATTTACATGCATGGAGTGTGGAAAGACCTTTGCTCAAAGAGGTAATCTTATTTCCCATAATATGATCCACACAGGAGAGAAGCCATATAATTGCATGGAGTGTGGAAAGTCCTTTGCTCTAAGGAGTAGACTTGCTGTCCACAAAATGATCCACACAGGAGAGAAGCCATTTAAATGCATGGTGTGTGGAAAGGCGTTTGCTCAAAGAGGTCATCTTAATTCCCATAAGATGATCCACACAGGGGAGAAGCCATATAATTGCATGGAGTGTGGAAAGACCTTTGCTCTGAGAAGTAGACTTGCTGTCCACAAAAAGATCCACACAAGGGATAAGCCATATAAATGCCAGCAGTGTGGAAAGACCTTTGCAAAAAAAGGTAATCTTGCTTCCCATAAAAAGGCCCACTCAGAAGAGAAACCATATAAATGCATGCAGAGTGGTAAAACCTATCCTTGTAATTCTGAACTCACTATCCACAAAAAGAAACACATGGGAGAGAAGCCATATAAATGCATGCAGTATGACAAAACCTTTTCTCGTAACTCTAAATGTACTATCCACAAAAAGAGACATATGGGAAAAGCCATATAAAGGCATGGAGTGTGGAAAAACCTTTGCTCAACGTTGTCATTTATTTCCTTTAAGATAATCCATGCAGGAGAAGCCATATACATGTGGAAAGATCTTTGCTCAATGCCGTTACCTTGCTTCCCATAAAAAGATCCACTCAAGGGAAATTATTTAAATGCATGGACTGTGGAAAGACATTTACTAAGAGCAGTCCTCTTATTTCTCATAGCAGAATCTACATAAGATTAGCCAAGACTCCAGAAGATAGGCTTTCTACATGGGGCTGCCCCTGAAGAGTGTTTGAAGACTACAGTTGGTCCAGAACGCAGCCACGCGAGCGATAATGGGTGTACCTAGATACACCCATGTTACATCTATCCTCTGTGAGCTGCACTGGCTCCCCATTGGTCTCTGGACGCGCTTCAAGGTGCTAGTTGTTACTTTTAAAGCCCTACATGGTATAGGACCTGGCTACCTGAGAGACCGCCTCCTGCCATTCACCTCCCAACGACCAATAAGATCTCACAGGTTGGGCCTCCTTCGGGTGCCATCGACCAGACAATGCCAGCTGGCGGCCGCCCGGGGGAGAGCCTTCTCTGTAGCTGCACCGGCCCTGTGGAACGATCTGCCCTTCATGGTATTGGACCTGGGTACTTGAGAGACCGCCTTCTGCCAATTACCTCCCACAGACCCGTTAGATCGCACAGGGTCGGCCTCTTCCGGGTTCCGTCTACCAGCCAATGCCATCTGGCTACTACCCGGGGGAGGGCCTTCTCTGTTGCAGCTCTGGCCCTTTGGAATGAACTCCCCGCGGAGATTCGGACCCTCACCCCTCTCCAGGCCTTCCGGAAAGCCGTCAAAACCTGGCTGTGCCGGCAGGCCTGGGGTTGATGAGTTCCCCTCCCCTCTCGACTTGTATGGCCGTATGACTCTTGTGTATTTTAATTATATGTATTGTGTTTGTATCCCCTTTCCCCTTTTGAGTTGTTTGCCGCCCTGAGTCCCTCCCGGAGAAGGGCGGCATACAAATAAATTTAATCTTAATCTACCCGTAGAGATCTGGACCCTTACTACTCTCCGTAAAGCGACCAAGACCTGGCTGTTCCGGCAGGCCTGAGGCTGTTGATTATATCCAGCCCCACTTAGACTGAAAGGATGGTGTATTATTTTAATAATTGTATCTTTTCTTAAATTTTTTAAATGTTTTTTTTTTATCTTGCTTGTGAGCCACCCAGAGTCCCAATGGGAATGGGCGGCATACAAATTCTATTAAACTAAACTAAACTAGGCTTAAGATACAGAAGGATCTTGACAGACTTGAACATTAGGTGCTATCTAACAAAATAAAATTCAATAGTGAAAAAATTAAGGTTTATATTTAAGCAAGAAAAGCAAAATGCACAGGTATAGTATAGGTGGTACTTTGCTCAATAGTAGTAACTGTGAAAGGGATCTTGGAGTCCTAGTGGACAACCATTTAAATATGAGCCAGCAGTGTGCAGCAGCTGCCAAAAAAGCCAACACAGAGGGATAGAATCAAGATCACATGAAGTGTTAATACCACTTTATAATGCCTTGGTAAGGCCACACTTGGAATACTGCATTCAGTTTTGGTCACGACGATGTAGAAAAGATGTGGAGACTCTAGAAAGAGTGCAGAGAAGAGCAACAAAGATGATTAGGGGACTGGAGACTAAAATATGAAGAACGGTTGCAGGAACTAGGTATGTCTAGTTTAGTGAAAAGAAGGACTAGGAGTGACATTATAGCAGTATTTGCTGATCTTCTGCCTTCATTATGTCCCCCTCTTTCCACTTTTTTTATTTTTTTTGTCTTTCAATTTGTCAGAGAGTTCTCTATGCAGCCATGCTGGTTTCTTTTGGGAGCTGTTATTTTTCTTCTTCATTGGTATTGTGCTAGACTGGGTTTTTGTAATCTCATTTTTCAAAATTTCCCAAGCTTCTTGAGTTGTTTTCCCCTTGAGGATTCTCGTCCATGGAATTCTTCCCAAGTTCCCTCTACGTTTATTGAAATTAGCTCTCTTAAAGTCCAAGACTCTAGTTTGACTTTGTTCTACTACTTGTGTTTGCATAATGTTGAATTCCAATATTGCATGGTCACTTACTCTCAGGGTTCCTGTGGCTTCAACACCTTCTATCATTTCCTCTCTGTTAGTGAGAATTAAGTCCAATATGGCTGATCCCCTTGTTCCCTTCTCTACTTTTTGGGAAACAAAGTTGCCTGCTAGGTTTGTTAGGAACCTGTTGGATCTTCCACTTGGTTCAGAATTTGTTTCCCAGTTGATGTCAGGGTAGTTAAAATCCCCCATTACTATTGTGATGTGCTTCTTACATACCTTAGTTAGCTGACTAGCAAAAAGTTCATCTACTTCCTTTGCTTGGTTCTGTGGCCTGTAGTATAGACTTTGTAGTAATGACATTGCCATATGTCATTCCCGCCCCCCAACCTTTAATATTGACCCAAATGCATTCAGGATAGTTCTCATCATTGTTGTGCTCTATTTCTGTAGAGATGTAGTTATTTCTTATATATAGTGCAACTCCACCTCCTGTTTTATTTGGTCTATTTATTTTAAATAATTTAAATCCTTCTTGCTGTATGTTCCATTTGTGAGTTTCATCCCACCAAGTTTCTGTAATGGCAACAATATCGTATCTGCCCTCATTTACTTGAATTTCTAATTCACCCTGTTTATTCTGCATACTCTGCATTGGTGTATAGACATTTGAGTCCATTTTGATTAACCCTATGTTTACTATCTACATAACCTGTGTTATGCCTGACTGCCCCTATTTTCTTGCCACCTGTATGATTCGTGCACATGGTATGGCACTCACTATTAAATGCTTGGTTTTGCTTGACAGTAGGAGTGATAATCTTACCCGCACAAACATCTATGTTTTATGCACTGATAATCCTATGAACTTTAGATTACTGGGGACAGAAATGTTCTGTATCAATTAATTCTCTGTTCCCGCTGTTCAGTTTAAATGTTTATCAAGAAAATCTGTGAATTTAATTCCAAGTAACTCAGTCCCTTTCTTGGATGCAATCCATCTCTTTTGTACAGTTTTTCATTGGACCAGCTGCAGACATCATGACAATAAAACCAAAGCTTTCTCTTTTACACTATCTTAAACATTATATCTTAAACATAAACACCATATCTTAAACATTAAATTAGGAATCAGTGATTGATTAATGGGACTAAATGAACTTTATTTTTCCAAGAAATAACTTTGAATGAACTTTATTATTGCGAGAAATATAGCATTTTAAAATGGATTTGTGAAATACAAGAATAGAAGAAATAAAAGAGCAGAGTAACAGTGCCATCTAGAGGCAAAAGTGGAAACTGGAAGATTAAAAAGCTAAGAGAAGCAATTTTCAGAGTGTGGGAATTTAGATGATAATAAGTTGCTTTGACTGAACAAAAGATAGAGAGCGGAACACTGGGTTTCCCCCCCCCTTTGTTGAATAGTGTAGCTCTTGGATCTTAAAAGCGAAAATATAAAAAGAAAATGAAGTTGTGGAAGGCACTCTCATGAATTGTGGAATAAGCCTTCTGCTATCTATTTCTTCTCGGCTCTCTCAGGAAAGGCGCAGCTTCGCTTCAGGGGAGAAAAATGCGATTTCCCTTCTTGAAACCCCCATCTCTTTTGCTCAGAACATCTGGACAAAGCAGCTCCTTCTGATTTCTCACCCCTGGTAGGGGGAATATCTGGCTAGATTAGGTGGGATCCCTGCAGATTCTCTCCCCCTCTTCCTGGTTTAGTTGAGGATTTTCCATGACTTCCCTTCGGATTGGGGGTGATAGTGTCCGTGATGCCCAAGTCTTCCCTGACTATGGGGTGCGCCTCCCCACTTCTCATCCAGCGCAGAAACTCTTCCTTCAGCAGAAATCTTCATCTGTGAAATGGAGGGTGTCCCGGCAAGATGCTTCCAACCCCAGAGGAGACTCGGGGGGTCTGAATTGGAAGGGGGAGCCTTTTTCTCAGACTTTTGACTTGGGGGGGGGAGGGCATAAGCAGCAGAACCAATGAGAATTCTCCGTACTTGAGCATCATCTGTCTCCAAGCAGAGTCCTTTGTGTCTGAAGGAGAGAATTCCGCTGAGGGAGTGAAGCTGAGAAAGTGGGGGGGGGGAGGGGGATTCACGCCTTAAATTCCCCAAAGGGCTTCAGCTTCCTACTGTCATCTCTGGAGGAGCATTTCCCCCTCAATCCCTACGTGAAAATGGTTTTTCCCCCCTTCCTCTTCATAGTTTAGCTTTATCTTCCTTTTCCCTTTCTGACTTTGACAATTCCACCTTTTTCTCCAGCAGGAGACGAGACACCATTTCCCCCCCTCTTCGTTTCACAATGAAGGAGACTGGTTGTGAGGTAAAATTTCTGGTATAACTGGAGATTTCAAGGTTTCCCTTCATTTTGGAACCGGTTCCCCCCCCCCTTTCTCCTCAGTCTCTTTCCACAGGTGCCAGAGATGAATCATCTGAGAAAGGCAGCTGTATGTATCAAATTAAAGAAATAAAAAAACAAATGAGTTTAAAGAAAAGATCAAACAGTCATGCAAGTGTTAAACTGGGTGTAGAGGGGATGGCCTAAAGAGACAGGAAGTGTAGAATTTAAGCCATTCCATGTAAGGCAGTATGAACTTTCCGTGCAAAAGTATTGCCTTTTGTGGGGGAACCGGGTAGTGATACCCTCAAGGCTAAGGAAATCATTGCTAGAGATGCTACATAAAGGCCACCCTAGGATCCTAAGGATGAAGGCGTTGGCTCATAGCTATCTGTGGTGGCCAAATATAGATAGAGATATCACAGAGTGGATAGCATTGTGCCAAGCATGCCAGGAATCGAGACTGGCACCTCTTTCAGAGCCACCACAGGACTGGGATTCACCGAAAGGCCCCTGGTCTAGAATTCACATTGATTTTGCGGGGCCAATAAATGGAATGTCTTTTCTAATTGTCATCGATGCATATTCCAAATGGCTGGAGGTGGCCATGATGAGGTCAACTACGACGGACGCTGTTACCAGGGTATTAAACAAAATGTTTGCAACACATGGGTTGCCGGATATGTTGGTATCGGACAATGGGCCTCAATTTACGGCAACTGCATTCGAGGTATTCCTAGCAAATCAAGGAATACATCATGCCTTTGTCATGCCATTTCACCCCACAAGTAATGTACAAGTGGAATGAATGGTGCGAATGACGAAAGAGGCATTGACTCGGATGGACCCTGGGGACTATCAGGAGAAACTTAATAAGTATTTGTCACCAACACGTCACTCCCTGTGTAACCACCAGTAGGAGCCCAGCTGAATTACGTATGGGTCACCGCCTGAGAACAAATTTAGATAGAATACATCCAGATTATTTGATAGAAACTCAGACGGTCAGAACATTTGAGCAAGGTGACCGAGTATATGCACGAAATTATACTGGTCAACCTCTATGGGTGCCGGCACATATCACAGAAGTCATGGGGCCCGACAAGAAATACAAGAGTGCAGCAAGTCAACACGAAGCCATTGAAGACCAATGTATCTGGACGATTATGTTTGTGTAGTACGAAATTAATGGAACATCCTGCGGGTGGGAAGGGGTGTTACGTCCACGCAGCACGAGCAGAGGCTTTTCCGACTGCCGTGCAAGTGTGGGATGTATTTTCAAGTTATTGGTTAATTGGCTGAGAGCTTCCCTTATAATGAGCAGTCGGTCGGAAACTGGGTTTGGTTTATAGTTTGCTCTTATCTTGAATAAACAGCATTGTTGGAATGTGACTCCTCCTCTGCCCCCCCCCCCACTTATTTTCCTGCTTGTGGCTTCCCTGCCTGTGACCCATCTTCCTCCTCCTCAGGGCAGAGTTCGCGGGGGGTTCCCCAGAGAGCCTCCTGGTCCTCGTCTTCTGACCGCTCGGTCGTTTCTGACAGGATTTGGCCCCCTTGGAGCTGTCAGAGGCGCTGTTCTAGGGACAGACAAGTTCAAATCCTTCTGAGATATTTTTCTCCATCCCCGGCAGGAGAGGAAGATGGAGAAAGTGCAGCTGCTGGAGACCTTGAAGCCTTTCCCTAACAGGGAGGCATTGAGAGGAACCTTTCTTCCTACTCCCAAGCCCATCATCCCCGCCCTCTCCCTTCCCCTCAGCCACGCTCCTCTTCCCCTTGCTTAATAGAATCCTGGCACTTTGCCCCAAATCCTCCAGGGGGCGCCCTCTGCCAAGGGAAGGGAACTCCAGGCGCTTCCCCATTGGCCCACTGGAGGGCGAACGTCACGGCTGGCTTTCCATAGGAGGCAGCGAAAGAAGTGACATCAATGAGCCTTGCCTCTCTAGGACGCCACCCACTCGCTCTCCTTAACCCCTGGGGCTCCGCAGGAGGCGGAGAGGCTGCGAGAGAGTGAGGGGGGTGAGGTTCTTCCTGGGTCCCATGTTCCCCAGCCGCCTCTCTCTGCAGGGAGAAGCGAGGATCCGAGGAAGAGCCCGAGTGGGGGGAGCGGAGGGTCCGCCTTGCGGAGGCCCAGCGGGAGAGGAGAGAAGCCGGGCGAGGAGGAGGCAGAATTCGCACCAGGCTCCCCGAGGGCTCGATCCTGTCTCCGGAGGGGGAGAGAAGCGGGGCGGCCTCTCCACCTGCCTCCTTCCCGGCCCTGCGCTGGGATGAGCCGCTTGGGGTTCCGGGCAGGTTGAGTGAAGGTTGTTCAGTGGCTGAATTCCACTTTCTAATTCTTGGCTTTTCTTTTTCTTTCCATCTCAGATAAAGAAACTGGAAGCCATTTGGGGTCTTTGCAAGGCAGAATTTTCTGTTAGGAGGTGGGTACAAAAGAGCAGAATAACCTGCAGGGATCCATCTTGGGGCCCTAGAAATGGTCCCGTGAAGGAAAAGGCATCTGGAGACCCACCAGAGTCCTTGGACCCATCTGGAGTTGCTCTGCAGGACAGAGAAAGGATGGCAACACAAACTTTTGCCAAGGAGGGAAGCAAAAAAGGCCCTTCGGCTGCTCAGCCTGGGAAGGTTGGGAAACTCTGGACAAGGACTGGGCAGAAGATGCTGGAGGAGGAAACCATCCTCCCTTCCGAAGTTCAGTCCTTGGGTTTAATCCAATACTGGGAGGCTGAAGGTCCTCGAGGACTTTGCAGCCGACTCCATGACATTTGCAGGCAATGGCTGAGACCAGAAAAACACTCCAAAGCCCAGATGCTGGACCTGGTGGTTCTGGAGCATCTCCTGGGTCTCCTGCCTCCGGAGATGGAGAGCTGGATTCGGGAGTGTGGAGCAGAGAGCAGTTCCCAGGCGGTGGCCCTGGCGGAAGGCTTCCTCCTGAGCCAGGCGGAGGAGCAGAAGGAGCAGGTCCAGTTGCAGGTGAGAGATTTTAGGGACCTCAGAAGGGAATAGAGAAAGTGTTTGAATACTTCACCCCTCTTTGGCCTTCATCATATGTGGCAATTCACCTATTCTTGTAGGACGTTGTTCCATTGTTTTCTCATTCAATCTTACAGGTGGGTATTGGGGACCTTGAGGTTGTGTTCCGAATATAAGAATCCACTTTATTTCGTGTGACGTACATTAATTCTGCTTCTTTCTTCCTTCCTCTCCTATTGGAAGGGCTGCACTGTGGAGATCAGAGATCCTGAGGGAAGGAAGAGCCCATCAAATCCCCCTCAGGAGCTATTTTTCAGGAGGTCCCCTTGGGAAGATCAAAGTCAGGACGCCTCAGGAGGTAATGGAAGATCTTCCGATTTCCCATCTGTCTTCCTTTCACTCTCTCTTCTCTTGTATAGAATACCTCCTCCTATTTTGTTAATTATGCATTTTGAAATTATTTGTTCCTTACAGAGAAACAAAGAATGAACGTTTCTGGTTTTTATGATGGAAATCAAATAACGGTTGAACCTCCAAATCAAGTAAGAAAGGGAAGTTATTAGATTTGTATTCTCCCTTCAGTAAGTGAAGCGGGTGTGCAGAGTGCTCCCTCCTTCTCCCCCCCCACTTGTTTGGCCTGGATCATTTTTGTGTTATTCCACAACATGGAGAGCAGAATAGCAGGTTCAGCTTGCTGTAAGTCAGCATAGCTTCCTCTGTTTATCTTCTTCTAGGCACTCCTCCAACTTTTAAGTTTACAATCAAGATCACGTGAAGTGTTAATACCACTTTATAATGCCTTGGTAAGGCCACACTTGGAATACTGCATTCAGTTTTGGTCACCACGATGTAGAAAAGATGCAGAGACCCTAGAAAGTGCAGAGAAGAGCAACAAAAAGGATTAGGGGCCTGGAGCCTAAAACATATGAAGAACGGTTGCAGGAACTGGGTATGTCTAGTTTAATGAAAAGAAGGAGTAGGGGAGGCATGATAACAGTGTTCCAATATCTCAACAGTTGCCACAAAGAAGAGGGAGTCAAGCTATTTTCCAAGGCACCTGAGGGTAGAACAAGAAGCAATGGGTGGAAACTAATCAAGGAGAGAAGCAACTTAGAACTGAGGATGAATTTCCTGCCAGTGAGAACAATTAATCAGTGGACAGAAGTTGCCTCCAGAAGTTGTGAATGCCCCAACACTGTAAGTCTTTAAGAAGATGTTGGATAGCCATTTGTCTGAAACAGTAGAGGGTTTCCTGCCTAGGCAGGGGGTTGGACTGGAAGACCTCCAAGGTTCCTTCCAACTCTGTCATTGTATTGTATTACAAGAAGCAATTTTAAAAAAGTCCTTCAAGAAATAGGAATAAACGTATCACAGTGGCAGGAACTGCTAGAGACCCATTTTTTATTAATTCTTTGACTCGGAATTATGCAAGTTTAATGAAAAATAACTAAATACTCAAATTGCCACATTACCATTTTTAAAAAGCCTCATTCAAAACCTGTAGTTCAAAAATAAACCATATTAAAAAAATAAAGCAGACTATTAAAATCCAAAGGGAGTGGCCGTGTTGAGCATGTAATCACGGAACTTTGAACTACAAAATTATTTCCAATCCTCTGATTTACGCCTCGATTAGGAGATCAAACATTCCCGCTTTGCAATGGCTGAGAAATGACTTTCCCAGCGGAATTTTTTGGTTTTCTTCCTTTCAGCCAATGGGTCAGATTATTAGATCAATTAACGATGGACAGAGTGATAGATCAGTTGATCCTGAAGTGGGATTACTTTACTGAAACTCACCGAAAGTTCTGCAGAATCAATCAACTTGATAAAACGTCCCCAAATATTTCTTCAATGAAAGCAATTTTCAGATTTTCCCATTTTCTCATCTAAAATTAGGACGTGTGAAGCATAGCCATTTAACTTAGTACATAGCTTTGCTTTAGGAATTTGGGAACAGAGGAACAGAATGACAGAGTTGGTAGGGATCTTGGAGGTCTTCTAGTCTAACTCCCTGCTCAGACAGGAAACCCTATAATATTTCAGATAAATGGCTGTCAAATTTCTTCATAAAAACCTCCAGTGTTGGAGCACCCACAATTTCTGGAGGCAAGTCATTGCACTGATTAATTGTTCTCACTGTCAGGAAATTTCTCTTTACTTGTAGGTTGGTTCTCTCCTTGAATAGCTTCTACCCATTGCTTCTTGGAACAGCTATCATGTCTCCCCTACTCCTTCTTTTCATGACACTAGACATACCCAATTCCAGCAACCGTTCTTTATATGTTTTAGCCTCTAGTCGACTAATAATTTTGGTAGTTCTTCTCTGCACTCTTTCTAGATCTTTTTTACATCTGGCAACCCAAACTGGATGCAATATTCCAAGTGTGGTCTTAGCAAGGCATTATAAAGTGGTATTAACACTTCATTTGATCCTGATTCTATCCCTCTCTTAATGCAGCCTATGATTCTGTTGAGGGTTTTGTTTGGCAACTGTAGCCTGCTGCTGACTCATGTTTAAGTGGTTGTCCATGAGGACTCCAAGATCCCTGCGGCACTTTCTAGTGTTGATCCAGGTATCACCTATTCTATGCCTGTCCATGTGGTTTTTCTTTCCTAAATGTAGAGCCTTACATTTCCCATTGTTGATATCCTTTCGTTAGATGGGACCAAATCTGTCAATCTTTGTATATCTGGAGCTTATCTTCTGGAGTGTTGATATTCCTGTCAATTTGGTCTTGTCTGCAAATTTGATGAGTTTTCCTTCTATCCTCTTGGCTAAATCATTGATGAAGATAAACAGATCTTGCGAATCCTCTGTTCTTTTTTCTGTGTTCAGGGGAGTCTTATGACCTTCGAGGAGGTGGCTGTGTATTTCTCTGAGGAGGAATGGTCTCAGATGGATCCTGACCAGAAAGAGCTGCATTCGGAAGTCATGCTTGAAAACCATAGGAATGTGGTCTCTCTAGGTAAGAGTTTTCTAGTCCCCAGTCAGACAGTTCAAGAAGACAGATTATAGTTAGGTTTTTTTTAATTAAAAAACCACTAATCAAATATTGTCTCCTGGGAGGGAGAAGGGAAGGATCTGGCTATCTCATGCTCCAAGGAAGGAAAGAGTCAATGTCTCTTTGCTTAAATGCTTTCTGTGCCATTTCTTATCTGTATTGTTCCATTTCTATTTGAAACTATCTGTGGAGGCTGAGAAGAACAAGGTGTGCTTTTGTGTGTCCTCTGGAGGTCATGTGTGAGGAGTGTGTTGTCATTTGTCCTCTGGAACCTCCAAAATTGTGTGAGAACAGAACTTTCACACTCAGCCCATGGAAGAGCATTTTCCAAATCCAATTCAAGAGCCTCATGCAATGTGACTCAGAGCATCCTCCTTGACATTGGGGAGGTTGAAAACATGCAGAGGGTTTGGGAGGCCAAAAATGAGACCGTTTTTGGCATACAGAGTGCTTCTGGATGCCAGGGTTGGCAAAAACAGAATGCATGGAGGCAAAAAACTATTTTTTCCCTTGTTTTCCTTCTCTGGGTGTGTCTTATGTTCCGAAAAATGCGGTACCTTGCAATGATGTGGCGAGCCATCGGTTCCTTTGCCTACTTCGGTGCATTTGCAGAAAAAAGTGGCCTAAAATAGTGAGAGACACTCAAGATCAGGAGTGGGAAATCTAGCACTATTGATCTCACTACAGTGTTTTAGGCCTGTGTTCTCTGCTAACCAGTGGTGGGTTTCAAAAAAGTTTGGAACCTCTTCTGTAGGTGTGGCCTGCTTTCCGGGTCCACTGGTGGAACCTCTTCTAACCTGTTCGGTAGATTTGACGAACCGGTTCTACCGAATAGGTGTGAAGTGGTAGGAACCCACCTCTGCTGCTAACCAAGGCCTGCACGAGATCCAGGGAAAAATGGTTGCCTGAGTTTCTCTCCCGGCACCCCAGATATCAGGGAGCGATTGGAGAGTCTGGGATTCAGAAAAACCAGTAATCTTGATAGATTTTAAAAGGAGATCTGACTCTCTGTCAGATTTCCAAAGGATCCCCAAATTAATGTATGAGCCTCGAGCCAAGTTTCAAAAGAAATCCAGTCATTTATTAGGAGCAACATTTCAGCAATTACCCAAACAGAGACAGATCTGACCTCACATAAATTACAGCTGAACTTTGGCCCTGTTTCCCCCCTCCCCTCAGTCTGTGTCATAAATCACATTATCTAATGAGGTGCTCCAGGCAGGGTGTAAAATTCCACGCCTCACAAGCCTGTTTTGATAATAGCCAAAGGTATGCGTGGAATTTGCTCTCCCCACCTTCTGTCCATGGCAACTCGATAACAAGCATGGAAGTGCTTTGCGAGTTGACACCTGAGGGTAGGACAAGAAGCAATGGGTGGAAATTAATCAAGGAGGGAAGCAATCTAGAACTAAGGAGAAATTTCCTGACAGAACAATTAATCAGTGGGACAACTTGAATAGAATAGAATAACAGAGTTGGAAGGGACCTTAGAGGCCTTCTAGTCCACCCCCTGCCTAGGCAGGAAACCCTACATCACTTCAGATTAGTGGTTATCCAACCTCTTAAAAATTTCTAGTGTTTGAGCATTCACAACCTCTGGAGGCAAGTTGTTCCACTGATTAATTGTTCTCAATGTCAGGAAATTTTTCTTCAGTTCTAAGTTGCTTCTCTCCTTGATTAGTTTCCACCCATTGCTTCTTGTTCTACCCTCAGGTGCCTTGGAGAATAGTATGATTCCCTCTTCTTTGTGGCAACCCCTGAGATATTGGAACACTGCTATCATGTCTCCCCTAGTCCTTTTCATTAAACTAGACATACCCAGTTCCTGCAACCGTTCTTCATTTCAATTTCACTCTACCTTTGTCCACTGTACTCTCTCTCAGACTCCCCCCTCACAGCCAGCATCTCCTCCCACCAGCCTCAGTGAAGTTAATATGCAATGGAGGCAATTTCACTCTACCTTTGTCCACTGTACTCCTTCTCAGACTCCCCTCACAGCCATTAGCTCCTCCAACCAGCTTTTGTGAAATTAAAATGTTCCAGAAGCTGTGAATCCTCCAACACTGAAAGTTTTTAAAAAGATATTGGATAACCATTTGTCTGAACTGGAGTAGGGTTTTCTGCCTATGCAGAGGATTGGACTAGAAGACCTCCAAGGTCCCTTCCAATTCTGTTCTATTATTTTGCTTAACTCAAAATTGACTCTGAGTGAGATTTGCATATATAGAGATAATTGTAAAGAAAGAGATGTTTCCTAGATATTTTCAAAGATTTCATGACTCATGAATATAGAAATAATCATGTCTATATCACACCCCTATAGGCATGCAAACATAACCTAATGGAATTTCAGAGAAATTCCAAAGGAAATTCACTTAACTTTTTAAAGTTTGATCATTTTCTCTAACCTCGTTATCATTTTCATTTCTCATTTGATTTGAAGGTAATAATAGGCAGGAGAATCAAGATTCCTATGAATTGTTCCAAGTGATCAGTGCTAAAGATGGAACGGAGAAGTTTGGAATTCGAATGGAATTAGAAAACCATGACAGAAACCAGTCAAATGATTGGAATCAGGAAAACTCATATTCCACTGATGCTCCAATGCAACACTTTCGTGCCCAACAAGAGAAAATAAGGAAAAAATATACTGGAAAAAGTGTGAAGCTAAGCAAAGCTAAAGTAAATGAACACTATTTAATCCAAAACAAAGGAGAGGATGCTATAGGAAGACACAAGGGACAAAATTACAATGGGAAATTCATTCTTTCTCTTGGAAATAAGTGCCTTAGATCTCAAAAAGCTACTGACAGAAAAGAGAAGCCTTATAAGTGTTTGGAATGTGGTAAATGTTTCAGAACAAGCAGGCAACTTACTACCCATAAAAAGATCCACACAGGGGAGAAACCATTTAAATGTACTGAATGTGGAAAGGCCTTTGCTCATAGATGTAATCTTATTTCCCATAAAAGAAGCCATAAATATGAGAAGCCATACAAATGCATGGAGTGTGGAAAGACCTTGGCTGAAAAACGTACTCTTATTTTCCATAAGATGATCCACACAGGGGAAAAGCTGTATAAATGCATGGAATGTGGAAAGACATTTACTCATAGAAATGGACTTAGAAGCCACAAAATGATCCATTCAGGAGAGAAGCGATATAAATGCAGAGAGTGTGGAAAGACATTTACTCATGGCAGTGGCCTTAATAGCCACAAAAAGCTCCACACAGGAGAGAAACCATTTAAATGCATGGAATGTGGAAAGACCTTTGCTCATAGAGGTACTCTTATTTCGCATAAGACAATCCACACAGGAGAAAAGCCATATAAATGCATGGAGTGTGGAAAGGCTTTTACTCATAGCAGTAACCTTAGAAGCCACAAAAATGTCCACACAGGAGAGAAACCATTTAAATGCATGGAATGTGGAAAGACGTTTGCTTATAGTAGTGGGCTTAGAAGCCACAAAAATGGCCACAGAGGAGAGAAACCATTTAAATGCATGGAATGTGGAAAGACCTTTGCTCAAAAAAGTCATTTTACTTCCCATAAGATGATCCACACAGGAGAGAAGCCGTATAAATGCATGGAGTGTGGAAAGACCTTTACTCATGAACCTAATCTTATAAGACACAAAAAGATCCACACAGGAGAGAAGCCATTTGAATGCACAGAATGTGGAAAGACCTTTGCTCAAAGAGATCATCTTATAACCCATAAAAGAAGCCACACAGGGGAGAGGCCATATAAATGTATGGAGTGTGGAAAGACGTTTAGTCACAATAGTACACTTACTTCCCATAAGATGATCCACACAGGGGAGAAGCCGTATAAATGTATGGAGTGTGGAAAGACCTTTGCTCTGAGCAGTAGACTTACTATCCATAAAAAGCTCCATACAGGAGAGAAATCATATAAATGCTTGGAGTGTGGAAAGACCTTTGCTCATAGAGGTACTCTAATTTCCCATAAAAGAATCCACACAGGGGAGAAGCCATATAAATGCATGGAGTGTGGAAAGACCTTTGCTCATAGAGGTACCTTTATTTCCCATAAGATGATCCACACAGGGGAAAAACCATTTAAATGCACGGAATGTGGAAAGACCTTTGTTAACAAAAGGAATTTTACTTCCCATAAGATGATCCACACAGGGGAGAGGCCATATAAATGCATGGAGTGTGGAAAAGCCTTTACTCGGAGCAATGGCCTTAGAAGTCATAAAAAGATCCACTCAGGAGAGAAGCGATTTGAATGCATAGAGTGTGGAAAGACATTTACTCATGGCAGTAGCCTTAATAGCCACAAAATGCTCCACACAGGAGAGAAATCATTTAAATGCATGGAGTGTGGAAAGATGTTTACTCAGAGCAATGGCCTTAGAAGACACAAAAAAATCCACTCAGGAGAGAAGCCATTTAAGTGCACAGAATGTGGAAAGACCTTTTCTGAAAAAAGGAATTTTACTTCCCATAAGATGATCCACACAGGGGAGAAGCCATATAAATGCATGGAGTGTGGAAAAACCTTTACTCGGAACAATGGCCTTAGAAGTCACAAAAAAAGGATCCACTCAGGAGAGAAACCATTTAAATGCTTGGAATGTGGAAAGACCTTTGATCTGAGTAGTAGTCTTGAAAGACACAAGAAGATCCACTCAGGAGAGAAGCCATTAAAATGCACGGAATGTGGAAAGAGCTTTGCTCTGAGTAGTAGTCTTGAAAGACACAAGAAGATCCACTCAGGAGAGAAGCCGTTTAAATGCACGGAATGTGGAAAAACCTTTGATAAAAAAAGTCATTTTACCTCCCATAAGATGATACACACGGGGGAGAAGCCGTATAAATGCATGGAGTGTGGAAAGACCTTTGCTCAAAAATGTAATCTTATTTCTCATAACTTCATCCACTCAGGAGAGAAGTCATTTAAATGCACAGAATGTGGAAAGGCTTTTACTCAGAGCAATAGCCTTAGAATCCACAAAAACCTCCACACAGGAGAGAAACCATTTAAATGCATGGAATGTGGAAAGACCTTTTCTTATAGAGATACTTTTATTTCCCATAAGTTGATCCATTCAGGCGAGAAACCATTTAAATGCATGGAGTGTGGGAAGACCTTTACTCAGAGCAGTGGACTTAGAAAACACAAAATGATCCACTCAGGAGAGAAGCCATTCAAATGCACGGAATGTGGAAAGACCTTTGCTCATAGAGGTTCTCTTATTTCCCATAACATGATCCACACAGGGGAGAAGCCATATAAATGCATGGAGTGTGGAAAGACATTTACTCGTGGTAGTGGCCTTAGAAGCCACAAAAATGTCCACACAGGAGAGAAGCCATTTAAATGCACAGAATGTGGAAAGACCTTTCCTCAAAAAGATAATTTTATTTCCCATAAGATGATTCAACATCCCATAAAATGATAGAGCAAAATCAATTTCGTTGTAATAATTTTGTACAATGGCAATAAAGGCTATACTACTACTACTATGATCCATTCAGGAGAGAAGCCATATAAATGCATGGAATGTTGAAAGAGTTTTGCTCAGAATGGTCATCTTCCTTCTCTTAAAAGGATCCACGCTTGGGTGAAACTACATAGCAATAGCAATTCCACTCAGACTTATATACCACTCCACAATGCTTTACCACACTCTCTGTGCAGTTTATAAAGCCATCATATAATCCTCAGCAATCTGGGTCCTCATGTTAGCGACCTCAGAAAGATGAAAGCCTGAAGCAGAGGTGGTCTGGATCGAACTCCTGGCTGTGGGCAATTAGTCTATGGTACTGCATTCTAACCACTGACCCACCATGTTTCTATAGATTTGTATGTGTATGCATATTGTGTCTTTCTGATCCAAATGAGACAAGGTTGAATCCAACAAAGTGAAAGTTTATGTGGAGAAAAGTAAGATTTTGCATTTGGGCGGGAAAAACAGATTACATGAAACCTGGCTCAAAAACAGTAATTGTGAGATGGACCTCAGGAGTCTGAATGGATGATCATTTAAACATAAGTCACGTATGTGCAGCAGCAGCCAAAATGGCTAATACAATCCTTGATTGTGTAAACAGAGGCATAGACTCAAAATCACATGAAGTATTAATACTGGTTTATTAAGCCTTAGTAAGACCACACTTGGAATACTGCATCCAGTGTTGGTCATCACATTACCAAAAAATGTTTAGACTTTGGAGAAAATGCAAACGAACAGCTAAGATGATTAAAGGCTTGAAGACTAAAACATATGAAGAATAGTTGCAGGTTTTGTGTTTGGCTAGTCTACAGAAAAGAAGGATTAGGAGTGACATGATAGCAGTATTCCAGTACTTGAGAGGCTGCCACAAAGAGGAGGGGGGTCAATTTATTTTCCAGAGCACCAGAGGGCAGGACAAGAAGCGACACACGTAAAAATAGAAGAGAAGCAATCTCAAATTAACGAGAATATTCCTTACAGTGAAGATAATCAATTAGTGGAGCAGCTTTCCTTCCGACAGTGAGGTTGCTTCATCACTGGATGTTTTTAAGAATAGACTGGATAGTCGCTTGTCTGAAATAGATCTTACAGGAATATCAATAGATCCTGAAATGGTATAGGATCTCCTGCTTGAGCCAAAAGTGCAGTTAGGGGTGTCAGCTGCCATGAACTTGTAACGGGCTTAGGACTTCAGGCACCGCGGCTCTGTCAATTCCTGGATGGCCAGAAAGAGAATGTTATGTCTTTGGGGGAGGGGGGGGTGTCTTTAAAAAGAAAAGAAAAATCTTTTTCCGATTCACTATTGGATGCAGAAGTGAATTAAAATCTCTCTCCAGCAACTCCCATCTCATCAAATTGGACCTCCAAAATTTTATCAATACATTTTAGGTTCATTTTAGGTTGGGCCATAAAATTGATTCATGTCATCTGATAGTCTATTTGTTTACCTACTAAAAGTAATCTATATGAGTTGAACGTTTTTTCAATAAAATGCCAAATTGAAACTTTTCAATTTCCACTGATTTAAATCTACTCTATCCATGTTCTTACTAAAATATGTTTTCTCATCCTTAATTGCATTCCTTGTTCAAGCAAATAGTCCCGATTTTCACTTTATAAAGCCACTGCCTTCTTTTTAGCTATTCCACAAAGATCTTTAATGTTCCAAGATGCAAATGGGCTTATTATGAAAAAACAAACAAACCCACAACTGAAATGATGTTCTTTGTCTGGGTGGCAGCCAGATTAGATCTCTGCTTTAAATTACCAATTACAATTAGAATATTCTTCAGCATCATAGAATTAACTGTTATTAAAAACAATCCCTCAACAGTTAGAAACATTGTTAGCAAAGTAGTCTGAGCTGGAGTGAACCTTTTAAGTACCTTCTTAGGGGTGGGGCTCACTCAGACCTCCCCTTCATTAATCCCTCTAAGAATTGTGCCAGTTCTGAGCATTTGGTGAAGGGGGAGATTAAGGGGGACCCTCTCCAAAGTTCTGCTGCAATCCTAGAATCAGCCTCATCCCTAATTGCCCCACTTTCCCTTTCCCCAAGATCTCCCTCCATCTGGATCCCTCTGAAGTTTTCAAAAGATGACCTAATTAATTTACGAGCCTCGAGACAAAGTTCAAAAGAAATCCAGTCATTTATTGGGATCAACATTTTGGCATGTTTTGCGGAGCCGAAACTGATATCTGGTAATGGTCTTTGCACTCTACCCCTAACTCTCCCCTCCCTCAGTCTGTGTCATAAATCATCCACCAACGAGGTTGTAGAAATATGAGATCCGACTCTGGCTGAAGCTATACATGGAATCCTCTCTCCAATGTCAACTTGATAATAGTCATGGTAATGCTTTACAAGTTGACACCCTCCCTGCAACCCTCGTCCCAGGCAGAATCTGCCATACAGGAGTTGGATCTTTCCCCACATCCACGAAATGCAGGGAAGGAGGCTTTCTGCCTGCAGGCATATTCTGGTTTACGGCGATCTCCCTCTGAAAACCCCCAAATCTCCCCTCAGCAAGGATCTTGACATGGCCCTGCCAAAGGCCTTTGGATATTTCCACATTTGAAAAAGGGAAGGGAAGCAGGGGCTATTTAGGACATCAGGGAGAAGGATATGGAGCACACCAAATTTGTGGCTTTATCTTCCTGTTTCTCCCATTTTGACATTTCACATAAGTTGTGACAAAACACAACAGGCTCCCTCCTTTGCTGCCACCACAATCCTAGCTCCACCTTTTTAGTTATTCTGAAACATCTGAAGGGAGGGGGGGAAGGAGGGAGGACTGCCATCTTGATTAACCCCCCAATTAGGGTCAGATGGGCATGGAGGCCAAAGAGATGGGGGCATAAGTTGTTTTCTCTCCCACTCTCAATAAAGGAAATCATGCAAGGAGGGAAGGCAGCACCATGGAAGTGAAGCCTGTCTTTGGAAATGGTTTTCTCAAGGGAAATTTGGATTTTTGGACCATTTTTGGCAGTGGATGAGCTGCCCCTGACATTAACCGAGAAAGTCGGCTTTGAGAAGCAACCGGCTCACCTAATCCGAAGGGCTTGAAAGTGAAAGCGAAGGGAGAGGAAGTTTTAGAAGCTAATTCCAGACTCAAATTTCAGGGGAATCAACCAAATGGAAAGAGAGAAGGGGAACTAGGACACAAAACAGGAAATGTAGAAACCAAATATGGGGTCAGTCAAAAAGGGACATCAGGTGCCTATTCAGGGATGCTCAAACCACGAGGAAGAAACTGGGTGAAGGTGGAACCCAAAGGCAGGTGTGACGGGTGTGGTTAGTATTTACTACGAATGTACAGTAGAAATAAAAGCCGAGGCTGCAATTTTACTTCTTATTTGATTTGTGCTCAATGAAAGGTTTTCCCCTCCTCTTTTTTCCCTTTTGCCCTTTATCCCCCACTCATCCTTTCCCTTTTTCTTCCACTTTCTCCGCTTCTGTTCCGACAGGCCTGGGGCTAAAGAGCTTTTGCCCGCCCCCCCCCCCTCGAATGGTATGGTTGTTGTGTGCTTTTTAAATTGTGTATTGTTCTGTTCGTCTTTTTTATTTCTTATTTGTACCCCTTCCCTTGACTTGGATTGTGAGCCGCCCTGAGTCCCCTTCGGGGAAAAGGGCGGCATATAAATGAAATAAATTCAATTCAATTCAATTCAATTCTCTCTCTGTGCCGAACTCTATCCTGGAGTGGGCGAAGTCAAAGGAGACTCTGCCCAGAAACTGATGACGCTGCAGAAAGGAGGATTCCCATTGGTCCTCCCACTCCTTCAGGGCACTCCCAATTCCGAGGAAAACGCCCCCTACCCCTCAATCCAGAGCCACGGATTCCTCCTCTGGGGCTGGGAGCATCCGCATCTTTCTCCCCTCTCTTTGGGGGCGCTTGTGAGGCAGCAGCATCCCTGGGCTCTGCTGGGCTCCCCTGATGCCTCTGCTATGAGGCGCCGGCTCACCCTCCCTGCCTTTTTCTGTGGTGCCCCTCCCATGCCTGGTCTCCCTCGCCGAGGCTGAGCATGTGGGGCAGAAGGAGCAGCCAGACCCAGAAGCTTCCCGGTCCCTCTCGCCCCCACCCCGCTGCCGGGTGACCCCGGACGAGGGCGCTGCTCCTGGGACAAATGCACAGGTACAGTATAAGTGATACCTTGTTCAATAGTAGTAAATGTGAGAGGGATCTTGAAGTCCTAGTGGACAACCTTTTAAATATGAGCCAGCAGTGTGCAGCAGCTGCCAAAAAAGCCAACACAGTTCTAGGCTACATAAACAGAGGGATTGAATCAAGATCACGGGAAGTGTTAATACCACTTTATAATGCCACACTTGGAATAATGCATTCAGTTTTGGTCACCACGATGTAAAAAAGACGCGGAGACTCTAGAAAGAGTGCAGAAAAAAGCAACAAAGAGGATTAGGGGACCGGAGGCTAAAACATATGTAGAATGGTTGCAAGAACTGGGTATCTCTTGGGTAATCAAAAGAAGGATTAGGTGTGATATGATAGTAGTGTTCCAATATCTCAGGGGCTGCCACAAAAAAGAGGGAGTCATGCTATTCTCTAAAGCACCTGTGGGTAGGACAAGAAGCAATGGGTGGAAACTAATCAAAGAGAGAAGCAACTTAGAACTGAGGAGAAATTTCCTGACAGTTAGAACAATGAATCAGTGGAACAGATTGTGTGAATGCCCCAACACTGAAGTCTTTAAGAAGATGTGGATAGCCATTTGTCTGAAAGGGTATAGGGTTTCCTGCCTAGGCAGGGGTTGGACTAGAAGACCTCCAAGGTCCCTTCCAACTCTGCTACTGTATTCTAAGCCTCCCGGTCCTCGTCTTGACAACCCAGCCGTTTTTCCATCTCCACCAACAAGAAGGGGAGGAAGATGGAGAAGTGCCGCTTCTGGAGAGCTTTTGGAGACGTCGAAGCCTTTCTCTGACAGGGAGGCATTGAGAGTGCTTTTCCTCCTACTCCCAAGCCCATCATCCCCGCCCATTCCCTTCCACTCAGACGTGCTCCTCTTTCCCTCGCTTTCTAAGACCCTGGCACTTTGCCCCAAATCCTCCAGGGGGCGCCCTCTGCCAAGGGAAGGGAACTCCAGGCGCTTCCCCATTTGCCCACTGGAGGGCGAACGTCACGGCTGGCTTTCCATAGGAGGCGGCGAAGGAAGTGACATCACTGAGCCTTGCCTTTCTAGGAGCCACCCACTCGCTCTCCTTAACCCCTGGGGCTCCGTAGGAGGCGCAGAGGCTGCGGGAGAGTCTTGCGGGGGCACAGCCAGACGTGCATCGGGTGAGCGGGGGGCTCTTCCTAGGTCCCATGTTCCCCAGCCGCCCTCTCCCTGCAGAAAGAAGCGGGGATCCCAGGAAGGCTGCGGGGATCCGGGGAAAAAGCCCGAGTGGGGGGAGGGTCCGTCTTGCGGGGGCCCAGCAGGAGAGGAGAGAAGCCGGGCGGGGAGGAGTCAGGATTCGCACCAGGCTCCCCGAGGGTCCCATCCTGTCTCCGGAGGGGGAGAGAAGCGGGGCGGCCTCTCCAGCTGACTCCTTCCCGGCCCTGCGCTGGGATGACCCACTGGGGGCTCCGGGCAGGTTGGGTGAAGGTTGTTCAGTGGCTGAATTCCACTTTCTAATTCTTGGCCTTTATTTTTTCTTTCCATCTCAGATACAGAAACTGGAAGCCATTTGTGGTTTTTGAAAGGCAAACTTTTCTCTTGGGAGGAAAAAAAGAGCAGAATAACTTGGAGGGATCCGTCCCAGAAATGGTCCCGTGAAGGAAAAGGCATCCGGAGACCCACCAGAGTCTTTGGACCCATCTGGAGTTGCTCTGCAGGACAGAGAAAGGATGGAGACACAACCTTTTGCCAAGAGGGGAAGCAGGAAAAGCCCTCCAGCTGTTCAGCCTGGGAAGGGAGGGGAGCTCTGGACAAGGACTGGGCAGAAGATCCTGGAGGAGAAAACCATCCTCCCTTCCGAAGTTCAGCCCTGGAAGTTCGTCCAATACCGGGAGGCTGAAGGTCCCCGAGGACTTTGCAGCCGACTCCATGACATTTGCAGGCGATGGCTGAGACCAGAAAAACACTCCAAAGCCCAGATGCTGGACCTGGTGGTTCTGGAGCATCTCCTGTTCCTGTTGCCCCCAGAGATGGAGGGCTGGGTGAGGGAGTGTGGAGCAGAGAGCAGCTCCCAGGCGGTGGCCCTGGCGGAAGGCTTCCTCCTGAGCCAGGCGGAGGAGCAGAAGGAGGAGGTCCAGTTGCAGGTGAGAGACTTTAGGGAACTCAGAAGGGAATAGAGGAAGTGTTTGAATACTTCACCCCTCTTTGGCCTTCATCATACGTGGCAATTCACCTATTCTTGTAGGACGTTGTTCCATTGTTTCCTCACTCAACCTCCCAGGTGGGTATTGGGGGCTTTGAGGTTGTATTCTGAATATAAGAATCCACTTTATTTCGTGTGATGTACATTAATTCTGCTTCTTTCTTCCTTCCTCTCCTATTGGAAGGGCTGCACTGTGGAGATCAAAGATCCTGAGGGAAAGAAGAACCCATCAAATCCCCCTCAGGAGCTATTTTTCAGGAGGATCCCTTGGGAAGATCAAAGTCAGGACGCCTCAGGAGGTAATGGAAGATCTTCCGATTTCCCATCTGTCTTCCTTTCGCTCTCTCTTCTCTTTTATAGAATACCTCCTCCTATTTTGTTAATTATGCATTTGAAATTGTTTATTCTTACAGAGAAACAAAGAATGAAGCTTTCTGGTTTTTATGATGGATATCAAACAACAATTGAACCTCTAAATCAAGTAAGAAAGGGAAGTTATTAGATTTGTATTCTCCCTTCAGGAAGTGAAGTGGATGTGCAAAGTGCTCTCTCCTTCTATTCCCTCCCCCCTCTTGTTTGGCCTGGATTACTTTTGTCTTCTTCCACAACATGGAGAGCAGAATAGCAGGTTCAACTTGCTGTCAGTCAGCATAGCTTCCTCTGTTATCTTCTTCTGCTAGGTATTCCTCCGACTTCGTTAAGTTTACAATCAAGATCATGTGAAGTGTTAATACCACTTTGTAATGCCTTGGTAAGGCCACACTTGGAATACGGCTTCAAGTTTTTTGTCCCCACGATGTAGAAAAGATGTGGAGACTCTAGAAAGAGTCGTCTTGATTCTATCCCTCTTAATGCAGCCTTTGATTCTGTTGGGGTTCTGTTTGGATTTGGATTTGGATTTAATAAATTTATAGGCTGCCCAATCCCGAAGACTCCGGGTGGCTTACAAAAAATAAATTTTAAGAAAAGCGAAGAATTAAAAACGGAGGAAACAGATTAAAAGAAAAAACCACATCATGCACCCAGTCTAATCGGGGCTGGGCCACAGTCGTGAGGTCAACAGCCTCAGGCCTGCCGGAATAGCCAGGTTTTAATAGCCTTTCGGAACGCCATGAGAGTGGGTAGGGTCTGGATCTCTGGGGGTAGTTCATTCTATAGGTCGGAGCGGCTACAGAGAAGGCCCTTCCCCGGGGAGCCGCCAGCCGACATTGTCTGGCTGATGGGACCTGGAGAAGGCCCACCCTGTGCGATCTTATCGGCCGTTGGAAGGTATGTGGCAGAAGACGATCTTGCAGATATCTGGGTCCTAGGCCATGTAGGGCTTTAAAGGTAATGACCAGCACCTTGAATCGTGCTCAGAGACCAATAGGGAGCCAGTGCAGCTCGCGGAGGATAGGTGTTTGGCAAAAGTAGCCTACTGCTGGCTCATGTTTAAGTGCTTATCCACTAGGACTCCAAGATCCCTGTTGCACTTAGTAGTGTTGAGCCAGGTATTACCTATTCTATACCTGTGCATTTGGTTTTTCTTTCCTAAATATAGAGCTTTACATTTCCCATTGTTGATTTCCTTTCATTAGATGGGGCCCAATCTGACAACCCTTCTATATCTGGAGCTTATCTTCTGGAGTGTTGCTATTCCTGTCAATTTGGTCTTGTCTGCAATTTGAAGAGTTCCCCTTCTATCCCCTTGTCTAAACCATTGATAAAGATGAAGAGACCTTGCAAATCCTCCTGTTCTGTTCTTTTTTTTTCGTGTTCAGGAGAGTCTGGTGTCCTTCGAGGAGGTGGCTGTGTATTCTCTGAGGAGGAATGGTCTCAGCTGGATCCTGACCTGAAAGCGCTGCATTCAGAAGTCATGCTTGAAAACCATAGGAACCTGGTCTCTCTGGGTAAGAGTTTTTTAGTTCCCAATCAGAGAGTTCAAGAAGAAAGATTATACATAATTAGTTATTTATTTTAAATATCACTGACCAGATATCGTCTCCTGGGAGGGAGAAGGAAAGGATCTGGCCTTGTTCTGCTGCAAGGAAGGAAAGAGTCGATGTCTCTTTGCTTACATGCTTTCTCTGCCATTTCTTATCTCTATTTTTTCCATTTCTATTTGAACATCTGTGGAGGCTGAAAGAACAAGGTGTGTTTTTATGTGTCCTCTGGAGGTCATGTGTGAGGAGTGTGTTGTCATTTGTCCTCTGAAACCTCCAATATTGTGTGAGAACAGAACTTTCACATTCAGCCCATGGAAGAGCATTTTCCAAATCCAATTCAAGAGCGAAGGCCTCATGCAATGTGATTCAGAGCATCCTAGGGTACAGGTAATCCCCGAGTTACGACAGTTTACTAAGTAACCTTTCCAAGTTACACCAGCCCTCCCCCAAGCACTTAAAACTCAGTCCTGAAATTACAAATGTTGCACCACCGTCGTTCAGACTTACGAATGACAGCAGAGGTGCTGCAACATTTGCCCTATCTATGCCTCCATCCCATCCTGCCGGGTCTTACCATATTTTTCAGACTATAAGATGCACTTTTGCTCCCTCCCCCCAAAAGTGTGTGGAAATGTCTGCGTGTCTTATAAGCAAATACGCCCCTGGTTTTTGGTCTCCCTGGCGTTCAGAAGCACTCTGCAGGCCAACAACGAGCCTGCTTTTCACCTCCGGAGGGCTCTGTGGCTCCCATTTTTGCCCTCCTGACCTTGGGGAGGCTGAAAACGTGCAGAGGGTTTGGGAGGCCAAAAATGAGACCGTTTTTGGCATACAGAGTGCTTCTCGATGCCAGGTTGGCAAAAACAGAATGCATGGAGGCAAAAAACTATTTTTTTCCTTTGTTTTCCTTCTCTGGGTGTGTCTTATGTTCCGAAAAATGTGGTACCTTGCAAGGATGTGGCGAGCCATCGGTTCCTTTGCCTACTTCGGTGCATTTGCAGAAAAAAGTGGCCTAAAATAGTGAGAGACACTCAAGATCAGGAGTGGGAAATCTAGCACTATTGATCTCACTGCAGTGTTTTAGGCCTCTGCTAACCAAGGCCTGCACGAGATCCAGGGGAAAATGGTTGCCTGAGTTTCTCTCCCAGCACCCTAGATATCAGGAAATGATTGGAGAGACTGGGATTCAGAAAAACCAGTAATCTTGATAGATTTTAAAAGGAGATCTGACTCTCTGTCAGGTTTCCAAAGGATTAATTAATTTTATGAGCCTCGAGCCAAATTTCAAAAGAAATCCAGTCATTTATTAGGAGCAACGTTTCGGCAATTACCCAAACAGAGACAGATCTGACGTCACATAAATTACAGCTGAACTTTGCCCCCGTTTCCCCCTCCCCTCAGTCCTGTGTCATAAATCACATTATCCACTGAGATGCTCTGGGCAGGCTGTAAATTCCACGCCTCACAAGCCTGCTTTTGATAATAGCCAAAGGTATGTGTGGAATTTGCTCCCCCCCCTTCTGTCCATGGCAACTCTAACAAGCATGGAAGTGCTTTGCGAGTTGACACCTGAGGGTAGGACAAGAAGCAATGGATGGAAATTAATCAAGGAGGGAAGCAACCTAGAACTAAGGAGACATTTCCTGACAGAACAATTAATCAGGGGACAACTTGAATAGAATAGAATAACAGAGTTGGAAGGGACCTTGGAGGCTTCTAGTCCACCCCCTGCCTAGGCAGGAAACTATACCACTTCAGACTAATAGTTATCCAACCTCTTCTAAAACTTTTCTAGTGTTTGAGCATTCACAATTTCTGGAAGCAAGTTGTTCACGATTAATTGTTTTGTCAGGAACTTTTTCCTCAGTTCTAAGCAATGTTCCCTCTAATTTTTTTTTCAGTGTGTGCAGAAAAGTATAGTGTTTGAGCAGCACATTTTCATGCCTGAGCACCTGAATTTTTTTCACAGATGTTTCACAGAACAATTGATTTATAGGATCCGAATTGGAATGGAGGAAAAATGGTTTTGTGTGTGTGTGAGTGTGTGTGTGTTTGAGTGAGCGAGGGATCCGGTAGGGAACTGCGCCTATTTAGAAAAGAAGGTAAATTATTGCAAACACTGATCAGTCGAAGATAAGTATGGGGACAGGTTGGGCGGTAGAGAGAAAGTGATAAAAGAGTGGGAGAGAGGAAGAGAGGAAGAAAAAAGAGGGAGAGAGAGAGCCAGAAGAGCCAGAGAAGGAGAGAGAAAGTGACAGAAGAGTGGGAAAGAAGGAGAGAGGGTGAGAGACAGAAAGAGACCAAAGAGGAGAGAGAGAAGGGAGAAAGAGAGAGAAAGTGACGGAAGAATGGAAAAGGAGAGAGAACGAGAGACACAGAGAAAGAGGATGAGCGGGACAGAAAGAAACGACGAGGAGAGAGAAGGGAGGAGAGAGGAAGGTGACGGAAGAATGGAAAAGGAGAGAGAAAGAGAAGAGAGACAAAGAGAAAGAGGATGAGGAGAGACAGAGAGAGAAGAGAGGAAGAGGAAAGAGTAAGAGAGAACATCTTCATTTCAACCCTGAGGTGCAAATATTCTCTTTGATTTGGTAATTTTATTTGTCCATTTACTATCCAATACTCTCATTTCTCCTTAAGTCATCAAGAATTCCCGGTCTTTTTATTGAATTTATCACAATACCTTGAGAACAACTTTTCAGCATAGCTTTACAGCTATTAAAATATATATAGTAATTTAGGTCAGGTTTTCAGAACATTAATCTATTTATAAGTCAGTAAGTGCAAAGAAACAGAATTCAGAAAGTTGGCTTCCCTTTTGTAATTGCCTATTGCCTGCTTAATTTTCTACCTACATTTTGATAACTGACATTCACAGTTGACCCAAGAAGCCCATCATAGAAGAAACACTCCCTATGAACTTTGTTGGGTTTCCATGGAATGAAGCTGGATCTTTTCTCAACCATACAGTAGCATATTCTTTCTAAGAAGGCTATCATCAAGATAGTCCATAACTGCCTCTCAATCTAACAGAATGGCGATTGACAATCTCTTTATATTTCAACTCTAACTCTTTCAGTCTTAAAGTTTTGGTGAGGAGAAATCCAAAATCTCCCTCTCCCTCTCTCCTCCCTCTCCCTCTTTCTCTCTCTCTCATTCATTGTGGCGACCAAAACTGGATGCCGTATTCCAAGTTGTGGCCTTCCCAAGGACTTATAAAGTGGTATTAACCCCTTCACATCGATCTTGATTCTATCCCCTCTGTTTATGTAGCCTAGAACTGTGTTGGCTTTTTTGGCAGCTGCTGCACACTGCTGCCTCATATTTAAATGGTGTCCACTAGGATTCCAGATCCCCCTCACAGTTACTACTGTTGAGCAAGGTACCACCTATACTGAACCTGTGCATTTCGTTTTTCTTGCCTAAATTTTTCACCATTGAATTTCATTTGTTAGATAGTGCTCAATGTTCCAGGTTGTCAAGATCCTTCTGTATCTTGAGCCTATCCTCTGGAGTGTTGGCTATTCCTGCCAGTTGGTATCATCTGCAAATTTGATGAGTTCCCCATCTATCCCCTCATCCAAATCATTGATGAAGATGTTGAAGAGTTCCTGGGCCTAAAACAGTGCCTGGGGTAACTCCACTGCATACTTCCCTCCATGAAGATGCAGTTCCATTGAGGACTATGTGTTAAGTGCGGTTTAGGCAGCCAGTTACAAATCCATCTGGTGGTGATGCTGTGTAACCACATTTTTCTACTTTATCTAGTAATAGGTTGTGGGTATACTTTATCAAATGCCTTACTGAAGTCCAAATAAAGTATATCGACGGCATTCCTCTGGTCCACTAATTTGTCAAAGAATGCCATAAGATTAGTCTGCATGATCTGTTTTGACAAGATCCCTTGTTGGCTTTTGGCTATTACTTTGTTTATTTCTAGTGTTCACTAATCGTTGCTGGATATATTTTCCAGAATCTTCCTGGTATTGAGGTTAGCTGATAGGTCTGAAGTTTCCTGGATCTATGTTTTTTTTTTCTTTTTTGAAGATGGGAACCACATCAGCATTTTTCCAGTCCTCTGCAGTTCCCTGGTGCTCCAGGATCTTTAGATATAGTTTTTTTCCCCTTTGTGTAAAGACAAATTCAAAAAATGAGTTAAATAATTCTGCTTTCTCCCTTTTGCTTGTCATGTTCTTCCCACTTTCCTCCCAGCAATGGACCAATTGTTTCCTGACTTTTTCTTGTTTTCAACAGTTGGAGGAAGCTTTGTTGTTATTTTTTCTTTTGTACAAGCCTTGTTTTGTTGTGACACCTTAGCTTTCCTCACTTTCATTTTACAGGCTCGGGCTACCTATTTTTTTGGGAGTATAAGATTGCACCAAGGTTTTGAAGAGGAAACTTTTTTAAAAAAAGTTTTTGCATTCTGTAGATCTTCCCAAAAAGGGCATGAATAGCCCTTAGGAGGCTTGTAGAGTGCTCCGTTTTTTTTTTGCCAAAACCGAGCAAAAAACTGTCATTTTTTTGCAAAAACAGCCCCCCCCTGTTTTTTTAAAGGCATGGATAGCCTTTAGGAATGTTCCTGAGGGCTGGGGGTCCAGAATTGAGCAAAAAACCCTGACTGTTTTTTGCTCATTTCTGCCTCCCTAGCCCCCAGGAACTCTCTGAAAACCTCCTAAAAGCTATGCTGGGCCATTTGAAGGGCGGGGGTTTCTGGAGGCAAAAAGTGCTGTATTTAGTGTATAAATCGCACCCAGATTTTCAGCCTCTTTTGTGAGGGAAAAAGTGTGGTCTTATACTCCGACAATACTCTACACTTATTCAAAGAGTGGGAAGATTCGTGGAATGGACAGAATGGGTCTTTGCTTGTTGTTGGGGTTTTAATTGGAACTATCCTTGACGATTCCACATCTAAGTCGTTCCTGGTGGAGTTGGAGACTTGTGTTTTGTGTACAGCCACAAAGGTTTTTTCTCTACTCTTTGTATGGAATTGTTAGTCGGTTCATAGTTGTGAAAATGTTTTTTGCCCCCTGGGGACCCTGGCCTTCTAAAGCCTTGAACTTGAGAATCGGTGGTGCATCATTGTCTGTTGTTCATATTTGTTATGCTGGGACACAGCAAAAGCTTTGTGTTTACGGTTCACAGCTCTCACCCAAACCAGATCCCATGGTTGTCCATACTGCCCTTCCTGCAGGATCTTTGTGGTAGAGGGGGATGATAGCACAGCAGCTCAATAGGGTGGGATGACTGAATTGGGTACCTAATTATTACTTGGAGACCACAGATGGGAGATTCTAGATGGGTAATCTGTCCAAGTAGACTAGTGATTTGTTTACAAGGAGGACAGTATCCAAATTTGAAAAGAGTACTATTAGGAATAGTACAGTTGGGTAACAGGTGGGTTGGCAATATATAAACCATGATGGTAGTGGTGTACTTTAAGTACTGCTGTAAATGTGATTGGTTGCTGTTTCCTCAAGCGGCCATAAGATGGAGCCAAAATGACTGTTAGCTCTTTGTTTGTTAGATGCCAAGCGTTGGATAGTGGTTGTAGACGTGTCATGTATTGCTCAGCGTGAATTACTGTGAGTTTTGCTACTATTAGCGACTTTGGGGTGCTGAACTGATTATATGATACTGGACTGTGTTTGTTGTATCACCCCTTAACTGCGAAAATTGATGTCTGACCGTCTTAACCGTGTATGAATTGGACTCTGCATACCTCTATTTCCACAGAAGTAAAAATATTATCTGTTTTACAATTCAGTGTCTCCGTATGCTGGTTTATGCGTCCTCTATACTACTCTCACTACGCTTCTCTGCACGCACTCGTTCTCCTAACGGGAGCTTACCTAACAAGTACTGTGAAACACAGCTGCCAAACAAGTATTGCACTGAAACTAAGCCGGTCATTTTGAAATAAAATAAAATCACAATCTCAAGCGCACTAACCTTGAATGTATTATTGCTATTTTTGGTTTATACGAGCAGCCGCTACCTTTGTCCACTGTACTCTCGCTCAGACTCCCCCCTCACAGCCAGCATCTCCTCCCAGCTTCTGTGTAATTAAAATGCAATGGAGGCAGTTTCAAACTATCTTTGTCCTCTGTACTCCCTCTCAGACTCCCCTCACAGCCATTAGCTCCTCCAACCAGCTTTTGTGAAATTAAAATGTTCAGAAGCTGTGAATGCTCCAACACTGAAAGTTTTTAAAAAGATATTGGATAACCATTTGTCTGAACTGATGTAAGGTTTCCTGCCTTCGCAGAGGATTGGACTAGAAGATCTCCAAGGTCCCTCCCAATTCTGTTCTATACTTTTGCTTAACTCAAAACTGACTGAGTGAGATTTGCATATGTAGAGATAATTGTAAAGAAAGAGATGTTTCCTAGATATTTTCAAAGCTTTCATGACTCATGAATATAGAAATCATCATGTCTATATCACACCACTGTAGGCGTGCAAACATAACCTAATGGAATTTCAGAGAAATTCTGAAGGTAATTCACTTACCTTTTTACAGTTTGATCATTTTCTCTAACCTCGTTATCATTTTCATTTCTCATTCTCAGGTAATAATGGGCAGGAGAATCCAGATTCCTGTGAATTGTTCCAAGTGATCAATACAACGGAGAAGTTTGGAATTCGAATGGAATTAAAAAGCCATGATAGAAACCAGTCAAATGATTTCAATCAGGAAAGCTCATCTTCCACTGATGCTCCAATGCAACACTTTTGTGCCCAAGAAGAGAAAATAAGGAAAAAATATACTGGAAAAAATGTGAAGCTAATCAAAGCTAAAGTAAATGAACACTATTTAACCCAAAACGATGCTATAAGAAGACACAATGGACAAAATTACAATGGGGAATTCATTCTTTCTCTTGGAAATAAGTGCCTTAGATCTCAAAAAGCTATTGACAGAAAAGAGAAGCCTTATAAATGTTTAGAATGTGGAAAATGTTTCAGAAAAAGCAAGCAACTTACTATCCATAAAAGGATCCACACAGGGGAGAAACCATATAAATGCATGGAGTGTGGAAAGGCATTTACTCAGGTCAGTAACCTTAGAAGCCACAAAAATGTCCATACAGGAGAGAAACCATTTAAATGCATGGAATGTGGAAAGACGTTTGCTTATAGTAGTGGGCTTGGAAGGCACAAAAATGTCCACAGAGGAGAGAAACCATTTAAATGCA
Organism: Thamnophis elegans; assembly: GCF_009769535.1. Classification (NCBI taxonomy): domain Eukaryota; kingdom Metazoa; phylum Chordata; class Lepidosauria; order Squamata; family Natricidae; genus Thamnophis; species Thamnophis elegans. The sequence goes on along the minus strand of NC_045542.1, from coordinate 172,274,271 downwards.
TGGAATGTGGAAAGGCCTTTGCTCAAAAAAAATCATTTTACTTCCCATAAGATGATCCACACAGGAGAGAAGCCGTATAAATGCATGGAGTGTGGAAAGACCTTTAATCATGAATGTAATCTTAGAAGACACAAAAAGATCCACACAGGAGAGAAACCATTTGAATGCACAGAATGTGGAAAGACCTTTGCTCAAAGAGATCAACTTATAACCCATAAAGAAGCCACACAGGAGAGAGGCCATATAAATGTATGGAGTGTGGAAAGACGTTTAGTCACAGTAGTACACTTACTTCCCATAAGAGGATCCACACAGGGGAGAAGCCGTATAAATGTATGGAGTGTGGAAAGACTTTTGCTCTGAACAGTAGACTACTATCCACAAAGAGCTCCACACAGGAGAGAAATAATAAATGCATGGAGTGTGGAAAGACCTTTGCTCATAGAGGTACTTTTATTTCCCATAAGATGATCCACACAGGTGAGAAGCCATATAAATACATGGAGTGTGGCAAGACATTTACTCGTGGCAGTGGCCTTAGAAGCCACAAAAATGTCCATACAGGAGAGAAGCCATTTAAATACATGGAGTGTGGCAAGACATTTACTCGTGGCAGTGGCCTTAGAAGCCACAAAAATGTTCATACAGGAGAGAAGCTATTTAAATGCATGGAATGTGGAAAGACCTTTTCTCGAAAACATAATCTCATTTCCCATAAGATGATTCAACATCCCATAAGTTGATAGAACGAAATCAATTTCTTTGTAATAATTTTTATAATGACTTTGGTTTGGTTTGGTTTGGTTATTGGATTTATATGCTGCCCTTCTCCAAGGACTCAGGGCGGCGTACAACATAAAAAAAACCCACTTATTATAAACGTTTAAAAAATTAGATAGAATATCCAAAAAACAAACCCAATTAAATTAACAATAACATTTTAAAAAAAAAATCAATTACAATTAACAATAATCAATAATTTATTTTGTTTTGTTCAGGCCAGGCTGGCTTGCTGGAAAAGCCAACTTTTTAGGGCGCATTGGAAGGACCGGCGGTTGGGGATTATACGAAGCTCCAAGGACAGCTCATTCCAGAGGGAAGGTGCTCCCACAGAGAAGGCTCTCCCCCTGGGGGTCGCTAGCCGACACTGTCCGGCTGATGGCACCTGAGGAGGCCAACTCTGTGGAATCACACTGGACGGTGGGAGGGTACCAGTGTCAGTAGGTGGTCTCGCAGGTATCCTGGGCCTAAGCCATGGAGTGCTTTAAAGGTCATAATTAGTACCTTGAATCGCACCTGGAAGGACAACTGGCAATCAGTGCAGGCCGCCTAAAAGGGGTGCAACATGGGAGCACCTAGGTGCCCCCATGATAACCCGCGCAGCTGCATTCTGGACCAGTTGAAGCCTCCGAGTGCTCTTCAAGGGCAGCCCCATGTAATGAGTGTTACAGTAGTCCAGGCGAGAAAGGACGAGGGCATGAGTGACTGTGCACAGAGTATCCCGATCCAGGAAGGGGCGCAACTGATGTACCAGACGAACCTGGTAAAAGGCCCCCCTGGTCCCGACCGTCAGGTGTTCTGTTAAACTAAGCCGCATATCCAAGAGGACTCGTTACCCTCAAGACTGGATTACTGTAATGCGCTCTACATGGGTCTGCCCTTGAAAAGTGTTCGAAGACTTCAGCTAGTCCAGAATGCAGCTGCATGAGCGATTGTGGGTGCACCTAGGTACACCCACATTACACCTATCCTCCGCGAGGTGCACTGGCTGCCCATCGGTCTCTGGACTCGCTTCAAGGTGCTAGTTATTACTTGATAAAGCCCTGCATGGCATTGGACCTGGGTACCTGAGAGACCGCCTCCTGCCAATTACCTCCCAAAGACCGATTCGATCACACAGGCTCGGCCTTCTCCGGGTCCCATCTGCCAGCCAATGCCAGCTGGCGACCCCCCTGGGGGAGAGCCTTCTCTGTTGCTGCTCCGGCCCTCTGGAACGAGCTCCCCGTGGAGATCCGGACCCTTACTACCCTTCCCGGCCTTCCGTAAAGCTACCAAGTCCTGGCTGTTCCAGCAGGCTGGGGGCTGTTGGAAGTATCCAGCCCCAGCTTCATTTGTGACTGTTGTGTATTTTAAATATTGTTTGTATTGTCTTATTTATCCCCTCCCCCGTTTCATTGTGAGCCGCCCGGAGTCCTCGGGAGTGGGCGGCATACAAAACCAATAAATGAAACGAAACGAAACGAACGAGGACTCCCAGATTGGCAGGCCCTCTCTGCAGGGGCTAAAATTTATCCCCCTATTATCAAAGATGGAACAAGATGCACAAATCGGGATGACAGAAACCACAGCCACTCAGTCTTGGAGGGATTGAGCTTGAGCCTGTTCCTCCCCATCCAGACCCGCACAGCCTCCAGGCATCGGGACATCACGTCGAGGGCATCGTTTGGGTGGTTTGGGGTAGAGATGAAAAGTTGGGTATCATCAGCATATTGATGATACCGTACCCCAAAACCAGGATGATCACACCAGTGGTTTCATATATATGCTGAACAGGAGGGGTGAGAGAACCGACCCCTGGGGCACCCCACAAGTGATGCGCCTTGGGTTGATCCCTGCCCTCCAGTCAATACAAATTGCGACCGATCCGACAGGTAGGAGAACCACCGTAAAACGGTTTGCCCCCCCCCTCCCAAGCCCCCGAGTCGTCGCAGTAGGATACCATGGTCAATGATATCGAAAGCCACCGAGAGGTCTAATAGGACCAGGACAGAGGAGCAGCCCCTGTCCCGGGCCCGCCAGAGATCATCGACCAACGCGACTAATGACTCTCGGTGCTGTATCCGGGCCTGAAACCCGACCTGAAACGGATCCAGGTAGACAGCTTCATCCAGGTACTGGGGAAGCTGATGTGCTACCGCACTCTCGACAACCTTCGCTACAAAGTGAAGGTTGGAGACCGGACGATAGTTCACTAAAGAAGCTGGGTCCAGGGAAGGCTTCTTTTTTTTTTTCTTTTTTTTTTTTTAGGAGGTCAAGAACATATTTAATGATTGGAACCAAAGACACCAAAGTCAAGAGACCTATCAAGGTATACCAGGGGCTTGAAACAGACTTACCAGGATTTATGGCCCAAGGGCATGACTGTTCAAAAAATGGTGATTGACCTGCAAATATAATTAACATAAAATAGACCCAGGTATCTTGGAGGAAGATGGAAAAGCGTATGCGGAAGACATTCAGCAAGGTTCTTTGCTTATAAAGTAGTGGTTCTCAATGGTTGTGCTAACTGTTCCCAGCAAGGGGCAACTCCCAGGAAAGGCTTTTTAAGGAGGGGCCTCACCACCCGCCTCCAAGGCGGGTGGGAAAAAAATCTCTCTCAACGAAGCATTGGTAATCGCCTGGAGCCAGCCTCGTGTCACCTCCCAGGAAGCCGAGACTAACCAAGAGGGACACAGGCCCAGCACACAAGTTGGCAGCACTGAGTCTCCCCATAATCCTATCCATGTCCTCGGGGGTCACAGGGACAAACTCATCCCAGATGGTGTCCACAAGATTCATCCCCGTTGACTCCCCCGAATCTACCCAGTCAGAGTCCAAGCCTGTCTGGATCTGAGTGATTTTATCCTGTAGATACTGAACAAATTCTTCAGCCCTATCCTGCAAGGGGTCTTTCCCAGTTCCTTGGTTAAGTAAGGAGCGGGTCACCCTAAACAGTTATCTGCAGACGCGATAAGAGCAGAAAAATGTTGCCGTTTTGCCGCTTTTATCACCACCAAGTAGGATTTATATGAATTCTTACTAGTGTTCGATCAGATTCGGACCAGCTGGCCCTCCAACCACTCTCTAGGCGTCTTTTCCAGCGTTTCATTCAATAAAGGCTATACTACTACTACTATGATCCACTCAGGAGAGAAGCATATAAATGCATGGAATGTTGTAAGAGTTTTGCTCAGAATGGTCATCTTCTCATAAAAGGATCCACACTCAGGATAAACTACAGTATATAGCAATAGCAATTCCATTGAGACTTATATACCACTCCACAATGTTTTACCACACTCTCTGAGCAATTTACAAAGTTAGCATATTGTCCCCAGCAATCTGGGTCCTCATTTTACCGACCTCAGAAAGAAAGAAGGAGAAGAAAGGAGTGATAAGAGAAAAGAGGAAAAGAAGAGAAGGAGACAGATAACTTTGAAGAGGATATGCTGAATGTCGCAGCAGAGGGTGATAAAAGTTAGGGAAGGAAGAATATACACTCAGAAGAAAAAAGCAGAAGCCCAGAGTTTGGGAGAAAAGGCTCACTAGGAAGAAGTGGAAAGGATAAGGGGGAAAAAAGTGAAGTTGATAGGAGAGAGGAAGAAGGGAAGCATACACATATATACAGGTCATATAGTAATATGAATTATTAGCTAATTGGATATTTAAAAATTGCTATGTGGAAAATATAAATGAGAGGCATGTGATTTGTTCTTTTACATGATGGTTAAACTGATTCGCTAATTGGTTGAATAACAAGTATGATAATGAAAAGATAATTAAATATAAGTTAAAATATTTGGTATATGGATACTATGCAGATAAATATATGTAGAACCTTTAAGAAGATGAATATAGTGTGGTGCATATTGCCTGCCATGATATATAGCTGATTTATGGAATTGTAATAAGCATTGAATAGTAAGGTTTGTAACTAAAAGATAATTAAATAATTAAATAAATTAAATAAGTAAAGATATGGGGAGGGGTGGAGGAGGAACTTGAAATATATTTCTAATGAAAAAATACTGAGATTATAAGGAGAGGACTAAAAACCTGGGCATGTATTTTTGTATAACTATACTATACAATATTATTATGAGAATAGCTGGAAACCAGACCCACACTTTGGCCAAAAAATAAGCTTGGGGGTGGAGGATACAAATATAATTGCTATATATGTATCCTTTTTAAAAAAAATAAGGAGGATATATGTGAAAATTATTCGTATGAAAGATGTTTATTGAAATGAAATTACCAACACCATCAACATTAAATGGAGTCTGCTCAGATGCTGAAATACACCATGCAAATGAAATGAAGAGAGTGGAAGAGAGAAGAGAGACAAGAGAAGGAAGAGAGGGTTAGGAGAGAGGGTAGAGGTGGGGAAGAGGAGGAGAGAAGGAGTGGAAAGAGGAGAAGGAGAGGAAGTAGAGAAGGATGATAGAGGGAAGAAAGGAGTTAGGGAGGAGGAGAGAGGGAGAACAGAAGAAAAAATGATAGTCTGGGACTTGGAAAGATGAATTGACATAACATTGAATAATAGAAAACTGTTGGTTTTGTAATGGTATACATGTGGTTATTTGTATTAAAATTAAAAAAACTTTTTTTAAAAAAAATTGTATTTGTATGCATATTGTGCCTTTCTGATCCAAATAAGAGAAGGTTGAATCCAACAAAATGAAACTTAATGTGGAGAAAAGTAAGATTTCACACCTGGGCAGGAAAAAACAGATTACAGGAAACCTGGCTCAAAATCAGTAATTGTGAGAGGGACCTTGGGAGTCCGAATGGATGATCACTTAAACATGAGTCATGTGTGTTTGGCAGCAGCCAAAAAAGCTAATATAATCCTTGATTGTGTAAACAGAGGCATAGAATCAAAATCACGTGAAGTATTAGTATCGTTTTATAAAGCCGTACTAAGACCACACCTGGAGTACTGCATCCTGTTTTGACCATCACATTACAAAAACGATTGTAGGATAAAGTGCAAATGAGCAGCTACGATGATTCAAGGCCTGAAGACTAAAACATATGAAGAACAGTTGCAGGATTTGGGTTTGGCTAGTCGACAGAAAAGACGGATTAGGAGTGATATGATAGCAGTATTCCAGTACTTGAGAGGCTGCCACAAAGAGGAGGGGGTTCAATTATTTTCCAGAGCATCAAAGGGCAGGACAAGAAACAGCACGTGTAAAAATAATCAAGGAGAGAAACAACCTCAAATTAACGAGAATCTTCCTTACAGTGAAGACAATTAAGCAGAGGAACAGCTTTCCTTCAGACAGTGAGGTTGCTTCATCACTGGATATTTTTAAGAAGAAACTGGATAGTCACTTGTCTGAAATAGATCTTATAGGAATATCAATAGATCCTGAAATGGTATCTCTTGCTTGAGCCAAAAGTAGAGATTGGGGTGCCAGCCACCGAGGACTTCTACCGGGCTTAGGACTTCAGTCACCAGGGCTCTGTCGATTCCTGGATGGACAGAAGGAGAAAGTTATGTCTTTGGGGAGTCTTTAAAAAGAAAAAGAAAATATTCTTCCGATTCACTCGTGGATCCAGAAGTGAATTAACAAATAGTCCCGATTTTCACTTTATAAAGCCACTGCCTTCTTTTTAGCTATTCCACAAAGATCTTTAATGTTCCAAGATGCAAATGGGCTTATTATGAAAAGACAAACAAACCCATAACTGAAATGTTGTTCTTTGTCTGGGTGGCAGCTAGATTAGATCCCTGCTTTAAATTACCAATTACAAAATAGAATATTCTTCAGGGAAGGAGGCTTTCTGCCTACAGGCATATTCTGGTCTATATTCTGGCAATCTCCCTCTGAAACCCACCAAATCTCCCCCTTCAGCAAGGATCTCAACATGGCCCTGCCAAAATAGAGAGTGCTTTGGATATTTCCACATTTGAAAAAGTGAAGAAGGGAAGGGAAGCAGGGGCTATTTAGGACATCAGGGGGAAGGAGAGGGAGCACACCAAATGTGTGGCTTTATCTTCCTGATTCTACCATTTTGACATTTCACATAAGTTGTGACAAAACACAACAGGCTCCCTCCTCTGCTGCCACCCCCATCCTAGCTCCAGCTTCTTAGTTATTCTGAAACATCTGAATGGAGGGGGGAGGGAGGGAGGCCTGTCATCTTGATTAACCCCCCAATTAGGTCAATTAAGCAACATTCCAAAAGTCCCTGGAGATGAGATGGGGGGCAATCGCTGGTGGGTCATCCCATGTCAAGTGGCTTGACTTCAGAAAGAGTTCAGCTCGGCCATCGCAGATTTTGATGAAATTTGGTGTGAACATGCACACAGATCCCCAATGAATATTGGTAAAGTGTTTGTTGGCTGATTCAATATTTGTGGAGATAGTCATTTGACCCCCCCCCCCCCATACCGCAGCCTTCTACAGTATGACTCTGAGGGTTCAGTAACTTTGAGACATAATATCTCTGGCAATATTTTGCTGAGAGAAACAAAATTTGGCCATCTTGTACAACTTCTTGTGTTTTATTAAACAAAATAATAAAAAACATTCCCATGAGTGATCTCCATCTAGATAAGCTGGAGCAAATTTAGCTGCAAATGAATGCGGCTCGAAAAAAGGTTACAGTTTGGCTTTTTATATCTCTGGAAGGAAAGGTAGGAAAAGGTGGGACTTTGTTCGTAATAACTTGGCAGCACGAGGTTTCTGAATTTAAAATTTCATTCTCCTACTGTTTTGCAATAGTTCACAATTGAGTGTAAGTTGACGGTTTTCGTAAAAATTCCAAAAGTAGGGTATTTTCAGCCCGCTTTTAGAAAAAAGGCCTTTTTAAAATTCCGTTAAATCATTCTCCATGCTAAGAGTCTGAAGGGGCAGAATTTGGGCCCTTTAGGCCTTGAGTGACACTTGTCTAACCCTCTATTGGTTTGTTTCCTGGACTCTCCAGAGTCTCTTTGGGAGTCAGGAAGTGCCCATTCAATCACTTCTGGTGGGCCAGAGGACCAAGGGGCTGCCCACCTAGAGATTCAACTATGGGGCGGGAGGATAATCTCTGAGCCACCCTGATGAAGAATTGAAGCTTGTTGCCTGCTGGATCCTGGCCAGTTCCTCAGTTCCACTTCAGAGAAGCCCAACACTTCAGGCTGTTGGGGCTTGGAGAAAGAAACACTGTGTATAGAATAGAATAGCAGAGTTGGAAGGGACCTTGGAGGTCTTCTAGTCCAACCCCCTGCCTAGGCAGGAAACGAGACAAATGGTTATCTAACATCTTCTTAAAGACTTCCAGTGTTGGAGCATTCACAACTTCTGGAGGCAAGCTGTTCCACTGATTAATTATTCCCACCGTCAGGACATTTCTCTTCAATTCTAGGTTGCTTCTCTCCTTGATTAGGTTCCACTCATTGCTTCTTGTTCTACCCTCAGGTGCTTTGGAGAATAGTTTGACTCCGTTTTCTTTGTAGTAACCCCTTGTAGTAAAGTTGGTGTACAAGCAAGCCCCGGTCTACCACCTGCTTCCGATGTGGAAAGGAAGGGCACCGGGCAGCAAATTGCCGCTCCAAGATTGGCCCAGAGCTCCCTGCCATTGGGGAGAGGAAGCCAGACAAACAACCTGGGAAACGGAAGGACACCGCCATGAAAGGGGTGGAACCAGTTGCACAATTCCCTCCCATCCTGAGTGAAGAAGAAGCCTCCTCTCCATCGGGGAAAAGTGAAACCGATTCCGATGATGACCGGCTGGTAAGTTCCCGATCGGGCCCCACGACCATCCCAGTAGAACTTAAAGTGCCTTCTACTGGCGCCAAAGCAAAAAATGCTGGCCCTTTTAGACTCGGGATGCACAGTTTGCATTGTTAGCTCGGAAGTGGTGGAAAAAATGGGCTTAAAACTGAGAACTTTGAAAGTCCCCATTGCTTTTTGCCAGCTGGATGGGTCTGTAGCTGTGGGGGCTCCTGCCCATTTTTGTGACTGAACCAATAGATATGTGGGTGGGGGATCGCCAAGAAACTTTTAAGTTTCATCGTTGCACCTGGGATGGATCAGCCCCTCATACTGGGCTTACCCTGGTTACGGAAATGGAACCCACACATCAACTGGAGGAAAAGGTGGTTTGCGCATCTGATCTGCTAAATCCCCAGAGGGAGAGGGGAGGGTTTCCAACATAACCAAGGCTGAACCTAACCTAGCGGCTGTGGTGCAGAAAAAAATTGAGTGGGAGGCCAAGTGTGGCCTTACCAAGGCATTATAAAGTGGTATTAACACTTCACATTATCTTGTTTCTATCCGGTTCCACCACAAAACCGCGATGCCCTTATCCGTGCCGACATAAGCGCAGAGGCAAATCCGCGGCGTCTGAAGGGCTAAGAAAAAACGACCCTACCGCCACGACAACAGCGCGGCGACAGAAGGGCGTTCTACATGCTTCGTTCTTTGCCTCCAAAGGTAGCCCTCCTCCTCCAGCTGACAGCGGGGCAAAGCGGGCTGCCCAGCAGCAGCAGCCTGCGGGAAGGGTCCAGCTCAGCTGTGGGGGGCAGCAGGAAGCCCAAGTGGGGCTGCCGACGCTGGCGGAGGACGCAGCAGCGGTGGCGGCTGAGGCTCTCCCGGGGCTGGCGAAGCGGGCTTGCCCGGCAGTGGCCGCCGCCCGTCCAAGGAGATGTTGAGGAAGAAGAGGGTGGCCTGCCTCCGCTGGGCAAGCCCGCTTCGCCGGCCCTGGGAGAGCCTCAGCCGCCGCTGCGTCCTCCTCCGCCACCGGCGTCCCCACTCAGCCCCCCGCGGCTGTGCTGGACCCTTCCTGCGGGCTGCTGCTGCTGGGCAGCCGGCTTTGCCCCGTGCCCGCTGCCGCTGTCAGCTGGAGGAGGAGGGCTACCTTTGGAAGCAAAGAACGAAGCATGTAGAACGCACTTCTGTCGCTGCGCTGTTGTCGCGGCGGTGATGACGTCGCGGCTTTAGTGACGCGATTTAATCTCTGCTATTTTGCGTAGCGCGGTTTTGTCGTGCCACGTAATGCTTGATGCTATAATCCCATAGCTTTACTGTAGTTCGCAGAAGTTCTATTAAAATCCCAGGTTATATTATAAATTATAAGTTTATTGTTTGGTTTGAAATACTGTCCACCCATCCTTCCGCCCTTCCTAAATAACACTGAAACCTTTTACAAGGAAGAAAATCAGCTTGGATCCTCCTACACATCCTATCTATGGATGTTTTTCTCCGCTTCTCTCTCTGACCCGAACGCCCTCCTCCTTCAGGTGAAATCACAAAGGACTCTGCCCGGAGACCGATGACGCTACAGCAGGGAGAATCCCCATTGGTGCTTGAGGTCGTTCTGCCCCCTCCCAACACAAAAAGTCCAAGAAAAAACACACACAAACACAGGTTCATTTAATGCGACGATTCTGCCGTAGGAAGACTTTCTGCGCTGGATGACAATGGGGGAGGGGCAGCCCCGCAGCCAACCCCCCCTTTCTTTCTGTGGGTCAGGGGATCCCTTTTCCTTGCAAAGCGGCCCCTGATGAAGATCCCGGATTAACGTTTGGCCGTTTCTCCTTTCCGCGGAGAACTTCCACAGGGGTTGGACTAGATGACCTCCAAGGTCCCTTCCAGCTTATCTTGGCACGATCTCAAGCCGTATAAGAATCTATATTTTTTTTTCTGTAGAAAAAGATATAAAGTAACATTTTGGAAGAAATTATCCCCGCATAAAAGGGCAGATCTGGAGCTTATATCCAGGAATTTCCGTCCCTGAACCCAAAGGCTCCTTTTCATTCTTTTTTTACTCTTGGAGGAAGAAAATGCAGGTCCCCTCAACCCCCCCCCTTCTCGGCACCCCAAAGAAACCGAGAAGCCAAGAAGAGAAACAAAAAAGTTGCTGAAACAAAAGAACACCCCCCCCCCCAAATCTCGGGGCTTTTCTCCCCGGAGGTTCCCGGGTAACAGCCGCAGGCAAAGCGGCTCCTGGCTGGGTTTGAAGGGAGGAAGAAGCTATGATGATCGCCTCGGGAGCCCGAATGGTGGCGGCGGTTGCGAGAGGCGGAGACCCGACACTCTGCATCACCAGATGTCGCAGAAACGGCACCGAAATCCCCCCCGCTCATCCCACTCTTTTTCTCGGCTCTCCCAGAAGAGAATTTGGGGGGCTTCCCCAGAGAAGAGAGGGGGGGGCAAACTATCCCCCAAAGCCCCAGAAGACGAGAAGCAACGGGTGGAAAGGAACCAAGGAGAGAAGCAACCTGGAACTCAGGGGAAACTTCCTGACGGGAAGGAGAATTAACCGGTGGAACTCCTTGCCACCAGAGGTTGTAAATCCTCCAACACTGGAGGGTTTAAAGAGACTGGACTGAAATGGTATATAGCTTCTCCTATGCCTGAACAGGGGGCTGGACTAGATGACCTCCAAGGTCCCTTCCAGCTCTGTTCTCTTCCAACTGCAGGCCGTTCTTGGTTCTGCGCGTCAATAAACCTCCTTTCTTAAGCAGCCTCCATTTTCCTCCCTTCTTGGAACTGGACCTGTTTTTCCTTCCGACACTATCAGGGGAGAAAATAGAAACCCAGGACTGGAAGGTGCAACTGAAGAGGTTTAATGTGGAGGAAACATGCAGCTGGTGTACAGGATAGCCTTTATTGTCATTGTACAAAATAAATGCAACGAAATTGTCCAAAGGAAAAGGGAGGCACGGACACAAAGTTCTAGTTTTATATCAATATAAATGTATTTAACATTCGCAGCAGAGAAGACAGTCGGGAGCATCCTGAGGTAAATCTCAAACGGCGCCCAGAAGGAAAAGGCGGGAAACAAGGGAAACGCCCCCTTTCCACCCGCAGCAACCAATTAGAGCGCAGATCCCCTCAGGCGGGAGCCCGCCCTCACTCAGCCACAACGGGTGTTTGGGACCATTGTGCACTTTCCTTCTCCAGCCGTTAAATTGGATATGTTAACATTTAAAGTGTTCAAAAGAAACAGACCAAAAATGATTTTGATTTTGTCCATTAGAGTGAATTGTCAGGCTGGAATGGTTTTTTTTTATCTTGCACTGTCCTAAAAAGAAGTCAATGTCTTTTTTGTACCTCAGACTTTCTTTTCCCCTCTCTTTCTCCTTCCCTTAATTTCCTATTTCTATTTTTCTTTGTGTATTGTATAATAAATAAGATCTTGGGACTCCAGAAAGAGCAAAGAAGAGCAACAAAAGATGGAGGCTAAAGCATATTTTAAAACGGTTGCTGGAACTGGGTGTGAAGAGAAGGGCATCTTCCAATATCCCAGGGGGTTCCAGAAATATTTATTTTACTTTATCTTACCTTTTTTCTCTTCCCTTTCCTTCCGTCCTGTAAATAAATAAATAGGGAGACCGAATGAAAGAGTTGGAGTTAGCGCTACATAGAAGAAATAACCAAACTGCTCTAGAAGCGCAGCAGAAGAAAGACGAAAACCTCCTTCAACGCATTTGGGTTAATATCCAAGGGGGAAAAGAAGGACAGGCGTCGAAGCCTTTGACTGACAGGGAGCCTTTCCTCCCCCTACTCCCAAGCCCATCATCCCTGCCTCCTCCCCTCAGAGGCGCGCCTCTTTCCCGCCCTTTCTACGATCCCGCCACTTTCCCCCAAATCCTCCTCTGCCAAGGGAAGGGAACTCCAGGCGCTTCCCCCATTGGCTCACTGGAGGGCGAATGTCACGGCTGGCTTTCCTTAGGAAGCGGCGAAGGAAGTGACATCACTGAGCCTTGCCTCTCTAGGACGCCACCCACTCACTCTCCTTAACCCCTGGGGCTCCGCAGGAGAGGCTTCGGGAGAGTCTGGCGGGGGGACATCCAGTGGTGTCCCGGGTGAGGGGTGTGTGGCTTACTGCTGGGTCCCATGCTCCCCAGCTGCAATATCACTTCAGTGTGAAGTTGGAGAAGCGGGGATGCCGGGAAGGCGGAGGGGTTCCGAGGAAGAGCCCGAGTGGGGAAGAGGGGAGGGTCATCCTTGCGGAGGCCCAGCAGGAGAGGAGAGAAGCCGGGCGAGGTGGAGGCAGGATTCGCACCAGGCTCCCCGAGGGCTCGATCCTGTCTCCGGAGGGGGAGAGAAGCGGGGCGGCCTTTCCAGCTGCCTTCTCCCCGGCCCTACACTGGGATGAGCCACTTGGGGTTCCGGGCAGGTTGGGTGAAAGTTGTTCAGTGGCTGAATTCTGCTTTCTAATTCTTGGCTTTTCTTTTTCTTTCCATCTCAGATACAGAAACTGGAAGCCATCTGTGGTCTTTGAAAGGCAAAATTTTCTCTTGAGGGGGGGGAGCAGAATAACTTGCAGGGATCCGTCCTGGGGCACCAGAAATGGTCCCGTGAAGGAAAAAGCATCTGGAGACCCACCAGAGTCCTTGGACCCAACTGGAGTTGCTCTGCAGGACAGAGAAAGGATGGAGACACAAACTTTTGCCAAGGAGGGAAGAGGAAAAGGCCCTTCAGCTGCTCAGCCTGGGAGCTGTGGGGAGATCTGGAGAAAAAACTGGGCAGAAGATCCTGGAGGAGGAAACCATCCTCCCTTCAGAAGTTCAGCCCTGGAACTTCGTCCAATACCAGGAGGCTGAAGGTCCCCGAGGACTTTGCAGCCGACTCCATGACATTTGCAGACGATGGCTGAGACCAGAAAAACACACCAAAGCCCAGATGCTGGACCTGGTGGTTTTGGAGCAGCTCCTGGCTCTCCTGCCCCCAGAGATGGAGGGCTGGGTGCGGGAGTGTGGAGCAGAGAGCAGCTCCCAGGCGGTGGCCCTGGCTGAAGGCTTCCTCCTGAGCCAGTCTGAGGAGCAGACCGAGTTGCAGGTGAGAGACTTTAGGGAGCTCAGAAGGGAATAAAAAATGTGTTTGAATACTTCACCCCTCCTTCCCAAACTTCGTTGACATTCATAATATGTGGCAATTCACCAATTCTTGTACATTTTTCCATTGTTTTCTCACTCAACCTGACTGATGGTTATTGGGGACTTTGACGTTGTGTTCTGAATGTAAGAATGCACCTTGTGTTGTGTGACATACATTAATTCCGTTTCTTTTTTCCTTCCTCCTATTTGAAGTGCTGCACTGTGGAGATCAGAGTTCCTGAGGGAAAGAAAAACCCATCAAGTCCCCCCCAGGAGTTACTTTTCAGGAGGATCCCTTGGGAAGATCAAAGTCAGGACAGCTTAGGAGGTAATAGAAGATCCTCCGATTGCCCATCTGTCTTCCTTTCACTATCTCATCTCTTCTATAGAATACCTCCTATTTTTCTAATTATGCATTTTGAAATTATTTATTCCCTACAGGGAAACACAGAATGACGCTTTCTGGGTTTTATGGCCGAGATCAAACAGCCATTGAACCTCCAAATCAAGTAAGAAAGGGAAAAGTAATTAGATTTCTATTCTGCCTTCAGTGAAGCGGGTGTACAGAATGCTCCCTCCTTCTATTACCCCCCTCCCCCTTCTATCCCTTGTAATGCTGCCTATGATTTGGTTGGGGTTGTTTTGGCAACTGTAGCATATGGCTGACACATGTTTAAGTAGTTGTCCACTAGGATTCCAAAATCTCTTTTGCACTTACTATTGTTGAGCCAGGTGTCAACTATTCTATGGCAGTGGTTTTTCTTTCCTAAATGTAGAGCCTTACTTTTCTCACCGTTGATTTGATTTTGTTAGATGGGGCCCAATCTGTTGATCCTTCTATATCTCAAGCTTATTTTCTGGAGTGTTGGTATTCCTGTCATTTGGTCGTGTCTTGAAATTTGATGAGTTCTCCTTCTATCGTCTAAATCATTGATGAAAATGAACAGATTTTGTGAATCCTCCCGTTCTTGTTTCCTTGTTCAGGAGAGTCTTGTGTCCTTCGAGGAGGTGGCTGTGTATTTCTCTGAGGAGGAATGGTCTCAGCTGGATCCTGACCAGAAAGCGTTGCATTCGGAAGTCATGCTTGAAAACCATAGGAATGTGGTCTCTCTCGGTAAGAGTTTTCTAGTCCCCAATCAGAGAGTTCAAGAAGACAGATTATAGTTAGTTTTTTAATTAAAAAATCAGTGATCTGATATCGTCTGCTGGGAGGGAGAAGGAAAGTATCTGGCTTTCTCATGCTCTAAGGAAAGAAAGCGTCAATGACTCTTTGCTTAGATACTTTCCCTGCCATTTCTTATCTGTATTTTTCTATTTCTCTTTGAACTTATCTGTGGAGGCTGAAAAAAAGGAGGTGTGCTTTTATGTCTTTTCTGGAGGACATGTGGAGGAATGTGTTGTCATATGACCTCTGAAACCTCCAAAATTGTGTGAGAACAGAACTTTCACACTCAGCCCATGGAGGAGCATTCTCCCAATCCAATTATAGAATAAAGACCTCATGCAATGTCACACAGAGAATCCTAGGTTACAGGTAATCCTCGAGTTACGACAGTTCATTTAGCGACCGTTCCAGGTTATGACCAGCCTTCCACCAACTACTTGAAACCTAGTCCCAAAATTATGAGTGTTGCAGCACCATGACCGTTCCCACTTATGAATGACAGCAGAGGCACTGCAACATTCACCCTACCTATTCCCCCACCCCATCCCACCGGGATTTACCAAGCTGGCAGGAATAGCCAACACTCCAGAAGACAGGCTTAAGGTGCAGAAGGATCTTGACAGACTTGAACATTGGGCGCTATTCTAACAAAATGGAATTTAATGGTGAAAAGAATAAGGTTTTACATTTAGGCAAGAAAAATGAAATGCACAGGTACAGTATAGGTGGTGCCTTGCTCAATAGTAGTAACTGAGAGGGATCTTGGAGTCCTAGTGGACAACCATTTAAATATGAGCCAGCACTGTGCTGCGAAAAAAGCCAACACAGTTCTAGGCTGCATAAACAGAGGGATAGAGTCAAGATCACATGAAGTTTTAATACCACTTTATAATCCCTTGGTCAGGCCACACGGGAATACGGCTTCCAGTTTTGGTCGCTACGATGGAAAAAAGATGTTGAGGACTCTAGAAAGAGTGCAGAGAAGAGCAACAAAGAGGATTAGGGGACTGGAGACTAAAACATATGAAGAATGGTTGCAGGAAGTGGGTATGTCTACTTTAATGAAAAGAAAGACTAGGGGAGACATGATAGCAATGTTCCAATATTTGAGGGGCTGCCACAAAGAAGAGGGAATAAAGCTATTATCCAAAGCACCTATGTCAGGCTTTCCGAAAGATGCTCTAATTAATATATGAGCCTCGAGTCAAGTTTCAAAAGCAATCCAGTCATTTATTAGAAGCAACATTTCAGCAATTACCCAATCATAGTCAGATCTGACCTCATGTAGTTTACGGCTTAGGTAGCCTGGAATGTGCTCCCCCTCTTCTGCCCATGGCAAGTTGATAACAGACATGGAAGTGCTTTGCAAGTTGACATTCTGTTCCCCTCAGTTCCCAAAGGTGACCTGTGCGAAGGAAAACAATTTGAGTACAGGAATAGGATAGGGGTGCATCCCCCCCCCCCCCAACTTGTTTGTATTTTCTGCATGGAATTTTGCTATAAGGCAATCAGCCTGGATATGTCTTCTCTTTACCCAAGATGCTTCTGATAAGTGGTAGCCCTTCCACTTGATTAAGTATTCAAGGATTTGTTGCACCTTATAATGGGTTTGGTCCTAGCAGTCGGGATAATTTCAATTGCACTGTGACTGGGTTGATGATCTTTTTTAATTTTTGTATGAACACAAACAGACAAAACACAACAAACACCACAAAAATATCTTCCATTACAAATTATAAAGAGTGTGTCAATTGGTTACAAAGAGCTTTCATTAATCTCTTCCACAGTCATCACCTACAATTCATATCAAGTTATATGTTTTAAATCAAATATATTTATATATATTACTATCATCATACCTTAATCTTCATATGACTATGATTGTTTTTACATCCCTTTATATAAAATATTCCAAAATTTAAAGCAAAACCACATGATGACATTCCGTTATCTATTTTCAATATCATCCAGCAACATTACATCTTTATGACACTTTCAAAATAAAAAATTAATTATGTTTAATAACAAAGTTTTTAGACCTTCTTTCTTAATCCCTGTTTACAATTTATATCCAATTTCCCTTTTGTCATGTCAATACAAATATTACATTATGATCATTATCAATCATTATTTAACAACATCCATCATAATTTCATTTTCATTTTTTATTTTTTGGTCTTAGGTTAACTAATTTTTTTAATATTATCAGATTTTATACATAACAAAGTTTCTAAACTTCCTTTCATGATCACTATTTAGAATTTATACCAAATTTCCTCTTATCAAACCAATACATATGTGTACATTGTTATCGTTATCAATTATTTATCTAACTATATCCATTATCATTTCATTTTTAACATAATGCTCTAATTTTAACTAAATTTAACTAATATTTTATTAGTTTTCCTATCTCAACCTGTGTCTTTCCAATAATAGTGCAGTCTTATGTCTTTTTCCATTTGTGGAATTAGTCTTCTGGTTATTTCCTTAATCAAATTTGTGTGGACTTCTCGTCGCAACTTGTTGCTTTTTACATATCTTGTAAAATCTGAAGACCCTCCGTCTGCTTCTTTAATCAGCTTATCTTTGGTTATCAGTAGTGCTTTTGTCAAAGTTTCTCTCCTTGGATCCATCAATTCTTCTCTTTTTTCTTCTTCTAATTCTTGAAATCTAGGGTAGAGCTCCTTTCCATCTATCTTCTCTTTCCATGTTTCACTCTTTCCATCTCCAAAAGGACCATCCAGCGGCAAAAGTATCGACTGCAATCTCGGAG
Source organism: Thamnophis elegans (assembly GCF_009769535.1). NCBI lineage: Eukaryota > Metazoa > Chordata > Lepidosauria > Squamata > Natricidae > Thamnophis > Thamnophis elegans. The sequence continues at coordinate 172,256,748 of NC_045542.1, read as the reverse complement.
CTCTGAGATCGCACGTCGTATCATTGTGATGTCAGCTTCTTATCTCCCCTGGGTTGATGATCTTTACTATGGGGAATGGTCCCATAAACTTTGGTCCCAGTTTCATGCTAGGTAGCTTCAACCTCAAATATTTTGTGGAGAGATAGACTTTCTCACCCAACTGGAATAGCTGTTGCAGAGCTCGGTGTTTATCTGTCTGTTTCTTTTAGGTTTGTGCCACTTTAGCTAGCGCTTTCTCCCAGGTTGCTTTCAGCGTTGACATCAAGCTGACTGAGGAGGGGGATCCCTTGGGTACTCGGGTATTGGGACAAAGTCCATGTCGCTCACGGGCTAGTCCCGTGCTACTGTGAACAGCATTATTGTACGCGACCACAGCAAAAGACAGGAAGGCCACCCAATTGGACTGCTGATAATTCAAGTAGCACCTCAGGTATTCCTCTACCATGACATTCAGTCTCTCTGCCCACCCTCCCATTGGTGTTCAGATGAAAAGCTGAGCTGAGGCCCAGGGATGATCCAAGAACTTAGCCGTGAACTGGACCACTCTGTCTGAGATGATTCTTTGTAGTACTCCATTCAGGCAGTAGATGTGCTTCAGGAACAGTTTGACCAGCTGGTGGGCTGAGGGTGGTCCGCTGAAGGGTATGAAGTGCACCTGTTTGGAGAACAAGTCTATTACAGTCCAAATCACCATGTTCCCCCCACTTTTTGGCAACTCTGCTATAAAGTTCATTGCAATCTCCTCCCACAGCCTCATTGGCTCTGCTACAGGTTGCAGCAGTCCGGGTTTTTTTTCCTGGTCATTTCTTCATTGTGGTGCAGATGGTGCAACTTTTCACGTAACTGCCCACATCTTTCTTTATGCCAGGCCACTAGAACTGCCTCTGGGCTATGTGTAAAATTTTTGGAACCCAAGTGGCTTGCCAGTTTGGCGTCGTGGATCCTCTGGAAAATTGGGGTGCATAGGAATTCCGGGACATAGTTTGTCCCCTTTCATGTGAGGTCATCTCTTTATGTCAAGATGTGTTGATTGTCTCGAAACCAGGGGTCTGCTAGCAGTCCGCTATTGAGTCTCATTGTTAGGTCGTTCGCTGGTTGGTCTTGCCAGTCGTGGCATTGTCACTTGGAGAAGCTATTTGAGTAGGGGGAACAATGGCATCCACCACCAGCTCCTGTTCACCGGCATGTGGGAGAGGGATGTCAGCTAGAAAGTTCCTCCCCCAGGAATGTGCTTTGGTACGAAGTTTAAATGGTTGAAGTATTGAGTCCAGCGGACTTGTTTGGGTGATAGTTTCCGCGGGGCCCATGTACATCTCCGTTAGATGAGGATGTTGTCCAGATGGAGGAGGACCCCCTTGTAGAGGTGATCATGCAGCACCTAGTTTATTAACTGCATGAGCACCGCTGGTGCTACCTGCAGTCCAAAAGGCATCACGTTTAATTGGAAGCTTCCTAGGGGGAAGTTCAATGCTGTTTTCCACTCATCTCCCTCCCTGATGCGTACTTCACAATTTTGTGAGGACTTTTTCCTTCGCTAGGTGAGAAAGCATGTCCTTCATGAGGGAAGGGGGTATAAGTTGTGTATACACAGGGCGCTTATTTCCCCTAAAGTCAATGTATAATCTCATAGTTTCTTAATTTCTAATTCAAAACTGACTCTGAGTGAAATTTGCATATACAGAGATAATTGTAATGGAAGAGATATTTCCTATATATTTTCAACGCTTTCATGACTCATGAATATACAAATCATCGTGTCTATATCATACCCCAGTAAGCATGCTAACATACATCCTAATCAATTTTGGAAAAATTCAGAAGGAAATTCACTTGACTTTCTATGCTTTGATCATTTTCTCTAATCTTTTCATTTTCATTGCTTTGAAGGTAATAATGGGCAGGAGAATCAATATTCCTGTGAACTGTTCCACGCGATCAATGCTAAAGATGGAACGGAGAGGTTTGGGAATCGAATGGAATTCGAAAGCCATGGAAGAAACCAGTCAAAGAATTGGAGTCAGGAAAGCTCATCTTCCTCTGATGCTCTGATGCAAGACTTTCATGTCCAACAAGAGAAAATAAGGAAAGGAGATAATGGAAAAAGTGTGAAGTTAATCAAAGCTAAAGTAAATGAACACTATTTAACCCAAAACAAAGGAAACAATGCTATAAAAAGACACAAGGGAGAAATTACAATGGGACATTCATTCTTTCTCTTGGAAATGAGTTCCTTACATCTAAAAAAGCTATTGACACAATTGAGAAGCCTTATAAATGTTTAGAATGTGGTAAATGTTTCAGGATAAGCAGGCAACTTACTATTCACAAAAAGCTCCATACAGGAGAGAAACCGTTTAAATGCACTGAATGTGGAAAGACCTTGCTCAAAGAAGTAATCTTACTGCTCATAAGATGATCCACACAGGGGAGAAGCCATATAAATGCATGGAGTGTGGAAAAGACCTTTGCTCATAGCAGTACACTAACTTCCCATAAGATGATCCACACAGGAGAGAAGCCGTATAAATGCATGGAATGTGGAAAGACCTTTGCTCAAAGAGGTCATCTTTTTTCCCATAAGATGATCCCACAGGGGAGAAGCCATATAAATGCATGGAGTGTGGAAAGACCTTTGCTCAAAGCAGTACACTTACTTCCCATAAGATGATCCACACAGGGGAGAAGCCATATAAATGCATGGAAGTGGAAAGACCTTTGCTCAAAGCAGTACACTTACTTCCCATAAGATGATCCACACAGGGGAGAAGCCCTATAAATGCATGGAGTGTGGAAAGACCTTTGCTCAAAGAGGTCATCTTACTTCCCATAAGATGATCCATACAGGAGAGAAGCCATATCAATGCATGGAGTGTGGAAAGACCTTTGCTGAAAAACTAATCTTATTTCACATAAGATGATCCACACAGGGGAGAAACCATATAAATGCATGGTGTGTGGAAAGACCTTTGCTCAAAGAGGTCATCTTATTTCCCATAAGATGATCCACACAGGGGAGAAGAAGTATAAATGTATTGAATGTGGAAAGAGATTTACTCATGGCAGTGGACTTAAAATGCACAAAAAGCTCCACACAGGAGAGAAACCATTTAAATGCATGAAATGTGGAAAGACCTTTGTTCAAAGAGGTCATCTTATTTCCCATAAAAGAAGCCACACAGGGGAGAAACCATATAAATGCATGGAGTGTGGAAAGACCTTTGCTCATAGCATTGCACTTACTTCCCATAAGATGATCCACACAGGGGAGAAGAAGTATAAATGCATGGAGTGTGGAAAGATGTTTACTCATGGCAGCGGACTTAGAAGACACAAAAAGCTCCACACAGGAGAGAAACCATATAAATGCATGGAATGTGGAAAGACCTTTGCTCAAAGGGGTCATCTTGTTTCGCATAAAAGAAGCCACACAGGGGAGAAGCCATATAAATGCATGGAGTGTGGAAAAAACCTGGCTGAAAAACGTAATCTTGTTTCCCATATGATGATCCACACAGGGGAGAAGCCATATAAATGCATGGAATGTGGAAAGACCTTTTCTCAAAGAAGTAATCTTACTTCCCATAAGATGATCCACACAGGGGAGAAGCCATATAAATGCATGGAGTGCGGAAAGACATTTACTCATAGCAGTGCACTTAAAAGACACAAAAAGCTCCACACAGGAGAGAAACCATATAAATGCATGGAATGTGGCAAGACCTTTGTTCAAAGAGTTCATCTTATTTCGCATAAAAGAAGCCACACAGGGGAGAAGCCATATAAATGCATGGAGTGTGGAAAGAACCTGGCTGAAAAACATAATCTTATTTCCCATATGATGATCCATACAGGGGAGAGGCCATATAAATGCATGGAGTGTGGAAAGACCTTTGTTCAAAAACGTAATCTTATTTCCCATATGATGATCCATACAGGGAGAGGGCCATATAAATGCATGGAGTGTGGAAAGACTTTTGTTCAAAAACGTAATCTTATTTCCCATATGACGATCCACACAAGGGAAGCCATATAAATGCATGGAATGTGGAAAGAGCTTGCGCTCAGAATGGTCATCTGACTTCTTATAAAAGGATCCATGCTCGGGAGAAACTATGTAGCAATTGCAATTCCAGTTAGACTTATATACACAATGTTTTACCACACTCTCTGAGCTGGTACAAAGACAGCATATTGTCCCCAGCAATCTGGGTTCTCATTTTCATCCTCAAAAGGATGAAAGGCTGAATCAACCATGAGCCGGTAAGGATCGAACTCCTGGCTGTGGGCAATTAGCAAGTAGTAATGCATTCTAACCACTGACCCACCATGCCTCTATAGATTTGTATTGTATGCATATTGTGCCTTTCTGATTCAAATGAGAGAAGGTTGAATGCAACAAAATGAAATAATGTGGAGGAAAGATTTTACACTTGAACAGAAAAAAACAGATTACAGGAACCGACTCAAAAACAGAAATTGAGAGAGGGAGCTTCGGAGTCCAAATGGATGATCACTTATACATGAGTCACGTGTTTGCGGCAGCAGCCAAATAGCTAATATTGAATAATAGCTGATGTTGTATGAATTGTATGAAGAACAGTTGCAGAATTTGGGTTTGGCTGGTCTACAGAAAAGAAGGTTTAGGGGTGACACGATAGCAGTATTCCAGTACTTGAGGGACTGCCCACAAAGAGGAGGGGGGGGTGTCAATTGATTTTCCAGAGCCCCAGAAGGCAGGATAAGAAACAATGCCTGTAAAATAATCAAGGAAAGAAGCAACCTGAAATTAACAGAATCTTCCTTACAGTGAAGACAATTAACCAGTGGCACAATTTCCTTCAGACATTGAGGTTGCTTCATCACGGGATGTTTTTAAGAAGAGACTGGATAGTCACTGTCTGAAATGACTCCTACATGAATATCAATAGATCTTGAAATGGTAATAAGATCTGCTTGAGCCGAAATTGCTGATAGGGCGTCAGCCACTGAGGACTTGTACCGGGGCTTAGGACTTCAGGCACCAGGGCTCCGTCAATTCCTGAATGGACAGAAGGAGAAAGTTGTGTCTTCGGTCTGTGTGTCTGTGTGTAAAAAGAAAAGAAATCTGATTCATTAGTGGATCCAGAAGTGAATTAAAACTCCAGCAACTCCCATCTCTCAAATTGGACACCCCCCCCCCAAATGTTATCAACACATTTTTGACTAAAATGAGGTTAATCTTGGGTTGGGCCATAAAATGATTCATGCATCTGAGAGTCTATTCGTTTACCTACTAAAAGTAATCTATACAAAGTTGAAGTTTTTTTCAATAAAATGCCGTATTGAAACTTTTCAATTCCACTTATTTAAAAAAGGTTCATCCATTTTCTTCCTGAATATTTTTTCTCATCCAGAATTTTCATTCTGTGTTCAAACAGTCAAGATTTTCACTTTGTAAAGCCACCGACTTTTTAAAGATAAATATAGGAATATTTAATCTTTAACCCCCAATTAGGTCAATTAAGCAAAATTTCAAAAGTCCTTGGAGTTGAGATTGAGAGGCGGAGGGGGAATCGCTGGTGGGTCATTCCATGTCAAGTTCAGAAAAGAGCCAAGCTTGACCATCATGGATTTTGATGAAATTTGGTATGAATATGCACATCTATAATGAACATTGGTAAAGTGTCATTGGCTAATTCAATGCTTGTGGAGATATAGACAGGGAGGCGTTGAGAGAGGCCTTTCTCCCCCCGCCCTCCTGACTGTGGCAGGACATAAAGTGAGATTTGGACGTAAGAGTGAGATGATACAGGGCTGGACCGGAGGACCTCTGGGGTTCCTTCCAACTCTGCTGTTGTAAAGTCAAAGGCGTTTTCTGAGTCTTGTAGAAAAACAGGCAGCTTCACTGTCAAACAGGCAAAAGCGAAGATCCCTTGTAAGCACTTCAGCAAGTCGGCTGGGACGAAATCGTGATCTGCTTTTCTAGCATAGCAACAGCCTAAATTATGTGACCAATGAGCGCCGGCCTAGCATATTCCTGTGTTTACTGCTTGGAGGAACTTTGTTCAGAGAGTCAAATGGCTTCTCTTGGCTAAACTATCTGAACCTTTGGCACCAAAGAAAACTTCCCTCGATCCCCGAAGTCCGAGTCCCCGTGATTTTCTGCAACACTACTCCCATGCCCATCATCCCCGCCCTCTCCCTTCCCCCTCCCCTGCACGCCTCCTCCCCGCCGTCCTTTCTACGCCCATGGCACTTTGCCCCAAATCCTCCAGATGGGCGCCCTCTGCCAAGGGAAAGGGAACTCCAGGCGCTTCCCCATTGGCCCACTGGAGGGAGACTGTCACGGCTGGCTTATCAGAGGAGGCGGCGAAGGAAGTGATGTCACTGAGCCTTGCCACTCTAGGACGCCGCACTCGCTCTTTTTAACCCGTGGGGCTCCGCTTAAGGCGGAGAGGCTGCGAGAGAGTGTGGG